>NC_136065.1:132780925-133380925 GCF_964261635.1 Lissotriton helveticus
CTAGGCCTTTACTGCTGTAGGTATTATTCCAATGCGCAGAGCCTATTGGGAAGATAGGAACTACACTACATGGCGCCCAACGCGTTTGGAAAGGGCGATAAAACTAACGTAAGACATTTAGAGTAACTCAGTCGTGCTTTCTCATTCAGACCCCTTTTCCCAAATACTCCAAAGACGTCTGGAGTGGGTGAAAGGTTATATCCTCCAAAACCTCGCAGGAGGGAACTCCTATGTATGGTTCTTGGTATAGTCAACGTTGAAGGATAAACAGTTCCAAAATATTGTGCATCTAATCTCTGTTTCCATAAGAAACCTGATCTGCAAACAAACATAATACCATCCTGTCAGTAAAATGGGAGACAGTGATGAAGAAAGAGAGGCAGTTAGATTAGCAGCTGAAATAGCAGCAGCTGATACTGCAGCACTAAATGCGGACGGGGATATAATACTCATCCCGGTCGCCAAAAGGAAATCTATAACCTTAAAACTTATAGAAAATGGACTGACACCTAGAGGTGGCACAGTCATATTCGTAATTGAGGCACACGAATATCGGCAGACGGAGGTATACTATACATGGATACATTTTCCAGCAGCAAATGCTGTAACAAAGTACTTCCACTATTACAAAATAGAGGTACCACCTGACATTTACACTCCATTCGAGGAGGTGGAAGTACCACTCAAATTTCAAGAGCATTTGCTCTTATTTGATGGCGCCCTAATACATAATAATCACATCACCAGGCTCGGTCCTTTAGGTAGACCAGGAGCAACGTGGCCGGTCTTAGCCGGATACACACCACACCCAGACATCGAAGAATTGTCTACAGGAGAGCTGTTAATACAGCTAAAACAATTACTAAAAATTCATAGACAATTAGTACAGTATGTAATGCGGAGTTCAACAATTCAGCCAGCGATTAAACTTCCACAGCTGACCCCTCACCAGGGGAACACAAATAAAATTACACCACAGAACATCCAATCCTGCCTAGGTAAAGTACCGGCTAAACGGGAACAAATACCATTCTGGTTGGAACAAAAAATCACCCAAATAGAGGCGGTGTTTCCTGACACCACCCCATTAGAAAAACACAGGATACTGACTATATGTCTCCCCATGGGAATCGCACCACACATTGAGGACTGTGACACTTGGGGTACAGTCTTTGCTTCCATCTACACAAAAACGCACGGTGTTCCATCCATTTCAGTGATACCAGATGTGCTAAAACAAATTCAAGACGAATACGGTCCAGAGCCTGCTTTAACTCTTGGTATGAAATTACTGAAAGCCTTCAAGCAGGTCTCGGCTATATTATTAGCCAACATAAAAGGTGAAGCAGCAAACGTGGCGATCCGCCAGAGGTTAAAAGAGACAGATATAGCAGACCAACCAGCTGAAATTGCCAGAATCATAGAAAAATCCTATGAGGAACTAGGTAGAGATAGTTTAGGTGGAATACCAGTAAAACCGCAACTGACTGAAAGTCCTGAAAAAATATTTTTTTATAATAATTCACCAAAAAAGAACTGGGATGGAAACAAACAATCCAATCCTAAAGAAAAGAAATTCCAGTCCCGAGGAAGGTCTCCTAGGCGAAGAGAGAAATCTCCGAACCAGAGACACAGGTCACCCCAGAGTGACCCCTCTGGGAAAAGATATAACCTTAGAAATAGGGATAATATTAAAAAACCTGATAGATATCAAGACATTGATACACGTCCCTCTCAATCTTTTCAGACTTCCTCGCAGAAATCGGAAAGAAGAGGACGATCAGAACAAAGAGAAGAGCACGCCAAGTCCAAAGACAAGGAACCTGCTCAACTAAAAAAGAAATTACAATTTCCAAAAAAGAAGGTAGCCAGTATCAAGGTAGTTAACAATGCCGAGAATACTGAGGACACAACTGAAAAACGGAGAGTGGGCTCAGACAATGCTAGACAGCGCAGCAGAAGTGAGCATAGCTCGCAAAGTCCTTATGAATCATCTGGAGACAGTGGACACGAATGAATATCTTCAAGTGGAAACTGCAGACACCAGAGTTAGCAAACCCCACAAGATATACGAGATAACATTACGTATAGAGGGAGATAAGACTAGAAAAATAAGGGGACTATTTTGGGATAACCTCTCCAAGGGTTATGACATCCTTCTAGCTGAAAAAGACTGGCCACCAGAGTTTGTCAGGGAGTGCCCTCATGGCGAAGAAGTAATTATGCCTGCCTTCTCGAATCAAATCCCGATTCATAAAAAATATACACTTGCCAGAAAGTGGGCAGTGGCTCTTGCACCTGCTTTATATAAAAATCATGTAGGATGGGATGAGGATTCTCCTCCTCACAAAATCCAGTTAAAATCATAACCAACTGCACAAAGGCAGTACCCAATTAAGCAAGAAGCTAAAAAACAGGTAAATGAAATACTAGATCAGCTAGAATACCAGGGGGTGATTGAAACTTGCACCTCACAAATGAACAATCCTTTGTTTCCGGTCTCCAAACCAGACAATTCATATCGTCTAGTTTTGGATTACCGACACCTTAACACATGTTGCAAAACTTTTGCAGTGCAAAACTCACACAGTGCTGCACTAATGAATAACATAGTGCGCAAAAAATACAAAACTACCTTGGACATCTCCAATGGATTCTTTTGTCAAAACATAGCACCAGAGAGCAGATATTTAACTGCATTCTCAGTAAATGGCACTCAAAAACAATTCTGTCGGTTAGCCCAGGGGTACAAGAACAGCCCGGGGGTATTCTCAGCGAGAGTAACAGAATTACTACAACTATATGATGATGAAGCATTATCTTATGTCGATGACATATACTTAACAGATGATGACTTGGAGACTCACTTGAAAAGAGTGAACACCATAATACTTGGGTTCGCTGCAGAGGGTTACAAATTCAACTTTAAAAAGTCCAAAATTGCCCATCTGACGGTCCTATTCTTAGGATATGAGTTATCAAGTGAAGGCAAAAGCCTGGCTGACAATTTTCTAGAGAAATGTGCCGTACTCCAAGCACCTAGAACACTAAAAAACGTAGTCGATTCTAGGCTTCCTAAATTTCGGAAGAACATACATTGCAAATTACGCAGAAAGGGTCAAACCCCTTTATGATCTAATTAAACCAGACTTTAAAAGATCCTGTTGGACTCAAACACACACAGAAATTTTGAGATCCTTACAAACAGACATGCTAATTAAAACAAAATTAGAAACACGTGATAACACACGCAATCTTGTGATTCGAGTCATCCCAGGGAGATGCGGATTCACATACCTAACCTCTAATGAGGGAGAAAAGGTACCAATTGCATTCAAATCACACTTGTACACTAAGGCTGAAATGAAATTTAGCCCAACGGAAAAAATTCTTACAGCAACACAGACAGCTATAGCAAAAGAACGAGCCCTGGCACAAGGTAAACGAATAATAATCGTGACACCAATACCAGCCTTAGAGGCGGTAACAAAAGCAAGCATTCCAAATGCTAAAGCACTCCATCCGAGATGGATACAATGGGCTAACTCTCTTGCTGCAACAGACGTGGTGTACGAATTTGATCCCTACTTAAAAACACAAGAATTTCTCCAATATGAATTTGAATGTCCTCCGCCAACCGAAATTCTGCCTCTAGATCACTACGGCTGTATAATATATACAGACGGATCAGCACAACCCGCAGTAGGGGGTAAACAAGCTTACAGTGCTGCGTGCGCGATTGTTAAAGGTCGTTGGCACGAAGGGAAATTTAAACCAACCCTCACTAAAACACAATCCCTAGGAGATTGTACAGCTCAGCGAGCTGAACTACTAGCATTCAAGATGGCGCTTGAAAATACCGATCGAGAATTCCCCACACTCATAGTGTGCGATTCGTATTATTGCGTTCAGTCTTATAATGAATACTTGCAGATCTGGCTTCAGAACGGTTTCAAGGATGCGAAAGGTGGCACAATCAAGCATAAAATGCTCTGGGAACAAGTAGCTCTTTTACAAAAAGAACTACCAAAGACTCACGTGATACATACACTGAGTCATCAACGTGATGGCGTTCACGTTGCAGGGAATTCATTGGCTGATGAGGCCGCGAAGGCAGCTGTGCAAACGGCTTCCGTAGCTGCCGTCACCCGGTCAAAAACAAAAATAGACAGCGAAATATTACAAGCTGTCAGCGCTTCAGAAAAGGATTCGATAGAACCACTCCCTAAAGGCTTTCCAGTAAAATACTCATACATAACTGATGCAAACAATGTTCCTTTTGCTCGAATCCCTGGAGTGGGGGATAGGGCAATTCCAAACATGGAACATAGGTTAGGACTAATAATAGCGGCACACGAAGGGCTTGCTTCTATCCATGCTGGCGTCTCAGCCACAGTATCATTATTAAAACAGAGATACTGGTGGCCACAAATGAGAAGACAAACTAGGAACTATGTTCTAGAATGTGAAATATGTCAAAGAATGAAAGTATCAACGGTGAGACGTCCAGCGCAGACGCCCCTTCTAATCTCGGATAAACCATTAGCCTGTGTTTATCTAGACCACTGCGGTCCCTTACAAAGGGATGGTAACTATAAATATATCTTGGTTGCAGTGGACTCATGCATGAGATTCATATGGATGTGGCCCCAGCGAACGGCTGACGCCAGAACTGTTATAAAAGATTTGCGAGTCTTTATCGGCACATACGCAATTGGCATGCTGCATTCGGACAATGGTCCTGCTTTTAGCTCTCGGGCTTATAAGGAGGCCATGGTCAGCATGGGCGTGCAATTGCGGTACTCTTGTCCATTTCACCCTGAGGGGAACGGAATTGTTGAAAGAAAAAACCGTGACATAAAGCAATCTATAACGGCAAAGGTATTAGGTTCGGGAGCTGGGTGGGTCAAACATCTAATAAGTGTCCAACGTAGTCTAAATAACTTGCCAAGAAATTCTCTGAAGGGATTCAGTCCGTACGAATTATTATTTGGAACTAGAATGATTATCTCTGACCTCGACAGTCAGACTTCAGTGGTTAAAGAAAAAAGCTTTGATGTCAAAGACCGTTTGGCTATTTTGCAGGACTTAAACAAAACAAGAAAAGACCTGAGCAACATACAATTGAAACAACAGCCAACAACCACTGAAGAATCACCACCTGTCCCAGCAAGACCTGTCTGGATTCCAAAAGTCGGGGATCTAGTCAGGGAGAAGATCACGGTAAAGAAGGAATTTGGGCCTTCTTACAGAAAAGCAGTTCCTGTCTTGTCTGTCAACGGGACAAGATCAGTTGTACTACCGCCACTTGCTGGAAAAAAGGAGAACCGAGTTGTATCCATCGACCTGGTAAAACCACAACATGTGGCCGATAACAAACAGTAGGCCAAGTGGACTCCCAATAAGTAGCAGAACACCAAGGTTTGCTACCAGTACAGAGGTCCTAACGAAGAGGCTCATCACATTCGAAACGCCTACAGAAGAACAGCAAGGACTATGCAACAATGCAAAAGAACTCAGACCTCTGAAAACCCAAATAAAAACATTTAGCAGAGACACACCAATCTATACTGAAGTACCAAGTGACAATGCAAGAAACAAAAATCCTGAACCAATTGGATCAATTGACAGAACTGCATCCGGTTACTTCATAAACTTCGATAATTCCTCTGAAGGCTTCAGTGAATCAAAGACACAGCCATCATCAAAAACCTTTAAAGATAAAGCTAAAGAACTTTTGAAACAACTGAAAGAAACATATCTAATTTCTCCATGGATTGAATTTTGGGTGGGTTTTGGTGCATTTATCCTCATACTTTGGCTCATCATGGTACTTACTTTGGGACGCTTCATTGAGGGAGAATATGCTAAAATGGACACAGCAAGTCAGAACATCAACTTGGTCCTCAAACCACACACATCTTCACACGTCGAGAAAAGCGAACTTTCTTCAGCCAACTTCACAGCCAATCCGATACCTGGTGGGGTAGCCTGGGACAACACTGACTATGAAATTTATGGTCCGGTCGAGATCCTGAAATATCCACACCAAATTAAGATCTCCTTGAGTGACTTTGCAAAACCAAACTCATTTGCTGATGATTGGGACTTCGAAAGCATTAATAACATGATGTCTGATTTAGTAATGTCTGCTAAATTTACCAAACATGATTATTTGCAAGGTTCTACAAATTATGACAGTATGTATTGCTATAACCACTATGGTAATCACTTTTTACATAGATCTGCACAACCTAGAAATGTTTTAAATTATAATCAATGGGAACATTGTGCAACACCTCCAAAAGGGAGCTCAAGAACCGTTTACGACAAATATTCATATTTTTCAGGTTTTAACACAAGTAATGCTGAAACATTTTATTTTAAATTGTCAAACAAGACAGGGATGAAAACCATGATAACCAACACAAAATTGTTATATTCAGACTCATTTTTTAAAAAAATGAATACTTTTGGATTTGATTATTGGGACAAAAATGTTGATTTGAAAAGTGTTTGGGGTACAAAAGAATGGCAAGTACAGGGTATAGAAGCTTTGTTTAGAGCCTGCATGATCCCAGAACAAATGATATTTTTAAATGACACTGTTCACCAAACCACCTGTCTTGGCTTAGCCAAAATCAAAGATTTAAATAAACCGTCTATTCCAAAGCCAGCAATGTTTAGCAATAGCTCTGATACAGATGAAGAGATAGACGTAAACCATATATTAAACCAAAACAGAACACATCCTGATTGGAAACAGTGGTTGATCTGGCCCACAGATACAAATAACTGTCAAGACAGATTCCTGAATAAAACACAGGGGTTCAAAATGACCAGGCCAGACCCAAGATATCCCCAAAGACATCACCCAGGGATAATAACAACCTACAGTGTGGGCAAATTATGCCTTCAATGGCTACAAACCTCCACACTGGCAGAAATTAAGCAACACCTAACTTTACTTACTGATGGTGCTGACTTGCGTGATTTCACTTTGGGACCACGCAAACAGCGTCAAAAGCGTTTCATAGCAGCCTCTGTATATGCAGCATATAATGAGGCCTGGAAGGTTACTCAAATTGAAACAGCTGAAAGTACACGGGAAATTGACCGTATTAATTTGGAAAAATCACTTTCTGTAGTGGACAATGGGTTAATGACTCTGTCCTCCAGAATTTTTTCATTGGACAGCATTGTGTCTTCAGCAATCGACATATTATCGCAGGACTTACTGTTATTACAACACGGTCAGTCACAATTGCGTTCTATTATACAGCTTGGCTGGACGTTACAAAATTTGCGTTCAGGCTATGTGCCTTGGCGTTTAATCAATACAACGTCACTATTCCAAATCTTTAACCTTACTGATAGACAAATCGGTATGGCGCAAAAGGGTGCTGATTATACAATCTTGAGCATTGAAAAACTAGAAAGATTACCAATGACAATGTCAGAACGACCTGTCAGTGAATGGATAATACACGGAATCATAAATATTCCTATCTCAACCTTCAGGTTTCAATACTGCCAAAAATATATACAGGCTGGCATGTACGAGAAATTGGGAAAGGGGTACCTTAAAACAACATGGAACCTGCCCTATTCACATGCATGTGTCAGTAATAAAGGACAGAAAGTGTTTCTTAGTGGCAACAATTGTGCTATGTCACTAAGCGGCACGCTTCTGTGTAACGGAATTAGTTTGCATGGAGCCTGTGAAGGGAATTCATACAACCTTTCATGTCACCAGCAAGGCGCACCTGCAACTGAAATAGAACCATTCTTTCAAAGACTCTATAATGGGAGTTACATTCTTATTGTAGACCGCAGATGTTGTAGTCTTATGCCCGGGACTCCTTATCTAGTAACTACGACTGCGAAGGTCAAGTGTTGTGGACGCTCATTGTTCCCCAGCTCCTTCCCAGACAGGGAGGCAAGGGCATGGCCCGATTTGAAAATTACTTCTATTCGAATAGATACTTTAAGCAGAATGAAAACAGTGCTTCTTCAGACGCCTACAAGGCTCTCGTCATCAAAAGAAACGTATGATCTACAAGTCGCAAGGACGACTGCAGAGATACATACATTATTATCAACTAATTCCCCCGTACATTTCGCGGAAATCCTGAGCGAAATCTTAAATATTTCTGATACCACAGGGGTCTCAAAGGTATTTAAGACAGTATTTTCGATGGCATTAACACCATTCAAAGCCATACTGGGTATTTTTCCAGATTTCGTCCATTTGATTTTTGGCGGACTTCCCCTGATCCTGGGACTAATTGCAGGAATCCTATTCTTAGTCCTTATTTTTCGTTATGGCAACCCATGTCACAGACCAAACTCTCGCGACAATGGAAGAAACAATCCTAGCCATTGGATACCGGGACCGGATATCAAAAATCCTGGGACTCTCCCGGCTTAGAGACCTGAACATGACTTGGTTTCTATCATTTCGACCAATGTGGCAAAGATGTGTTTTACCTGTATTGAGGTGTCTGCTATGCGGAGAAGAATGCGTGTTAGACACCTGTCTGACGCTACAATCGGATGCGCCAGTGGATGCAGATACATTGTTGGTTCCTACCAAGGTTCACGCTTTGTGCTGCCCTCAAAGGCTGCCAATCCTGATGACGGCATTCGTGGAATCTTCACCACTACGATTGAAGAGTAGTGAAGTTCAAGATGAAAGCAGCATCGAACAGGTACGACCTTCTGTCAGCAATGCGAATCAGAATGTCAATGGAGACAATCATGCGCACGAATGCATGGTTACACCTATATCCGACTTAGTGGAACTTTCCCATGAAGCTGTTGACAGTTTTTTCGAAAGCCTTAATGATATGATGTTCTCTCCAGAACAGAAATAGAGACTTTTGAGCAAGCTCGCACACGGCGTTCCCTGAATTCGGCCTTCAACTTTAAAAATAAAGTCACATGAACAATTTTTCCCACCAGTTCACGGACAGCAATTTTTTAGCAGCCCCAAATTAATTTTTACTAAATTTTCGGGACACTTATCTTCTGCTTAAAGTAAGAAACTATTCCAAGAGAACTAAGATTTCTATTTTTAGATACTTTATAAACTTTAGTTGCCCGCTGGTATGTTGACGAACATTTTATTATGTGATGAAATGGTCTCGAACTTTCTTTCCGTATAGCCATATTAAGAGCCATTTCATGTGTATTTCTCATATACCAAATAAGCAATAATGTATACAAATGCGTGTTTACTTTAGCGTTTAATTCATAGCTTGAGTGCATACAAAATATATGACTGCAATTTTTCAGTATATTTGAAAATTTCAAAATGCATTTATGTATTTTGGGGTGGTAAGGTATACACTATACTCTATAGTATGTTGTACTATGTTATACTATGCATAGATTAGTAAATATGACCATAGTTAGCGTGGAGTGGGTGTCATGTATTCCTATAGGTTCTGAATTGATCCCCCTATTCCTGACCCTATTCTGGTTAAACTAACTATCAAGTTAACTAACAGTCAGCCCATGAGGCAAGACAAGCCCCCATGATGCAGATACCGTTATCTGACGCAGTCACACTACGGCACAGGAACGTGTTATCTGATTAGGTCATAACGCTTGAGATCTAATTAGACAAGCGACATTCCTCCAGCCCCTGAGAAGGCATACGACGTTCTCATAACAAATCAAACCTATGACAACCTGGGCAAAACCCTGCGGCCATTGTTTTGATTTCACCGAGAACTTTAGTAAAAGAATGTGCTAACGAGCAAGTCGTATGACATCTTTATTGACGTATCGATGTCCATCCTTACGTCAATCTCGGCACCTTTAAGGTATAAATATTGCCGATCTTGCCCTATGCAAACACACGCGTGGTGACGAGACGGAGCAGCCATACTTGCCGAAGCCGAGAGCAGAGCAGACCCCGCTGGCAGCAGCCCCGCCTTCCTGACGCACTGAGAGACGCGCTGCTATCTCCTGCCGAGCGACCCAGCACCGGCGCTTTCAGGCAGCCCTCGCAGGCGGCCTGGAATATCGAGACCAGAGAAAGAGATACCATTCCTCATTCATCCTAAATTCCAGGTACAGAACTGAATAACCCCTCACAGAGAATTCTTTAGTTATTCACTTGGCAAAAACAAACTTAACTTAAACTGTAACTTTCTATTCCCACCCACGCATTAGACTTAGGTCAGGTACACGGGGTAGGCGTATTTAGAAACACCAGTTGAGTACGTTTAGTCAAATGTATATGTGTATGTAAATATATTTTAATCATTTTAAACATCATATGGCTCAGAAACCATATCAATGTTTTTACAGTATTATTTTATACTATTGCTTTTAATGTATGCACTTTACTTAACTATAAGTATTGCAATAATATCGATCCATTTCTCTTGTACGAGAAAAGAGACTGATCAATAAATAACACCTTTTTATTGAACACGCCCGTCTCTTCCTTTTCTCTACATTCTGATGAGACTAAAAATGCACGTACTGACTGAGTAAAATAATTGCCTTGTGCTCACACGACTCTGGAGATACACTCTTGATTAGGGGAGAGCAAAGTTGTCATGTTCTATGGTTGTCAGAAACTAAATCCCTTCTTGTCTAATCAGGGGAGTTAATTCTTTCCTGAACATTCGAGAAAGTTTCTAGCGAACTCTGAGCTACGCTGGCAAACCCAAAACTTAAGTCTAGTATCGACAGTAGTAGACCTAGTTAACGTCTGGCCTAGGCCTTTACTGCTGTAGGTATTATTCCAATGCGCAGAGCCTATTGGGAAGATAGGAACTACACTACAAAATATAATTATTTTTGATATAGTTGTGTCGTTGGCTCTGATGCTTTATATCTATATTTATACTAATATAATAAAGAGAGAGCCCAAACCTTTGAGGCGGGTAATCTCAGGAACCACAGCACCAATCACAACACCCAATACAGCGTTGGAAAGGGCAGTTGCAGCAGAAGGACATAGGCTATGCAGACGCCCACCATATACATTTAAAAGGTAAAAGAACCGTGCCAGCAAAGTAGTCCCTTGTGGGCGTGTCTGCGTTGTGCTGTGGGCGTGTGCTGGGGGCGTGACAAACGCTAGGGGCGTGTGGTACGTTCCGCCCTTCATGCCATGTCTCATATCGTGTGCTGTGGGCGGGTGCTGGGGGTGTGGGCGTGTGCGGGGCGCGGGATTGCGGAAAAAAAAGCGAGTGTTGTTCCCAATATTTCTTTGTTTTTTCTTCCCAAGTTCTGTACATTCCAGCTTCGGGTGTCCACCCTGCTCCCTTTAAATACCCCTGCACCCCATAATCATAAATCACCCTTACTCCTTAAAATACCCCAACAACCTTAAACACTAACCCATCTTAACCCTATAAATATACCCTGTACCCCAAAACCCAAACCTATCCCTAAACCCTAAAAATACCCCTGTACCCCAAAACTCAAACCTAGCCCTGAACCCTATAAATACCCCTGTACCTCAAAACCCAAACCTACTCCATAACCCTAAAAATACCCCTGTACCCCAAAACCTGTACCCCAAAACCCAAACCTAGCCCTGAACCCTTAAAATACCCCTGTACCCCAAAACCCAAACCTACCCCTGAACCCTAAAAATACCCCTGTACCCCAAAACCCAATCCTATCCCTGAACCATAAAAATAACCATGTACCCCAAAACCCAAACCTACCCCTGAACCCTAAAATACCCCTGTACCCCAAAACCCAAACCTAGCCCTGAACCCTACAAATACCCCTGTACCCCAAAACTCAAACCTAGCCCTGAACCCTTAAAATACCCCTGTACCCCAAAATCCAAACCTACCCCTATACCCCAAAACCTATCCCTGAACCCTAAAAATATCCCTGTACCCCAACCCCATACCTATCCCTAAACCCTAAAACTACCCCTGTACCCCATAACCCAAAACTATATCTGAACCCTTAAAATACCCAAACACCCCAAATTATATACCTCAGTACCCCAAAACATAGGCAGGTTCAAGGGGACTTTTTTAAAAGTACCTTTTATAATTTATTTAGTACAAATTCTACTTTACCAATTAAATGAATGTGTAATAAATATTTTAACAAATCAAAAAATTAACTTTTTATCTGGTTCCAAGGTGGAGATAACATTATGTACTTTTTATATTGTATTCCAAATCATTCATATAAAACAGCTAACCTTCCTATAGTGAAACTAGCTTTTAGGGCATTGCCACAGTAAACTTTTACATGTCCTACTTTTGAATATGACGCAATGTACCTTTGGGGCATTTAAGGACTAAGTAGGGGTGATGTACAGCCAGGTTGGCAGACATGTAGTAATGTTTTGCATTGTCACTTTAGTCGTGGCGAAATATGTGCTGCAGTCCACTGGTGACATTTAATTTGCAAACAGTGGGTACACCGAGTATCATATACTATGAACTTATAGGTAAATGAAATATACCAATTAGGTATAGCCAATCATGTTTTAGGGGTCGGCGCAGATGCACTGAAGCGTGGTTAGCACAGTCCTAGTGCACAGAGTCAAAAAGCCAGCTGCATCAGTCTAATAAAAGTGAGGTGACCATGCAAAAAGAGGCCTTTTCTTAAAAAGATGTTTTACATAGTAATTTCCAGATTATTGCACGTGGGATATAGGGCGAGTTGTATGAATATCTGGGTGCAAAATGCTGTTTTTTTTCTCGCAACTGGTAAAGATTTTTGAAACCCAACCTATGTACTAATGGGTCGCTTCTTAAAAATCCAAATCATAGTGGGACAGAATCTGACCTACCTTATGAATATTAATGAGTTAGACTACAAATTGCGATTCACTGCGATTGGACACCATCATAGGGATGGCGGTCTGCTGGGGTCAGCAGACCACCATGTCTGTGATCGCAGTTAAATAAAGTATTTTTTTTTTTTTTAATTCAGCTCATTTTCTTAAAGGAAATTGGGCTATGTTTAAAAAGAAAAGTTAACTTTTTTCTTTGAGTGTGTAGCGGTGCCGTTGATCACAATCTACTCACAAACACTTTTTTTTTTTTTTTTTAACATTCGTACAGGTAGAGGGGCCCCAAAGGGAGGCATTCCTTTTTGCAAAAGGGTTACCACCCCAACTCGGGGTTGGTACCTTTTTAGTGAATTACAACCTCTATTTTGGTCCTAAACCATTGATACATACATATAAGTATACTTGTTTTGAAGGGTCGTCTACAACGTGCTTCTTCGAAATAGCGGTTCCTTATCCATTTCTAAACCCATTTTAGGCCTCGGTAATAAGTTACAAACTACTAAATTGGTGTAGTACTTTGCTGAAGTCCGAATCGGACCGTTAGTGACCAAAACACTGCTATCTTCACTTTGCTCATGGTGTTGATATTCTGTGAAACTGGATTTGGAAACTCCGAACCTACATCCATTTGCTTACCGTCAGAACTTTAAATTACGGCTGCAAATGTTATGTGACTAACACCCTGATATTCCAGTGTTGTGGTTTCAGTACTGGAGTTTCAAGTGTCTATGTAGTAATTGTTGATTTGAATTCTTTATGCACCCAGTGATCTCAGGCAAATTCTTTAAGTCTGTGTCGCAAAACATTTTGTGTACCTAATCTTTGAATTTTCAGTCTAGGTTATCAGGACAGACACCTGAATCTGAATGTTCTGGGTTTTCTATTCACAAATGGTGCTTACTACTGGTTGTAATCTGTTGATGTTGTGGCTTTTTTACAGACTTATGTGCAGGGAAATGGGTGGGAACACAGGGTGTATCCAGAGGAGGGGCTGAGGAAGGTGGTCAAACAAACTTTCAGCACTCACAGGACTTCGTGGGTATTCACAAGCATTTTACATGACCACCCCCACCCTTAAAACGCACGCGCACATGTTGCCTTATAAGGGTAAGTGTCTTTGAGATTGGAAAGTGCATGAAACACTGTCCTATCTTCATTGGGGGTGCAGGGCAAGGGGATAACTTAACTTTAAGACCACATTGTAGGTGAGGAAAAAAAGAAAAAGGTTGCATGTGTGCGCCTGCTCAGCCTACTCTGTTTACCTTTGCAGACTGCCCTCAATCCATAGGAGTAAATACAGAGCTGCAGTGGTACTTTCCAGGTGTACCACTGAAGTTTTAGTTACTCTCATAAAAGTTAGTAATGTACAAACACCGCACGAAAAAACCTGTGATGAGTAGATTTTTACCTTTGGAAAAATGTTTCCGAATCAGCTCCTTATGCTCAATGAACCTCAGGTAACTGAGCTCTGAGTAGTCACTCACTTACCAGGATGTTCCTTTGGTTGATGGTTGGGTAATAATGCATAGCAGGTGTTCTGGTGTTTGATGGTGGAAATGTTCTTTTGAACAGGCCATTTCTGCTTTTAATTGTCCTGTAATTGCTTCCTTATCAGTGTGTGTTTCAGCAAAGTGCCCTGTGAATGTCTGATATCTCCCTTCCAGAGCTGAACCCCCAGCACCTTTCTTTCCATATCAACGGAGGCATTTCTTATCTGTTTCCAGCAACTTCAATCTTTCATTTGTTATCCAAATGTATTTATTTAATGGGGTGTCGCACTATTCCCGCAAATCAGTTTCGTTTTGGTTCACTGTCTAGCACACGGTTGAGATTCCATGTGGGAAAAGTGGCACATTCCCTTCTGTGGATATTTTATTTATGGTTTATAATTGGGTTTGCTTGAACCCACGTGCACAGAGTGTACAATAAGGCATTGTATGGTCAGTAAACAATTGCACAGTGTGCATCACGTGTCCATATGCACATAACTGCATATTCTGTTAATAAACATTAATCACATCTTATGTCAGCCAAAGCCGATTGGTTCTCTAACCTCATTCAACTTTTCTTTCTGTGTCCTTCTGCCTCCTCTCTCTCTCTCTCTCTCTCTCTCTCTCTCTCTCTCTCTCTCTCTGTCTCTCTCTCTGTCTCTGTCTCTGTCTCTGTCTCGGTCTCTGTCTCTCTCTCTCTCTCTCCACCCCTCGTTAATGCTGCTCTTGCATAAACCCATACACACAGGCAGACATTTTAAATGTTTTGGGCTGGACCCATTCAAAGGTGGCACCCACCCATGAGTGTGCATGCATGTATGCTTTGGTAAAAAACCTGTACCAATACAAACAAGCACTGGCAAAGCCAGTAGGTCTGTTGTGGTACATTAGAGCAAGGCATTATGGCTTTGCCAATGCGTATTTAAATTTTAGTCAGTTTGGGTCATTGGGAAAGTGACATGGGCAAGATAGGAGTTGGAGAAAATCTGGTGATGCAATGGAATAATAAGAGATTTGTGTCCCCCTAGGATACGTTGATCAATTTAACTCTATCTTGATTTCTAGATGTAGGCTTTTACATAGGTTACATCATGTTGTAATAACGTTATGCTTAAGTTTATATATTTCCAAAACTCTGTTAAATTATTGATTGTTCTATTATTTATTGATTCCAGTCCTAGACGTATGGGCTGGCTAAATGTCAGGCTGAATATTTATGAATTGTGCTGGACATAATAGAGTAACTGTTTTGTGCTTTAAACAACTAAAAATATACATTAACTTGCTCGATGCTCCAAAGATGTTGTGAAGTTCATTAAAAACCACATAGAGGAGTGAAGCCACTGAAAGGTTTTTATTAACACCTGCTCCGGTGGGACGTAAATGATGCCGTTAATAGTCATAATCAGGATATCAATTATAATGGCAATATTTGTAACAGGGAATACTATCACATCAACATCATTACAATGATTATGGTTATTATGATGATGATTATTATTGACATTATTAATAATAATGAAAAATAGTTACAACAGCCATAATTACACAACTAATACTATTGCTATTACTAATACGAAAATATATATTTATAATAACATTAATACAGAAGAAATACAGATTGTTAACCTTGATACAGGACCTATGTCCTTTTTGTTCACAATCCACATATCTTCTTCAGACAGTATACGTGCCAAGTTAACAAATAATGACAAACTCCATGCCATTCTGAAGCAACCTCAACAAGTGGTATCTGCAGAGTGGGTGCAGAGATGGAGTCTCTATTTGGGCACTTCTGCAAACAGATGTTTCACAAGAAAATTAGCTATATAGTGCTAGGAGATGTGGTCACGTATTTCACAGGAGCATAAAATAAGTAATATGAAATTATCAACCAGTGCTCTCATTAGTTTAAAAATCAGGGATTTGAGTGGGCCAAACTGGGCTACAGGCAAGGTGAGAGATGCCTGATGGGATGCTACAACGTGGACCGGTTTACTGCAAGTTGATAAGTGATGCTCTTGGCTAATGCAGCAAACTCTGCAGTATGATGCATTTTTCAAACTTTGCTTGTGAGAAGGCCCTCATCTCACCACAGAACACCCCTGCAGAGAGTAGGCCTTGCTCCCTGTCCTTCCCTGCAGCCTCATGAGGCTGGCATTGCACAACATACCGGGGCCACTTTTGGTCACCAGGCTATATATGCAGAAGTGCCATTTGATTTGAAGTACATAATGCTGTGAATTTGTGGGTGAAATATTCCCAAGTATGCCAGTGCTTCACCCTGCTGTGATCCTCTTGTATTCTCCATTAATACACACAGCTGGCATTACTGTTCTGGGTGATTAGGATCAAAGAGCCTGCGGTTCAGGGGTTGGCCAGCTGGAAGTCTATGAGTGTTCATTGATGAATTAATCATGTGTGCTGTGCAGGACTACCACAATGTGGCATTCAGGCTCCTGTGGCGGCCCATTTTGTTTTAATTATGTTGTTAGTCATTTAATACAAAAATCTAGTTGATTAGAGTCTCCAGGGTGCCAGACAGAATGTTTTACCATGTGCAGCTCGCCAACAAGTGACGCGGGGCCTCGTGAGAGAGTGCAGTACATAGGCACCGCTTGTGCAAATTACTTTTGTGCATGTTTTTGCAGCAGACTTCTTACAAAAGGTCCTCTTGGTGCTATCTTTTTTCTTGTGTGGAGGTAGTTGCACACTCAGATGTGCAGATAACGTGATTCACTAGTGTGAATCCAAGATTGGGATTCTCAAAAGGAAGATTTATCCTTGTAAAAGATTTGCTCACACATACGCGTATATGTAAGTAAAGCTAACCTCCCTAATGTAACATAACCCATCATAAATGCCTTGTCTTCGCCACAGTCCTCCATCATAGGAGCACGTCTGTGCTTTCTGATGAAGCTGGACTGTGGGTTATGGGTGAGCTGCAGCTGGGCCACATAAGCGCATCACCCATGTGGAATATATGATGTTACACCGCGAGCAAATACCGAACGGTAGGTTACAACGTGGATGTTACATCGTCCGCGTTGTTATTACGCATGGCATTACATCGCAATTCGTTTCTACGACTTGCGATAGATGGCGCGCTGGACTTAGGAATAGTATAAATTACTATTTCTACTCCAGTTAGCGCAACAGCGGGGAATGTGTTGAACTTAAAATCCAACACATTCCCAGGTGTTGCATGCCATCTAGCACAAGTCATTGAAACAACTTGCGATGTAATGCCATGCGTGGTAACAACGCGAACGATGTAACGTCTGCCTTGTGATCATCCTGCGTGGTACTACCAGCATTGTAAACGCTGTCTCCCCCCATGTGAGCACTACAAGCCAACTTTCTATGTCCTCTGGCAAGAAATGATGGAACATTTTGCCCTGATGTATATTCTGTAGTACAACAGAGTGGCTGCCTCCCTCCAGCCAAAAGATGCTCCAAGTATCAAAAGCCCCTCTTTACCCCTTCTCAGCGGTATACTCAAGTGTCCGGCAGATACAGCAGGTGCGTGCATCCACTTTTTGTCTGTGTATGCATATATGTACATACATTAGTGCAGGCCCTTCTGTAATACAGATTGGACCGCTCTCATGTAGCACCAGTGCGAAATCAAGGAAGCATTCCTTCATTTGCAAGGTAATGAGGAGATACTTTCCCTCAAGCTCGCTTTGTATTATAAACATGTTGGCAGAGGCAAAGAAGCCATCAGGCAGTGCATTGACTCAAGGCTACATAGAAGTGGAGCACAGCCAATGCGCCATCCAAGAGTACCCTTTGGGAGGGGGATAAATGGTGTTGTATGAAACTCCCCACCCACCCCCAACAGGAGTGGCCCGTCCCCTACCAAAGTGGCAGGGCGGGACAGAGGAGGGAGTTTGGGAGGGGTCGGGGGACAAAATAAAAATAAAAATCTTACCTTATCACCACCGCAGCCATCCGCTGCATTGCGCTCTTCCATCCTCTGGGCATGGGCTCCCAGAATGCACTGCGGCAAATCCTGACGCCGCGTATGAGCAGCGTCAGGATTGGCCTGAGCGCTAGGACTTTGCACTCCCAGACCGACTGGGAGCCTGCTTTCTCCAGCCCCAGCAATAACTGCTGTTGCTGGAAAAGGCTTCACTGCACGTGAGGGTTTGGCCGGCCTGAAACAGCCAGACAAACCCTCAAGCACAGTGAAGGGAGTGCCCACCACTCCCCAATCACAGTTTCATTCCCCTGGACCCGCCCCCAAGAGTTGTCAGAGTCCTGGGGGCAGATCCAGGAGGATTAAAATAAAATGATACAATTCAGGCATAAAACCCATTTTATTATCGTTTTCTTTGCGGGTGGTGGCGGGGGGCACTCCTCTGCCGTAATCCAGGGGCCGCCACTGCCCATCAGGTAATCCTCTGCAGGCAGGTGCAGTAACTCCCTGCAGATATCACACGCACAGGCACCAGTGTCCATGTAGGCAGTAGCAGCACAGCAGTGGTGCCTTTGGTAAGTTAGGATGTCACACTGAGTGAGGTTAGCAATTTGCTGTCAGCCATGTGGACAACTTTGGTATGTGCATAAGCTGTAGAAATGAGAGGAGAAACTTGAATGTCCAAATAATCAGTGCCCCATGCTTTTAGACCCCTTCTGTGCCAGCCTGTGCAGTGGGTACAGGTGAGTAAAGATTTGGATACATCACGTGAAAAAGCCTAAAACGTATGATGTTCGGTCTGGAGAAAATGATAAATAATTTTGGCCATAGTTCAGTGTCCTTGCCACGGTTCTGCATTGTAACTCATACGATGTGTAGTGTTGGGGTTCTGTGTTATGGTGGGTGTCTAAAGTTGTCTGCTGCAGACATGGGCTCCCCCGGCTGAATAACTAGTGAAGCATACCTTGCATCAGGATGTTCTATAGCAGCCACCTCTGTTCTGACAGACGCAGCATTCTGGGTGTAAGATGCGGATGATCACCAACAGTTACAACAATCTACCACCTAGAAGTTAACACCAAGGGCCATGAGGCCCCTTGCTCCGCCGGAAATCTTTGTGATGTTCCATGGCACATGAGCCTGCTCCATATTTACGAGACGGCACTAAGCAACTTCTTTTGGCTTAATGCTGCCTCGTAAATATTGTTTCCTTTAACACAGTTTTCTGCATTAAAGGGTCATGCAATGGGTGTTGCTGGGGTGTTCCCAGCGACATCCATGGCTTCTTGACACTACCCTAGATTTATGAGAAATCCCCAGGAGAGGCGCAAGGGAGGCACAACGAGGAGAAATATCTTTATTTATCCTAATTTTTCCTTTCTCTATGTGTGCTGCATCCAGCATTTAAAAAAAAAAATGCATCCCTTTAAGGAAAACGGGCTGCATTTAAAAAATAAAAAACTGCTTTATTTAAGAGCAGTCCCAGACATGGTGGTCGGCTGAGCCCAGCAGGCCACCATCCCTGGGGGGGGCCTATCATTCCCAAAGGGCTCCCAAATTGCGAGAGGCTCATTAATATTATTGAGCCTCTCTATTAGCGATCCCATTGGGAATCGCAAAGAGTGTTAAACACACTGTTGTGTATTTGATTTTGCCCCACGCAATTTGTCGCAAATTGCCTCGCAAGTTGTCGCAAATTTTGAGGTGCAAAATCAAATGGTCATACATCTGGCCCCAGATTCGCAAAACAGTTTCTCTTGAAAGCTCATCTTCTGGCTGTCAGTATGTAAAACAATCTGGTGCATTGGGTAGTAGGAGATCATTTGCGAGTAAGCACCGAAATTTCAACTGCCCAGGGGCCTCCACAGGGTTTAATTCTACACTGAATATTACTCGAAAATATTCTTGTGGCATGCATATCAAAAATGCAAGTTTGCGAAAGATGTTTATGTACCTTATTTAGTAAAGTGTCGTATTGATGGGGTTTCAATGTGCTCCCAAGCCGAGCTTAAAAAAGAGCTGCTTTTGCTCTGATTTGTACAGTGCTTGCTGGCAGTCCCGGGGAGAAAATGACTCTTCAGCTGATATTTGTACTCCTGCAAGAAGGCAGAGCTGTGCATTCTTTATTAAATCTGAGCATTTTGCAGCTAAATTTTGCTGCCTCAAGGCACACTTGCAACTGGCTCACTCAAAGTCAGATCTATCAGTAAAGAGTCAACACAGGCTCATTTTAAATTACAGTACTGAAGCCGAACCTCAGTTTGTCATGGATGTTTGTCACGCCATGTGCTGGGTTTTGGGGGTTACACAAGGATGGTGAAAGTTTTTTTGTGGACCTCACTGAGTATTTGCATTTTTAAACCAGGTATGCAGTTTGTGCACACTTTGTAGAAGCCTTACTCAAATGGCAAATTACTTCTCCCAAGAGGTTACCATGTTTAAAGGAAAAAGCACATGAAGACAGAGTCGTTTATCATTGAGCAAAGTTCCAGCAATTTAGCTCTTAAATATAAAGTCCAGGGAGAGCAGGCAAAATGGCAGATTCACCTGTCAATACGAGGCCAACGGAGGGTGGGGGCCAGGCACCCAACACCCATTGGGCTCACCGGGCTTCAGCCCCCCCCCCCCGTTGTGTGTCAGCCCAGGCTGAGACAGCACAGCTTCGCGGTCTGGCATCCGTCTAATTGCATTCGCACCGAGTACTTTACAGGTCTTTCAAAGGCCATTTACTTGTTAATGAGGCTTTTGTTGTGTTTTCAACCCTTCTTAGAGCCACTCTGCCTATGGCTGGAAGAATTAGCCCCCCCCCCCCCCCCCGGAATCTTTTTCAGTCCCCCCCACCCCGAAATTTGGCTCTAGTTGCCCATCTGGTGGGGGCCACACTTATACTATTATTATTATTGGAATGGAATGGAATGGAAAGAGTATTTGTAAAGCGCGATAGCTACCCTGAGGCGTCCTAGCGCTAACAGAATTGTGAGGTGAGCAGGAGAGGTGAACTGATGGACTAATCAGGGTGTGAGAAAAGCAGGGTTTTTAGATGTTTATGGAAGAATAGCAAGTTAGGTTCTGCGCGAAGGCGGAGTGGGAGGGAGTTCCAGAGCCTGGAGGCATTGTATGAGAAGGCTCGGCCTCCACATCTTGCCCTTTTAATCTTAGGAACCGTCACTAGGAAGGAGGTCGATGATCTGAGCTGTCTCGAAGGGAGATACAGGGTGACCAGGGGATAATTGATGGCGGGCCTGTTCTCCAGAAGGCTCGATGGGTGGTACATAAGGACTTAAATTCAATTCTTCGCCTGACTGGCAGGCTCCTCACGCCTTCCTTAGCCGAAGTGCAACGAGGGATTTGGAGCAATGTGCGGGCTGCACAGTTCTGTACAATCTGTAGCATATTCAGGGTGGACTGGGAGGCGCCCAAATAAAGGGCATTAGCAAAGTCCAGTCTAGAGAGACTAAGTCCCTGGATCATTATCTTCCTGGCTTCAAAGGGCAGTACAGGGAGGATCTTGCGTAAAAGCCTGAGCAAGCCGAAACAAGTTGCTGACAACTTGGTTGCTTGAGCATTGAAATTGAGGGCTTTATCGAGCCAGATTCCCAGGCTTTTAATTTTGTCTTTGGGCTCAGGGGGTGAGCCCAGTGAGGAGGGCCAGAGAAGCCGAAGCGCTGTGGGGGAAGGATTACCTAAGAGCATTAGCTCAGTTTTTTCACTGTTCAATTTGAGATGTGACATGGTCATCAGCTGGAGACCTTTTCCAGGCAGGTTGTAAGATTGTCGGGGTTGGACTCCAGTTGGTTGAGGGACACCACTAGCTGGGTGTCATCCGCGTAAGTGATGATTTTTACTCCAAACGGGCGGATCACCTCAGCTAGTGGTTCCAAGTACACATTAAACAGCGTCGGGCTCAGGGACGAGCCCTTGGGGAAGCCGCAGACGAGTGGTTTGCTCAGGGATGTAGTGTTGCCCTCGAACACTTGGAAGGAGCGGTCGGAAAGGAAAGATTCTAGCCAGGACCTGGCCTTACCCGAGACCCCGATGTTCGCCAGCCATAGGAGCAGCGTGCTGTGATTGACAGTGTCGAAGGCGGCACTGAGGTCCAGGAGGATTATGGCTGCTGAGCCCCCCTGGTCCAAGATCATCCGTGCCTCCTCCGTCACTGCCAAAAGTGCCGTTTCGGTCCCGTGTGTGGGCCAAAAGCCAGTCTGTGAGTTATTGAGTAGATGGCTAGATTCGATATACTCCATTAATACGGTGTTGACATGTTTTTCGAGCAGTTTGCTCACCCAGGGGAGCAAGGAGATTGGCCGATAGTTTTTTGGGTCTGCCAGGTCGAGGTTTCTTTTTTTAATAATGCCCTGACCATGGCCCGTTTCCAAGGAAGCGGAACTGAGCTTGAGGTGAGGGAGGAATTGAGAAGATTCGTATAATTGGGAGAATGTTGTCAATCACCAATTCTAGGGTACGTGGCGGAGCCGGGTCGTTGGGAGAGCCAGATTTTACCTGTGAAACCATAGAGTTGAGTATGGCGCAAGTGATCAGGGGAAAGGATTGCAGGGAGGGGGTGGGGTAAATCTCGGGAGTGAGGGTAGGAGTGGGGGTGGTTGCTATCTGGAGAGGAGCAGGACTCAGTGGAAAAGTGGAGTATATAAGTTGAATTTTTTCAGAGAAATAATTAGCTAGATCGTTACAGCGAGCTTGTGCGTTGAGGGGATCAGGGGACGGTTCTTGTCGTTTCAGGAGAGTCTTTGCAATCCGATAAATTTCTTTCGGTTTAGAGGCTGCTAGATGGATTTCTTCTGCGAAAAAGGCTATTATTATTATTATTATTATTATTATTAAATTTGTAGGGCGCACAGCTACCCGGAGGTTTCCCGGCGCCAGGGACAAGAGCAACAGAAGGATAAAGTTACTAGTTAAATAGCCAGGTCTTAAGGTTTTTGCGGAAGCTTATATGGCTGGTTTTGTGTCGAAGAGGGATAGGGAGAGTGTTCCACTACACAGTTGCCAGGTAAGAGAAGGAAATTCCCCCCAAGCGAGCAAATTTGAATCTTGGGACTCAGTATTTGGCCTGGGAGGATGATCTAAGCAGGCGTTTCGGGTGATAAGTCTGGACCAGAGAACATAAATAGTGGGGAGCTATACCTGGTTCAATTTTATTCATATAGCACAAAGCTTTAAATTTAGTCCGGTTCTCAATTCTTAGCCAATGCAGGTCCTGAAGGGTGCCTGAAATGGACGATGTTTTGGGAACATGACCGAGCATCCTAGCCGCAGAGTTCTGTACAACCTGTAATCTGCGAATTACCTCCTTGTTGGCTCCTAGATAAAGGATGTTGCCATAGTCCAATCTTGACATTATCAATGCTTGGATTACTGTTCTTTGGGTAGGTCCCGGCAGCATCCATAGTATCTTCCGGAGCCCCCTCAAGATGGTAAAGCAGGTGGAAGCAGTCTTTTGGGGATGTACAACATAAAGGACTGGTACCCCAGATTTCCTGGCTCGATATTTTGGCCAGCGTTCATTCCCTTCATTACTCTTTTGCTTTGCTCGATGTGACATGCTGGTATGGGTATGCCCAGACATGGCACTCTTAGCTCTGTGGCACATGGACTCAAGCTGCACCCCACCAGTGATCCCAGGAAGGGACAAAACCTGTTGGATGTTGCTTCTGTTCCTGTTCAGAAGGGAAATGGTGGGAACATTTTGGACTGGGCTTTCACATCCAACACAGCACCAAGACTGATTTGCACATGTTTGGTCCATTCCTAAAAAGTACAGACAGCAAAAGACAATTGAGTTAAATTTGCCTGTGGCATTTACCAGTGGTTTGGATTAATTTAAGTGTTTCACCTATCACTGCTTGTAGGAAGTAGCAAAGAGCACCCATTGGTCCACAATAGCTAGGGCAGCCATTGGTTCCTAATAGACCGGGGGACTGAAAGGAGCAATGTCTTGGTTCACGGTATTCTACCCCTTCATGTGCATGTGATGAGGGACAATATGCGATATTTTCACCCCATAGAAAGTGATATTTCCTGCTTTATATTTTTAGCTTTGGCCTAGTCAAGAGTAAAACCTTTTGTCATGAACAAAACCTTGATTTATGAGTTGAATAAGAAAGGAGGCCAATAGGACAGCTTCAAAATGGCAGCTTGTTAGCAGATATAAAAGAACAAAATTATACTTTTCTATACAGTGCTGGCAAATGCTAGACATTTCCCCAGTTCAGTGATTGGAGTGGTGTGCTTTAGTCGTTTGTGTATTTTGTCCTTCAACTAGTTTAAGGCTGCTATAAGAAGCCTTCAAGGGGTCCAGAGCTCTGCCAGCAGCTTAAGGCTGCTATAAGAAGCCTTCAAGGGGTCCAGAACTCTGCCACCAGCTTATGGCTGCTAGAAGAAGCCTTCAAGGGATCCAGAACTCTACCAGCAGCTTAAGGCTGCCAGAAGAAGTCTTCAAGGGGTCCAGAACGTTGGCAGCAGCTTAAGGCTGCTAGGAGAAGTCTTCAAGGGGTCCAGAACTCTGCCAGCAGCTAAAGGCTGGTGGAAGAAGTCTTCAAGGGGTCCAGAACTCTGCCAGCAGCTAAAGGCTGGTAGAAGAAGCCTTCAACGGGTCTAGAACTCTACCAGCAGCTTAAGGCTGCTAGAAGAAGCCTTCATGAGGTCCAGAACTCTACCAGCAGCTTAAGGCTGCTAGAAGAAGCCTTCATGGGGTCCAGAACTCTGCCACCATCATAAGGCTGCTAGAAGAAGCCTTCAAGGGGTCCAGACCTCTGCCAGCAGCTTAAGGCTGCTAGAAGAAGCCTTCATGGGGTCCAGCACTCTGCCACCATCATAAGGCTGCTAGAAGAAGCCTTCAAGGGGTCCAGAGCTCTGCCAGCAGCTTAAGGCTGCTATAAGAAGCCTTCAAGGGGTCCAGAACTCTGCCACCAGCTTATGGCTGCTAGAAGAAGCCTTCAAGGGATCCAGAACTCTACCAGCAGCTTAAGGCTGCCAGAAGAAGTCTTCAAGGGGTCCAGAACGTTGGCAGCAGCTTAAGGCTGCTAGGAGAAGTCTTCAAGGGGTCCAGAACTCTGCCAGCAGCTAAAGGCTGGTGGAAGAAGTCTTCAAGGGGTCCAGAACTCTGCCAGCAGCTAAAGGCTGGTAGAAGAAGTCGTCAAGGGGTCCAGAACTCTGCCAGCAGCTTAAGGCTGCTAGAAGAAGCCTTCAAGGCGTCCAGAACCCTACCACCACCTTACAGTTGCTAGAAGAAGCCTTCAAGGGGTCCAGAACTCTGCCAGCAGCTTAAGGCTGCTAGAAGAAGTCGTCAAGAGGTCAAGAACTCTGCCAGCAGCTTAAGGCTGCTATAAGAAGTCTTCAAGGGGTCCAGAACTCTGCCAGCAGCTCATGGCTACTAGAAGAATTCTTTAAGGGGTCCAGCACTCTGCCAGCAGCTTAAGGCTGCTAGAAGAATTCTTTAAGGGGGCCAGAACTCTGCCAGCTGCTTCTGTTCCAACTTCTGAAACATAAATCTGTGTCTGGTCTCCTTAGCGGCCTTCATTGGCTTGCAGTAGACAAGCAAATCCGAGGCGAGATTCTGCCTTTTTTTAATGTTAACACAGCGGGTTCACTCTAACTAACAATGTTTAGACTGTGTAACCTAAGTAAAAAAAGTTAATTTATTTGTAAAACATACAAACACATATACATAGTCATCGGACTGTGCTGCAGTACCAGTGGCTGATCATGTGTCATGCTTGACTTAATCCAAGGTTTGGGCTGGAGCACATTTAAGCCTAGTGTGTCATTATTAAGGCTGTAGCAGGTTCAGAAGTGTATTCTGAGAATAGTAATTGTCTTGCACTGATGTGGGTGGATGCCATGTCCTTCCCTAGGCCCCCTCTTATATTTCCCTCATCCTCACCCTATTTGAAGACATTGCTCCCCAGTTTCAGACCCTTCCCTCTTGTCCTCCCATTCTCTAGCCACTAAATCTTATGTTTACATATGCAAAGATCAGCATATAGAAAAGTTAGAAGAGAAGAGTAAGGAACACCGAGGACATAGGTTTATAAATTGCATGTTTCAATATATGTAGTATAAGACGTAGTACTATTGGAATACTATTTTAAGTACTCCAAAATGCCTTTTATGAATTGGGCTCTACAAGTTAATTTTTTGGGCAAGGTTCCTTGCTTCTGATGTTGTGTTTGAATCCTTTTCAAGAACAGGTTGGTAAATTGTGTACTTACTATATAATTGGGTAACAGTAACATCCGTGGCAGCATCATGTGCACTGTTCACATGCACAGACTGGAGCTGTGAGCCTGTTTTCTCCAAAATCCAGACAAGATCCATAAACTAAATTAAACAATTTGAGCAATTAGTTCAAAAACATCTCAGAAACACAACGCAGCATCCAGGAGCTTTGTTTCCCTGCTGTGTTTAATCCAAGTCATACACTAATTTATGAAATGATCAAGTCAGTGCATCCACTGTTGAGAGCATAATTGCTTTGAAAATAGATGCAGGGCTCCATCCTGTGCCTTTATGCTGTCTTTATGATATGGCGCCTGCTATTTACAGCACTTGGGCCCTCATTATGTGACCCATTCTGCTTAGGGCTTGATTATGAGTTTGGCGGCCTCACACCGGATGGTGCATTGCGCGGTCCTCTGTGGGCCCGCCAAACCCATGGTGCAATGGCCAGCTACTTTGGAGTTAAATCCTGGTCTGGCCTGGTCCTGTGGCGGTCTCTCAGGCTCATTGAAGAACCTGAAATACAGACCACCGCTCTCAGAGTGCCGACTGCACCTTCCTTCACATATGCCACATTGTGCAGGAACTAGTGCCGCAAATACAGGGGGGCACTACATGTGACCCCCACATGCACCCCTTGGGCCCTGAGGCAGCAGATCCTATTAGGGCCCCCTTAGTTGCCTCACCACCACCCTTTTTGTAGCGGGCTCATGGTGGTGAGGCAAATCTAAATATGCTCAGTGATGCCGCTGCAACACCATCAGCATATTTCTGCCTATTTGCAGACAGACGGCCCTGCCGGATCCTTGTTCCTGGGGGTGCTGGCGATCTTGGGGTGGTACTACCACCGCAGTCAAAATACTGTGGTCGGTCCCGCAGTGCAGTTGTGGTTGGACCACTACCACCGGTTTGGCCGTCCTATGGACTGCCAGAGTCGTAATCAACGCCTAAGTGTCTCTGGGATCACAGTTACTTGGTCCTCATATACCTCAATCCTGATAATTCAGGGCCCAGGAGCATCAGGCCTGCACTTGGAACCAAAGATGCTGGGACTGTGGCAACTGTGCATCCTGGGCTTCCCCTCCTTGTGCACAGCAGGGGAGCAGCACATGCCTCATAGCTCATGGCGGACTCATCAATTTTGAGGCAAGCATCCTCCCGACCCAACATTACACCTCCTTGTAAGGGATCTTTACTCAGGGATTTCTGTGGAAAAGGAACAAATAAAGTAGGATCCAGAAATTGTTCCCCATTCAGGGCTCATTATCTCATAGAGGCCGGATTTTGGTGCTTGGGATACTAGTCGGGATCAGCGATTCTGGCACACTGCACCAAAACCCACATGACGTGTAATGAGAGCGGCACAAAACAGTTGATATGCAGACTACAGTAAACAGAGACATTCTACTCCAAAAGCCCAATAGGCAGATTTGTGCTTCACGAGGAGATCACATGCGCTATATGTTCGAAAACAAAAACAATGACCATCGAAGACATAATACTGAAAACATAATGTCTATTTTTGGGAATCATCTCAGAAAAGATAGAAAAGTTGTGATAGTGTTAAGAGAGGTAATGTTAGTAGTGTGTAATGCCCTACAACAATAAACAAGAAAGGATTAGGGAAGCTTATGGGAATCACAATGGGGTAAGATTAGGGGCCAGATGTAGGAAGCCTAATACCGGTCGGTAACGGACGAAATTACCGAATTAAGGCCGTTACCGACCGTTATTATGCTTTTCAGATGTAGGGGCCTAATTTAAGTATTCAGTAATTTACCGAATCAGTAATTTAAGGAATCGGTAAATTACCGAATTCTTAAATGACGATTCGGTAAATTACCGAATCCTTAATGTAGGGAGCACCCCGAGTGCTTTTCCCATTTTAGGATTTGTTATTTACCACCAACTATATGTGAAACTTAGCGCCATCGCAGGGGGAAACCCAATGAATATGGTGCAGCCTTGCGAATATGGTGCAGCCTTGTGTTTCCGAAGTGGCGGAAAGAGGCGTTAAGCCAACAAGGCTAACGCCTCTCTCTGCCACTTCCTTGTGAATATCCCCCTTTGAGTATTGACATGGGAAGCAGGTGAAAAAAGTTTTAATATTAAAATAGCTGCTTCTTTTTTTCTGAAGTTGACAGGTATTTGGAAAAGAGTGACCCTTATTGGAAGGACAAGTACAGCAGTTTATATTGTGATACTTGAAGCTTTTATTAAGGTCAAAATGGACTGGGATCCCTAAGTGAACTTTGTGTGATACACACAGACGTGAACCATTCTCAGTTTTTGTGCTCTTTTATAAGTAGTAGTTTTTCAAATGATTATAACATGACTAAAGATCAAGAAATCAGAGAATATATTACAATACCATAGTACGTCAGCAGACTAATACATCCATTGCCAGTATCGGTGTTTGACCATATGGTCATCCTTCTGAGGTCGATACAAGGGTACCATTGAGTTAGATGGAAAAAACACATCATTTTTCAATACCATGAAGAGAGGCCTAAAATAAATGTTCTGCTAGTATGCAGGCTTCTACAGTGTCTCTTATGGACATAATTAAGGGACTGATTATGACTTTGGTGGTGCAGGTGCGAAGCGGAACCTCCAAAATCGGCCGCCGGCCGCCCGCCAGATTAGTAGTTATCTGTGAGTAGATCACCAAGCAGTTCCGTGTAAAGGTTGAAGATGACTGGAGACAGTATATGTGTGTGTATATATATATTCACTGAAAAAAACATAGGTTTCACACCAGTTATAGTTAGCTGAACATTTTACTCATACAAAACCATTGAAATTCCCACGTTATAGTTAGTTGGACTCACTATAACTCGCTGGCCTGCAATCCACTGCTGATGATGGCACATATTACATCATTCATGACATGGTCAGTGACATCACTGATGACATCACTGATGACATCTCAAATGACATCACTCATGACATCACTGATGACATCATCCAGTGTCTGTGTGTTCCTGTAAAGTTAAAATATGTTTAACATATTGAAGAACGAGTGTATGTATGAGTGTCTGGATAATGGATTTAGTAGGTGCGTGACTGACTGTATGAGTGGGAGATTAAATGTGGCTTACTGAATGCATGGGTTAGTGACTAACCTGTCTGAATGTGTGCATTATTATGTCTGTTGTTGTGTAAGCTGCTGCATGTGTTGATCAGTAGCTATATGAGTGGCTATATGGGTTATTGATTGGTTGCCCAAGTATTTGTATGTGAGGCTGAGTGTGTGTGTGGGTGCCTGGGAGGTGTGTGACTCTGTGCATAGATGTGTGAGCAGTTGATTCACTTGGTATATGGGTTCAAGAGTGCATGTGGGAAGAACTGTATGGGTAGTTGACTGTGTGCATGGGTGTGTTGGTGAGTGAATGGATTTCTCAGTGCTACATGTCCAAGTAAGTACATATATAAAAAACAGTGCATGTGAGAGTTGGCATATATAAATGACTATACATGAAAACCTGTGATTGCGTAAGTGACTGTATGGATTAATGTGTAGTTCAGTGATTGTAAAAGAGAGTAAGTATGTGTAAATCTATGTTTGAATAAGTAAGGTTTTGTGTGTATAACTGTATAGATGAGGAAATGGGAGTGTGATTGATTCTTTGCATGACTGACTAGGTGTGTGCGTAACTCTATGAATGAGTGACATTGTGTGAGTGTCTGTATAGGTCTTTGAGTCCATATAACAGTGTTGTATTGATGACTGACTATGTATGCGCGATTGTATGTGTGAATGAGTGGATATGTGTGTAGACTTAGGAATCAGTGAGTGCGTATGTAGTAACTGGTATTGGTGTGTCAATGGTTTCTGGAATGGTAGTCTGTATTTAACACTGGATGTATCAAAGGTTAGATTGGAGTGTGAGGAGGTGCATCGTATTGTCACATGAATGATGTCATCAGTGATGTCATTTGAGATGTCATGAGTGATGTCATGAGTGATGTCATCAGTGATGTCACTGACCATGTCATGAATGATGTAATATGTGACATCATCAGCAGTGGATTGTGGGCGCGCTAGTTATAGTGAGTCCAACTAACTATAACGTGGGAATTTCAATGGTTTTGTATGAGTAAGCTCTCCCGAGAGCGCAGCGAGAGCGCTATTTCTGCGTTCGTAAAAAAAGAAATATGTATGAAAACTAAATAATAATGCAAGACATTCAGTACCATGCTTATAAAAGTAGTATTTTTGATTTTCCGAATGAAAATGATTTTGCATTTCCGTAAAGCTACCAAAACGTCACTCAGGCGCGCTGCGTAAGCGCCCCCGGAAGCGCCTATGTTCGCGCCGCGTAAGCGCCCAAGGAAGCGCTCCGGTGCGCGCAGCGTAAGCGCGTCAAGTCATGTGAGCTCAAATTAACACTTTTCATTGGTTGCTAACAGTTTTTTTTACAAAGAATGAAAACCTCACCCATTTCCTTCACTTCTTCTTTCACTTTTGTGACTGAAAGACCTGTTTTTTGTTGCTCATCCTTTTTGGAATTATAATGGCTGCTAGACCCACCAGTAGCAGTGAGGACTCAGATGGGTTCATAGAGGAAGAGGCTCCTCAGCCTAGAGTAAAGGAGCATGTCATATGGAAATTTTTCTCAATACCTGCAGACCAAAAAAAAGTAAATGCTCCAAAGGTGGAGTGCCGAATTTGTCATACTGTGCTGTCACGGGGTGACCCTACCAGGAAATACTCATTTGGAAATTCAACAATGATTCGCCACGTTCAACGCAGGCATCCCCAGAACTATGCCCGGGAGAGTGTCAGGGCTCTGGCACGAGAGGCTCCAAGGGATGGTGCTTCTACTTCAACTGGAGGAGCAACTGTATCGGTTAGGGGGCAACCAGAACAGCTGATTCCAAATATTCAGCCTGTTTTCGACGGAATCAAAATCAAATGCAAAGATTGTGATGAATTACTTTGTTATGGCGAACAAAGTATTATGAACATTGTCCGGACCAGAGAAAATCACCGCTGCCGTCCCCACCACTAATTTTGATTCTTTTTTTTTGCTCCTGTTGAGCAGTTTGCCATTCCCTGTTTTTGTTTTTGTTAAGAAAAAAACGAAAAAAGAAGAAAAAAAAAGTTCTTTTTAGAACTACCTCCAATTCTCAAAAAAGAGCTGTATTCTTAAAAAAATCAAAAAGAGTAAGTGAAGTGGAGTGCAGTGAGAGAGGAGAGGAACATGAGTGAGAAAGTAAAGAAAGGGACGAGAGGGGAAGGGAAGTGAAGTAGGGGGACTGAAAGAAGGTGAGTAATGGAAGGTGAGTGAGGAGAAGGAGAGTGAACATGTAGAATGAGGATAACTGAAGAAAATGTAGTAAAGGAACGGGGGTGTGGAAGGGTAAGAAAAGAGCAGTGATGTTTAGGAAAGAGTGGAGATACAGACTGGATAAAGGCAAGTGAGTGTGAGACAGAGAAAGTGAAAGAAAAAGTGAGAGTAGAAGACTGAGTGAGGGAGGAAAGAAACATAAGTGAGGGAGTGTGGCTGTGTTATAGGGAGTGAGCGTGATAGAAGAGGAGTGACAGACTAAGGGGTCAGAGAGAATGAGGCTAACAGAGAGAGAAAGAGGGAAGGGGAGTGCAGAACTAAGAGGACAGAGGGAGTAAGAGAAGGAGTTAGTGAAGTGGAGTAAGGAGAGTAAGGGAAGAGAAAAGAGTGAAGGTGTACAGAAAGAGGAGTGAGAGGAAGGAAAGTGAAGGAGAAGGTCTGAAAGAAGGTGAGTGTGGGAGTATGGCTCCGTTATAGGGAGTGAGCGTGATAGAAAAGGAGCGAGAGACTAAGAGGACGGAGAGAATGTGGGTAACAGAGAGAGAGTGAGAAAAGGGGAGTGAGTAAGTTAGTGGACAGAGGGATTGAGAGAAGGAGTTACTGAAGTGGAGTAAGGGGAGTACGGGAAGGGAAAAGAGTGAAGGAGCAAAGGATGGGAAGAGAGAGGAAGGGAAGTAAAGGAGAAGGTTTCAAAGAAGGGGAGTGTGGGAGTATGGCTGAGTTATAGGGAGTGAGCGTGACAGAAGAGGAGTGAGAGACTAAAGGGACAGAGAATGAGGCTAACAGAGAGAGAATGAGGAAGGGGAGTATAGAAGTAAGAGGACAGAGGGAGTAAGAGAAGGAATTAGTGAAGTGGAGTAAGGAGAGTAAGGGAAGGGAAAACAGTGAAGGAGTAAAGAAAGGGAAGTGAGGGGAAGGAAATTAAAGGAGAAGGTCTGAAAGAAGGTGAGTGTGGGAGTATGGCTCAGTTATAGAGAGTGAGCATGATAGAAGAGGAGTGAGAGTCTAAGAGGACAGAGAGAATGTGGGTAACAGAGAGAGAGTGAGAGAAGGGGAGTGAGTAAGTTAGAGGACAGAGGGAGAAACAGGAGTTAGTGAAGTGGAGTTAGGAGAGTAAGGGAAGAGAAAAGAGTGAAGGAGTGAAGGATGGGAAGGGAGAGGAAGGGAAGTAAAGGTTAAGGTCTCAAAGAAGGTGAGTGTGGGAGTATGGCTGAGTTATAGGGAGTGAACGTGACAGAAGAGGAGTGAGAGACTAAAGGGACAGAGAATGAGGCTGAGAGAGAATGAAGGAAGGGGAGTGTAGAACAAAGAGGACAGAGGAAGAAAGAGAAGGAGTTAATGAAGTGGAGTAAGAAACTGCACATTTTAATTAGTTGTGCTTTTGAACACTTTGAAAGTCACATAACATTCACCCATCCCCCCAGTGCTCATTCCCCTGTTACCAAGGTAACTCCCTCCTCACCCAGCACACAGTTCAGAAGTTCATCATACTATGTTGCAAAAAAATGCAGCAAGGGTGTTTGACCACTCAATGTACCAGCTAATCATGTGCAATGTTTCTTGAAATGACTTTTCCTCAACCATTGAAATGACTTCTTTCAAAAAACAAAAGCATGCGCCCTAGTTTTCAGTAGAGAATGTTAAAAAAGCACCAATAATTTTTTGTTTTTCAAGTGCACTGAATCTCAACCACCTTTTTTACATAACTCCTACTTTCAAACTGCCATTTCATTTCTACAACTCATCTGAATACAAGCACATCTACCTTCAAGATGCCAAAAGTCTGGTTTGTGGGTCATAGCTTTGTCCACTGGAGTCAAAAATACGCAGCTAACAGAGGTATTTACAACCTTGATTTACTAAATGTGGACATTGTATGGATTGGACAGAGAGGATTGAGAAGTCACCAATTGATACCATTGGTAAAATCCTTTATGCATCTACCACACCCTGACCTCATAATTGTGCACTGTGGTGGAAATGACCTGGGCACTTTGACTGGGGTAGGTCTGGAAATGCTTTTAAAGGACATCTTTGGGCAATTGATGTCACTTTTTCCAAAAACTGCCTTGGTATTTTCTAATATATGCCAAAGGCAAAAATGGAACTGGTCCAATCAATTTTGTCCACAGATTGAGAAAGCAAGGAAACATGTGAATAAATCTGTTTCTGCTTTCCTCAGAGACTATGGTATGGGTTCCATTTACCACAACAACTTCCGTTACAACATGCAAGACATCTATAGGAGAGATGGTGTGCATTTTACAGATGAGGGGAATAGAGTTTTCCTCTTGAATATAAGACTCTGCATTGGTACCTACTTGTAGGTACAAAAAACACCCACATAACACAACAGCTCTTTTCAGAGCTACCCTACCTCTAAGCACTCTAAATTATTTTTTTACTATAATTTTTTACACTGTTTTTCCCTGTGGTGCGCTCAGGGTGCGTGTACCAGAGCGCGCACCTGGGAACGCACCCAGCGCTTACCCTGCGAAAATTACTCTGCCCCCTTTTAATTATTTCCCCCTTTCTGTTTCACCTCTTGTGTCTCGATTCTACCGAGACACAAGATGGCGGACTCTCCGGACTGTTTAGAATGTTGACAGACACCCGACAGCCAATCAGCTTTCCACTCGCGCACTCCCGTAGCGCGCCGGGTGCGCTCCCCGGTACGAGCCCCTGTGAGCGCTCGGAGAGCGCCTATAGATATATATGTGTTTTTTAAGTTAATTTTCAAAAAAAACACTGGAGCAATTTTCAACAAATATAGCAAAGGCACATCTGCGTACCAGTCCCTACAATTTTGCCAAGTTTGGCGTAATTCCGTTCAGCGGTTCGGGCTGTAGACTAGTCAGACCGTCCTATGGAAATTAACATGGGGAAAACACGTTTTGGGACCCCCCTTTTTTCTCGGGCCTCACTTCACGAATCCCCCCGAAACTTTCAGAGAAGGAGCGGAGCGCAGCGAGGCAAATTTAAGGAAAATTACAGGCAGATCCCTCAATCGGCGCCAAAGTTATTCCCAATAGAATGCTCGCAATTTCCTATGGTAACTAGGTCCTAACTATAACTACCTACTGGCGACCGCCAGTTGGTAATATATATATATATATATATATATATATATGTGTATATATATATATATATATATCCCAAGCGCCGCTTAGAAAACTCGGATGCCAGAAGCTCTTCCTCGGCAATTCACGAAAAGCAGACAGGAACCCAGGTAAGTGCAAAGTAATATATATATACATACACACACACACATACACATATATATGTATATACTTTTTGCAATAATATTGATGTTAACAATATTACTTAATTGATACATAACAGGGCTAATTTTCGTTTTATAATTTTAATGATTATGCACATGCACAGGCAAGGAATGTTACTGCCGATGTGATCAAGCAACGATAAAGACAACATATGAAAGCTCTTACACCAAATTGATTACCTGGAAGGGATTTGGGCTTTTGAGTAAAGATGAATATTTATTTCTAAGGAACAATTCACCAACTATACCAGTACTTTACTTTATACCCAAGTTACACAGGGATCCAAACAAAACCTCCAGGACGTCCCATTATTTCGGCCAAGAACAGCTTAACAGAGCACACATCCCAATACATCGATAATTTGCTACACTACTTTGTCCAAAAACTTCCCTCATACCTAAAAGATACCGGTGACTTCTTGGCTAAAATACATAATTTTGAGTGGCACAAAGACTATCTACTACAAATAACTATGGATATAACAGCTCTTTATACGAGCATCAGCCATAAAGACGGTATGAGGGCAATAGAGTTCTATCTGGGACAGAGACCTAAGGGGCACAAACACCATAGCAAAATGATCATGGGCATGATTGATTTCTGCTTGCATAACAATATTTTCTTATTCCAACATGTACTATACCAGCAATTGCGGGGTGTTGCGATGGGGGCCAGTTTCTCTCCCAGGTATGCCTGTCTCCACATGAGCTGGTGAGAGGAACTGGTCCTACATAGGAAATTTGCCAACATCCTCGACCAGCATGTGAAATGCTGGTGGAGATACATAGACAATCTGTTCTTATTTTGGCATGGTTTAAAACTAGAGGCAACTGAGTTTATTCATGAGTTGAACCTGAATGACATACATTTACAATTCACATCAGAAATCAGTGCAGACCGGGTCCTCTTTCTAGATGTAGAAGTATATATAGAGGGGCATAAGATTGAAACTAAGACGCATAGAATACCCACTGCGGTCAATGCAGTCCTACATGCAAACAGTCATCATCCAAAGCACCTGGTCCAAAGCATCACCTATGGGAAAATGCTACGCATAAAACGTATCTGCAGTACTGAAGGTGAATTGAAAAAAGCCCAGCTTGAAAGTAAACGGAGATTTTTGGAACGGGGTTACACTGCTAAATGCATAGATGCAGCTATTCTCAAAATCAAGGCAACTGACAGAGACAAGCTTTTAAAACTGACAATATCTTGGCCAGGATCCAATGTTGATACAGATATTGCTGTACAGCCGGTAAAAACCACAGATCAACCCACCAAAGAATTTAGAATAATTGTGGGCTACAGCAAGCAACATAAAGAAATCAACCGTATCATACGGAGAAATTGGCTATTGGTCAAAAATGATCCGGTCCTGGGACACATGTTACCATCAAAACCCTCTATTACAAATAGACGTGCCCCCAATATGAGAGACCGACTTGTGGTCAATAATCCAACAGAACAGCCAAAAGTGAACTGGCTAAGCCAAAGAAAGGGCTTTTACAAGTGCAAAACTTGTAAAGCCTGCCAACATGGCGTTAACACCACTAGTTTCACAACAGCATTTGGGAGAGGGGAGCACACAATCACCAAGTCTCTGTCATGCAAAACAGAATTTTTTGTGTATATCCTCGAGTGCCCCTGTGGGCTTAGGTACGTGGAAAGTACCAAGTTGCAGGGGCATAAGAGGATCTTACAACATATCAGAGCGATCAAGAATCGTGATCCAGTATACCCCGTTGCTCGTCACTTTAAAAACTTTGGGTCTGCTTGATGAAATTAATTAAAGTATTATTTAACCCCTTCCACGCTCATGACGAGCTGAGCTCGTCATGAGTTGCGCCGCTCGCATGCTCATGACGAGCTCAGCTCGTCATGTAACGCAGCTTTTTAAAAAAAAGCCACACAGCGCGAAAAAAGCCGCCACACGCATGCGGTTAATTGACAGTATACCTTTTAATAAGAGAGAGGGGGCAACAGCGAAGGAACCGTGCGCAAATTGAAACCAGGTATATTTTAGAACTGGATTACAAACACCCCAACGGCCTTAATATTACAGAAGACCTACACACATGTCTATGATCTGTATTTCAATACTCCTCTCAACCTGGATAAACACAATTTACAGGTTTTTGGAACTTTGAGGTACTGTAAATTCTGCTTAGAATCAGGGTTATCAACAACAGGAATGAAATGATGTCTCAGCTAGAGAAATAGGAAACTGGGCAATATGTACCATGTAGAGCTTAAAAATGTTAAGAACCTCACAGTGAACATTTAATACCGATAGCAGGATAAAGGCTTTTATCTTGTGTTTATATGTAGATATTTTATGGTTTTCGTACACATATTACATTTTCATCTCACTGAAACGCAGACTACTTAAGACAGAGGCTTCTGCCGATAAGTAGGGGTTACTGCAGGGACAGGGGGTAACAATGAATAATATTGTATATCATTGTGACATTGACTTTGTAATACAAACAACTGATAACCAGACAATACAATATATAAGTACATAAATAAATAGATTTAGGTGGGATGAACCATGTAACAAGAGGGATGGACTTTCAGGATGTTAAGCTATCAGTTGAGTTCCCACATAAACCTACCTGAGGTCCACAAAGATGTTTAACGTTGTATGTTTACATTAACATTTGAAATGAGGGTATTAACACCCATAATTGCACAGATTTCATCTCTTGCACAAACAGTGGTTTATTTTAAATAGAGTTTATGAAATATTTTTAGATCTATTTATATATTTATGTATTTATATATATATTTATGTACAACCATATTGCACTTTGTCAAATTGCGTAATTTTGCACAGGGATTGACCGGTGAGTCACATGGTGCAATGTAATGTGTGGTATTCATACCATGATTTCAGACTTAGGTATTTTATACCATGATGTGCAACAAAACCATTGTCTAAGATGCATACAATGTAACATTTTGTTTTTCCCGGCTACAGTAACTAAATTCAAATGCACTATCACTTTAACACAGAATGGTGAAAAAATTGAAAACAATTGTATAAAAGCAGTCAGGTGACTGACTCACATGTCATGTGATCAAGGCACCCTGGTGCCGAAATGCGTAATGGCCCACAGAGTTTGAAACCAATAAAGAAGATTCTGTGCACTGAATTGTGGTCCGTGCTCCATTCTATATACTTCTTCGCCATGCATTCAACAATGCGCCGATGCCCTCCCTCCAATTGAAATTGCCACTCCAAGTTTGCTACGAGCGGGATTATTTATTTTGTTCTAGCACAGTGAGCCAAAAAAAAAACACCCAACGAGTTTCGGCGAACGACTGGCCTTGCTCACAGGTAGTTAACTTCCTGAAACAGATCCATTAAATAAAAAAACAATAAAGTTACGTGAAACACAAGTGTATCAAAAATGAACATAGGACTATCGTTCCAAACAAGTATGTCAGCCATCTTATAGTGGTTAATCTAAAAAAAAATTATATATTGTTTAATAACGCCCCCGAACACTATATAAATGCAAAGACTTTTCCATTGTGCTCCAGAAATGTCAGAAAACAACAATAACATTTCTCTCCAAATCAATAATCATTTGATCGTCATCAAAATCGCTTGCCGTTAATTTTTATTAAAACAGTTTTTCTGGCAATTATTCTAACATTTCATTTCATGTTGCATAGCCCACCAACAAACTATATTCTGTCACCATGTTAAGCACATTATATGCTCTGTAAGCAGCTGAAGTAATCAAACCGGCATAATTATATATTTTACATTAAAAAATGTCTTACATTTGTCGTTATTTCCATCATTGAATTTAATTCAATGGAAAAAAAGAGGATAGTACAAAAGCCCAAGTGGGTTACTTCTGAACACTTTTAATAACTCTTGACGGGAACAGCCTGTCCAATCAATCTTGCAATATATTCATAGGTTATTGGTTCAGTTGCTAATCTTAAAGGTCTATCACCATGAACTATCTTCCCCCAAGTGGGCAAATCTTCAAATTTCCTCCTAGCAAGCCAATTACAGAAACCTCATGCTGCTGTCATCCTCCGGTCAGATATACCTGGACATAGAAGAAAAGAGGAGGTGAGACTAAAAGATGGGGGGTCGTTTTTAGAATCAAGCCATTGTTAGGAATTCAAAATGAATGAATACATTGTACGTGAATTTAAAAGCATGTTAAAAACTATACCAGAGATGATACATAGGATGCTCAGAGAATTACACTTTACAATTTGCAATGACGGAGAGAAAACTTCTAGGTATCCCTAAATTGCTTCAGAATAACTGTACTCAAGATTAGTTACAATAAGCCACTTAAGGTCTTTAACAGGAGCCCAGAAAAACCCACAATAGATGGAAAGATTTCCGAAAATGTACAAAAAGATAAATTAATCCCCCAAATGCCACAATATTTTCTCTTCGGAATTTAATCCTCCCGGGATCTTGGTGTCCAGGTCTAAAATATATCTGGACTCCAATTGACACAACTTACGTATTCTGTCATCCCCTCTCTTCGTAGGAGGGATCCTGTCATTTACAAAGAACTTCAATAAATTGCGATTGCTTTTATGAAGTTCCTCAAAATGCCTAGCAACTGGCGATAGTTGGTCTCTTTTCTGAATAGCCCTCATATGTTCAAGTATACGTTTTTTCGCTGCAAACATGGTACTCCCCACATATTTTTTGAGCACGGACATACCAAAACATATATGCAGTAGTCCGAAAGACATGTAAGATATTTAACCATATTTCTTTCTTTGTCATTCACAGGGTAATACACACTTTTAACATTGGAGCTAAATTTGCATGCTTTACATGACATACATGTAAAGAATCCTTGAACATCCATTCTCTTATTTTTGACAAATGATACCTCGTTCTTACTCTGTTTATCCTTCAGTGAATCAGCCTTCCGATATGTAATCCTGGGAGTACAGCCCACCACATCCACCAGAGTTGGTTCAGTTTTAAGAACTTTCCAGTGTTTCCACAAACACTTTTGTATCTGCCATGAGTTCGAAATATAGGTCGTGACAAATCTCACAGCCATATCTTTCTCTTCAGCTAAATTGTCTTTAGATATCAGAAGCTCAGCATGTGACAGTTTACTTGCTTTCAAAAATGCCTCTTTAATGACACTCGGATGGTACCCTCTCTCCACAAAACGCTCAGTCATACAATTCCCTTCTAGAACAAAATCCTTTTCTGTGCTGCAATTCCTCCGCACCCAGAGGAATTCGCCAAAAGGTATGCTACAAATGAATGATCTAGGATGTCCACTGTCTGCATGTAGCAGAGTATATCCTGTAGTGGTCTTGCGATACAACTTGGTCGCCAGTCTGTTGTCTATCACTTCAATTTGTAAATCTAAAAATTCAATGTCCTGATTACTCATTTTTCCTTCAAATCTCAAGTTGAGGTCGTTCTGGTTTAGGCTCAAAGTAAACTGGTCAGCCAGTTCATAAGAACCATCCCAGATGATGAATAAATCATCTATATACCGCAGCCATAATTTGACATGGCTGTGGTATAAATCATGTGTCCTGGACACCTGCTGCTCCCAGATATCCATAAAAAGATTGTCAAAACTGGGAGCAAAACATATATATATGTATATATACACTTACACATATATATGTATATATATACATACACATATATATATGTGTGTATATATATATTACCTACTGGCGGTCGCCAGTAGGTATATATAGTTAGGATTTTTTCTCTATGGGTTTTTTGAAAATTCTATGTCTAATAACTTTGGCGTTTGTGGACGGAATTGGCTGAAATTTTCAGGAAAATGGCACATTTTGTTTCTGAGCAGCCCCTGAAAATTTTGGGGGGGTTCGTCAAGGGGGGGCCGAGAAAAAAGGGGGGTCCCAAAACGCGTTTTTCCCATGTTAATTTCCATAGGGCGGTTGGCCTCACTTTTAGCCCGAACGGCTGAATGGATTTGCACGAAACTTGGCAAAATTGTAGGGACTGGTAGCCCGATGTGCCTTTTGTAGGTCTCAATATATGTGCTTCAGTGGATTTTGAGAAATTAATGTTCAAAAAAAGATATATATCTGTAGCAGCGGACTGGGCAGCGCTCCGCTACGCGTACTTTTCGCGCAACGGAGCTTTGTGAAGCGAAGCTGATTGGTTCTCCGGCGTCTGTCAACATTCCAAACAGTCCGTAGCGGCCGCCATCTTGTCTCTCGGTAGGATCGAGAGACAAGAGGAGGCCAAAGCGAAGGGGCAAATGACCATAAGGGGGCATAGTACATTGTCGCTCACCCCCTAGGTTTGATGTGGAGGTTTTAAAAGGGCCCCGCGGGGCAAAAAAAAATAAACATAATAATAATCAAACAGCTGAATGGATTTGCACGAAACTTGGCAAAATTGTAGGGACTGGTAGCCCGATGTGCCTTTGCTAGATCTCAATATATGTGCTTCAGTGGATTTTGAGAAATTAATGTTCAAAAAAAGGTATATATCTGTAACAGCGGACTGGGCAGCGCTCCGCTACGCGTACTTTTCGCGCAACGGAGCTTTGTGAAGCGAAGCTGATTGGTTCTCCGGCGTCTGTCAACATTCCAAACAGTCCGTAGCGGCCGCCATCTTGTCTCTCGGTAGGATCGAGAGACAAGAGGAGGCCAAAGCGAAGGGGCAAATGACCATAAGGGGGCATAGTACATTGTCGCTCACCCCCTAGGTTTGATGTGGAGGTTTTAAAAGGGCCCCGCGGGGCAAAAAAAAATAAAAATAATAATAATCGAACAGCTGAATGGATTTGCACGAAACTTGGCAAAATTGTAGGGACTGGTAGCCCGATGTGCCTTTGCTAGATCTCAATATATGTGCTCCAGTGGATTTTGAGAAATTAACGTTCAAAAAAGGTATATATCTGTAACAGCGCACCGCTTCGCGTACTTTTCGCGTTACGGAGCTTTGCGAAGCGAAGCTGATTGGCTCTCCGGTGTCTGTAAACATTCCAAACAGTCCGTAGCGGCCGCCATCTTGTCTCTCGGTAGGATCGAACAGCTGAATGGATTTGCACGAAACTTGGCAAAATTGTAGGGACTGGTAGCCCGATGTGCCTTTGCTAGGTCTCAATATATGTGCTTCAGTGCATTTTGAGAAATTAACGTTCAGAAACAAGATATATATCTGTAACAGCGCTCCGCTTCGCGGAGATAAAATTATATGTGTATTACCTAGCTGTTGCTAACACCAGTTAGCGACGGCTAGTAGAAGATAGCGACCATCTTGGGCCCCACTTTGCATGTGAGTGATATTTATCACTAATGACATGCAAAGTGGGCATGCCAAGATGTTAGCGACTGGAAACAGTCGCTAACATCGCTATCTCCTATTATCAACTTTTGGAAATATTCGAGATAAGGGCGAATATCTCCAAAAGCTACCACCTGCCCTGAGCAGTTCTTAGCCATGTTATCCAATGGGAGGTGGATAACATGGCTAAGAGCATTAGCTCGGTAATGCATGAATATCGCTGAGTTTTCAGCGATATTAATGCATTGCGGTCGTTTTTTATCGTATTTCCGATAAACCTTGATAATAGCAAGGTTTATCTGCGATAATTTCTGACGGTAAAAAAATCGTTGCTAAGCATCGTTAGGGATAAATATCGCTTAACTTTGGTAATATGCCCCAACGTCTGTTAACGTTCGATTCGAAGGAAATCAGGAAGTGCTGAAAAACATTGTCTGCGCCATCTTGTCTTTTTTCAAATGCCACACTTTTGTCGTGCACGGCAGCCATTTTAGATGCCTTGACCAGACCCACTCTGTGCACGCTGTCGATCCTTAGCATGGCTCCCCACCCTCGCAAGCATCTCCCCCAGGCAGTGGTCACCCCCGCTCTCTGTCTTATGCATGGGTAATAAACCTCCCCCATCTGCGCTGCTGTTCCCTGAGAATCACACCCTGTGCCCGCCCGACACCTCCCTTTCGCCCTATTCACTACCGCACCCTCTGACACTCCTTTTCCTCTGTGTCCGATTGTCCAGGCTGGTCCTAGGGTATCAGCTAGCCCTGCAGATGTAGTTTATGGCCACAGCTGTAAAGAATCACCCCTCTTCAAAGGAGTTATAGTAGATCAAGGCCCACACTCGATGAGATCCGTCACAGCAGAAGCGTTGCTATTATCTGAAAACCATCCTGTATTGTGATTGGGGAGGGGACCGAGCCTGAAGCGGAAGATTCCAGGGATGACTGTTTGTACATCAAAGTTTTTACAATTATGTGTCACATTAAAAATATATAGCACTCCGACAAAGTAGTAAGATTATAAAACTTTAATAATTTATAAATATATACAAGAAAACAAAAATAGTAATAACATATAAACATTTTTAGGGAAAAACAACGAAGTAGCGGTCGGCTGTGCGAATAGTCCCAACGCAGCACAACGTCCAGATTTCCGGCGTGGGGCGTCGCGGGGGGTGGGTCATCAGTAGCAAACTGTTGTGCGAATAGTTCCAAGGCAGCAGAACGCGCCGAAATCTAGATGACACGAAAGTGATGTCTAGTAAGTTGCCACCCAGCAAATAACGGCATGGGGCGTCGCGGGGGGTGGGTCATCAGTAGCAAACTGTTGCGCGAATAGTTCCAAGGCAGCAGAACGATGGCACCAAGGTGATGTCCAGTAAGTTGCCGCACTGGTTTTGGTATCCTACAATGCTGCTCCGAATAACGGCGTGGAGCGCCCCGGGGGAGGCGGCGTGAACGGGCCTCTCCAGGTGGAGTGTCATCTGTTGTAGTGGGGCGCCCCTTTACCGTTTCAGTTGCCATTCCGTCCGTTTTTGGTCCACTGTGTCAAAAGCCGCAATGCAGCTGAGTTGCGCCCACTCTTGCGGTGCAGCGATAGGCGGCTGTCACAGGACTCTCAAAATGGCGGCAGGCTGTTTCCTTTTTGGGCCTGGTCCACTGAAATGGCCCTGGGACACCTTGGAAATCGGACGCTTGTCTGCTAGGTCTTGGACCCCATTCTCGAAAGCGTCCCCTCCGCCTTGAGAATTCATCAAAAGTTTTGGGGGCTCCGACTCCTGCAGGCTTCTGGTGGGGAGCGGCTGCCATGATTGCTCGCGGAATGACCACGACGGAGCCACGAGATGGTGGTGCTTTCATGCTGACGCCAGCTTCAGTCTGAAACATCCAGAAACAAGGTGGGGCTTTCATCGTTTGGGAAAAAAAAAAAGTTTTCATCCTATGAAAAGTGTTGTTTTTAGGTCACATGATCATGCCTTCCATCATTAGGAAACCAAAAGTAAAATGAACCAATGAAAAGTTTTATAAACAAGTCACATGACCTGTTATGCGGCATAGGGTATAAAATGCGGAGAAAATACGTTGGCACGTGAGGCGGCGTCAGTAGCGGACCGATGTGCGAATAGGCCGAAGGCAACACAACGCGCCAAGATCCGGATGGCACCGAGGTGGTGTCCAGCAAGTTGCAGCACTGGTGTGGCCATCCTACAATGCTGAAAGTCGGCGTGGGGCGCCCCGTTGGCCTGTGAGTTTGCGTCAGTAGCGGACCGATGTGCGAATAGGCCGAAGGCAGCACAACGCGCCAAGATCCGGATGGCACCGAGGTGGTGTCTAGTAAGTTGCCGCACTGGTGTGGCTATCCAACAATGCTGAAAGTCGGCGTGGGGCGCCCCGTTGGCCTGTGAGTTTGCGTCAGTAGCGGACCGATGTGCGAATAGGCCGAAGGCAGCACAACGCGCCAAGATCCGGATGGCACCGAGGTGGTGTCTAGTAAGTTGCCGCACTGGTGTGGCCATCCTACAATGCTGAAAGTCGGCGTGGGGCGCCCCGTTGGCCTGTGAGATGGCGTCAGTAGCGGACCGATGTGCGAATGGGGCCAAAGGCAGCGCAACAATATTTTCTGATTTGAAGACACCACAAGGCGCTGAGATGCCAAGATCCGGATGGCACCGAGGTGGTGTCTAGCAAGTTGTGGCACTGGTGTGGCCATCGTACAATGGTAAAAGTCGGCGTGGGGCGCCCTGTTGGCCTGTGAGATGGTGTCAGTAGCGGACTGATGTGTGAATGGGGCCAAAGGCAGCGCAACAATATTTTCAACTATATTTTCGGAGTAGAAGACACCACAAGGCGCTGAGATGCCAAGATCCGGATGGCACCGAGGTGATGTCTAAGTTGCGGACAGATGTGCGAATGGGGCCAAAGGTAGCGTAACAAGATTTTCTGTATGGAAGATACCACTAGGCGTTGAGATGCCAAGATTCGGATGGCACCGAGGTGATGTCTAGCAAGTTGTGCCACTGGTGTGGCCATCGTACAATGGTAAAAGTCGGCGTGGGGCGCCCTATTGGCCTGTGAGATGGTGTCAGTAGCGGACTGATGTGCGAATGGGGCCAAAGGCAGCGCAACAATATTTTCTGACTGACACCACAAGGCGCTGAGATGCCAAGATCCGGATGGCATCGAGGTGATGTCTAAGTTGCGGACTGATGTGCGAATGGGGCCAAAGGCAGCGTAACAATATTTTCTGTATGGAAGATACCACTAGGCGTTGAGATGCCAAGATTCGGATGGCACCGAGGTGATGTCTAGCAAGTTGGTGTGGTCATCCTACAATGCTGAAACTCGGCGTGGGTCACCCCATTAGCCTGTGAGATGGCGTCAGTAGCGGACCGATGTGCGAATAGGCCGAAGGCAGCACAACGCGCCAAGATCCGGATGTCACCGTGGTGGTTTCATAGTTGAGAGGCACTTCATCTGCAGTGGGGCGCCGAGATCCGGATGGCACCGAGGTGATGTCTAGCAAGTTGCTGTACTTGTGTGGTCATCCTACAATGCTGAAACTCGGCGTGGGTCGCCCCATTAGCCTGTGAGATAGCTGTTCTTTGGATTTGGGCCTGGTCCACTAAAATGGCCCTGGGACACCTAAGAACTCGAACGCTCGATTTTTTTTTCCTTTCCTGTACATGCAAAAAAAGGTAAATGCCCGGTATGTTACACGCTTCATCTGCCACGATGAACTCTCCAGAGGAACCGAAAAAATATATAGTTGTGGTAACTATACCATGCATCGTCATATGGAGAGGTGGCACCAATTAATTATAGTGCTGCATAAAAGAGAGATTTGGAGGAGAACCCCTGACCTGCTAGTACATTCATCAAAGAAGTGGCACTGAGAGCTTCAGAGGCAAGGGAAACGGTCCCAAATATTTAGAAGAACTTTGGAAAGATTAAAATGACATGTTTAGATTGTGGTAAATTAATTTCATGTGGGCAGATGAGTGTTACTCTAATAAATACAGCATATGAACATCATCATAGTCGATGGTTGGTAGAGACATTTTGACTATATCCTGGACCTGCCCGTCCTCGCCCAAAATGGCGCCGGAATAAATGGGACTCGTAACTCCTTGTTGTGTACTGGTTGCAGAACCTTGAAATCACGAGATACGTATGCAGTTTTGAAGCACATGGCGGGCGGGGACGAGAATTGATTGAATATTTCGACATCCCTATTGATATTAAGTTCTGATGTGTTATTGATTACTGTACTGTTGAAAATTCGAATTAACGTCACCCATGGTACTTGCCCGCAAATGTATATCTAGATAATTTTATTGTAACTGGCCCTGTCGTATTTTAATTATAAAATGTACGTCCACCGATTCCGTAACTGTTAGACACCTTAGTTTTTGCAACCTAATGGCCCGCCCGTTACGTTCCTCTACAGTGTAAATGTCTATTCATCATATACGATTACAGTTTGCTCCGTGGCAGGCCCACGTGGTTATAGGCTCGTATTTGTATAATGAAATTTTCACAATAAAGGTTTTTAAAAGAAAACATGGTAGTAGTGTATACATTGGTAAAGTTTTTAATAATAGTCACTGTTTTAGAATCATTAAAAGGCAAGTGAAATAAAGCAGACCAATTACATGAAGGGTAAAAGGTATAATACGAAGGAACGCAGTAAAGATAAATGGTCAAGGGCTGTTGTGTTTTCTATTCCTGCAACATAAAGTGATCGATAAGAATCTCATATTCAGGCGTATCGGCGACTAAGACAGCAGGTCGACCCTCTTTTGCTCAACGGCTCCGTCATGGGACGAAGAAACGCTCTTTTTCTCGAAAAAAGAATATATTTTACTTGCAGGACAGTTGTAAAATTTCCGGGAAAGTACATTAGCCTGGAACATTATAACATATATTTAAGAGAAAATAATGTTCGGAAGTAATTAAAAGCGTAATTTTTAGGTGATATGACCAAGGCTTTCATCATTAGAATAAGAAAAGTAAAATGAACCAATGAAAAGTTTTATTAACAAGTCACATGACTTGTTATGCTTACGTTACGCGCTGCGCGCCCCGGATGACTTCCGGATGCGCTAACGCGGCGCGTCATATGACGCATTACGCGACAACGCAGGTCCAGAATATAGTCAAAATGTCTCCACCAACCAGCGGTCGAAACACAACCCCTTTCAGCAGGCTAAATAGTTCTGTTAAATGACAACAGAAGGGACAGGCAACAAGAACCATCAGTCAAAGAGGGGAGGGCTAGTTCTTCTCTACCGGGTTACATTGGGGCGCTACCGGAACTGATCGAATTGGTAGTCTACAGTGTTTCTGGATGTTTCAGACCGAAGCTGGGGTTAGCATGAGAGCAGCACCATTTCGTAGCTCCGTTGTGGCCATTCCGCAACCAATCATGGCAGCCGCTCTTTATCGTTATTTTGGGCGGGGTGGGTGGCGGAGCCGAGCTGTTTTGCAGCCATCATTGTGTGGAGTTCAGTTCATCTCACTAGTTTTGTATTTGTCATGAGGGGTTGTTCCTAATGTTTCTATTTTAGCGAGGTCAAAAAGAGATCCCATTAGTGGCCTACTGATTTTGCTCGATTCCTTTTCTTTTTTTTTACACGATTTTTCGTTATCTGCAAAGACTAAACAGAGTATTGCGACTCTGTGTTTGTTTGTAAATAGAGAATGAACCAAAGAGAACTAATTCTAAAACAGTAAATACTTGGATAACAATCAATCAAATGGAGAGAGAAGCAGGCACGACGGATTACAACGGGGGCAAAGGCCTGCGTTAACTACCTTTCACTATCTGCAAAGAGAGAGTACTCCTAATAGAAATGAGGGGGGGGGGCACCATTCAAAGCAGATCAGTGTGCATAAACACGAAAATGTTTTCACTTACCACGTACTTGACATTCGACAGCTTATGATATTTGCTATTAAAAAACCATTGAAATTCACTGACAAAACCATAGGTTATAGACCATATATAGTTAGGAATTAGCATTTACAAAACCTTGAAAATTCACTGAAAAAACCATAGGTTATAGACCATATATAGTTAGGAATTAGCATTTAAAAAACCTTATTTTACTCACACAAAACCATTGAAATTCCATATATAGTTAGTTGCACTAACTATATATTGCGCACCCGCAATCCACTGCTGATCATGTCACATATTACATCATTCATGACATGGTCAGTGACATCACTGATGACATCACTGATGACATCTCAAATGACATCACTGATGACATCACTGATGACATCTCATTTGACATCAATGACCACATCACTGATGATATCATTCATGTGACAATACAATGCATCTCCTCACATTTTAATATAACCTCTGTTTCACCCAGTGTTAAATACAGAGTATAATTTTTGAAACCATTGACACACCAATACTAGTTACTACATACGTACTCACTGATTCCTACGTCTACACACACATTCACTCATTCACCCATACAATCATTCATACATACAATCACTCATCTTTACAACACTATCATATGCACTCATACACCTATACAGACACTTACACTCTGCCACTCATCCATGGAGTTACTCACACACCTAGTCAGTCCTGTAAAGAATCAATCACACTTCCATTTTCTTGTCTATACAGTTAAACATAGAGCACCTTACATTTTCAAACATATAGTAACACATACTTACTTTCTTATACAATCATTGATACAAGTACACATTGATCTGCACAGAGTCACACACCTCCCAGCCAGCCACACACACACTCAGTCTCCCATACAAATACTTGGACAATCAATCAATAACCCATATAGTTAATCATATAGCTACTGATCAACACATGCAGTAGTTTACAGAACAACAGACATAATGATGCACAAATTAAGACAGTTTAGTCACTAACCCATGCACTCAGTGAGACACATTTAATCACTCACTCATACATTCAGTCATGCACCTACTAAATCCTTCGTCCAGACAGTTATACATCTACTCATTCTTCAATATCTAAAACATATTTAAACTTTACAGAAACACACAGTCACTGGATGATGTCATCAGTGATGTCATCAGTGATGTCATTTGAGATGTCATCAGTGATGTCATCAGTGATGTCACTGACCATGTCATGAATGATGTAATATGTGACATGATCAGCAGTGGATTGCGGGTGCGCAATATATAGTTAGTGCAACTAACTATATATGGAATTTCAATGGTTTTGTGTGAGTAAAATAAGGTTTTTTAAATGCTAATTCCTAACTATATATGGTCTATAACCTATGGTTTTTTCAGTGAATTTTCAAGGTTTTGTAAATGCTAATTCCTAACTATATATGGTCTATAACCTATGGTTTTTTCAGTGAATATATATATATATATATATGCATACACTTTTTGCAATAATATTGATGTTAACAATGTTACTTAATTGAATTTCATGATACATAACAGGGCTAATTTTAGTTTTGTAATTTTAATGATTATGCACATGCATTTTTAATTCAATTACTGATTTCATATGTATTTTCGATTGTTATGTTTTTTTTGGTTCTATTTATTTTCGGTTTTGGTTTACCTTCGGAGATATTGGGTAACACTTAATTTACAAATGAAAATTATGAATTTATTATCAATGTCTACATCATATTTATATAGTTTTATATTACAATTCAAATGTGTGTAAATATGTTGCCTATATTAAGGTTAATATCTTTTATGGTCTATATTTAAGATTATTTTCTAAATGGGTGGTGGGGTTTATTTAGGGTTAGGGCAGATGATGTTTTGTTTGTGGGGAATTCAATTATAAACACCATACTTGATGTGTTTATTTTTAAACATTCTGTAATTTTGGGGATTCAAACTTGTATGCTTTGTTTTCCTATGACTTATTTGATTAACATTTTTCCAATTATTTTTTTTAAATAAAAATTATAAAAGATTATATTTAAATACTTTAAAAAATGTATTGTGGGCATTACACATTTAACTGTTCATTTATATTGTGGTTTACTGGAGCCTGGGTTGTGTTTATAAAGTTGTTTTTCTCTTAATATTTTTACATTAGATTTAATATTCTTGTCTTTGTGGTTTAAAACAAAAAGGTTTATTTAATTTGTTGTTGGTGTAAAAATGTAAACATGAAAAAATTCACATTTTGAAATCTATATGTTTGTTACAAGTTTCATTTTTCATTTGAACTTTGGTTTGTAGTTTGCAGTTTGTTTATTTACTGCATAAATTAGTGTGTTTTTATTAAATAAAAGCATGATATATATGAAACAAAAATACTACATATGAATATTTTTTGTTAGCCGTAATTTATTACAACAACCCAACCCTTTTTTTAAATGCAACTACTTTCTGTGAATCTAGAGTACGAATAACACAATTAATCGCCTCACCCAAATTTAGACACACTCTCCAATTTTATTTGGACTGGAAATTAAACTGTGATTTTCCATCTATTAATTTATACACTTTCTTCAATTTAATTTGGTTTGGTGTTAGAGTTGTAAATCTCCCCTATTTCACTTAACGCCTTTCCCATTTTCTGTTGGATTGAATTTAGAAATGTACACCTTAACCCCGTTCTTAAAATATTTTCCACAATGTTTGAGATAGGAGTTAGAATAGAAATTCTCACCCACTTTTATTAATGTACTTTCTCTAAAAAAACATTGGACAGGAGTTAGAATAGTAAATCATATTCATATGATATGTCTATTTCCCCCAGTTTTACTTGGATTGAAATGGGAATAGTAAATCTCAACCACCCAAACCTGGTTTAATCACTTTCCCCACAGTTTGGAGAACTAGAGTTAGAATAGTAAATCTTACCCCTTTCATTTATGCACTTTCCTGGATGTTAGTTGGATTGGAGTGGCATAGAAAATCTCACCTTTCTGATTAATGTCTGTGAGATTGAATTTAGAATAGTAAATGTCACTGTTGCAAAAACATCCAGGGCACCTCTTTTTTTGCTGACTGGTACTGGTGGTAACTAATTCTGACTGTCCCTGGGTTTTTGCCTAACCAGGCCCAGGGGCAGTGCAATGCTGAAAAGACACTTAGGGGGAGATTTACTGAGATTTTGCACAGTGTTTGCATCACATAAGTGACGCACTATGGAATGAAAGCTTTTTTCAATAATTTACTTTCCAGTGCTAAACTTGTTTAGCGCTTGAAATAACATAAAAGTAATGTGACACAGCGCATAGCCCTGCTTCGCATTACTTTGTGCCATTGGGGCGTACCAAAGGTGGTGCATGGGCATTCTCATGCAACCACACAAGGTTTCTCATGCTAAACCCAATCGACTAAATACAGTAGATTGGGTTAAGTGTGAGAAAACTGCACTGTTTTACGCTAGGCACAAGGAAAGAGAAATGCTTTCATTTCTCCTTCCTTTTCAGACTTTGCATGTGTGCCGCACCTTCCTTGTGTCTAGGCATAGCATTTTGTACAGGAAGGGTACCCCTTCTGTACAAAATCTATGCCAGACTCACACACACACCCTAGCGCTATGGCGGTAAGGTGGTGCATGGCACACAACACCAGTAATCAGCGCCGGCACAAGGGAAAGGGGCGGAGAGAGACATATTTCTGAAAATATGGCACTCTCCTGCTCCTTCCCTGTCGTCCAATGAAGTGCAGCCTGGTGGGGGACTGTGCTGTGTTGCGTGGAGATTTGGTGAATCTCCCCTTTAGAATACAGTGAAAACACCTACATACAGTAGGGTACACTATGGGTTAGGGACCCCGATGATAAGCATGACCTCCCCTATAAGGCCCTGGTACATAAAAGGGCAGGGGGATTGAAACTTCCTTTAAGTTCCCAGTATATAATATGGCATGGCACTTTAAAGGCCAGCAGCCTTTCTGCACTTGCATGTGTGAACTGCTGAAGCCTGAGGTCAGTTTAAAAGAAGCCCTGCGGTGTGGACTGCTTTTAAAAGGCAAATTGTGCCCAAACTCGGCATAGGTTTTTGGGGCACTTACACATTAATAAACTACAATGTTTGGGCATATTAGGGACCCCGAGGGCCTCCCCTAGGTGTCCCTGGGGTGGGGTGGGGGTGATCAGGTACTTATAAGGAAGAGCTGTATACAATTATTTTTATATGCCCTCTGGCTAGTGAATTTGCACATTTCACTCCCCACATTTTAGTAAAGTGATTCCCAAAATCTACTTTTGTGTTATGAGCACTGTGTAGTGAGCATTTGCAATCTTTTTGCATATTCAGAAACTCTAAAGTCTCCCTGAGGTGTTCCAGGGGTGCGGGACTTCCTAGAATAGTATTGATAAATCCAAAAATATGGTAATGTGGAAATGATCCTAAAATGTACAGACAAGAAGTTATAAGCCTTTCTTAGCTGTAAGCTAAAATGTAACCCTCTATGGATCTGATCTGATTGGCCAGAGTTAAGTGGATTAGCTAGGCTGCTTTGATAAGGTGATAAGTAGCCAAGGGGGTCAGCAATCCACACTGGGTTCTGCTACATAGGAATGATATGGCAGTAGGAGGGGTCATAAAACATCTTCTTCAAAGAGAAGAGAACACAGACAGTGTAAGTCCGCTCCAGTTACAGCCCTACCCTCTGAACCCAGCCAGATGACAGGCTTAAGGCAGGAATTTTCAGATGCAAATGGGAGGGAGCATATGTAGATGAGCCATCATGTACACTGGTTTAGTTACCTCTTTTCTCTCTGCTGGAAAATCAGTCTTGATGAATTTTGGAAAAACGGTGCTCTCTGGGAGAATATAGGGGCATATTACCAAGCAATAGCGATACTTATCGCTATTGCTTGGTTAGAGACAAAAATTCACCACTGAGCTGCGGCGATTTTTATCGCTGATAAACCTTGGTATTACCAAGGTTTATCGCAAATGCGATAAAAAACGCCCGCAATGCATGAATATCGCTGAAAAGTCAGCGATATTCATGCATTACCGAGCTAATGTTCTTAGCCATGTTATCCACCTCCCATTGGATAACATGGCTAAGAACTGCTCAGGGCAGGTGTTAGCTTTTGGAGATATTCACTCTTAGCGCGAATATCTCTAAAAGTTGGTAATAGGAGATAGCGATGTTAGCGACTGTTTCCAGTCGCTAACATCTTGGCACGCCCACTTTGCATGTCATTAGTGATAAATATCACTGACATGCAAAGTAGGGCCCAAGATGGTCGCTAGCTCCTACTAGCTGGCGCTAACTGGTGTTAGCGACAGCTAGGTAATAGGGAGATAATTTTATCTCCGCTTTCTTGGCTTTTAAAGCCAAAAAAACGGAGATAAACCCCCTTGATAATATGCCCCATAGTGCCACACTTTGGAGGATGTAGTCATACCCTGGCATATTGCCCTGCACCTCATTGGACAGGCGTACCCTCCTGTCTGACCAAGAGAACGTGGAATAACTATCTGAGAGGGGTAGAGCCTCTCAGCGCAGCTGCTTGAAACTGGAGAGAAGAAGATGGATTGCCAAGCTGGAAACCTGATTTGCACCTTCAAGCCCTGACTGCGTCAGCATCATTATCCGGAACTACAGCCCTTTAGATGCACCTTGTTTCAAGAGGAATAATGAGTGTGCTCCCTGCAAGCTACAGGTTAACAGAACCCACCTGCATTAACTCCAAAAAGAGTCTCCTGCCTGGGGTGTATCCTGTGACCTTTAAGGGTGTCGGACACGGGCATTGTGGGAATTGTGGTCCCAACATTTCAAGGACCATCCTGGAGATTCCAGACCCTTGCATTGTGCTTCGGACACTTTGAACCCTCACTAAAACTGGCCTGCTGGAGGAGGCTGCATGATGTCTGGTGAGAAATCCTCCTAAAATGTTTTTCGGTGTGAAGGTAAAATTTTGTCATGGGCCTCCCGCTTAGTGTATCCGACCAGGGCTCCATCGCAGTTGGCCTCAAACTTTGACTTTGTCCCGGTCAGAGACGACCTAATGTCCAGAAGTGGCATCATTGAGTTTCTAAGCACAAGAACGTTTTTAATATTTTAATATTCTTATCTCTAGTTCCCTAGAGTGGATCCTTTTGTTTTGGTGTCATTGTAAAGATAGAAATATTTCCTATTTTTATAAATTGGTGTTGGAATTATGTTGCGTCTTAATTATTTACTGAATTGGTGTTTTTAAATGCTTTACATACCTGTTTCTGAAGTTTAGACTGCCTGCTCTCAGCCAAGCTACCAAGGGTTGAGCTTGGGAATAATTCTCTGAGACCTATTCTGAGCCCTAGTTTGTGTTAGTGGCCTTATTGCCAGAAGTAGAAGTACATTTACTCCTACCAATAATCTACTTCCCAACAGTTACCCACTGTAATCTATGTGCTTTTAGAAATTAATGTTGTACTTGAGCCAGATTAGTAAACCTCACCCCTCCCTTTGATTTATGCACTTTCACCAACTTTTGTAGAACTAGAACTAAATTAGTACATTTCACTCCTTTCATCTGTGCAATATCCCGAACTTTAGTTGGATTGGGGCAGAGCAGTACATCTGACTCTTCCAATTAATGTACTTTCTCCATAATGTGTGAGATTAAAGTGGGAATAATAAATAACACCAAATTAAATTACGATTTTCCTTAACTTTAGTTGGGTTGGAGATAGAATACTAAATCATATTCTTTAAATAAACACTGTTCTCCTATTTTAGTTGGACTGGAGTTAGAACAGTAAAATTCAATACTCCTCAAATGATATATATTTTATAAAATGTTTGTAAAATTGGAATAATTCGAATATTTTAGACTTTTTTACTTTGATTTGATGGTTTTTTCATGTCACTTGGCTTTTATAATTATTTCATGCATGTTATATTACGCTCAAAGTTGTTTTTGAACACAGAGGACATCAACAAATCAGATTTGAGCTGGACTAAAAGTAATTTTTTTATCATATCTAAGGGACATAATAGAACTACTGGAAATAGAAAAACAACCAAAAACACTCCATAAAATCTTATGTTCTACTGAAAATGTCACTGTCTATTGAGCCATATCTCATCCCAATCACAAATGTCAATCATCGATTCTTATTATCAATGTTCAGGTTAAATGTGCCCCTTTCCCTATTGGAAGTTCTGATAGGTTGGTCTCAAAACCTAGGTCATTGTGGTTGAGACTAAACCTCTCAAAAAGATACTATGCACTTTACTGGGCAACATTTTATAATCCCTTGTGTAAAACGTTTACATTTTACTCAGGTTAAACCTGCTTTGTTTTACCTACAAATGTTGTCTTAGAACGTTTTTATGTGGTGTGTTTTTTAAATGGTGCTGTAATGAAAAGATCATTACGGGGGTTTTTGCTGTTGTAATTATGGCTTGGCAGTTTGGGTGGACTTTTCCCATGAGACACAGGGTCAAGACTGATTTGCATATGGCTGTGTCTGAACTGGGGTGGCAACGTGAGCTAATGAACAATGATGGATTCAACCCAGATCTGTGACTGGGGGTGAGTATCTGAAAAGTTTCAGAGCTCCGTCCATCGTCTCCTTGTGTTTGCTTTGTTTGCCCTAAGATGCCCAGACGTGGGTCCCTTGCTTACTTTGCCACTGGATTCAAGCTAACCATTGCTGATGAGGGCTGTTAGCCCAAAACTGGTCCCAGGATGCTTGTTTCCGGTCCAGGGAAGACATGGCTTGGCAGTTCGGGCTGGACTGTTCCCATGAGGCACAGGGTCAAGACTGATTTTCATATATCTGTGTCTGAACTGGGGTGGCGAAGTGAGCTAAAGAACGATGATGGATTCAACACAGATCTATGACTGTTGGTGAGTGTCTGAAAAGTTTCAACGCTTCGTCCATCATCTCCTTGTGTTTGCTTTGTTTGCCCTAAGTTGTCAGGGTATGCCTAGACGTAGGTCCCTTGCTCACTTTGCTACTGGATTCAAGCTAGCGTGAATGATGAGGGCTGTTAGCCTAAAACCGGTCTCAAGATGCTTGTTTCCCGGCCAGGGAAGACATGGCTCAGGAGTTCCGGCTGGACTGTTACCATGAGGCACAGGGCCAAGACTGATTTGCATATAGCTGTGTCTGAACTGGGTTGGTGAAGTGAGCTAAAGAATGATGATGGATTCAACACAGATCTGTGACTGGGGGTGAGTGTCTGAAAAGTTTCAGCTCTTCGTTCATCATCTCCTTGTGTTTGGGTAATTATGGATTCCTCTTTTATGGTTTGAAATAAAACCAAAATAGATTTTACAATGATGAATACTTACTCTATTTTTTACTGTCTTTTTTTTTAGTAGTATATATTTGAGTTATTTACATTATTGGTACAGAACATACATAGTTTGACTATCAGTATTTTGATCTTATTGTTTTTGTAGTTAGATATTTTTGTGATCTGTATTGTGACACACCGAGATTCTCAGAAATTGAATGATTTCACAAAAATGAATGGTTGTGGTCTTGACTTATGAACATTAGGTGGCCCTTTAGGATATCGGGTGGATCGCCACCGCCCATATGGCGGTGGCGATCCTCCCACCAAAAACCTTCACCCGCTTTTAATTTCCCCCGCCACATTACCATGGCGGGGGGGGACCCTGGCGGATGTGAAGGCCGTCCGCCGGTTTTCCGCCGGTAGCCAATCCGCCCGATTGCCTACCGGGCAGAAAAGCAGTTTATATGGTGGCGGTGTCTGGTAGACACCGTCATCCATATTTGAATGCAGGCGGGGACAGGCAGGCGGTTTTTGACATGGGGGATTCTGGGGGGTTCACATTGGTGCAGTTCCATGCACAACATGGCAGTCACCGCACGATGCCTGGCATGTTGTGCATGGAAGTGCCTTCCTGGCATTGTGGTGGGCGGTGGTGAGTGCACCGCCCGCCACAATGTTAGGAATGCAGGATGCGCCCGCCACTGTGGCGGCTGCATCCTAATGGCAGCCACAGGACCCCCACCCTTATGGCGGGCGGTCCCTTTGTACGACGGGATGGCAAGCAGACAAAGTCCGCCCGCCATCCTAATGGGGCCCTTGGTGCCATGTATTGCAAGTCACAAACCAGTTCCTTTTCATCATAAGTGAGTGACCATGAATCAAATTCTAACATGCTTATAAATCTGCTCCAGTGCACCAGTAGCAGAAATTCATGTTCTCATACTGACTCTCAAGCCAAATAGTCTCTACAATTGGGCGAGTAGACCCTATAATTGCATTTTTATATATTACATGTTGTATGTCCCTTCTGATTAGACAAGTTGACATGAAATGAATTCCAAGGCATCTTGGTAGACCTCGCTCAAGCCCTGCACCCAAGAGGCCTACCAGGCTGGGGCTGAAATATGTCGACCAATTAATAAGGTAAAGGGCCATTGTATTCCTACAGTATCCCCGCAAAATGCCCCTTTCGTTTTTTATTTTCAAGGTATTTTTATTCCTTCCCAAGACTCCAGCTGTGATAATATCCAAAGTGCTTCCTGGAATATGGTCAGCCCATCCGGTTTTTTAGGGACCAGCATGAGGTCCAATGATGAAGGAACTCACTAATAGAGTTGGTGAGAGGCTAACAAAGAAAACCTTTTTTGATTGTCTGAAGCAAGGTAGACTTCTCAGTAAAACCATTTATTTTTTATTTTTCCTGCATATGGGATACCTTATTGTGTTAAAGTGATACTCTGGAAGAGTGCATCCTCTATCCATAATTTTCATAAACGTCTCTCTCCCTCCTTGAGGGTTGGTCTGGGGATCACCAACAGGGGTTATTGTGTTGTAGAGTTTAAAAAAAGGACAGTCAATGGCAGAAGGGGGTGACTAAGACCCAACTCTTCTGTACTGCAAATATGCATATGTAAGTGTGTTGATAATTTAAGGTCACTGACAGACAATCATAGCTCTTCAAGGCCAGACCTAAAAAGAGAAGGAGCAACCTGATGAGACAAAAGTCATGTTTTCTCCAGCATTCAGAGAAGCACATTCTTTTCTTGACACATCCTAACCAATAGAGTCTCAAAATAAAATAATATATGCCTTTTGAATGCTTGAATGTGATTTGTCTCTACACATTCACTGTTGATAATGTTACCCAGAGGTATCACACTTCCACAAGCCAAGAAAAAAACCTTTTTTGACAATCCTGTATTGTGTACACAACTGACTAAATTATAATGTAATTTTCCTCAAGAAAAAAATCTGACTTTGAGGACATAAAGAGAATGATGTTTGATGTTTTTTCCATTAAGTAATTTAGGGCCAGATGCATCAAAGGGTTTTGCCGATTCTGTGTCTATGAGAAAATATGTTCATGCATTTGGCCCTTAGTGACTAAAATCCCTGCACGTGATGCTGTACTTATTATGTCCGCGGTTTCGATGCTGAAATGGTTCATTTCACATCAATTAAGTTACATTTGCTCGGAGAAACACAACTGCGACGTTAATGAACAACAAAGCCTCACACTGAGCAGCGTGTTGGTTTGTTAAGCCACGCAAAAAAAGGTTTGAAAGTACAGCAGGCAAGCACAGTATTTAGTTTAAAAATGCTAATTTTATTTTACATTTTATACATTGAAACAATCTCTTTCTTCATATTTAGCAGGGCCCAGCCCATGAGTTTCTTATGAAAACTGAAATAGCTCTACTGTTTTTAAACAGTTTGTCCCCTACCCCTATTTAGGGGGTCCCTGACTGTTAGGGAAATTAAATATTAGCAGATTAAGGAAATTAATATATATAGAAAAGCAACATTGAAAATGTTATAGTGCTCTGTGTGCAGCAATTTGAAATTATGGGACAAAAATGAAGGGCCGGATTACGAGTCTGGCGGTCTTGCGAACGCCAGACTCGCAGTGGCGGGGGTCCGTCTGCCACATTTCGACTTGAAAAGTTAATGCCGCGGAGGACCACCGGCTGCACCAGGGAACTGTTTTTCGATAGCAATGGCGGAGCTGTTCCGCAATGTAAGATGCTCAGTGGGACTCACGCAGTCCCACTGAGCATATTACAAGTTCCGCCATCGACAACCAATTCATGGCCTGAGCCCCAGCATGAAAAGGATGGCGGTGGAGAAAAACAAGGGGCCCTACAGGGCCCCCATGGCCTCCTGCCATGGGGATACATTCAGGGGGGCACAACATGTGCCCCCTGTCTGTATACCCCCAAAGTTCTAGCACGGCATTGACATCAACACAGAGACATTTTAAGGCATGGGAAAACTGAGCTGTGGCCCAGAGCCCCAACCTTGCAGGGGGCCCCCTGAGAGTGTCTTGCCCTGTTGACCTTGAATAATTCTTAAACAGATTGTTATCAATACTGTTTTCCTTTTATTTATTTTTAATGTGGGTAATGTGTGAGAGTCTATTACAGACATTTTTCAGACAAATGTAGTTTTTATGTTTCATGCAACATCCATAACAAAGTTTCTTTTAGATCAAAACAGTACCTCACAGATGAGAAATGGGAGGTGGGTAACAGAGATTATTTGCAGTAATATTAGTGAGGTGCTGCTGTGTTACAATATTGAAAACACACATCACTATCATTGAATATTAGATCTAAACACATTTAGAATTTGGACCGGCATGTCTGTGCGCTGGCAGTGATCTGGCCAAAGAGGGCATGAAAGAGTTGAAACTGGATCATAAACTCAAAGTTGTGCAGAACAAGGGCACCCAGAATATGTTTGGCCCAGGGCCCCCAAAATCGATTAGACGTCCCTGCGTCAATGTCCATGCCGTGCAGGAACTTTTTTGCCGTTCCCATTGCAGTGCCAGTTTTCCAGGCACCACCATGGGAAAGGCGAAGGACCGTTGTTAGAAATGGGAATCTCTAGTTGGCAGAGGTAGGTAGCTTTGTCCAAATAGGGACCCTTGTGTCTAGTCAGGGTAAGGGGGATACATACTTTGGATAATGCCTGCTCACCCCCTGGCTAGCTTGGCACAAGCAGACAGACTTATGCCAAAGGCAATGTGTAAAGTATTTGTACTCAAAACACACAATAATACAGTGATAACAACACAAATGAACACACCAGTTTAGAAAAATAAAGTTATCTTTATCTAAATTCATCACAACCAAAACAGCAAAAATCTAACATACATGTGATAAGTATATGACTTTTCAATGTTTTCAAACAACTTGGTCCATAGAAAACTATGGATGCGTGATTCCTCACAAAGTTCCTGTAGATGCGTCAAAATTCACAAGGCTAAACAGCAACAGAGGTGGGAAGCATTGAGAAACAAAGAGATATGTCAGTTCCTGAGACCTAGTGGAGGCGATGAAACAGTTCTGCTGCATGCAGGAGAAGTGATGCGTCAAATCTGTTCTGTGGGGGAAAGTGAGGCGTCGACTCCAAGACGATTTTGGTCTGCGAGTGATGCGTCAGAAACTTGCTGAACAGGTACGATGCATGGAAATCCGTGATGTGTCGGTGATCAATGGGCAGTGACAAGCGGCGCTATGTCAGTTTCTTCTGTCAACACCCCACGATGCGTCGGTTCTTGCAGCGTTGACAGGCGCTGCGTAGGTTCGGCAGCAGCACAACGATGCGTGGAGATTCTTCTCGCGCAGCAGTGCTGTGGCAAGAAAAACAGCTGCAAGAAGAACGCTGCGTCAATTTCTTCGGTTCTTCAGGGTTCTTCCAGCTCCCAAAAGCAGGAACAACCTCTAGAGGCCCAGAACTGGAACAGGCACTTCCTGGCTTGTCAGGACTCTCAGCTGCAGGCGATGTGTTGAATCCAGGACAGGGTAAGTATGTTGCTCTGGTGATCTTGTGTGCGGAGTACTTCTGTTTACAGCCTTGTGGATGCAGATGATACAGCAAGAATGGAAGCTGATGCTAGCTGGCAAGAGAAGCAAGTGGATTGGACACTGTGTGTATGAGTGAATTGTGTTATGTGTGTGCCAGAGAGCGAGAGCGAGAGAGAGAGAGAGAGAGAGAGAGACACACTTTGAATCATTTAATTCTAAGGTCATAAACATTGAAGATGGACTTGAGGTCCGAAGTATCTCTAATAACAATTCTTGTCTGGTGCTAATAGCGAAAGACCTAGAAGTAGCTGAAATGTCATTGGCAGAATATGCTCTCTTCTCATGGAGCTTCTTCAAGAGGATCATTCATTGTTCTTTACCTTGAATCTTGCTTATACTGCTAAATCTAGCCAACCCTCCTCACATATTGTCTATGAGCAAGGTGGCACTGCTGCTTGTGGCTATGGTTCAAGGCCATGCGATGCAGCCACATTAGATCTTACAAAAGGAAAGGGTTGAGCGGGGCTGCAGAGTAAGGGAGGTGTTTTGGAAAGACCGGGGAACTGAACAACTAAATGCAAGGAAGCGGGTGCCATGCAGAGCAAAGTGAGGAGCTTTACAATTGGGAGGATCAGAGGTTGGAAGTGGGGCTGAAGGTGGGCTGAAAGTCATCAGGGCTCAGAAAGGCAGAGGAGATGGGCAGCTACAGCATTAGTAAGAGAGGCAACAACCACGGGCAGGGGGCTCTGCACCCCTAACCCCATCATTTATAAAGACCCAAATGTTGGCCAATCAACGCCGCAGTTTGAGGGTGCACAGCGCAGTGGCCAGAGCCACACATGCACCACCATATCAAGAGGCAGTGCCGCCTTGCAGAGTGATGTGAGGAGGAGTGGCTGGATGAAGCAGTATAAGCATTGACCTTTCCCAAGGCTGGACAGATGATACCAGTAGTTTACCCAATGATCATTTCTAATTTTAGAAATGAACTAGAATACCTGAAGGACCATAAAAGCTTTGCACATCTGTGCCTATTTTAATCTCACAGGACAACTTAATGACATTCCATGTCTTCCTCCATTTTTTCCTTGAATCAGCACTGTTTTTGAGTACCAAGCCCTTATCAGACGTAATACACACTTTCCCTGTTAGTACTATAGCGCACCTATAAGTAAGTATGCAGTGCGCAAGCAGGGAAAGTGCACCCTATTACAGAGAAGGCTCTGCTCTCAGGGCAGCATCAAACTCATGTTGCAATGGGGCAGCGCATTCAAGTGAAATACGGGTGGCTGCTTCAAAGCTGCTCTGTGTTTCAAAGTGCAGGCAGCACCCTGCCTTCTCTTTGAGAAAGGATTGGAGATCCCTTTGCAGGTGGGTGCAGTGAGTGACTGTCTGGGAGGGTACATGCTACCCTTTACCCCCCTCCAGGGGGCTGTTATCAAGGGGTGCACCGACAGTGTGCCACCTTTTCATGACTCACTTTCAGTGCACCTCCTGGGAACTACTTTCCCTTTATGTCCACGTCCATAATAAGGTATGGGCACAGAGGCAAAGCAATTCCCTAATTAGCATGGGGGCACGCCATCATGCAAATGAGGGAATTAACTCTTGAGATGGAGCTGTGCGCCAGCCCTATGGGTATTACAAAAGGGGCCGCACAAACATATGTGGCCCTTCTGTCATACCAAAGTTCGCTGGGGGGCACAAAGAAGCAGAGCACATGCCTGTGCGCCCCAGCGCACTTTCTGTATAACATCCCCAGGTTATCTTGTAGGCATCCTAGTGCTCAATAGATGTTGATTGCAATACGTTACTCTTCTTATCGTACCCCTAACATTCATCTTAAACTCTTTGTTGTGTCAGTGAGTACCGTATGTCTTTGTCATCCATCATCAAGAACATGTTTCAGGAAATCTAGGTATTGTAAGTCAACTAGGAGAACAAATATGGTGGTATTCCACTGACTGATTCAGGCACTGATCTTGGTGTATTGGTCCAACTTACACCACATACTGACCATCTTAATCACAACAGGACACAAGACTGCCAATTATTGTCATCAAACTGTTCATACCACTGAGATATGAATGTCTGAAAAACCTACTAGATTGGTGGCAAAAAAGGAAGTTCTTGATTACGCATCAGGAAGAACACCTATAAATATCCTAAATATACCTATTAACTAGATTTGGTATTTTCTGAAAGATCTTCTATAATTAGGACAAAAAAGAAAAAAAGTTTTTGTTACTGAAATTAAGAGCACCATAAGCAAAAGTAATTGCTCCTGAAAACAAGAGAGCCATAAGAGCATCCATGCCCCGTCCACATGTCGGCATTGCATTGAGAAAGACCAGATTTTATATTTTTCACATGCTAAGATACATATTGTACACTGAGGGGTACCCTTATCTGTATTTATCAACAGTTTTCTATTTGCAGAGCACCTTCCCAATCTTCTGCTGCATGAACTGTCCGTGCATGACGTACTGCTTCTGGGCATGCGCAAAAGTGAAATGCATGTTTTGCTGCCTTTTTATGCAGATCTGTACTGTAAAGATGGCATACAGTATTTATCAATGATTTATTAATCATGAAATGTGTCAAAGTGAGTCACTGTTACTTCTGCTGTGTGTCCGCTTTTCAGGACACTTTTTAATACTTTGTAGATCTTGGGCTGGTGTTCAAAATCAGGGGGTACCATGCAGGAGATGGTAATTTCCAACAGAGGGCTTAACTCCCTTTGTGGCATTCGCCTCCGAGCTGTGCCCTCTTAAGGAGACATTTAACACGGTTGACGGGTATTCATTTGTGGAGGGTGGCACATTCAATAAGGGAGGAGTCTCCCTTTCCTCTGGCAGTCTACTAGGGTACTCAAGAGACCTTCTCGGTGCCCAGTGCTTGGCAGAGACTGAGATCTGGTAAGAGGATAACAGACTGAGATCAGAAATGAGAATAAGTGCCTGAGTTGAGCGGAAAGGGCGGTAGATTGAGAAAAGGGATATGTACGGCAAAGCGGGATAAAGGACATGACCATGGTAGGCTGAGCTCATGGATGGGGATGGTAGATGAGAATAGAGTCAAAAACAAATAGGCTTAGAAGAAGGAGGAGGGAGATGGACTGAGATCACAGATGGGAATGATAAATTGAGATGAGAGTAAGATTAAAGAAAAACAGTGATATGTTGGATCAATGGCATATTATGTTCCAGAATGTGGATCATATTCGGCGTTCAGTAATACGGGCAGTAGACTGAGAACAGGTTTGAGGGCGACAAACCGAGATCAGGATATAAGAGCCGTAGAAAGAGCTGTGAATTGGAGATCTACATGAGGATTGTAGTCTGAGATCACGGGTGCCGATTCAAGGTTCCTGGTACGATGATAGTACATTGGGATCATGGCTAAGAGTTCTAGGTAGCCATTAAGACTGAGTATGGTAGACTGATGCTACAGATTGGGTTCTAGATGTGATTCGCATTGAGGATAGTCGACAAAAGACCATGGTTAAGGGCTCAAAACCGTGATTGAGGATGGTGGTGGTAAATGGATATTATTGAAAAAGGTTCTACACTGTCATTTACAATAACGATGAAATAGTTTATGTATATGAGTTCTATTCTGATTAGGGTCGGGTACGCTAGATGGCGAACATTGATAAGGGTTCCAAAATATTTTTCGCAGATGATGGCTGTACTCGGAGATAATTGATAATGCTTCTAATCTGTGACTAGGGGTGGTGTGTTTTGTTGGGGTTATTGATTAGACTTCTGCACTCTGATCAGGGCTGAGGATGGTGGACTGGGAACAAGGATAAGAGTTCTAGATTATGATTAGGGATGAAGATGGCAGATCGAAATCATAGATATAATACTTGACTATAGGTAGGTAGGCATTTAGATTGTAATTAGGAATGAGGAAGGAGCAGATCAAAGAAAAGCAGAATCTAGGTCATTAAATTTCATGGATTAATTAGAACACACGTTTTAGCAGGTAGAAAAATGTCCAGATTTGTCGCTATTTGTCTTCGGTTGAATGCACCTTGCATAGAAAAGCTGAGAAGAAAGTGACTTTTTTGCATGAGGCGCTAATGAGTAAATGGATTTCACCAGTCAGGGCTGGACCAGCATCACATTCTGAACAGACTCTTCAGCTTTTGGCTGAATTACAAACAATGCTGCATCTGTACAGTACCTGTCCGCACCGCTCCTCCATCAAGTCACCAACAATAGAACATGTGTGCTTATGATCATTGCTGTCTCTGTTTGTCTTACCCCGTTTCTGCAGGATTTACTCGGAAGAGTTCAGCGCGGATTCCACGTACACACAGTAAGTGAGCTCACGCATGGCTGCATACGTCACTTGGAATTCTCTGCACTGCAGGAGTCTCCCCTTTTTATTGGTGCATTTCAGACGTCAGAGAGGCACCTCTGTTCATCCCCCAACAGCCCTCTGCCAGAGAGCTGGCTTCTGGCAGTGGTATGTTTCAAGATCTCGGTTGCTTGTACCGCAGTGAAAAGAGCTGGCCTGGTTTGCTCCCAGCATGCACCGCGCTGTTTACAGGCCGCTTTGTTCTCCTTGGTGTATTTCATGACCCATCTCTGAGAGCAGAAAGCAGACAGGTGCAAGAACAATGAATCGAATGCAAACACGGTGGCTGGGTCTGCTCAGCTTGCATCAGCATCAGGGCCACACTGAGGAGGGTGGGGGGGGCGTGCATGCCTCTTGGCTGCTTCTACACTTAGAAAGATTATAAATAGAAAGCATAAATGTTATGATGTAATGTGAATTTTGGCTGCCTTTTTCGATGCTGTATTTTATCCCCTTGGAATTCCCTTCACTGTTTACTGCGCTCAGAAGGTTTGGTTAGGAGAGCACAGGTAAAGGTTGTTATAGTGCTCAGGAAGAAGTGGAAGAAAGAAAAACAAAAGCTGCAGCAGGCTTTTCCAATGGCTGCATCCTGAATCTGAAACAACATCCGGTATTTTTCAGGACCACCCCAAGACTGCTCCAATGTAGGAAAGAGTTAAAGGCCCACCTCTTTATAGGACTCCACATAAAATAATCACCTCACTCTCCCATCACTCAAGTCAAGCATAAGGTCATATCAAGCATGAAGCCATATGCTTGTCCTGGTGCAGCGCTCCATTGCCTTCTGGCTGGGTTTCCCTACAGAAATACCCCATCAATTCACAGAGTGACAGAGGCAGATTAATCTAGTGCCATGTACATCACTGGGTTTGTGGCTAAAGCATCAAAATTACAACATCACACCTTAATTGAAATAGAAAATTGTCTTTACACCTTGGTAAAATTTATCATTGGTTGAACTCTGACACACAGAAAGCATTTAGCAACAATCCTGTGGCCATTTTCTTACGAACTACATACATTTTATGTTTATAATCCTTGGAGTTGGCTTGGGCACCCAGTGTCCCTGCTGTTATTGATTATTATTTATGTTTTTACAAACGCCACTGCTGCTTGCAGTGCTGATGACATGCAGTAAAGCTTCCTAGGGGCCAGGAAAGCCACATTATTGGCGTTAGAAACCAGTCCTTGCAGGATGTGTTGTTTACCTGTTTTCAATGAGGTTTGACTTCTTAGCCTAAAAATAAAAATAGGAGGGTGGAGACACTAGTTATGGATGCGTGAAAAGAAGCATCCAATGGTGAGGATTCACAGGGGCTGAGGGTTCAGGTATCTCTTTCTATTGTCCATCTCCTGACGGTCCACACCTATGAGGGTGGAGGCACACTAAGTAAGAGGCATGAAATGAAGGATCCAATGTTGAGGTTTCCCAGGGGCTGCGTGTTCAGGTATCTCCCTCTATTGTCCATCTCCTGACGGTCCACAGTTATCTGGGTGGAGGCACTAAGTACTGGTGCGTGTAAATAAGGATCCAATGGTGAGGATTCACAGGGGCTGCGGGTTCAGGTATCTCCTTCTATTGTCCATCTTCTGTGGTCCACAATTATCAAAGTGAAGGCACATAGTACTGATTTATGAAATGAAGAATCAAATGGTGAGGATTCACAGGGGCTGCGGGTTCAGGTATCTCCTTCTATTGTCCATCTTCTGTGGTCCACAATTATCAAAGTGAAGGCACATAGTACTGATTTATGAAATGAAGAATCAAATGGTGAGGATTCACAGGGGCTGCGGTTTCAGGTATCTCCTTCTATTGTCCATCTGCTGAAGTTCCCCAGTCATCAGGGTGGAGGCACCAAATATGGAGGTGTGAAATGAAGGATCCAATGGTGGGGTTTCCGAGGGGCTGCGGGTTCTGGTATCTCCTTCTATTGTCCACCTCCTGATGGTCCACAGTTATCTGGGTGGAGGCACCAAATATGGGTGCATGAAACAAAATATCCAATGGTGAGGATTCACAAGGGCTGCGGGTTCAGGTATATCCTTTTATTGTCCATCTCCTTAGTGTCCAAAGTTATCTGAGTGGAGGCACTAAGTATGGATGCATGTAATGAAGCATCCAATGGTGAGGATTTACAAAGACTGCGGGTTAACGCATCTCCTTCTATTTTTCATCTCCTGACGGTCCACAGTTATCTGGGTGGAGGCACTAAGTATGGATGCATGTAATGAAGCATCCAATGGTGAGGATTCACAGAGGTTGCGGGTTCAGGTATCTCCTTCTATTGTCCATCTCCTGATGGACCACAGCTATCAGGGTGGAGGCACTACTCCATCTCCTGACGCTCCACAGTTAGTTGGAGGAACTAAGTACAGATGCGTGAAATGAAGAATCCAATGGTGAGGATTCCCAGGGGCTGCGTATTCAGGTACCTCCCTCTATTGTCCATCTCCAAATGGTCCACAGTTATCAGGGTGGAGGCACCCAGTACGGATGCATGAACTTAAGGATCCAATAGTGAGGATTCACAGGGGCTGCGGGTACAGGTATCTCCTTCTAATGTCCATTTCCTGACGGTCCACAGCTATCAGGGTGGAGGTACTGTGGAGGCACTGTGTCCATCTCCTGACCCTCCACAAGTATCAGGGAGGAGTAAGTACGGAAGCACTAAGTACGGATGCATGTAATGAAGTATCCAATGGTGAGGATTCACAGGGGTTGGAGGTTCAGTTATCTCCTTCTACTTTTCGTCTCCTGACGTTCCACAGGTGTCAGGGTGGAGGCACTAAGCACTGATGCATGTAATGAAGCATCCAATGGTGAGGATTCAAAGGGGCTGCGGGTTCGGGTATATCCTTCTACTGTCCATTTTCTGACGGTCCACAGCTATCAGGGTGGAGGTACTGTGGAGGCACTGCGTCCATCTCTTGACCCTCCACAATTATCAGGGTGGAGGCACTAAGTACGGATGCATGTAATGAAGGATCCAATGGTGAGGATTCACAGGGGTTGCAGGTTCAGGTATCTCCTTCTAGTTTTCGTCTCCTAAGGTTCCACTTGTGTCAGGGTGGAGGCACTAAGTATGGAGGCGTGAAATGAATGATCCAATGGTGAGGGTCCCCAGGGGCCGCGGATTCAGGTATCTCCTTCTATTGTCCATCTCCTGATGGTCCACAGTTATTTGGGGGGAGGCACCAAGTACGGATGAGTGAAATTAAGGATCCAATGGTGAAAATTCACAGGGGCTGCGGTTTGAGTATCTCCTTCTATTGTCCATTTCCTGACCGTCCACAGTTATCTGGGTAGAGGAACTAATTAAGGATGCGTAAAATTAAGGATTCAATGGTGAGGATTGACAGGGGTTGGGGGTTCAGGTATTTCCGTCTATTGTCCATCTCCTGACGGTCCACTGTTATCAGGGTGGAGGTACTCAGTACGGAGGTGTGAAATGAAAAATCCAATGGTGAGGATTCCCAGGCGCTGAGTGTTCAGGTACCTCCCTCTATTGTCCATCTACAAATGGTCCACAGTTATTAGGGTGGAGGCACCAAGTACGGATGAATGAAATGAAGGATTCAATGGTAAGGATTTCCAGGTGCTGCCTGTTCAGGTATCTCCTTCTATTGCCCATATACTGACGGCCCACAGCTATCAGGGTGGAGGTACTGTGGAGGCACTGCGTCCATCTCCGAACCCTTCATAATTATCAGATTGAAGGCACTAAGTATGGATGCATGTAATGAAGGATCCAATGGTGAGGATTCACAGGGTTTGCAGGTTCAGGTATCTCCGTCTATTTTCCATCTCCTGAAGGTCCACAGTTATCAGGGTAGAGGCATTAAGTACTGATGCATGCAATGAAGCATCCAATGGCAAGGATTCACAGAGGCTGCGGGTTAAGGTATCTCCTATTTTCCATCTCCTGAAGGTCCACAGTTATCAGGGTGGAGGCACTAAGTACAGATGTGTGAAATGAAGCATCCAATGGTGAGGATTCCCAGGGACTGCGGGTTCTGGTATCTCCTTCTATTATCCATCTGCTCACGGTTCACAATTATCTGGTTGGAGGCACTAAGTACGTATGCATGGAATGAAGGATCCAATGGTGAGGATTCACAGGGGTTACAAAGCCAAAAAAGCGGAGATAAAACCAGCGCCCTATTTACAAGATGGTGCTAACCTGCAGAATCACATGTTAGCACCCTTTTTCCCAACGCCTCCCTTTGCATCTCCAATGAGATGCAAAGTGGGCGTTACTGGGCGTACCCCGGATGGACTACCTTGCAAATATCACTGATGTTTACATCGCAATATTTACAATGCAGCCCACATGATTTTAGCACACAGTAGATTTGGGCGAAAACTACTGTTTTCGCCAAAATCTGACATATGCTAAAATCCTGACTTAACCATCCCTAACATAGGGGGTGGATTATGCTGATACGACCCTGTGGGAAAACCAGCGATGTTCCCTGCAAAAGGGCGATAACTTCGCTATCTCTAGAATTTTTATGGCCCTGGAGTAACGCATTGTTAATTACATGCTACCAGGGCGATACATTCCAGAGATAGCCTGCGATGATATTATTATCGCTAAGCACGGCCAGCGATAATTATAGCTGGCCGTTGTTAATATGCCCCCACATTTTTAGGGTCGAGCTCTGTGAGAGCATGCACTAGCGAGACATTGTTGTTTACAGAAAGGGGCTTAGAGCAATTCCATTGCTTACCATCTGCCTGCTTCGGTGTCGCTCTTCTTTGCAGCCATCTTAATTGGCCAGTGCAGCCAAAGCTTGCTTCTTTCATTTGATGGGCCCATCAGCTGCCAAGTGCTCGTGGGCCACCCGGTTATCGTTTTTTGCGCTCTTGTGTTTACAAACTTTTTTTTAACCCGTTCTATGCGTCGGATGGCCCCCGGCCATCCGACGTCACAGTGGGCAAGTGCATAGGACGTCCGAACCGCACATGCGTGGAATTCACCCGCACAGCGGGGGAATATGTGCAGCGGCGAAGGGGTTAAAAACAAAATCTGATGACCATTCCAACTTGCCATCAGACACCTCCCTTGGGCCTTTTTATTTCCTTACTTGCTTATGCACCCACCCCTTCTTGTCCTTTTTTTATTTCTTCCCCAATCGTCGGGTCCCATCTCGTTTTGCTATTACGTTGTATTCACTATCTTTATAGCACAAGAAAAGATTGTTTACTGCACTATAGAGGGCAGACGGCATATATTACTTTCATTTATTCTACATTTTGTACATCAGACACTCAAGAACAATATTATTTGTTTTGCAAAAAGGTTTAATTGGGCTGCCAGATGTTCGAGTTCAATGGATGAGGATACCTTATTTTTCTTCCTCCAAATGATTTGATATTATTCCGAGTACTGAGTGTGCATTAATATCTTCTGAATTCCAGCGTGTGACATCATCAGGTTTACCTTAAGCTCCGATGGGTGCCATAAAATGTATCTCGGCCCGCGGTGGTCCATGCAGGTAAGCGCGTTGAGGTGGGGGGGGGTAAGGGGGTAGTAGATAGACAACGGAAGAGGGAAAATTAAATAAATAAATAATTCCTATCCTGTCGTCTGTCAATATCCTCCCTGCCCTGCCCCGCCGCATCACCACACCATGCTTACCTCCACGGACCGCTGCTGATCTCAGCCAGTGTTTTGACAACACAAGGTTCATCTCATCCAATATGTAACAAGAGCAAGCAAGGATGGCTGGGTGATGATTGCGCTGGGTTACTTGTGATAATAACAGTATTATGACTATTACAGAAAGCTCAAAGGATAAGGTCTAGGCCACCCATCTACAACCAAATAGGCATGATCAAATCAATACCTTACAAACATGAACACAGTGTATATCCTGAGCTAACCGAGATAAAGAGATATAAATAAACAGTTCACAAGTCGTTTGTATCTTCTCTTCTTCTTTTTTTATTTTTGTGTTTTGCAGTAATTCTTCTTAAAAACCTTCTAGCCGTTGCCAACACGTGTTTCGTCTTTGGTGGTAATAGACCACAGAATTCTTCAGGGCTGAAACAAATTTCAGGTCTTATTCTTGTAACCCAAATTATGTCGTGCTTGACTGTGCGGTCTCAATAACTCGAGATTATGTGTCTCCCGGCTCCATAACACTGCAATTCAAAATCAAAATCCAAACTCCAAGCTAGACGCCAGTTTTCCTTTCCTGCACGAGACAATACTCCGTCCTTTGGAAGAACATGTGATCACTCCTTACACTTGGAGTTTGGATTTTGATTTTGAATTGCAGTGTTATGGAGCCGGGAGACACATAATCTTGAGTTATTGAGACCGCACAGTCAAGCACGACATAATTTGGGTTACAAGTATAAGACCTGAAATTTGTTTCAGCCCTGAAGAAGTCTGTGGTCTATTACCATCAAAGACGAAACACGTGTTGGCAACGGCTAGAAGGTTTTTAAGAAGAATTACTGCAAAACACAAAAATAAAAAAAGAAGAGACGATACACACGACTTGTGAACTGTTTATTTATATCTCTTTATCTCTGTTAGCTCAGGATATACACTGTGTTCATCCAATATGTAACCACACAAGATGTATTAGTCCTACTGTGTGACACACTGTGAAGTTTATCTTGCGCTAAATCTGGCAATAAGCGTTGACCTCAAGGCGTGTTTCCCAACAAGGGGATTATTTCACACCATGTGGCAACATGAGGTCTATCTCACTGCGGCATGTGACAGTACCAGGGTTATCTTGCAACTTTGAGTGACAATCAAATTTAACTCACCCAGGTGTGACAGCACGGCAAGTAAACTCCCCTCTTTGTGTAACAATATGGAATAAATGTACCTCTGCAAGTGACAGAATGAGGTTATCTCACCCCTGTGTGTGACAGTAATAGGGTTTTTATCTCGCAGACACCCACCCCTGCATGTTTCTTTCTCCCCTTGTTTGTGCTGCTCTGTGAGTTGTCTTTTAGGTTGACCCTCTGCACAGCAGTCCTGCCAAGTTTCCCAGAACTATGCTAGTTGTGTTGCTCCAGAGCATGTTTTTTATTTGAATTGTGGGATTTGCAGTCTTGATTAGTTAATTACAAAACAGAACTAGAAGTCTGAGAATTCAAATTAAAAGCCTGGACTGAAGCAGCGCATCATGCATGGACCCGGTAAACTTGCACGCACTGCCTGTTGCAGGGCATGTTGTAGAGTGCCAAGAACACAGAGGGGCTTGGAGCTTTCTCGTTCCATACCATTGGTTGCTTTTCCTGTCACTCATTTTCTTACTTCTTATTGGCCTCTCAGCTTGTCAGTCTTGTATTTGTCATTCCCATAAAGCATTGCTGCTTTACCATATCTCTGCTTCACTGCTTAATTTTGAAGCACCCATTTTTCCTTTCGTACTAAGCACTCCATGAGAGTGCATGTGCTTTCAAACTCACTCTCACTTGTACTTCTCTCCTTCTGCACTCATGTTTGCTCTCGGTTGCTCGAGTGCTTCTCCCTGCCTCCCTTCCTGTTTACTTTGCCTGTCACTTTCTCCCTATTGCCTCCCCATGCCATAAATGTTCCTCCCCTCCATCCTCACCCTCTGTGTTCATTTTGATTTTCCCCAACCACATGTTGAGTCCCCCCTCACTTGAAAAAAAAATGTTTTTACACTTTTTATTTTAGTTACTGATATAACTCGGATCTGTAACTAAAAAGGACAAAAAAGAGCCTGTTATTAGTAGGTGTGCATGCCTATAAAATGAAGCTGACAGGTCGCATCAAAACCTTTCTTTATAAACTTTAGCCATGCTGTAGAGCATCGTGGATGCTATACAGCATGGCTAAAAGAAATTGAGGAGGCCTATAGAGGTTCAAAAAGTGAGATCTATGCGAGAGCTATTGGCTTTGTCAATGTGTTTTAGCCCTGTTGTACATGTGCGTGGATGCTGTTCAGCTTAGCTGAAAGTAAAAAAAAAATAGACATGATGCGGTCAGTGCCTGCCACATTATATAATTTGATTCTACTTTACTTTCAGCCATGCTACTCAGCTGCACTACTGTACTGCGTGGTTAAACAAAACACTGAAAAAAGTCAATAGCTCTTGCAGTAGGCAAGACCTATTGGCTTTGCAAATGCTTGTTAAATAAAGTGAGTATTTCTGGTGGTGGTAAGCACTGGGCCTACCCGCACCCAAATGGTAGTTGTTCTATGGTGGCCAGGGCAGCTGTGAGAGTATGTGCTGACGCATGTGTAGAGTAACACCTTGTGGGTTTAAATTCACAGTCCATCCCCAGTGCAGTTGCCTGGGAATGACTTTCATTGATGTAAAATAAAAAATAAAAATTCTTAAGACAGCAAAGTTTGCCATGGTACTCTCTTTGCCAAAACTTTTAAAAGCTGTTCATCAAAAATGTATTAAGTGATGTGAAAGGAGTGAAATGCTTTTATTTATCCCGCATCTCTGCTCACAGTTTTCGGAGAAGGGGCACACAAAGGCCACCCCCCCCCCCCCCCCCCACCCCCAGAGTTTTAAATATGGGCTCCCAAGACTTCAGAAGAGAGCTTCCTGCAGCTATAAATAGTCAGAAAGGGGAAAGTTCGCAAACTGCAGTTTAAAGTACTATTTTCTTCTCCATAAAATTCTCTGTTTCCCCGCAGTGTATGGCTGCATTGTTAGGGCACACCTGGCCGCCCTTTAATCAAGGGGTGAAAATCATGCAAACATTTGAATGCTAAGGGCATTTTCCCTCATTCTTTACCCATTTTCACTGGATTTTCAACAAGTACAGATGAGGGGCTCAGGGTATTTGTCCACAAGGCAATCAATTTCAAAGGGCTAACATCCCGCTAGCCCTTCATTGGAGACTGTCACCCAGATGCATCAACAACCCACTTTGTGATTCCTTAATAGCGAAAAATACCGAATCGCTTTTAAGGAATTGCAAAATGGAATGCATCAAGAAATCACTTTAAAAATAGGGATTTCTTAGAATTCCTTAATTGCGACTCACAAATTGCGAGTCGCAATTAAGGAATACCTCCCCATTCATTCCTATGGGCCTAGAGGCCCATAGGAATGAATGGGAGGACATTCTCAATTTGCGAATCACAATTAGCGATTCGCAAATTGAGATTGCGATTTCAAGGTTGCAGGGGTGTCCAAAGGACACCCTGTTGCACCCTTGAAATTGATATGTGCACATATGTTGTGCACATACATGCCCTTAGGGCATGTGTGTGCGCAACATGAAACTTTGAAAAAATGCACTTTAGTGCATTTTTCAAAGTTTTTGCAAATTACCATGAAGTTGTATTTCACGGTAATTTGCGTGCCCTATTAGCGAATTCGCAATTTTAAAAACTTTCATGCATTGCATTTAAGGAATCTCAATTTGAGATTCCTTAAATGCAAATGATCGCAATTTTGCGAAGTCATAAATTGCGATTTTTGCATTTGGGATGATGCATCCCTAATGCAAAAATACTGCTCGCAAAGGGGCAGATTCTTAGAATCTGCCCCTTTGCGAGCAGATTTTTGTTTGATGAATCTGGGCCACAGTTCTCTCCCTGGCTTTAAATAGGGGCAGGGATGGCGCATGTTTAGAGGCGCTTGAAGCACATGGACGTCAGGCTGTTTAATATGCAAGATTTCCTTTTGCTACGACAATGTTTGGAGCATAGATTTTCCCACACCTTTTTGTGATTGGGGAATGTTTTCAGCTTATTTCCAAGGGTAGTTGTGCTTGTTAGCCATTTCTGACACTGAAAATCTCATTCCACCTTGTACTTTCAGTCACATTCTGACCTCCTCCCATGTTTTTGATAACAACTCATTATGTTTCAGTGGAGATGACAGCTCCTTTCTCCTAGTTCGAATGGACAGATGAGCTATAGATGTCGAGAGGAGATAAAACCACGTCGCCAAAAGAGGCACAACTAGCCTTATTCTTTGACGGCAGCAATCAATGCCTTTAGCATAGATTTGTTTTGTCTTTTTAAAATACATTTGTCAATGTTTTCGCTCCTTCTTTGTTTACCTGTTGCTTTGAACACTGGTTGTCTATGCAGAAACAGTGATGCTTAGATGACACCGTTAGCACCTTCATGGCCAGCCCTCAACTTTCAGAGAAATGGTCTGTCCATCTGTCTGAGTTTATATCTTTATCTTTATCTTTGACACCCATGCCTAAGCGCCGCATTACTGTCGCGAGACAGAGAATCGACCAATGCCTGAACATTTTTCCGCTTAGGTAGAAAAGTGTCAAGTCCCTTCTCATGCAGAGCTAACAAGGTTGAGGCTCAATTTTTATGGATGTTTTACATAGTGACGTCATTGTTCCACAGTCACCATGTTTTCCTTAACGACTTACTGATTGGCTCTTGGGACAAGCGATCTGTAAGCCAGCCCTCGTATAAGATCTACATGGAGTGGGAAAGACACTGGCTCTTTGAATCCACATACGACTCTCTGGCGAGTGTTGTCTGTCTGTGTCCATCTTTTATTTCTCTACTGATAGCACTTACAGGTTTCCGTACCATTGTGCAACCATTCATGCACTCACTTCTTGGCGTAACACAGGCTCCCGCAGCCCCCGCGGTGTGGGGGCAGCCCAAGCTCCAGGGGGCCCCCTCAGCACAGTTCTCTGGCCGAGAGCTCCTGATAGATTTTGGAGGGGGCCCCTCCATGTACCTTTCAGGGGGGTCACCTCAAGTTTTGTTACGCCAGTGACTCCTTCAGCCATCCAATTCCCCACCATTTCCGCCATCCCTTTTCCCATACTGCACTCACAATACTACCCATGCAGACTTCATCAACTTAACCACTCCCCAATCAATCAAGTTACTCGTCCATGCACTCATTCACTTTTTCATCCAACTTTCCATCCAAATGCTCAATCACTCATTCAACCGTGCACTTATCTCTCCATGTATATGCATTCACCATAGAAATGTCAACATTATTGTGTTTGCTTATGCTTGTTTTTTGGCACCTGCCGGCTAAATTCTGGAATGCTTTGCCCTTTCCTCTTCTAATGCAATATAGCCTCCTCACTGTCCAAAGCTTTTAAAATCTGATTATTGACTGATTAACTTTCCTCTTGTTGCACCTGAGTGATAATGCTTTTTTCCTCTTTCACAGGACACCTTTAGTGGTTTCTGCATGCTCTACAAATAAATAAATCCCACAGCCAAGGTTCAAAATAGACTACAAACTATGGGGCATATTTACAAGGACGGCGTTAAAATTATCGCCAAAGTGGCGATAATGGGCTTGATAATAGGCTCTTGAGAATTCCAGAGAATTCCAATAGAAGCCCAGGTTTACACCAGAACATGGGCTTCTATTGGAATTCTCCAGAATTCTCAAGAGCCTATTATCAAGCCCATAATCGCGCTCTAGCTGCAGTTTCCTGCTGCTAAAACTGCGATAATTTTAACGCTGTCCTTGTAAATATGCCCCTTTATTGGTAGTCCTATGTTATCTGTCACACAAAGCCACATTGAGAGCTGAGTACAAATCCGATTTGTGCAGCTACTTCTGTTACAGCCTGTATAAGAATTAAGGGGCATATTATCAAGAAACGGCATTAAAAACTTATCGCCGCTTTAGCAGCAGGAAACTGCCGCTAAAGTGGCGATAATGGGCTTGATAATATGCCCTCGTGAATTCCCTTAGAAGGCCAAGGGTCATATTGTCAACAACTAGCGATATTTATCGCTAAATGAGCTTAGCAATATTTTTTTATCGCCGCGCATCTCTGGATTTTATCGCAGAGATAATGTGCTATTAGCAACGTTTATCTCCAAAGCGATAAAATATCCGGCGATAGCGGCGAAATGCGTAAATATCGCTGGAAATCCAGCGATATTCAGGCAATATCGCTAATAGGGTCTTAACCTGAATATCCACGTCCCATTGGATATACAGGTTAAGAAGTGGTCTGAGCAGGCGTTAGGTTTAGGCGATTTTCGCGCTTAGGGCGAATTATTTTATCGATTTGCCTGCCTTGCTAATGGGCGATAGCGATGTTAGCGACTGCTTTCAGTCGCTAACAGGTTGGGTACGCCCACTTTGCATATCATTAGCGATAAATATCGCTGACATGCAAAGCGGGCCCCAAACCGGTCGCTATCGCCTACAAGCTGTCGCTAACTGCTGTTAGCGACAGCTTGCTAATAGGGCGATAAAATTATCGCTGCAAAAGCGGCGATAATCTCATATCACCCCCCTTGATAATATGCCCCCATGTTCTGGTGCGAACATGGGCTCCTACGGGTATTCTCAAAGGCATATTATCAAGCCCATTATTGCCACTTTATCGGCAGTTTCCTGCTGCTGAAGCGGCGATAATTTTGACACCCTTCTTGATAACATGCCCCTAATAGTGGTAGGAATTTTATCGAAAGATATGTGAATTTTTGTGCAGTGCACCCAAAAATCCACAGTAAACACCAAAATTGATAGGAAGCATACAAATCCCAATGTTATGTCCCCGTCCCAATTTTGCAGACAGAAATGTTCGCACACAATAAAATCTGAACACCTGGCTACTTTAATCACCATGTGTGACATATGGCACATAACACCGGGGCCCTAGTAAAGAGACCCCCAGGATACAAATGTGCGACTCCCACGGGAGAGCCCCCACTTCTTTGATCACCTTTTGGTTCGAGGGACCGCAGAAGCAAACCTCTGGCTCTGACATTTTATGGAAAGTGGTGGGCGGGATGAGCTCCTGGGCCTGCTGTGAACGCAGCCTGCTCTTTTGTCTTTAATGTCACCTTGTTGCTGAGAACAGCGGGACTTCCGGTGACGTAATGTGTAATTAATTCTACTCTCTCTGGCATGGCCTGCCAGTAAATAATTGTATGATAAGGGTATACTTCATAAGAAGACAGAGAAGGGCGCGTGGAGGTCTTATGCATTGTCAATGACAACAAATTTGTTTTCAAATTGGAAACGTATTGTAGGTTCTAGGTCGAGAAACCCCCCAGACTTAAACTATAAAGCCCCACATTGGTCCCTGTGCAGGCAAATTTTTGTCACCGGGGACAGTTAACGCCCACGGTTCTGTCAAGGGCATTAACCCTCTGCGCTGACTGTAGGGCTGCACCGACTCCAAAAATAACTTGTTTTTGCAGAACACCTCATACCACAAGTGCCATTTTCAAACACTGAATAACAGACGTTACATTATCTAATTTAATCGTTTTTAATTATTTAATTTCAGAAGGAAAACCGACTTGCTCCTACTGGAGTTCAAACTGGTGACCTCCAAATTACAGTCAATGTCAAATGATAAGGTTAACAGACTGAAGCATCTTTCTGGCGTTATTCATGTTATAATTCATTTTGCTGGTCAATTTGTTTTTTTGGGGAGGTAAATAGAAGGGAAACATTGGTAAACTCAATAGGCCTGGTTTATATAGGTCTGGCTATCAAATTGAAATGCAGGCATGCATAAATGCTGGTTGCATGCTTTGCAAACCGAAATGCTGCTTAGCACGGTAAAGCCAGACCTATCGACTTTGCCAGACTTGGGGGCCAGGGAGGAGTAGTGAAATGGCAAACAAGCATTAGAAATGCCAATAAGTAGCGGAAAGCAACATACTCAGGGAATACTGGCGTCAGATTTTGACCCATCTCTCGCCTATCTTTTAGGGCTAAAGTGGTGGAGAAATGAGACTAACCTTGAGGTGGATTTCATAGAGAAGTGTCAGATGTTAGACCCCTCACAGAATGGGTTTAGACCGGCCCCTACTACCTAACCTGCCTTTCTCAAAGTAACAGGGGCCTTGCAATAAACTGCTGATGAGGAGGTTCTGCAGCGCTTATCCTATTAGATTTAAGCGCTGCTTTTTATACAGTGTCCCTTGAGTTGCTCCTGAAGCGATTACACAAGAATGGGTGATATCTCCACCCTTCGCATGCACCAAGCAGAATTTAGACTATGGTCTCCCACAAGGTTAAACCCTAAGTCCCACCCTTTTTAATTTTTATGTAAAGTCATTGGCTGATGTGGTGAAATCTCTTAGGAATTCACTGGTAAGCTACACAGACAATAACCAGCCTACTTTATCATTGTCGGCGGGATCCATAGATGGTGCTGTCAATCTTAAACCCTTGCGTGCGCGTGCCAGCCAACCGCTGCTGCGAGCACTACCTCGGTAGTTCTGCGCATGTCCGTTGGCCAACGCGGCTCTGCCCACTCAATTAAACTCCTGCACTGCGGCGGAAGTCGCACCACGGTTAAGGAGTTAAGAACTGTATGATAGCCGTTGCTGATTGGATGCATGCTTGTTTGAAGGAGAATGCCAAAAAAAACGATATGTTTTTACTTAGGAAACACTGGCAAGAGATGGAGATCACTGGTGGCCTAGTATGTTAGGCTCCTTAGCCAACCCCAAATCTGCTTTTAAAAACCTGGGTGTTTGGTTCGACAGCTCATAAGCTTTCGAGCCACAAGTCAAAGCATTCACTTCTGTAAGATTCGGAACCCCTAGAAGCCTTAAAACTATTATTGGCTTCTTCCATCCCCGGTGTCTGAGGACGGTCATCCATTCCTTAACCGCATCCGCGCTAAGCGTTTTCCCGCTGTGTTTTTTAAAAACCCGCGTTACATGACGAGCTCAGCTCGTCATGAGTGTACGAGAGGCGTAACTCATGACGAGCTGAGCTCATCATGAGCGTCGAAGGGGTTAATCACCTCTTGCATTGATTCATGTAACAAACTGCAGATTGTTCAGAATGCAGCGGAGAGAGTATTATTCCACCTGGCAAAATTCTGCCCAATCTCTCGGGTACTCTGTAAAGAGCAATGTCTTCCGATGGTGAAACGCATTCAGTTCAAGTTTTTGGAGGTGGCTCATTTAATCTTGAATAAGGAGGGCAAATCTAGTTTGTCATCCTTTCTTCAGTCCTACAACCCGAGTAGGACATTAATAGCTGCAGCTCTAATTTGGCAGTAGTAACTCGCTTTAATTTGACTAGGAAGGGAGCACGCTCCTTTCAAGTGATAGCACCGGTGTTATGGAACAATTAACCTACACACCTATGGAAATCAAACACTAATCTCAACTTTAGGATGCAGTTGGAGACCTAAATGGTTGCAGCATAGGCTTTTGGGGCCAGATGTACAACCAGTTTTTGCATGCGCAAACAGGTTTGTGTCCCTTTTGCGCAAGCAAAAACCTACATGGTCAATGTACAAACACTATTTCGCGAGTCACAAAAAATTGTGACTCGCAAAATAGTGTTTTGAGACTCGCTATTAGGAAGGGGTGTTCCCTTCCTAATAGCGAGTCACTAGCCAAGTTGATGCATTGGTTCCTTACACCCAGGGAAGAGGATGAGTTGGTTCCTCACTTCAGATGAGGTGATGCGTTGATACCTTACTGCCACGCAGGGGCGGTGATGCATCGGTTCCTTACTGAAGGGGAGGTGATGTGTCATTTTCTTACTCTGCGGGGAGGTGATGTGTCGGTTTCTTACTGCGACCCCAAAGTTCTTGCCAGCGTGGCACCCAGTTGTGATGCATGAGGATTAGGGATGCGTCGGTCCTCGATGCAGCAGTGGCAATGACACTGCATTGTTCTATCCAGCCGCGGTCCCATGATGTGTTGGTTCTTGCAGCAGCACAGCAGGGCCTGCATCAGAATCGATGCGGTTATCTCGGTCTTCAGAGATCAGTGCATGAGATTCAACGTGCGGCTACTTCTCAAGCCGCGACCGGCGCTGCGTCGATTTCTTCTGTGATGCGCCTGAAACCGATGAGGATGTGTTGCGCGAGTCAAAGTTGCATTACTTTTCCAGCTCCCAGTGGCAAATAGCCTCCAGAGGTCTAAAGCAGCAGCAGGCATCTCTTAGCAGGTCAGAACTCCCAGCAAGAAAGTTCAGGGGAGCTGGAGGTGAGGTATTTCTGTCCCTGAGACTTCAGAACAGGAGGCAAGCTCTATTTCAAGACCTTGGAGATCTTCCTCAAGCAGGGGACACAGCACACAGCAAAGTCCTTGTCCATTCCTTGGCAGAAACAGTCAACACAGGCCAACCCCAGACAGCAAACAGCAAAGGGGCAGTACTCCTCCTCAGTTTCTCCAGCTCTTCAACTTGGCAAAGGTTCCTCTTGATTCAAAGAAGTGATTAAAAGTGCCCATTCAGGTGTGAAAGAAATCTCCTCCCACTACTCTGAATGCAGCCCAGGTCTACTCAGCTCAGCCTGACTCACCCTGGAAAGGCAGGACACACCTAACCCCCCAAGTGGCTGTCTGAAAAGAATGCACATCCCCAGCCCCTGTCAATCCAAAGCCAGACAGTCAATACACAACCTAGCAGAGGCACACTGAACGGTTAGGCAGGAAAATACCTACTTTCTAAAAGTGGTATTTTTAACCCCAGAATATAAAAATCACCCTCACTAAAAAATGCATCTTAACATTCTGAGTTCAGGCATATCAAACTTTATTTTCCTATCTTGTTCCCATAAGATGTTATGAGCAAACTCCCCATTCAATCCTAAGGGACAGACGACCTTACAATAGTGATAAACGAAATTGGCAGTAGTTCACTACAGGACATGCCACATACATCAGGGCATGTCCTGTCTTTCACATACACTACACCCTGCCCATAGGGGTACCTTGGGCCTACCTTAGGGGTGACTCACATGTAAGAAAAGAGAAGGTTAGGGCCTGGCAAGTGGGTGCCCCTGCCAGGTCGACATGGCAGTACCAGACTGCACATAGGCACGCCAATGGCAGGCCTGAGACTCTGTTGCAAAGCTGCTTGTGTGGGTGGCACAATCAGTGCTGGGAGCCCACTAGCAGCATTTGGTGTGAAGGCCCTGGGCACACACAAGGCACTGTACTAGGTACTTAACAGTAAACCAAAAAAAAAATTATGTAAACACCAAACCATAATAACAATTTATGAAGGAAGCACTTGCGCTTTGGCACTGAACAACAGTGGCAAAGTGCCCAAAGAATCTAGACCAACAAAACTAAATCCATCACACGGTAAAAATACTGGAGGCAAAGGCACACAATGCAGGGGAAACCAACGCCAAGGCTGCCAGGTCTAACAGACCTATAAAAATAAGTAATGGAAAACTGAAGGGAATGCTCGAAAACCACTGTCACTGAGGCACACTCATTTTCAGACTCATGATCAGGAATAATTCTGTTAATCACAGCGCAATAGACCCAGTGGCTGGAGTGGGCTGACTGATTGCTCCATGCTCTATGCTGTCATGGCCAGAAGCAGAATGCGAGTGGCGATTGAGCAGACCACTGGTAGAAGACGGCAGATCCAAAGCCTCTACAAGTTTGTATGTATGTATGTCAATGCATGTAAATCTATCTGCGAGAAATTGGGTTGTTGGTTGAATGGCGTGTGACCCCCTGCTCAATCAAGAGACACAATCTCTGTCAGGGTGAACCACAAAAGTCACTAATTATCTTGTTCTCAATCCTCTGGTAGCATGGCGCAAAAGGAATCAGGCTTATCTTAGAGGCAATATGTAAATTATTTATGCAGCACACAAACAGTAACGAAGTGACAACAGAACACAAGAAAAATCCCACACAAATTAAAAAAAGTAGAATAAATTGTAATAAATAATCATAAATTATTGACACAAGAATGACCGAATTCCAATAAGTGGAACCGAAGTTATGAAATGTTAAAGTTTTAGGTAAAAACTGGAACATCCGAAGATATCGAGTTGTGTGAGAATGGGTTAAATTAGAAAAACATAGCTGACCGCGATGGAACGTGCGTCAGATATGAAGAGTGGATTGGTCCTAGTCAGTGCTTACCTTTAGATTTAAAAGAAATTTCGAGGAAAATGTTCTGAGAAGGTAATGTTCAGTGGAGCAAGGCTAAAGGTAGTGTTCGAGGAGGATATATCATTATCAGAGACCCGATGACCGAAGTCGCAGTGAAGAATTCTGTGTTCAGACTATGTCCTTTTTTTTGGAGTCAAAAATCTCCAGCAAGATGATGCTGGACGTTGTAGCCGCGAGAGCTCCAGGAGCTCAAATCCCCTTTTCTGAAGGATCACTTAACAGAATGTGCTGCCTCGGAGAAGAACGTAGTAGGAGCTGCTGTGAGGTCAGACTGACAGGCAATGCACATTGGGCGGAGAGATTGGTCTCTGACTTCTCTCAGTCCTCAGAGCAGTTTTTAGCCAAATTTTAAAGTCCCAGGTTTTAACTTGTGGCTATCTTGGCACTTTTAGCACCAGAACCAAGGGTCCAGGACTGGAGGGATTCCACTTGGGGGTTTAGGACTCACTCAGGGTGGGTTCAGGTGTGGGTTTAAGATGGTTGGAACCTTCTCTGTTCCTGAAACTCTGATCGGGAGGCCAGCCAACAAGCCGTTGGGGTCACTCTGTGTCCTTGGTTCAACAGTAGAAATAGGGTAGGCTTCTGAGTGTTCAAAGCAGGCTCCAACCAGAAATCAAAGCTGTCCTTCCTGGGGCAGGAAAGCAGTCTTGTGCAGTACACAGCAGCAGGCAGTCCTTTAACAGTCGAGAAAGTGAACAGGTCCCTTCTTTGAAGTAGGAGAGGTTTTTAGAGAATTCCCTTTGAAGTGCTTGAAGTTACCTGCTTCATCTGCCCCGGCTAAAGCTGGCTGGATGAACAATGCTGTGGTGACAAGTCCTTTGTGTAAAGGAGGAGCACAACCTATTCAGTTGCAAGTGGGGCTATGTACATCTCCGTCCCCCCATCCTACCAGTTGATAGCCCATCTAGGCACACCTAATCCCTCTGGTGTTTGACTGTCTGGGAGAAATAAGCAATCTTCAACTGCCAACTACACCCAGTAATGTGACCCAGTAACCGGCTGTAGGCACCAAATAGTCTGGGCAGGAAAATGCCAACTTTCTAAAAGTTAATTTATATCCTCACTTTTTAAGGAACAAACCAAGTGAGACTCCTAGGTTGATTGGGTATATTTTACTCTTACCCTTTTATTTTAAGTTTTCAATTTTTGAATATTTACATGTAAAAAAAAAACACTAACGTTCAGTTTCATTTACACATAAAGACTGTACATTTCTACAACACAAATACAACATTTATATATACACAAGTATTTTCTTTAAGTTTGGACTCAAGATCTAACTTAACAGCAAATAAATGCAGCCAAAAGAGTATATTGATATATACAAAAATAAACCATAAATTTATTATGTGGCTTATTAGGCAACTGATGTCTGTCTTTGTATGCCGACGCGTTTCGAATCCGGTTTAATCACTTGACGGATTCTCCTCAGGGCTCTGTCTTTTAAAGGTTCATCTGTTTCCCAGCAGTCGCCGGTCCGCAAGTATTGTTTTAGAGGTTTATCTCTGCTTCTTTTAATTTTCGTCCTCAAAATATCGAGTTTTGATCTCGCCCTGTTCTTCTGCAAATGTCCTGTTGCCACTGGCAGCGTTAATCCTTATCAATTGTTCGCAGCCTTTAAGTCCTGTTTTCGGGCTTGGCTGCGGGCGCTCTGTCTGATCGCGGCGTTTTTCAATCACACCACTATTCTCGATCGAGGACAACACTCTTCTCCTTTCAGCGCGGCAATCCGGTGACTCCCAAATCAGTCTGTGTTAGATCTTGAGTATTTGTGTTGTAGAAATGTACAGTCTTTATGTGTAAATGAAACTGAACGTTAGAGTGTCCCTTTTTTACATGTAAATATTCAAAAATTGAAAACTTAAAATAAAAGGGTAAGAGTAAAATATACCCAATCAACCTAGGAGTTTCACTTGGTTTGTTCCTTAAAAAGTGAGGATATAAATTAATGTGTAGTCGGCAAAGTGCTCTTTGATACTGTAATTTATGGTCTAGCCGATCACACATCCCAGGACCTGACTCCCTCGTGTTTCAAAACTTTCTAAAAGTGGCATTTTTAATATTGTAACTCCAAATATGACTTTGCTAATAAAGAGGATTCCTAATCACAATTTCTCAGAGACCCAATATGAAATGTTTACCTGTTCCCAAACAAAAGTTAGCACTTATTAAATGTAATAAGGCAACCAAATGTCATCCTATGGAAGAAGTAGGCCTCGCAGTAGTAAACAACAAAGTTAGGAGTTTTTCACTACCGGGACATGTAAAACCTAAAACTACAATGTCCAATCTTTTAATTACAATGGATTCTGCCTAAAGGGCTACATTAGGGATGACTTATATGCAATAAAAGGGGAATTTAAGTCTTGGAAATGGGGTTATATTGCCAATTTGAATTGTCAGTTTAAAACTGCATTCAGGCTGCAGTGACAGGCCTGATACTTGTTTTAAGGCACTATGTAAGTTGGTGGCGCAATAAGTGTTACAGGCCCTGGGTATATGGTATTCCACTCTACAAGGGACTTATAAGTAAATTAAATATACCCCTCAGGTGTAAGCCAATTTTACCATGTTCAAGGAAGAGAGCACAAGTATTTTAGCACTGGTTAGCAGTGGTAAAGTGCTCAGAGTCCTCTCTCACTAATGTGTCTTAAAGCTCTTTTACTGTTGATCAAATTGGGTTGGGCTATGGCTGTGCTGTCATGCCAGACCTAAAAAGAATTGTGCTCCGAATAGATTGTATGTAGGAGTCAAAGAACTAACGGCCTTATTTATGAGCCCTTTCTACACTTTTGTGCTGCCGGTGGATCACTTTTTGTGACGCACCGCTGCCCTAAAAATTATGCCATGTTGCACCCTATTTACAAAGTGATGCATCGTTGCAGATGCGTCACTTTGTAATCCCCTGCGCCACATTATACCTGGGCCAGGTATAATGTATGCAGAGTGGCCGTTACCCCACGAAAAGCCTCGTAGAAGTGGAACATTGAAATCTATAAGATTTCAGTGAACCACTTCTAGGACGCGACTGCGTTAATATCTTACGCCTGCCTCATGGGAGGCATAAGACTGTTGCTGGCCCTTTCACATGTGGCTTGCTCCATGTGAAAGGAGCATTGCTGAAGTTGCGTCACACTTTCGACACAACTCTAGCAATGTGCCAGTTTTGCGCCGACAGATATGTCAGTAATACTGACGTATCTGTCATTCCTTGCGACATGATGAGTCATACAGTAAATATGACGCATGCATCATGGTCTCAAGGAGGGCGCAGTGAAAACTGTTGCATCGCTGTTTTCACGCAGCGATGCAACAGTTTTCATAACTAAGGCCCTAGGGGCCTTATGTATGAGGCCTTGAGACACTTTTGTGTCCGAAATTGCATCACTTTTTGTGACGCACCGGCGGCGTAAAAAATGCACCATGTTGCGCCCTATTTACAAAGTGACACATCCAAGCAGATGCATCACTTTGTAAAGCCCAGCGCTACATTATACCTGTGCCAGGTATAATGTATGCAGGGTGGGCATTCCCTCACATCAAAATCAAAGCCTCGTAGAAGAGGCACATTGAAATCTATAAGGTTTCAGAGCGCCACTTCTAGGACGCCATTGCGTCAAAACCTTACGCCTGCCTCATGGCAGGTGTAAGGGTGACGCAGGCCCTTTCACATGGGACTTGCCCCATGTGAAAGGACACTTGCTGGAGTTGCGTCACTTTTGTGACACACTTCAGCAATGCATCAGTTTTGTGCCAACAGATAAGTCAGTAATACTGACGTATCTGTCATTCCTTGCAACATGATGCGTCATACAGTAAATATGACGCATCAATGCTGTCGCAAGGAGGACGCACTGAGAAGTGTTGCATCGCTGCTTGTCGCAGCGATGCAACACTAATTATAAATAAGGCCCCAAATCTGTAAAATAGTACTTTTCCGAATGGACGTCAATTCATCAAAATGCCTGGACTAGCGGAAATGACATTGCGTGCCATTTGACCATTACTTAGACTCACACACACACATGCTTAAACATACTGAAACATTCACACACTCTCAACCGCAAACATTCATACAACATACATTTAACAGCATTTTTTACTTATGCTTCAAAATAGGATCATATTCCAGCCAATGTACTCCATTTTTAATTACACTATTGGTAAATAATATTATTCACTATGTGTATAATACAAAAATTGACAAAAACCGGGCTAGTGTAGCTTCAACCAGCATCCATTTGGAAGAGCTGCCCCTGTGTCTCAGGCACTGATTGTGTCAGCTTTGATGCCAGGGGTCGCATAAACAGTGCCTGGGGTAGCAAGCCAGGGGTCGCAGCTCCGCCCCCTAAATGACGCCCATGCTTTTCAGACATAAAATAGCCCCTCGTGCATTCCAACGGAATAGAAGGCACAATGATAGATGTGGTAAACAGCCAATCGCATGTGTTGAAAGAGAAATATGCCTCTGGGTGGAGCCAAAGACCATTCTATTAAGAGAATTGTATCATAGGACTTGAACACAGCTTTCCAGCCAAAGTTAAAGACAAATCGTCCTGCCTTGTAGCAGAAGCATACTAATAGTAAAGATATAAACTTTTCTCTAGTGCAAAACTGGAAGAAAATGAAGGTAACGGAGTAGAATTATGTGCTTTGCTCTTCTTTCAGAAGTGAAAGAAAGACCTCTGCAGGGAATGGAGGATGTGGTTGGCTGCAGGTGCAACCATAGTATGGTGCTGTTTCATTGGCCGGTATTTCTGGCTGCTAAAATCGGTCCTGTGTTCCCATACCATGAAATCCAGTGTGGGAACAGTGAGACATTTGTGATCACGCCCCTAAATGGTGTATGATCTTATGAAGTTGCTGATGTGTTTGCCAAAAAGTCCACAATATCCACCTCTACACCCAAAGCTCATGTTTGGGCATCTCTTGCAATTTGATGCAGTTTAACTAAAAAATGTGCTGCATAATTAGATTTCACAGTGAAAATAATGATAATGCAAACTGCACCGTTGTTTAATCTTTGATACGAGTATGTTGAGTCCTGGTGCGCATGTACAGTACTTGGAATAATCGCTGCCTTGTCCTACCTCTGTCTCTATCTTTCCCAGGATTTGTTCACTTGATGCAGTTGAAATATGATTTCATTGTACGGAATAACTGGAAGGGTCATCCATTACCAGTGCAGGGTTAATTCCAAAAAACGAATGATTCAGATGTAATAAAGCAATTTAAAAAATCACTTGGTGAATCTTTGAGACTTTATTGGTTGCTAATAAGTAATAGTAAGCTTTATTTAGTAAGAACACTCCACAGCTTTTATGGTATTTTGGAGTTTATTTTTATCCACCTGGGTTGTAGTTTATCCACCTCCAAAGAATGACAGCGTTGATGAGCCCTGCTCAGGATGGCTGCTTTTATTTACTACACTTGCTCAAGATGGCTTCGTCATTTCCAACTTCCTGCGTACACACGCTCCAGCATACTTTTAAAACAAAATCAGTACACATTACTACCCACTCAGCTTGTGCTCAGCCAGTTCTGCCACCTTTCTCAGACTTTCATCTGAAGAGTTGTCTCTGTCTGCGCACTTGACCAAAAAAGTGTGCCAACCCCTTGTTACAGCCTCATCCAGAGAGAGACACTTTAGGCCCAGGCATAACTCAACCACAGTCCAATCACTAAAACATCCAACACATGCACCAGAGGAGGACATAGCCAGTAAGTGCCTTGCACTATCAGAAAATTCAGCATTTACACTTATATGGTGAAAAAAGCAGCATGCTACAAAAGTGAAACAGAGCCACCATTGAAGTATACCAGAAGAAAAACGTCTATGGGTAGAAGGTGGTCTCTGGTTGCCCGCTGTGTGTTCTTTTCAATAAACTTGCTCATCCCCAAGCATTTTCAACCAAATTCAGAATGCCTGAGCATCACTAAAAAATTAACACGTCTTACTAAGTCATAGGTCCATACTCTCTAAGTAATGAACACTAACTGATTACAAAACAACTAAGTTATATTAAAGGTGTTTAGTTGACTGCTCGAAAAAACTAGCAGATCTCATGACATCATGAGGCGTTACAAGCCCCTTGCGCCACTGGTGCGTCACTTTTCCCATGTGGCGCTCTGGCTGCGCAAGGGGCTTATAAATAAGGCCCAATGTATCCTTCTACTTTGAAGTAGCCACAATCTGACTTGTCACCACTAAACAAATCTCTGAAACGAATACTTAACAAGTAAAATATGTTGCCACCAACTAGCCTCTACTGCAGAACTGCCCACTGCACCATAATCACCACACCCAATCTGAGTTTGTAGATTGCTAAAATCCCACCTTTTCTCAGACCACTTAACGAACCACCAACAACACCCTCAAAACTGACATCACTACAGCACTGTAATGTGTGCAATGCAGTAAACCAACCTTAAATTCACTTAGCACAAGCACTCGATCTGAAAGTTATTTAAAAGGTTGTGATTGGTGTATGACTTTATTATACTAGTCACAGTATACCCAGGGTCGTACTGGCCTACACGGCAGCCAGGAAGTGCCCCATGGGCTGCTCTCATAGATCAGAATGTGGGGCAGGTTTTTTAGAAGCTTGTGGGCCTGCTTTATGGTCAGCAGTAGCGGCTCCTGGAGGGAGTGCTGCGGGGCAGTGGGGCGGGGGAGGGTCAGGATGGGGGGTAGTAAACTCTGGCATACGGCTGAACGGAGGTAAGTAAAGAAATAAATAAATAAAACGAATTACATTGCGCACGCGGCATCGCTAAATGGCGATGCAGCGCGCGCAAAGTCATTTGTTTTATTTCTTTATTTCTTTACTTACCTCTGTTCGGCCGTATGCCGGAGTTTACTACCCCCCGCCCTGCCCCTCCCCCGCCTCACCACCCCACAGAACTCCCTCCAGGAGCCGCTACTGATGGTCAGGTGGGCCAGTTTCTCCTGTTGATTTTACTGATGTTGCCACAAGCACAGCCTGCAGCGAACACAAAAGCAGTTTCCCTTACCTTGCAAAATACTCATACAGTTGCCTTTACAAAAACTAGCCTGATTTGCAAATGCGGGCCCCTTTTGCGGCTATTAGCTAATGGGGGCCACTTTTATTTTGGTGCCCAGGCCTATTTATTGCCCCAGTCAAGCGCTCAGTGCACCAACCCACCACCCTAAACACCTGGAACACTGACTTCACATGTGTACATTACAATAAACCAACGATATAATCCACTTTATAGCAGAAGTAGCTACGAGGATTTGACAAACACCGCAGATGAATACAGGTATGTTTAAACATCTATACATAATATATCTGTCAATACCGTAGTGTGCTACAGCACGCTGGCACAACAGCCTGAACTCTGACATCACACTGACACTGTAACCTGTGTACACTATAATAAACCATCAATAACATCCACTTAACTTACACACTCACTTGAAAGTTAGACAAAGAATACAGGCACGTAGGCATATTTATTATAATCTGTACAGAACATGTCCATATGTACTCTTCCACTAAATGAACCTTACCACAACAACAGGAACAATTCCATTTAATTAGTACTGCAACAAATGGAAAATACAAAAAAAAAGAAAAATGACTTACAAAGCACTTGGTGTGAAGGGTATACAAATAACACACAGACATGTACGTGTTTAATTTGCTCAAAAAATCAGAGGGGGAACGGATCACTTGTCCTGGGTCACCAGGTTTTTTTTGTTCTTTCGTTTCACGGTACCGATAAAAAACCCTCAATCACGTGCCAAGGCTCTGGTGGCGGTATATCTTGGTTCTCCGCCTTTATAGGTACGTGTCAGCATCATCATTGGGTTAGTGGTAATGCTTCCTCCACCCGGAGGTAAACCACTGGTAGAACCAGTAGTGATCAGTGATCAAAATAGCAGTGAGTTATTAGTGAGTGAAACATTTTTAAAAAACCACGAGTATCCGGAAAAAGAGGGATTTTTGGGTCTGGGTCCAGGCTATTTTAAAATCTTAGGTGTGCATTGGGAGGGGAGTTAAGGGTCTTCTGCTGATGTGGCGACTCCATTCAAGAAGGTCGCGTCTACCTCGTGTGCAGGGTGCGCACGACTTGTGCTGTCTCTGCCTCTTGATCCGGGGATCCGGGGATCAAGAGGCAGAGACAGCACAAGTCGTGCGCACCCTGCACACGAGGTAGACGCGACCTTCTTTAATGGAGTCTCCACATCAGAACCGTACTAATAGACCTTATCACAGTCAGGATAATATACCTAGACTAACAGAAACCTGAATATTAAGGTCATTATCACATTTTCTCACTAATTTTGGTCCTGATGAAAGCCTAATTGACCCGTCCTGGGCATCCAAAGGCTGAAACGTGTCGACCTTTTTAATGGACTAATATCAGTGCGGAAGACCCCTAACTCCCCTTCCAATGCACACCTAAGATTTTAAAATAGCCTGAACCGAGACTCAATACATTTCTCTTTTTCTGGATACTCATGGTTTTTTAACATTTTTTCACTCACTAATTACTCACTGCTATTTTGATCACTGATCACTACTGGTTCTACCAGTGGTTTACCTCCGGGTGGAGGAAGCATTACCACTAACCCAATGATGATGCTGACACGTACCTATAAAGGCGGAGAACCAAGATATACCGCCACCCGAGCCTTGGCACGTGATTGAGGGTTTTTTATCGATACCGTGAAACGAAAGAACAAAAAAACCCTGGTGACCCAGGACAAGTGATCCGTTCCCCCTCTGATTTTTTGAACTATGTATTAAGGAATCTGAATTGATCACGACCACTTCCTTCTCCCCCTCTCTGATTCAACACGTGTTTAATTTGTGCATGTATGTCATCTAAAAATCTATTTGAGCCTAGAGTGCGGTGCAACCAAACAAATCAATAAGAACCTGAAATGTGACCCTCAAGGGAATCACGTGACCTGGATGTTATACAAACAATACTTAATTTGTTTTTATTTTAGTGATATGTGTAGTATAATTGTATGTTATAACGCATCAGGAATATCAACCTGAACAATGACATCACATTGGCACTATGACGTGTGCGCATCGCAATAAGCTGAAAATGAATAAAATCCACGTAATGCAAGCACCTGGTTATGTTGATTATATAACCAACCACGTCACATGCATGAGTGTTATCATGGTGTAATGCCAGACTACAAACTCTGCAGAAGGATGGGGTTCAGGGTCATCCACTGCATTAGTAATGTACATTGTGGTGCTGCTCTAAAAGTAGGCCTGGAGGAATTCAAGGTACTCCTTTGTAATTTGCATAATTCCGGGTTACGCTTGTTTAGCGAAAGTCCCGACATTATGCAGTTACGCCGCATCTCGTAATTACCTGCAATGCGTGGTAAATATGTACCATGAATAGGACCATTCGGGATAACAATGTGCCCAAGAATAACGGAATGCGCGTGGATGCTGTGCACGGGGCTCGTTTCAGTGCATTCTGGCACCTAAAAATTAAAACATAGTGCAAATTGTAGGGCGTAGCAATTCACATGTGTATGCGTAATTTGCCTGTATTTTCTAATAATTATGCAAAAGCGAATTTTGCACATTACGCACAGCCCTAAAAGAGCTGAGCCCGTGGCTGCACGCTGCACACTGCACTCCGCACGTGACGGCCTCATTTACATGTAATTTTAACCATGGTTTGATTTTTACTGCAGGCTCCTCGGTGGGCACTGATATGAAAAGGCTGCTCCAATTAAAGCTGCTAACGTGGAGGTGAGCGGATATCAGGGGCGTGTCACCCGGGAGAATGCGGCAGGGCATTTAACTGCAGAGCGATCATTTGCACAGCATCCTTACCCGGGGCTGGCTGAGCCTGCCTGGGAAATGATAAGAGGCGCAGTGCTAACGACTGCACTGGGCCGGCTTGTCAGAGGACGAGAGCAAGTGTCCTCCTGCGTATGAACTGTAAAGAGCACATGTAGGTGTAATACAGCCAATTACACCAGGAGTCTCACCCACACTTCCACTTCATTAGAGAAGGCAATTAAAGAGGCTGGCGAGTAAAGAGTAAAGAACAGTTGTCTCTCTCCAGTCACGCCTCGCTAACAATCACCAACATCTAACCTGGGCTTCTATTGGAATTCTATAACGCATATTAGCAAGCCCATTATCGCCGTTTCAGCAGCAGTTTCCTGCCGCTAAAACGGCGATAATTTTAAAGAGGTTCTTGCTAATAGGCCCCAAGGTGTTTTATAAAGCGCACAGTTACGTCTATCGCGGTCTCTCAGCGCTAGGGTTTCCTGTCCTCTACCATGAGCATAGACACTGGACTAGATGGATCTAAAAAGCTGCGTTTTCTGCATCTTTCGAAAAGATAACTCTGACTTCTCCTGTCTAAGTGAAAGGGGTGATGAGTTCCTTAGTCTAGCCGTTAAAAAGCTGAATGAGTTACTGGAAAAAAAGTAGCTGGGGTTATGTCGGGGGTGGTGTGGACTCACATCCAAGCGAAGGCACGCTGGCTTTTGCTGGGTATTACTGGTGAGGATAGATGGCCTACACACACAGAAACATGGCTATTGCTGGCCGCCGGAGTCGCTAAGCGTAATATTGCGCGATTGTGGGGTTTACGGACACCTCCCTAAGTGGCTGATTGGAAAACAGATTTGGATTGGTGCCGCTTAGCGGAGAGGGTGGTATATGAGAGCAGAGGATGCCCCAAGAAGTGGGGAAATATATCGGGCCCCTGGGAGAAATACAGATCCTAGAATGAGATGTGGCCAGGAGGGTGAGAATTCAGGCGCATACGTAAAACACGTATGCTATGTGGGACTATGTGAAGTCTCTGCCCCCATTGTACGGACCAAACAAAACTCCTGATTTAACAATGTAACTAAACTGTATGACGTACCGCAATGTGTTGTGTACCTAACTGGAACTTTTGTATTGTTCAATAAAAATATATCTTTTTTTAAAATAGCAGAATGAGTATCCTCTGATGCGTAATTTTTTAACTCTAGGAAAGCGTGCAAGCTGAACATTGGCTGATTTAAGAAATCTTTTTGGAGACTCGGCTGAAATCATCGTCTTCAAGTAGCCAGGGCCTTTACCGTTAAGAATTATATGGCAATAGCATAGAGCTTTGATAGAAACTCGTCCCTTTGACGGGAGTCAATGCAATTTGGCTAAGACAGGAGTTGAGGGAGAGTGTCTAGGCAAGTTCAGCAGCAAACGTGCTGCCTTGTTCTGTACCCTCTGGAGTCGCATCATGTGTGCCTGTGAAACACCGAGATATGGAACATTACAGTAGTCCTGTCTAGACATGATGAGAGACTGGACCACAGTTTTTCTTGCTACTTCTGGCAGATGAGGAAGATTTTGTTTCAGGGATTTTAAGGTACCGAAGCACTGTCCTGCCAAGCTTGTAATTAGACTTTTAAATGACATTTTAGAATCAAACCAAATACCTAGATTCTTCACTTTAGGCTTAGGCGTAGGAAGCGTTTGCAAGGTGTTCAGCTCCATGCTGTGGACCAAATAGACAGTTGTTTAACCCCTTCCGCGCTCATGACGAGCTGAGCTTGTCATGAATTACACCGCTCGCACGCTCATGACGAGCTCAGCTCGTCATGTAACGCGGCTTTTCGAAAAACCCAGCGGGAAAACCGCTAGCACGCATGCGGTTAACAAGGGTCAGAACCTCACTTTTACCTGCATTCAATCAGAGGCAGCTGAGACTCATCCAATCTGCTACCTCATTTAAACATTACTGGAATTGTACTGCTGGGTCGACGGAGTTTGGGGACAGGGTGCCTATTAACTGTGTCATGAGCGTATGACACAATAGAGAGACCATATCTGCCAACAATGTCCTCTAGAGGACGCATATAGAGATTAAAAAGCATCAGGCTCAGGGAAGAACCCTGAGACATTCCATGCTGGAGTGGGAGGATTTTCGAGAGGAAAGGTTTAAGTGCTACCTGAAAGGTGCGGCTCTGCAAAAAAGGCACCAGCCATTGTTCCTTGCCGCCTAATCCCATAGTTTAGCAGCTGTTCTAATAGGAGGCTGTGGGACACAGTATCAAATGCTGCACTGAGGTCCAGTAGAGCAACGCAATCATGTCCCCGGCTTGGTGTGTAGATGCAGATGCAAACAGAAGAGCTGATTATGTACTGTATGGAGGACGAAGTTCTGATCGAGTCCCATGCAGGATATTGTTTGCTTCGATGAACAAGGAGAGCTGCTGGTTTACATATTTTTCTGCTACCTGAGCTTTAAACGGGAGCAGCGACTTGGTTGCGTCGAGCAATGTTTCTTTAAGTAGGGGCACTATAGTGGAATGCAGGCACGGCCCGTGCAGGGCGTTATACCGGGGCGGTGACGTCAGACGGGGGAGGGTCAGGGTGAGGGGTTGTAAAATGCGGGATATGAACCATTACAGGTAAGTACCGAAAAAAAAAAAAACGAATTTCGTTACCTGCGCTGCATCGCCAAATGTGATGCAGCGTGGGCAACACAATTATTATTATTTTTTTTTTTGGTACTTACCTGTAATGGTCCATATCCCGCATTTTACAACCCCTCACCCTGACCCTCCCCCACCTGACATCACCGCCCCCGTATAACGCCCTGCACGGGCCGGGCCTGGTGGAATCTTTCCACGCGCGAGGAACCTGACCACTAGTGAACGAGCAGTTCGATAAGTTACACAACACTGGGGCACTGAGTGAAGCACCACGTTCCTGGATCGTAGGAGTAGCAGGGTCAACGGGAGCCCCTGATTTCACCAATGCCACGATCTGGCTGTGTTGTTACTCCCTTTGCGATCGCTGGCCTCAGAGAAGGCAAATCGTTTGCCCCCCTCTGAGGCCAGGGGCCGCAAAGCACGTGCCAGGAATAGCAGGGAGAAAGCCAGAGGTCACAGCTGCGACCCCTGATAACCTCCAAATGATGTCTCGACGTTACTATCAGTCTGCACCTGGTCGTAAACTGGATGCATAAGACTGACCTGGAGGTTAATGGTGCTTACAAAGAGGCACTCCTCTTGCGTCCCCATCACATACTGCAGATGATGAGGTCAAATCCCACATTCATAGGTAATTTTGGAAAAGATGGAGGAATTGAGGATGTTGTAGAATGTAGTGCTGAGCATGAATTCCAACATAATGGCCATTGGCATGGGTATCAACTTATACATACAGTGCCATTTCTCACGGTCTTGCTCCACAAAGTCTTAGCCAACCCTAAGTACACAGACCTACCCTCTTTCCAGCTCCAGTGCTTAAAGTAGTTCAGAGCAATGCTCGGGCTTGAAACATACCAGGATGTCTCAGGCAATGGTGAATTTCTATGTGCCCACCAGAAACCTGAGATCGGCAGCAGCCAAACTTGCCACTGTCCCAAAATTCAAAAGGGCAAGAGTGGGAGGAAGTTCCTGTGCTCCTAAAGCATGGACTGCCTTACCTATGGAAATTCAGCAGGCGTCTTCCGGACTTCAGTTCCAAAAGAAACATAAATCTTGGTTCTTCTGGTTTGAGTACGCTCCCCCGCAAACTCTAGGGCATAGTGTCTGCCCCCTAGGACCGGGACACTCCATTCTGGAGTAGCCATGCGCTTTACAAATTGTATTATTATTATTATTTGGAAGCATTGGGTTGCTTAGCAGATATATAGGCTAGATTTATGGAAAAGTAGTACTTCTGCTCCTGTATATTTACATCTGTGTGCAACTGCAGATAGATTACTTTTTGGTACGCTGCAATATTCCCTCTTTTTTTCCCCTGGAAAGCTGTGCCACGCAGAGGTTGTAAGGTCTATAATTGGTAATATTTGGTGACTCTTCCTGCGGGGGTCTATTCCCCTATGCTTTGCGGGAATGGAGCTCCTAGTGCAAACACATTCTGTTTTTTTATCCACTGTGAACATCTTTTTGCCTTTATAGAAAGACCTTCTTCTAATCCCCTACAAAATGCGGGGTTAATAGTTCCCCTCCCAACCAAGAAAGGAGGATTAACCAAGCCCCTGGCTCAGAGTAAATATCTAAATATTTCTACAGTGGGAGAGGTCAGATTGCAGTTCTAGGATTCCCCACAAATGTCCTTGTTTGTGGGCATACCAAAACTTCCAAGGCAAACAACACCTTTGAAGGCCTTTTTCAGGTCTCACCTTAGACAGCGCATAGACTGCGCTTAGACTTGCGAGTCATTTTGTTTACTAAAAGTGGTTTGGAGTCCACTCATTGTTTGCCATTCAATGGCTTCATTGTCACTCTTAGTAGCTGCCTCCTAATTGGCTAGTACATTCTGGGTTAGCTTCATCTTCTTTCGTTTCTGTCTTTCACGGAGCAAGGACCAAGTACTGATTGCTTTCCTTTGATTTGTGCCCTTTAGCTGCTTGTTCGCACTTTGATTGAGATACTATTTTTTAGGTCGAGCATTCAAGACCTCCTATATATACTTTAGTATATACTTATATGTGTATGTACTTTGTGGGCTCTGGAGATCAGCCCTAGGACTTGTCTGCTTCCGCTTAGGGACTTTTTTTCAGGTCAATTTGTCTCTATTTAACTGTCTTGATAGAAAACGACCAGCAGAGGTCAGTAAAATACCAGACTCACTTTAGCATTCTCTAGATTTCAGTCCACAGAAATTGTCTTCCACAAGTGCCCATAGACAATAATATTTTTTTCAAATCTTGTATTTCAGTGATATGACCACCGAAGGCCCTGATTTTATATTAAAAACATAATTATGGACTATACCATTTCCCACTGAAAGGCAGTATTTCTCTACATGTGTTCCCATAACTGGCATGTCACGCTGTTTGGTGCTTACTTTCCCTCCATGTTAAAGAACAGTAGATGTTTCAACAACGAGGCTAATGTGCTGCATAGCTAAATGCATTTAAGGTCCAAAGGCGAGACTGCTTGCATTGCAAATGCTTGCTTTAGTTCTTCTTCCCTGTCATGTTGTTTTTTGTTTCCCCCTCCCATATCTGTGTTGCTTGTTTCCTTGCTGTCCGTGTTGCCTCCGGCCTCCCTCCATAAACAAAGCACTATGATGCTGTCGCTTCCCACCCAAATGAGACACGGGAGCCGAGGAGGTAAGGTGGACACGTCTTTATTTTACGTGCATACCTCCTAACTGACTTTCCCTCCTCACTTCCTTCTTTCCCCACGCCCTTCCTGCGCTGCCTGTCCTGTCACATACAGGGTCAGGCAGCCACATTACGACATCTCCCCCTTTTGTACAAAGTCTTACTGTGTCTCATATTATCTCGATGAGGCGTTCCGGACGTCGAGTTTGTCGTCGAGGTCTCTCGGATAGTTCTGGGGTGTGTCGATGGTGCATAGGATGATCATGTCTCGCTGGGCTGGATTGACTGCAGTCACTGCTTCTGTTTTGACTTTCACTGCAGTCACTGCTTCTGCTTTGACTTTCAGAGTCAGTGGATGATTCCCAGGGATGACGGTCATCTGTTCCGTGGGGATTGCATTTCTTGAAGTGTGACACATTTCATGTGATTCTCTTGTGGTCGCCTTGGGCCGTGATCATGGTTCCTCTCCGGCGGCTGACCTTTAACGGATGGGCGAGGTAGCGGCTGTCTGCTTTGGTTCCTCGGTCTCGGCGGACTACCACCCAATCTCCTTCTCTGATATCAGTGTGTCTTGCATGCCTGCGCTGATCGGCATATGTCTTCATTTTCAGCTTCTTCTCCTGATCAATATTGACTAGCGTTTCATGATCAATGTTCGGAGGTCGTGACTGAGTCGTACTGGCCAAGGTGGGCAGTCGAGTGCGTGGGACTCTTCCTAGCATGAGGGTAGCTGGACATTGGCCTATGGTGTTGTGAGGCGTGGTGCGGTAAGCTCTCAGCACTTCGTTCAGTGCTTGTTGAATGTCTTTGTGGACCAGTTCTGCTTGTTGTACTGCTTTCTTCAAGGTTCCCATAAATCTTTCCACCATGCCGTTGGCTTGCGGCCACAGTGGTGTGATCTTGTGATGTTTGAAGTCAAGGTGTTTCGCAAAATCCGCAAATTCGTGGCCGTTGAACGGGGGCCCATTGTCCGACTTGACACGTAGGGGAATACCCCATGCTGCAAATGTCTCGTCAAGTACTGGAATTACTGCGGTGGCTTTGGTGGATGGTATGAGATGTGCGAATGGGAACCTGGAGTATTCGTCCATAATGACGATGATGTATTGACTTGACTTCAGGGGTCCAAAGAAGTCTATGGCGACTTGCTGCCATACTCCTTCCGGTAGTTCCGACATCTGTAATGGAGCTGGGGGCTCATCTCGACTTACCAGTTGACATGGTATGCAGTCCTTGAGAGTGGCTTCCACCATTTGATCTAACATTGGAAACCAGACGCGTTCCCGTAGTGCCTTCTTGGTGGCACTTATCCCTCGGTGGCCTTCGTGAGCAAGATTGATGCCCCCTTGTCTCAGTCTCTGGGGAATGACAATCCTCCCCCCTCTCAAAATTAGGCCGTCACTACTGATGGAAAGTTCGTCCTGGCCATGTCTGAAGGCTATGAGCTCACGCGAAAGTGGACTTTGATCATCCGGCACATGGCGCCATGAGTTGTGGCGGATGCGTTCGGATACAGCCTGAATGGATGGGTCCTGGACAGACGCTTCCTGAATGGCCGCCAGTGGGACCGTGGGAGGACACGCTGCATCAATGACAAAATGCAGGTACTCTTCTGCTAGAGATGGCAGCTCAGCGGCAGTGGCTTTGGGGTGACGGGACATGTAGTCGGCGGGATTGTCCGACTTCCCAGGCTTGTGGACAATGGTGTAGATGTAGTCCTGAAGACGGAGGCCCCATCGCTCAATGCGTGGAGGCATCTTGGCCTTGGGGTTGCCGAAGATGGTGAGGAGGGCTTGGTGGTCTGTGACGATTGTGAAATGTTTGCCATAGACAAAGAGGTGGAAGTGCTCACACGCCCAGACTACAGCCAAGCTTTCCTTCTCTGGTTGGGAGTATCGAGTCTCGGTATCAGTGAGGCTACGACTGGCATATGCGATGATGTGGCGCTGGTCAGAGTCCTCAGTGTACTGTGCGAGGATGGCGCCAAGCCCGACCGGGCTTGCATCCACGGTGAGCTCCGTGCGTTTTTTTGCATCAAAGTAAGCCAGATTGATCGCAGAACTGACAGCATTTTTGATCTTCTTAAAGGAGTGATGACAGGCGTCTGACTATTCGAAGGGTTGTCCTTGGCGAGTAAGTTCCCGTAGGGGGTGACTGAGTGTGGCAAAGTCTTGAATGTAACGGGCGCAGTAGCTCGCCATACCTAGGAATGAGCGAAGGTCACTCACATCTGTAGGTGTTGGTGTGTCCGCCAGGGCCGATACCTTTTCAGGATCTGGAGTCATGCCATCTTTGGAGAATATGTGTCCGTAAAATTTCAAGTTCGATTTGTGAAACTCACATTTAGCCGAGTTCAACGTGAGATTCGCATTGAGAAGTGCATGGCATACTCTGTCAAGAGCAGTGTCGTGCTCGGTTTGATCTTTGCCAAACACCAGTAAGTCATCACTGTAGTTGAAGGTGTTCGGTATTCCTTGAATCACACGCCTGATAGTTTCTTGAAAGATTTCGGCTGCAGATGATATGCCAAAGTTTAGGCGTTTGTAACGGATGAGGCCTTGGTGAGTTGTAAATGTGGTGATATAGCGAGATCGCTCATGAAGTTCAAGTTGGTGGTAACCTTTATTGAGGTCCAGTTTGGAGAAGATGGTAGCTCCGTTGAGACGGGCAATCATGTCACTGATGTGTGGCCCAGGGTGACGTTCCCGTTGAATGGCTACGTTGGCCGCCCGCATGTCCACACATAGACGCACTTTATTGTTCTGTCCCTTTTTGGGGACGACAACCACAGGCGATATCCACGGAGTGGGGCCGGACGTACGTTCAATGATGTCTGCTTTGAGTAGCTCTTGAAGTTCGTCGTCTACTGCTTGTTGCAGATGGAATGGTACTTTCCGATGGTGTTGTGCCACCGGTGTGACTCGGTCATCGATGTGTAGTTTGACCTTAAAGTGGTTTAGCTTTCCAAGTCCTTTGAAGAGGTTGGGGAATTTCGCCACGATGTCTGGTGCGTCTTCAGTCATGTAGAGGAGTTCTACCAATTTGAGCCGTTCCGCCGTTGGCAAGCTGAGCAAACAGTCGGCTATATCTGGACCTTCCACAACATGAATGTATGCTGGAATCGCTCGGTCTCGATATGAGAGGGTGGTGGGAAACCGGCCGAGACATGGCAGTGGTTTCCGGGACATCCACGTGAATACTCTCACTGCTGCTGGTTCTAGTTCTGGACGTGGCTTCATGCTTTGATATTCCAGGGCGCAGATGTAATTCAGTGAGGCGCCTGAGTCTAGGACAAATTTGGCTGGGTGATTTCCGATCTTGATGTCCAGTTTCGGATATTTTCTTAGACGGTCTGGATCTGAGACCATGCATATGTATTCATCGCTGTCTTGGGACACTGGTGTATGGGTTACAGAGTCACTGGATGTTGACCTCGACCGGCGTGACCGACGTGATCTGAGGGAGTGGTCACTGGATCGGGAGGAGCTGGTCGAACGTCTTTCCCGTTCTTTGACTGCCCGTGCGTGATGATGTGTTGAGGATCGAGGTCGTGAGGATCTTCTTCCTGAACGCGATGATCTCTGTCTCGACGACCCGGCCTGACAGGCGATTTCGAAGTGATTGTCTCTGCCACAGCGATGACCGCGTTGCCCCATGGCTGGACATTGGCCCGAGTGTGGGTAGTCTTGTCCGCACCTGTAGCAGGCTGGAGCTGGCTTGCTAGATTTGTCGTGTCGTTCTTCCCGTGATTTGTGGCTTGTTCTGAGTCTTCGAGACGAAGTGTGATATGTCGACTTGTTCGACTTCCCTCGATCAGTCTGGTGTTTTGGATCCTTGTGATGTTGAGCTTGAAGTCGAAACGCTTGTTCCTTCTTGTCCGACTTATTTACTTCCATCTTTTTGGCATGGTCTTCCGCCTGATCGTTTATGCGCGTCATTTCTTCGATTTCCTCTAGTGAATAGCGTTTCTTCAGCAGATGCCGGCGTAGCGATTCGGACTGACAACCTTCAATTATGCGGAGCCGCAGTGCGTCTTCAGTGTTAAAGTCATCAAAGTTGCAGTGACGGGCTAGTCGTCGTATGCGCAGTATGAAGTCACACATTCGTTCTTCCTTCTCTTGCGTGGCTAGATTGAACGTGTATCGTTCATAGTCAAGGTTGTATTTGGGTAGGAATTGCCGGTCAAGAGTTCATTTGACGTCATCATATGAGGCGGTGGCTGCGTCAGGCAGCTCCTTGATAATTTGGGCAATGTCTTTCCCCACTAGATTGCGTAGGGCAATTAGTTTCTGCTTGGGGTCTTGAACTTGCGACCCAGTCATGTAGTCCTCAAAGTCTTCGGACCAACTTTTCCATTTGGGGCCCATGCTGCTGCCGGAAGTAAGTTCCAGAGGCTCTGGTGGCCTGAGATACGATAGTCCCATGATTGTCGGGGGCCCCGGGTTCATCACTACAGGATTTTGTGGTGGCGCTTGTGTCGCTGGGGTCCCTCCTGTATCACTGGATGATGTAGGTTGCACTGACATCCCTGGTGTGAGTGCTTATTTCTGAATGAATTCTGTATTTATTGCTAGGTGCCTGACCTCAAAATGGCCGACACAGATGAAGTACATGAAGTTCTATGGGCGACGCCTGACTTTAAGATGGCCGCCGTTTGTGACACGTGGCTCTGTTTGTGTGAGGCAGGTTTGATTGTAGGAGCGTGCTGCAGGGTGCTTGCTAGTAGTTTTTGGGGGTACTACTGCACCGGGGCTTGGCGCTTCACTTCAGGGACTCACCCCGTCCATTTGTGGCCGCAGCGTCTCTCGCGCTCTCCTCCTCGTGGTCTCCGCGTTTCTCGCGCCTTTTTATTCCTGTCAGATGGTCGCAGCGTCTTTCGCGCTCTTTCCCGGTCACAACCGCCGGGTCAATGGACATCAGGGTCGCTTTCCCTGGAAGATGGCTTCTCTTTTGTTGATGCCGCTTTTTGTGGCAGCCAGGCAGCGGGGAGCGCGTCTTCGTCCGCTCGCTCACCGCTCCGACGTGGGCTGCAGGCTCGGGGTGTTCGGCTGCTCGCGGGCAGCAGGGTGTTGGAGCGACGTGGGATTCAGTCTTATAATCCCACCCTCGTCGCCATTGTCGCTTCCCACCCAAATGAGACACGGGAGCCGAGGAGGTAAGGTGGACACGTCTTTATTTTACGTGCATACCTCCTAACTGACTTTCCCTCCTCACTTCCTTCTTTCCCCACGCCCTTCCTGCGCTGCCTGTCCTGTCACATACAGGGTCAGGCAGCCACATTACGACAGATGCAACCAGGGTTGGCCATTTCAGGGTGCTTTTGTCTAACTTTTAACTATGCTCCACAGCAGCCGTGCTCCTGTATGACATGGCTAAAAGACATTCTTGAAACCAATAGCGCTCGCATAGGCGAGGCCTGTTAGCTTTACCAATGCATGTTTACATCTCGAGTGGGATTTGAAAGAGTGGATTCATCGTAAAACCATTTACCCTCTTCCGAAATCCATCTTTGGCTTCCTGGATGGTGCAAAAAAGGCAAATTCGGACGCCTGCTAGGAATGAGGCACTGAACAGAGGCATGAGTGTGGTCGGCTGAACACATTAGAAGGTTTATGGAGGGTGACTCAGGGGCAGACTGGCCATGTTGGGGTGTGTTAGCTTGGAGCAGAGCTGGGGAGCAAGAAAAAAGGCAGTTTGGTCTTCCTGCCTCTTGACTTAAAAATACATACAAATACGCACCTATCTGTTAACATGTATTATATGGCCGCATTTGTGCATTTTCCTTCGAAATCCGCAGGTTTTGGTGCTTCCTAAAACAAGATTTAAAACTTGCGGGGGCATTTGTCCCCTGTTCTGACCCTGTCGAATTGTTCTCTTGCCAATTCCACCAATTTCGGAAATACACTAAAATGCCTTGTTTGATAGGTTTCGGTTTCATTCTGCCCTGCTGTTTAAATGAATTTTATGGACACTGGGAGGTGATTAGGGTTGACACATTTTCACAGGACAAATCAAACCTATAGAAGAGTTGGCTAGGGACATAGTGCCACGATTCCCTGTGTGCGCTTGTGTGTGTGCGCCTTTGTGTCCATGCTTGTATGCATGTGTGGGTGTCTCCATGTGTGCTTCTGTGTTAGTGCTTCCTTCTGAGGACATTTGCCAGGGTGCCTGTATAGTTGTGAACCTCTATCAAGACTCTTAGGGGTGTGTCTCTGTGTTTACTGTTTGTGTGTGGGGGGGTAGGCTGTGTGGGGGGAGGTGTGTGTCTAGTTTACATTTGTGTGCCTGTTTGTATGTGTATTTCTGCCAGTGTCAGAGGAGAGTGCTCTTGGCTTGAAATCTTATGCTAGCTGGCATCAATGCACCATACTATCATGTTAATAATGTGGACCACGGCAGGATTATGTGTGCTTTGCTGGGTAGTTCTGTTCACAACAGATGTGACCCGGGGGCATCTCTCCTATGCTGCCTGAGGCATAAGCCCAAAGGATCTGGTGCCTGAGGTGGATACGTACCCTGCACAGCAGGTCTGCACCACTTCTATACAGAATAATCTAGGCATATATGAATGCCCCACGTGCCAGACCGACTTTTTTTAGAATGTATGACGTTACAACGCATACATTTACAACGCATGCACTTACAACACAGTTTTTACATCGCAACATCCACTACAACGCATTCCATTACATCGCATGACACTACATTGCATTTAAAAAAAACTACCTTTACAACGCATTCCATTACATCGCATACTACTTTACAACGCATACTATTACATTGCATTTAAGTTAAGTATTTGATAGTATAGGGGTAAAAAAATACTATTCTAACTCCAGGGGGTGCAACAGTAGGGTAAGTGTTGGATAGTGTAGGGGTAAAAATTACTATTCTAACTCCAATGGTGTGCATTGTAATGCCTGCGTTGTAGTGACATGTGAAGTAGTGTCAGGCATTGCAATGGTATGCAACGTAATGCCTGCGTTGTAAGTGTAGTGCGATGTAATGGTTGCATTGTAAAGGTTGTTTCCCACTTTCTGACTGTGCTCTGGGATATTCAAACAGCATCCTGGAGTAAACGAGCAGCAACATAGCCTATGGAAGCCTTAGTTAGAGATACTGATCAAAATATCAGGATTAGTTTGGACAATTGGATCGCCACAGTGTAAGATTATAGAGTGCCCTCCTGTGATGAACCCCTCAAAGACTGCAAAAAGACAAACATTACTGAATGCACCCTGGCCTGTGATGGGGACCATCTCATGGTATTGTATTGTCAGTGAGAGCCCTTAGGCGACCACTGCTCAGCCAAGGTGGCAGAGAACCTTAAAAAGGGCATGTGATCTGCTGTGGGGTAGAGGTGTAGCAAAGGTGTGCAAGTCAGGAAATGGGCACCCTGACCAAGGGATGTATAGTGAAATAAATCCATAGTGCAGGTACAGTGGGCCCTTCTGCTCTTGGCCCCTATGCCACTGCACTGGTTGCACTTTTGGTAGCTAAGCTCCTGTCAGGGATGAAGGAAAGTGGTCTTTCTGCCACCTTGGTAATGAGGTGACCTGCCAGGCAGGTTGTAAATTAACCCTTTGTTATTTTTCCAGACGTTTTCGCCACATATAGGTTTTAATTGGAAAGTATTATAGATTTTTGGTTTAAGGCTCCAGCCCTGAATTTCAATTGATAGTTGTACATATTCGACCCCAATTGGTTCTTTAATTTATAATGTCAAGAAGCATTATTTTTAAGATTTCCTTTAGCTAGACAATATACTTGTTGGCTAGACACAATACTTGTTGTTTACTTGAGTTTGAGTTGTACTGCACCTTGGCACTCCCATTTGGAATGAAAATCCACCCCCGGGGGTGGGCTCCCCATAGCATTTGGAGATTTGGGGATGGGAGCCACTAAGCCCCCTCTTCACTTTCTTAAAATTTGGCCGTGGGGGTGGACTTCCTAGGGCCTCTGGAGACTTAGGAAGCACGGCCACACAGCAGGTTGTACAGCATTACAACGCGGGCTTTTACCCCGCATGCCATTACAACGCTGTTTTTACAACGCAAGTCGTTACAACGACTTGCGTTGGGGGGCGCTGGATAGTGGAATAGTTTAATTTTCTATTCCAACTCCAGCCCACGTTGACAGTAGGGAAGGTGTTGGATAGAAAATTAAACTATTCCCTATCCTACAGCACCCATCATCGCAAGTCGTTGTAACGACTTGCATTGTAATAGCAGCTGTGTAATAGCAGTGCGGGGTAATGCCCGTGTTGTTATGGATGTTTCCCACACAGCCCCATCCCCTTTATGAGGCTCCCTGGGGCATAAATTATTTAAATGCGGCCTGGCAGCCATTTATTTTCCAATCCCACAAGAATCTTGCAGGATGGCTGCATTTTTTGCAATTTTGTATTCTTTTTTGGCCAAAGGGGTTCCCTCTGGGTCCCACCAATGTATCCCCACCCTGCCCCCATACAGCTTTATTTTTATTAAAACTTCAGGACAGGGAACTAATTTCCCAAGTTCTGCACCGGGTGCCATTTTTCTCATGTTGCTGGGAGCCAATCAGAGCGCTCACTCTTGCAAGAGTCTAACTCCTGCAGGAACGAGTTGGCCCAATGGGAATAAAGCCCCCTGGGACAATGAAAAGTCTCAATTTTTGAATTGGTATTCCAGCTAAAGTTTCTCGAAACTTTTGTGGCCCCAACTGACAAACTATACAACAATATTTTACTCTACATTTTTAACCCCTTGTGTGCTCATGACGAGACCAGGCCGTCATGAGTCACAGTTGAGCTGTGCTCATGACAGCCTGGTCTCATCATAACAGAGCCACTCCGCCCAGGCGCGTTAATTCCCCGCCTGTGGAATTAACACGCGTTAATTAATCAGTGAGCGGGGTCGTGATGAGACCAGGCCGTCATGAACACAGCTCCACCGTGACTCATGACGACCTGGTCTCGTCACAAGCACGCGGCGCCGCGCTCACCCCCCGTCCCCCTGGACCATGGGGGAATTAGCCCCACAGGGAAGGGGTTAGAAAACTAATGAAAGGATTTCACAAAAAGCACAATCTGGGGACCTAGCTCTAGCTTTCTGCCGAATTTGGTATAATCCCGTTAAGCAGTTTTTGCTGTAGCCTTGTCGAAAGAAGTCTATGGAAAATGCAAGGGGATTTTACTTTTTGGGACCCCTTTTTTCTTTGCCCCTGCTTGACTGAGCAACCCCAAACTTCCCAGGGAGGAGCTGAGGAGGATGAACTTTTGTTGTGGAAAGGTGTGGGAAGATTTTTCATACGGGGCTAAAGTCATTAGCAAACCTAAAAATGCTCTTTCTATAGGAAAGCAGACCTTATTATAACTATGGAGTGGAGACAGCCACTAGATAGATAGATAGATAGATAGATAGATAGTTTTTTAAAAAATTTTCACTCACTAATAACTCACTGCTATTTTGATCACTGATCACTACTGGTTCTACCAGTGGTTTACCTCCGGGTGGAGGAAGCATTACCACTAACCCAATGATGATGCTGACACGTACCTATAAAGGCGGAGAACCAAGATATACCGCCACCCGAGCCTTGGCACGTGATTGAGGGTTTTTTATCGGTACCGTGAAACGAAAGAACAAAAAAACCCTGGTGACCCAGGACAAGGGATCCGTTCCCCCTCTGATTTTTTGAACTATGTATTAAGGAATCTGAATTGATCACGACCACATCCTTCTCCCCCTCTCTGATTCAACACGTGTTTAATTTGTGCATGTATGTCATCTAAAAATCTATTTGAGCCTAGAATGCGGTGCAACCAAACAAATCAATAAGAACCTGAAATGTGACCCTCAAGGGAATCACGTGACCTGGATGTTATACAAACAATACTTAATTTGTTTTTATTTTAGTGATATGTGTAGTATAATTGTATGTTATAACGCATCAGGAATATCAACCTGAACAATGACATCACATTGGCACTATCACGTGTGCGCATCGCAATAAGCTGAAAATGAATAAAATCCACGTAATGCAAGCACCTGGTTATGTTGATTATATAACCAACCACGTCACATGCATGAGTGTTATCATGGTGTAATGCCAGACTACAAACTCTGCAGAAGGATGGGGTTCAGGGTCATCCACTGCATTACTAATGTACATTGTGGTGCTGCTCTAAAAGTAGGCCTGGAGGAATTCAAGGTACTCCTTTGTAATTTGCATAATTCCGGGTTACGCTTGTTTAGCGAAAGTCCCGACATTATGCAGTTACGCCGCATCTCGTAATTACCTGCAATGCGTGGTAAATATGTACCATGAATAGAACCATTCGGGATAACAATGTGCCCAAGAATAACGGAATGCTTGTGGATGCTGTGCACGGGGCTCGTTTCAGTGCATTCTGGCACCTAAAAATTAAAACATAGTGCAAATTGTAGGGCGTAGCAATTCACATGTGTATGCGTAATTTGCCTGTATTTTCTAATAATTATGCAAAAGCGAATTTTGCACATTACGCACAGCCCTAAAAGAGCTGAGCCCGTGGCTGCACGCTGCACGCTGCACTCCGCACGTGACGGCCTCATTTACATGTAATTTTAACCATGGTTTGATTTTCACTGCAGGCTCCTCGGTGGGCACTGATATGAAAAGGCTGCTCCAATTAAAGCTGCTAACGTGGAGGTGAGCGGATATCAGGGGCGTGTCACCCGGGAGAATGCGGCAGGGCATTTAACTGCAGAGCGATCATTTGCACAGCATCCTTACCCGGGGCTGGCTGAGCCTGCCTGGGAAATGATCAGAGGCGCAGTGCTAACGACTGCACTGGGCCGGCTTGTCAGAGGACGAGAGCAAGTGTCCTCCTGCGTATGAACTGTAAAGAGCACATGTAGGTGTAATACAGCCAATTACACCAGGAGTCTCACCCACACTTCCACTTCATTAGAGAAGGCAATTAAAGAGGCTGGCGAGTAAAGAGTAAAGAACAGTTGTCTCTCTCCAGTCACGCCTCGCTAACAATCACCAACATCTAACCTGGACTTCTATTGGAATTCTATAACGCATATTAGCAAGCCCATTATCGCCGTTTCAGCAGCAGTTTCCTGCTTAATTTTAAAGAGGTTCTTGCTAATAGGCCCCAAGGTGTTTTATAAAGCGCACAGTTACGTCTATCGAGGTCTCTCAGCGCTAGGGTTTCCTGTCCTCTACCATGAGCATAGACACTGAACTAGATGGATCTAAAAAGCTGCGTTTTCTGCATCTTTCGAAAAGATAACTCTGACTTCTCCTGTCTAAGTGAAAGGGGTGATGAGTTCCTTAGTCTAGCCGTTAAAAAGCTGAATGAGTTACTGGAAAAAAGTAGCTGGGGTTATGTCGGGGGTGGTATGGACTCACATCCAAGCGGAGGCACGCTGGCTTTTGCTGGGTATTACTGGTGAGGATAGATGGCCTACACACACAAAAACATGGCTATTGCTGGCCGCCGGATTCGCTAAGCGTAATATTGCGCGATTGTGGGGTGTACGGACACCTCCCTAAGTGGCTGATTGGAAAACAGATTTGGATTGGTGCCGCTTAGCGGAGAGGGTGGTATATGAGAGCAGAGGATGCCCCAAGAAGTGGGGAAATATATTGGGCCCCTGGGAGAAATACAGATCCTAGAATGAGATGTGGCCAGGAGGTTGAGAATTCAGGCGCATACGTAAAACACGTATGCTATGTGGGACTATGTGAAGTCTCTGCCCCCATTGTACGGACCAAACAAAACTCCTGATTTAACAATGTAACTAAACTGTATGACGAACCGCAATGTGTTGTGTACCTAACTGCAACTTTTGTATTGTTCAATAAAAATATATCTTTTTTTAAAATAGCAGAATGAGTATCCTCTGATGCGTAATTTTTTAACTCTAGGAAAGAGTGCAAGCTGAACATTGGCTGATTTAAGAAATCTTTTTGGAGACTCGGCTGAAATCATAGTCTTCAAGTAGCCAGGGCCTTTACCGTTAAGAATTATATGGCAATAGCATAGAGCTTTGATAGAAACTCGTCCCTTTGACGGGAGTCAATTTAATTTGGCTAAGACAGGAGTTGAAGGGGAGTGTCTAGGCAAGTTCAGCAGCAAACGTGCTGCCTTGTTCTGTACCCTCTGGAGTCGCATCATGTGTGCCTGTGAAATACCGAGATATGGAACATTACAGTAGTCCTGTCTAGACATGATAAGAGACTGGACCACAGTTTTTCTTGCTACTTCTGGCAGATGAGGAAGATTTTGTTTCAAGGATTTTAAGGTACCGAAGCACTGTCCTGCCAAGCTTGTAATTAGACTTTTAAATGACATTTTAGAATCAAACCAAATACCTAGATTCTTCACTTTAGGCTTAGGCGTAGGAAGCAGTCGCAAGGTGTTCAGCTCCATGCTGTGGACCAAATAGACAGTTGTTTAACCCCTTCCGCGCTCATGACGAGCTGAGCTTGTCATGAATTACACCGCTCGCACGCTCATGACGAGCTCAGCTCGTCATGTGACGCGGCTTTTCGAAAAACCCAGCGCGCAGCGGGAAAACCGCTAGCGCGCATGCGGTTAACAAGGGCCAGAACCTCACTTTTACCTGCATTCAATCTGAGGCAGCTGAGACTCATCCAATCTGCTACCTCATTTAAACATTACTGGAATTGTACTGCTGGGTCGACGGAGTTTGAGGACAGGGTGCCTATTAACTGTGTCATGAGCGTATGACACAATAGAGAGACCATATCTGTCAACAATGTCCCCTAGAGGACGCATATAGAGATTAAAAAGCATCAGGCTCAGGGAAGAACCCTGAGACATTCCATGCTGGAGTGGGAGGATTTTCGAGAGGAAAGGTTTAACTGCTACCTGAAAGGTGCAGCCCTGCAAAAAAGGCGCCAGCCATTGTTCCTTGCTGCCTAATCCTATAGTTTGCCTAATCCTAAAGTTGCTAAGAGGACCGTATGTACTGCATCGTTTCTTTAGTTACTTAGGGTTAAAGGGTAAACAGTAGTTTAGCTGGTGGAACTATTTTCAGTATGTTTTCATAAGCTGTCACAGTAGGGAGCAGGTTTTTCTCATCACGAGCACGTATATAATCTCTTCAAAACTCGCTTTTTTATAAGTTGGTTACATTTGCACATTTTTTAGTGTTGGTTCCATGAAACACGGGTGTCTTATGGTGGCGTGCATTTCTAGAAGCCCTTTTTCTGCAGTGTTTCCTCCAGTATGCATTTGCAATATGTAACCTGTATATATGGGATGTTTCAATAGAATTTGGGTTTGTTGTTGCTTTTTAGATCCTGTTGAATCTGCAATTTGAACGACCAATCAATCAAGGATTACTGAATTTTGCTTGCAACCATTTAACCCCCCTGAAGAAGGGTGCTCTATGTACCCGAAATGCATTGGGTTTTGCTTTTTGAATTGCTATTATTGATGAATATTGATTATAATTTCATCTCGATTGAAGATATGTTGTGATAATATGTTCAACCGTTCCATGTTTTTGACCATGAATATTTTGTGAAATAAGTACACATTAATATATTTTTCGATGTATAAAGTGGAAGATACTGACAACCTTTTTTGAAAAATAAATGTTGAACTGCAATTTGAACACTTGTGAAAAAATTCCATTTAAAATTACAGAGGCGTTTAGCCCAATTGCTGTGCGACTAGCAGTCCTGGGTGGCCCAGGGCTTGTATTTACATGATTGTTACTTAGGAGGGTGCTTGGCACACAACCCCCATACTAGTAAGCACGCTAAGATTTCTACACCATCCACATAACGCATTTTAATAACTGAGTACCGGAGTGCAGTTCCACCTCACACAAAAAATTGTTAATCCTATAGTTTAGCAGCTGTTCTAATAGGAGGCTGTGGGAGACAGTATCAAATGCTGCACTGAAGTCCAGTGGAGCAATGCATCATGTCCCCTCTGTCCCCGGCTTGGCGTGTAGATTCAGAAGCAAACAGAAGTGCTGATTATGCACTGTACTGAGGACAAAGTCCTGATTGAGTCCCATGCAGGACAGGGCCGGACTTGGAACGGAATCCGGCCCCGGAAAACTGCTCAGCCGCCCCTCCTTGGGGTGAGGGGGAGTGCAGCCGAGCAGTTTGCGAGGGCCGGTTTCGGCCGATTTTGTTACAGGATCCGATATTGCCGACCCTCAGTAACAAAAATGGCCCCCAGGGGCCCAAAACCAGCCCCACCCTAGCAGCCTACCGGGGAAACGCCCGGTGCCCGCTATGTCCAGTCCGGCCTTGATGCAGGATATCGTTTGCTTCGACGAACAAAAAGAGCTGCTGGTTTACATATTTATCTGCTACCTTAGTGGTGAACAGGAGCAGCGACTTGGTTGCGTCGAGCAATGTTTCTTTAAGTAGGGGCACTATAGTGGCATGTTTCCACGCGTGAGGAAACTGACCACTAGTGAACGAGCAGTTAGACAAGTTACACATCACTGGGGCACTGAGTGAAGCCCCACGTTCCAGGATCGTAGGAGTAGCAGGGTCAGCGGGAGCCCCTGATTTCACCAATGCCATTATCGGGCTGTGTTGTTATGTCCTTTGCAAACCCTGGCTTCAGAGAAGGCAAATCATTTGCCCCCTCTGAGACAAGGGGCCACAAAGCACGTGCCAGGAATAGCACGGAGAAAGCCAGAGGTCACAGCTGCGACCCCTGATAACATCCAAATGACGTCTTGGCGTTACTATCAGTCTGCATCTGGTCGTAAACTGGATGCGTAAAACTGCACTGGAGGTTATTTGTGCCTACAAAGAGGCACTTCTCCTGCGTCCTCATCACATACAGCAGATGATGAGGTCAAATCCCACATTCATAGGTAATTTTGGAAAAGATGGAGGAATTGAGGGTGTTGTAGAATGTAGTGCTAGGCATGAATTCCAACATAATGGCCATTGGCATGGGTATCAACTTATACATACGGTGCCATTTCTCATGGCCTTGCTCCACAAAGTCTTAGCCATCCCTAAGTACACAGACCTACCCTCTTTCCAGCTCCAGTGCTTAAAGTAGATCAAAGCAATGCTCGGGCTTGGAACATCCCCGGATGGCTCAGGCAATGGTGAATTTCTATGTGCCCACCAGAAACCTGAGATCAGCAGTAGCCAAACTTGCCACGGTCCCAAAATTTAAAAGGGCAAGAGTGGGAGGAAGTTCCTTTGCTCCTAAAGCATGGACTGCCTTACCTATGGAAATTCAGCAGGCGTCTTCCGAACTTCAGTTCTAAAAGAAACAAAAATCCTGGTTCTTCTGTTTTGAGTATGCTTCCCCCAAACTCTAGTGCATAGTGTCAACCCTCTAGCACTGGGAAACTCCATTCTGGAGTAGCCATGTGCTTTACAAATTGTATTATTATTATCATTACTATTAGGAAGCATTGGAGGTTGCTGGGTAGATATATAGGCCAGATTTATGGATACGTAGTCCTTCTGCTCCTGTATATTTACGTCTGAGTGCAACTGCAGATAGATTACTTTTTGGTATGCCCCAATATTCCCTCTGTTTTTTCTCCTGGAAATCTGTGCCACGCAGAGGTTTTAAGGTCTATAATTGGGAATATTTGGTGACTCTTCCTGTGGGGTTCTATTCCCCTATGCCGTGGGGGAATGGAGCTCCTAGTGCAAACACATTCTGTTTTTTTTATCCACTGTGAACATATTTTTGCCTATGGAGAAAGACCTTCCTCTAATCCCCTACTAAATGTGGGGTTAATAGTTCCCCTTCCCACCAAGAAAGGAGGATTACACCAGCCCCTGGCTGGAGTAAATCTCTAAACATTCCTACAGTGGGAGAGGTCAGTTTACAGTTTTAGGATCCCCACAAATGTCCTTGTTTGTGGGCATACCAAAACTTCCAAGGCAAACAACACCTTTAAAGGCCTTTTTCAGGTCTCACCTTAGACAGCGCATAGACTGCGCTTAGACTTGCGAGTCATTTTGTTTACTAAAAGTTGTTTGGAGTCCACTCTTTGTTTGCCATTCAAAGGCTTCATTGTCACTCTTAGTAGCTGCCTCCTAATTGGCTAGTACATTCTGGATTAGCTTCATCTTCTTTCGTTTCTGTCTTTCACGGAGCAAGGACCAAGTACTGATTGCTTTCCTTTGATTTGTGCCCTTCCGCTGCTTGTTCGCACTGTGATTGAGATACTATTTTTTAGGTCGAGCATTCGAGACCTCTTATATATACTTTAGTATATACTTATATGTGTATGTACTTTGTGGGCTCTGTAGATCGGCCCTAGGACTTGTCTGCTTCCGCTTAGGGACTTTTTTCAGGTCAATGTGTCTCTATTTAACAGTCTTGATAGAAAACGACCGGCAGGGGTCAGTAAAATACCAGAATCACTTTAGCATTCTCTAGATTTCAGTCCACAGAAATTGTCTTCCACAAGTGCCCATAGACAATAATATTTTTTTCAAATCTTGTATTTCAGTGACATGACCACCGAAAGCCCTGGTTTTATATTAAAAACAGAACTATGGACTATACCATTTCCCACTGAAAGGCAGTATTTCTCTACATGTGTTCCCATAACTGGCATGTCATGCTGTTTGGTGCTTACTTTCCCTCCATGTAAAAGAACAGTAGAGATTTCAGCACCGAGGCTAATGTGCTGCATAGCTAAATGCATATAAGGTCCAAAGGCAAAACCGATTGCATTGCAAATGCTTGTTTTAGTTCTTCTTCCCTGTCACGTTGTTTTTTGTTCCCCTCTCCCATAGCTGTGTTGCTTGTTCCCTTGTTGTCCGTGTTGCCTCTGGCCTCCCGCCATAAAAAAAGCACTATGACGCAACCAGGGTTGGCCATTTCATAGTGCTTTTGTCTAACTTGTAGCTATGCTCCACAGCAGCCGTGCTCCTGTACGACATGGCTAAAAGACAGTCTTGAAACCAATAGCTCTTGCATAGGCGAGACCTGTTAGCTTTACCAATGCATGTTTACATCTCGAGTGGAATTTGAAAAAGTGCACAGAACAGAGGCAAGAGTGTGAGTGGGGCAGGCTGCACACATGAAAAGGTTTATGGAGCGAGACTCAGGGGCAGACTGACCATGCTCGGGTGTGCTAGCTTGGAGCAGGGCTGGGGATCAAGAAAAAAGGCAGTTTGGTCTTCCTGCTTCTTGACTAAAAAATAAAATACAAATACGCACCTATCTGTTAAAAAGTTTTATATGGCTGCAGTTGGGCATTTTCTTTAAAAAAGTTCAGGTTTTGGTGCTTCCTAAAACATGATTTAAAACTTGCGGGGGCATTTGTCCCCTGTCCTTGTTCTCACCCTGAGGAATTGGTCTCCTGCCATTTCGACCAATTTCTGAAATACACTAAAATGTACTCGTTTGATAGGTTTCGGTTTCATTCTGCCCTGCTGTTTAACCGCATGCGCTGCGTGCTGCGTTTTTCAAATTACCGCGTTACATGACGAGCTCAGCTCGTCATCAGCGCACGGCACATTACGCTCATGACGAGCTGAGCTCGTCATCAGCCCCGAAGGGGTTAAATGAATTTTATGGACACTGGAAGGTTATATGGATTGATACATTTGCACAGGACAAATTAAACATATAGAAGCGTTGAGTAGGGACATAGCACCACGTCTGCCTGTGTGCGCTTGTGGTGTGTGCGAGCGTGTGTGTGCGCGCTTTGTGTCCATGCTTATATGCATGTGTGGGTGTCTCAATGTGTTCTCCTGTGTTGGTGCTTCCTTCTGTGGGCATTTGCCAGGGTGCCTGTATAGTTGTGAACCTCTATCAAGAGTCTTCGGGGTGTGTCTCTGTGTTTACTGTTTGTGTGTGTGGGGGTAGGCTGTGTGGTGGCGAGGTGTGAGTCTAGTTGACCTTTGTGTGCCTGTTTGTATGTATGTGTATTTATGCCTGTGTCAGAGAAGAGTGCTCTTGGCTTCAAATGTTTTGCTTGTATGCATGTGTGGGTGTCTCCATGTGTGCTTCTGTGTTAGTGCTTCCTTCTGAGGACATTTGCCAGGGTGCCTGTATAGTTGTGAACCTCTATCAAGACTCTTAGGGGTGTGTCTCTGTGTTTACTGTTTGTGTGTGGGGGGGTAGGCTGTGTGGGGGGAGGTGTGTGTCTAGTTTACATTTGTGTGCCTGTTTGTATGTGTATTTCTGCCAGTGTCAGAGGAGAGTGCTCTTGGCTTGAAATCTTATGCTAGCTGGCAACAATGCACCATACCATCATGTTAATAATGTGGACCCTGGCAGGATTATGTGTGCTTTGCTGGGTAGTTCTGTTCACAACAGATGTAACCCGGGGGCATCTCTCTATGCTGCCTGAGGCAAAAACCCATAGGATCTGGTGCCTGAGGGGGATACGCACCCTGCACAGCAGGCCTGCACCACTTCTATACTGAATAATCTAGGTATATATGAATGCCCCACGTGCCAGACCGACTTTTTGAGAATGTATGACGTTACAATGCATACATTTACAACACATGCACTTACAACATAGTTTTTACATCGCAACATCCACTACAACGCATTCCATTACATCGTATGACACTACATTGCATTTTTTAAAAACTACCTTTACAACGCATTCCATTACATCGCATACTACTTTACAACGCATACCATTACATTGCATTTAAGTTAAGTATTTGATAGTATAGGGGTAAAAAAATACTATTCTAACTCCAGGGGGTGCAACAGTAGGGAAAGTGTTGGATAGTGTAGCGGTTAAAAGTTACTATTCTAACTCCAATGGTATGCGTTTTAATGCCTGCCTTGTCGTGACATGCGATGTAGTGTCATGCGTTGTAATGGTATGCGTTGCAATGCCTGTGTTTATAGTGTCATGCATTGTAAAGGATGTTGCAATGTAATGCCTGTGTTGTAAGTGTAGTGCGATGTAATGGTTGCGTTGTAAAGGTTGTTTCCCACTTTCTGACTGAGCTCTGGGATATTCAAACAGCATCCTGGAGAAAACGAGCAGCAACATAGCCTATGGAAGGCTTAGTGGGAGAAACTGATCAAAATATTAGGATTAGTTTGGACAATTGGATCGCCACAGTGAAAGATTATAGAGTGCCCTACTGTGATGAACCCCTCAAAGACTGCAAAAAGACAAACATTACTGAATGCACCCTGGCCTGTGATGGGGACCCTCATTTATTGTGAGTGGAAAACCTTTGGGGAGGACTGATCAGCCAAGAACCTTAAATATGGGATGTGAGCTGCTGTTGGTCAGAGGTGCTGAAAAAATAACAGGCGTTCTGCCCATATTACCCTCCCATACCTGGACAAGGAGCATCAAGAAGATGAAAAAGTAGAAAAAAGTAGCATTGATGGATTAATTCAACATTTAATTAAGAACATGTAAAAATTAATTATCCTGTTCTATACAACTTAATATGTAAAGAATCAATCGCAAATTTCTGAGGACATATAAACATGTAAAAAAAGAGATGGCGCATAACAAATATATATAGAAGGCAAAGTCTACTATATACACAATACAATGCAATATATACAAATCAGAAATACAATATATACAATACATATACAAAGTGTACCCATAGACAGATCTCAAAAAAAGACCTATCGCACAATATACACTCCTAATTTCGAGTGATATATATCTACAATGGAGAGCCCAACTACGCCTGAGATGCAACTTCTCTCACAACATTCTTTTGTATAAGGCGCCTGAATATACAAACACAAATAAACTGAAAGGGGACTCCTAATCACAATGATGTTGACGCAGTCGCGGTCGCGTTTCCGCCAGTTGAATCTTTATGGCTTTATCAGGACAAGGGTACTGAAGTAGGAAGCTAGCGCTGGTCAATGTAGTGGTCACCCAGGGGTAAGGGGTTATATTGGTCCACTGGGCCACAGCACCCAGAGAAAACTTTACGGGCCAAGCCGCCGTGCCCACTTATAGGTCAGGGGCGTCAATAAAGCTGAGCAAACATATCCCATGCAAGGGTCGAGGCTGAAAAACTTGCTCCAAAACGGGAGGCCAACTTCACTCCATGGTCCGTCCACGTTGCTAAACCGGTAACCAACATCCGCAAAGGTGTGCAAGTCAGGAAATGGGAACCCTGACCATGAGCTGTGTAGTGAAATAAATCCATAGTGCAGGTACAGTGGGCAATGCTGAGCTTGGCCCCCATGCCACTGCACTGGTTGCACTTTTGGTAGCTAAGCTCCTGTCTGGGGTGAAGGAAGGTGGTCTTTCTGCCACCTTGGTAACAAGGTGACCTGCCAAGCAGGTTGTAAATCACCCCTTTGGTATTTATTTTTTTAGACGTTTTCACCACATATGGGTTTTAATTGGAAAGTATTATAGATTTTTGGTTTAAGGCTCCAGCCCTCAATTTCGATTGATAGTTGTACATATTCGACCCCAAGTGGTTCTTTAATTTATAATGTCAAGAAGCATTATTTTTAAAAATTCCTTTAGCTAGAGAATATACTTGTTGTTTACTTGAGTTTGAGTTGTGCTGCACCTTGGCACTCCCATTCGGAATAAAAATCCACCCCCGGGGGTGGGCTCCCCATAGCATTTGGAGATTTGGGGATGGGAGCCACTAAGCCCCCCTCTTCACTTTCTTAAAATTCAGCCGTGGGGGTGGGCTTCCTAGGGCCTCTGGAGATTTAGGGAGCAGGGCCACACAGCCCCATCCCCTTTATGAAAACAGCCGTGGTGGTAGGCTCCCTGGGGCATAAATTATTTAAATGCGGCCTGGCAGGCATTTTTTTTTCAATCCCACAAGAATCTTGCAGGATGGATGCATTTTTTGCCATTTTGTATTCTTTTTTGGCCAAAGGGGTTTACTCTGGGTCACACCAATGTATCCCTACCCTGCCCCCATACAGCTTTATTTTTATTACAACGTCAGGACAGGGAACTCATTTCCCAAGTTCTGCACCGGGTGCCATTTTTCTCATGTTGCTGGGAGCCAATCAGAGCGCTCACTCTTGCAAGAGTCTGACTCCTGCAGGAACGAGATGGCCCAATGGGAATAAAGCGCCATGGGACAATGAAAAGTCTCAATTTTTAAATTGGTACTCCAGCTAAAGTTTCTCGAAACTTTTGTGGCCCCAACTGACAAAATATACAACAATATTTTACCCTACATTTTTCAAAAACAAATGAACGGATTTCACAAAAAAGTACAATCTGCAGACCAAGCCCTCGCTTTCTGCCGAATTTGGTATAATCCCATTGAGCAGTTTTTGCTGTACCCTTGTCGAAAGAAGTCTATGGAAAATGCAAGGAGATTTTTCCTTTTGGGACCCCCTTTTTCTTTGCCCCTGCTTGACTGATCAACCCCAAACTTCCCAAGAAGGAGCTGAGGAGGATGAACTTTTGTTTTGGAAATGTGCGGGAAGATTTGTCAAACGGGGCTAAAGTCATTAGCAAACCTAAAAATGCTCTTTCAATGGAAAAGCAGACCTAAATATAACTATGGAGTGGAGACGGCCACTAGTTAGATAGATAGATAGAAAGTATTTCTTTTGGCTACAAGATTTTGTCTTACCTGCACGGTGCACAAACCTGTCCTGTGGTAGTATATGACTTTTACACTATTGATCTATTGATACAGCAATGAAAATTCACTTCTGTGGGTTTCGTGCCCGTGACTGCTGGATTGCACTTCACCTCAGATTGAGACTGACATTTACTAGATATAAAACGCCAGCAGTCCGCTTAAACATGCTTGAATTTTCAGTGATAGGCTATATTGACAAAATTGGATTCTCTTTATAATACAATTACCATCTCTCTGTAAAATAATTACTAAGAATAGGAGAGAACATCTGTCTCTCGTGGCATCAACAGAAATCGTTTCACGCAGCAGGCCAGAGGCAGAGGAAGCAGGAAAAGGCAAGAAGACGAGGAAGTAAAATCGATGAAAGCGCCAGCGGCCTTTGCTGCTCCTCAAAGTGAGAGAGGCTGGGGGCGCGTGCCAGTTTCAGCCCTTGCTGCTCCTCAAAGGGTGAGAGGCTGGGGGCGCGTGCCAGTTTCAGCCCTTGCTGCTCCTCAAAGGGTGAGAGGCTGGGGGCGCGTGCCAGTTTCAGCCCTTGCTGCTCCTCAAAGGGTGAGAGGCTGGGGGCGCGTGCCAGTTTCAGCCCTTGCTGCTCCTCAAAGGGTGAGAGGCTTGGGGCGCGTGCCAGTTTCAGCCCTTGCTGCTCCTCAAAGGGTGAGAGGCTGGGGGCGCGTGCCAGTTTCAGCCCTTGCTGCTCCTCAAAGGGTGAGAGGCTGGGGGCGCGTGCCAGTTTCAGCCCTTGCTGCTCCTCAAAGGGTGGGAGGCTGGGGGCGCGTGCCAGTTTCAGCCCTTGCTGCTCCTCAAAGGGTGAGAGGCTGGGGGCACGTGCCAGTTTCAACCCTTGCTGCTCCTCAAAGTGTGAGAGGCTGGGGGCGCGTGCCAGTTTCAGCCCTTGCTGCTCCTCAAAGGGTGAGAGGCTGGGGGCGCGTGCCAGTTTCAGCCCTTGCTGCTCCTCAAAGGGTGAGAGGCTGGGGGCACGTGCCAGTTTCAACCCTTGCTGCTCCTCAAAGGGTGAGAAGCTGGGGGCGCATGCCAGTTTCAGCCCTTGCTGCTCCTCAAAGGGTGAGAGGCTGGGGGTGCATGCCAGTTTCAGCCCTTGCTGCTCCTCAAAGGGTGAGAGGCTGGGGTGCGTGCCAGTTTCAGCCCTGGCTGCTCCTCAAAGGGTGAGAGGCTGGGGGCGCGTGCCAGTTTCAGCCCTTGCTGCTCCTCAAAGGGTGAGAGGCTGGGGTGCGTGCCAGTTTCAGCCCTTGCTGCTCCTCAAAGGTTGAGAGGCTGGGGGCGCGTGCCAGTTTCAGCCCTCGCTGCTCCTCAAAGGGTGAGAGGCTGGGGGCGCGTGCCAGTTTCAGCCCTCGCTGCTCCTCAAAGGGTGAGAGGCTGGGGGCGCGTGCCAGTTTCAGCCCTTGCTGCTCCTCAAAGGGTGAGAGGCTGGGGGCGCGTGCCAGTTTCAGCCCTTGCTGCCCACCTCCTCTCACACGTGACTCCGGCTGATCGAACTTCGGGATTCTTTCATTTGTAAATTGTGCTCTGTAAATGCTTGATTGAATAACCGTAGCACGAGCACAACAAGGCAGCAAAAAGGTCCACGGGCAAATTTTTGTATGAATCATGACTGCATCACAGGTCACCCACATGTTTGTGTCCACATTCTGTTCCCATACAAGGAAGAGGGTTTTTTAATTGACTTTGAACTCCACCTCTTTATGAGTGTGTGTGAAACTGAGTGGCCTCTTAACAGGATAATTCTCATTGGTGGTCAGAGAGGTGCAACTTTTAAAGCACCAAGTTTCAACTCAGGGGCATATTATCAAGGGGGTTTATCTCCGCTTTTTTGGCTTTAAAAGCCAAGAAAGCGGAGATAAAATTATCTCCCTATTACCTAGCTGTCGCTAACACCAGTTAGCGACAGCTAGTAGGAGATAGCGACCATCTTGGGCCCCACTTTGCATGTCAGTGATATTTATCACTAATGACATGCAAAGTGGGCGTGCCAAGATGTTAGCGACTGGAAACAGTCGCTAACATCGCTATCTCCTATTACCAACTTATGGAGATATTCGCGCTAAGCGCGAATATCTCCAAAAGCTAACACCTGCCCTGAGCAGTTCTTAGCCATGTTATCCAATGGGAGGTGGATAACATGGCTAAAAGCATTAGCTCGGTAATGCATGAATATCGCTGACTTTTCAGCGATATTCATGCATTGCGGCCGATTTTTATCGCATTTGCGATAAACCTTGGTAATACCAAGGTTTATTTGCGATATAATTCGCCGCAGCTCAGCGGTAAATTTTTGTCTCTAACCAAGCAATAGCGATAATTATCGCTATTGCTTGGTAATATGCCCCTCAGTTCTTAATTTGTAAAAAAAAAAAAAATGATCTGCCAGGGCCCAAAGTATTTCTTGGGGGTCCACAGCAGCTGGCACCACCCGCAGCTCCTTCCACTGCTGCCAATGCAGTAACAGTGATACCTACATGCTAGGTTTATAAATTTTTTTTAAAGTATCTCATATCGTTAAATGCTCCACTGATGAACTCTGCTAAAACAAAATGGACACACAGCACCACTATGTGGTGGATAAATACGTTCTTGTGTTTAGAAATAAGTGCTGGTGCCGAGCACCACATAAGGAAGGGGGGTCCCAGTTCACAGTCTATATGACAAAGCAAACGATTCAAAATAATCACATAAATAATAAACACAGGGGTAATGATAAAGTCAAGCACACTGTTATTTAATCACAATGTGTAGCAAGCAAAAAAGCGTATATCTTCAGCATACTTGTATATCATAACATTAGTGCCCCAAGTAGTGAAAAGGTATAGAAGTGCAAGTGAGGAAAACACGTAGTGAGAGAATGTCCTGCGTAAAAAAGTTTTGAAGGACTAGTCTTTTGCTTCACAAATATACATTGGCTGTCGGTGGTAGCACAGAGCCAACAGTTGGTACACTATGAATGGCCATGTTACTTTCAGATAAAACCATGCAAGTCGCTCATCAGCATATTTCAGCTCTATTTAAGATGGCTTCAGCTGGTAAATGGGAGAAAAGAAAGTCGACGTTTCGACCCCAGAGAAATTGCTAGGTAACGATGTAACCTTAGGGCGGGGTCTTCATCAGGGCGGTGGTGCAAAGGGGAGGGGCTTCAGTTGTCCTAAAACAATAAAAAGCCATGTTTAAAAATATAGACGGATAGAAATGTATTTAAAAGGTAAAAAAGTCAAATGGCAATTACCATGTGGAGAAAAACATCACTAGGATTGGGCCATCCGGCTCCAATTGGCGGGAAATAGCGATCTGTAATACATACAGAAATAGCATGTATATTCATCATGTGCACATGAGAGTTAAATCATGATTAAATCATGAGAGTTAAGCCGAGCACCAGCACATACCAGCACAAATTAAGCACACTTTCAACTCCATATAAGGCAGAGCTTACGGCTTGGGTCTGTTGCACTTTAATTGTTGCAGTAGCTCCAATAATATGACATTAAACCTTTAAACAAAAAATTGTAATCTCCCAGCACCTCTCAATATAGTATTATGTAAAACCCATGTTTAAAGCCCTGTGGGGCCTCTTTGTGCTAAAGGTGCTAAACCTTGTCTAATAATTCTACTGTCATTACTTTTTCAAAACTGATGCTCAAATATGAAAATATACTTGGGGGCAGATTTATGTCGGACTTGCGCCACGTTTACGCCGCCGTTGCGTGACGCAACGGCGCGGAAACGTGGCGCATCCCTGTGACCTATTTACAACGTGACGCATCTAGGCAGATGCGTCACGTTGTAAAGCCCTGCGCCACATGGAACCTGCGTCAGGTTTCATGTGGGCGTTCTGTCGCAGGGTGGGCGTTCCCTCGTAGGAAAGTCCCGTAAAACTGACGCAGTGAAATCTACAAGATTTCACTGATTCAGTTATACGACGCTGCTGTGTCAAATCCTTACGCCTGCTTGAAGCAGGCGTAAGGAGTGACGCACCACGTTATGTATGGGTGGCCTCTGTACATTGCAGGAGTTGCGTCGCACTTGCGACGCTACTCCAGCAATGCGCTGTCCGTACACCACAAGATGCGTCACGCATCTGCCCCTCCTTGCACCATGTTCCGCCGCATTGTAAATGCGGCGCATCTGTGGTGCCGCAAGGAGGGAATTGCGTGACGCATCAGTTCTGGCGCATCCCTGCTGATTTGCAGAGATGCGCCAGAACTCATAAATCTGCCCCTTGGTTCCTCCATTGGAGCATCACTCAACACACACTTCTGTCTCGTATAAATTACTTATCAAATCAGACTATTTTTTATTTTCATCTTCAACGCCTTTTTTAGCTAGAAGTTGAATAGCATCACATAGAAATGGCAGCCATTCTGAAGCTTAAGATGTGAGTACCTTGTCATTGATGAATATGAATTTTTTTAATGTAATTTGACCCTCCACAATTTGATACGTTCACTGATAAGTAAGGTAAATTACATAGGAGCTAAAACACATCTCAGCTGCACCTATATGTTATTCTTGGAAGGTACATGCTAAGCACCATTTTACATTTTTGGCGAAATGTGCCCTGTGCATTTGAGCTACTAGTTTTATAAAGACTGGATCTATGGGGCATATTACCAAGAGCCCTTATCGCCGCTTTAGCGGGACTTTTTCCCGCTACAGCGGCGATAATTTTCTCGCCCAATTACCAAGCTGTCGCTAACACCAGTTAGTGACAGCTTGTAGGCGATAGCGAGCATTTTGGGGCCCGCTTTGCATGTCTGCAATATTTATCGCTAATAACATGCAAAGTGGGCGTGCCAAAATGTTAGCGACTGAAAACATCGCTATCGCCTATGATCAATACAGGCGTAGTTTTGGAAATAATCGCGCTAAGCGCGAATATCTCCAAAAGCTAACGCCTGCCCTGACCAGTTCTTAGCCATGTTATCCAATGGGAGGTGGATAACATGGCTAAGAGCATTGCCATGCTAATGCGTGAATATCACTGTATTGACAGCGATATTCATGCATTTCGCCTGATTTTTATCGCTTTTGAGATAAACCTTGCTAACAGCAAGTTATCTCAGCGATAAAAACAGGTGAAGGGCGGCGATAAAATTATTACCGCTAACCCTACTTAGCGATAAATATCGCTGTAGGTTGGTAATATGCCCCTATATCCCCACATCTTAAAGTCTTTAAAGGAGCATTCCTTTTACTATTACCAGTTGTGATCTCTGAAAGTGGCATATGAAGCACCCTACATGCTCATATGTACTTCATGTCTTAGAGGTATAGCCCAAGCACCTGGTCAGTCCTGCTGTCCCCCACCCAGACCGATAACTCATTTCACCAGTTTCGAGCAGGCAAAACATATCAGCGGTTGTCCCTCAGGAGTGGAGAAAGATGAACTATACATTTCTGGGTCGGTGCAGTTATTCCCCATTCAGGGAGAACATGTATGTTTAGTGGAATTTGATGCAGGGATCAGGCTGGAATTGGATATCCCACAACCCCATTATCCCCCCACCAAAGTGCAGCCAACTTGCAAATGAGTGCCTTAGTATATTCTAAAGCAGTGTTTCTTACCTTTTGACTTCAGTGGACCTCCACTTAATTTTACTGGAATCTCTGGACCCCCTTGATTCATTATTGGAATCTGGGGATCTCGGCCTAAGCAATTTTGATGATTTGAACTGCAAAACAATACACAAAATAATGGCAGGAAGCATTCAGCAAACAAATACACTCATGATAAACTGTTCTATTAATCCACAAACAAATATAAATAAAATCAAACTTTTAATTTTAGTGGAGGTATAGGAGTTTTTCTAAATTCAATTGAGACCACCCATAATCCATACTTTTCTGCCTGCCGCACTTGCATTGTTCCCACGAATCAATATGAAGATGCCAAGTTAATTTCTCGCCTCCTATTTCAAATCTCTTCACATTTACACAACACTTAAAATTTTCAGTTTTCAATTTTGTTTCTTTATTCATATAGGGCCCTAATCACAGAACTAACTCACGACAAAATCCTAAACTTACTACCATGTTGGTATTCACAGAAGGCACTTACTCATTTTGGTATTCACAGAAGTCACTTACTCATTTATGAGTAACTTACTCATTGATGAGTAAGTGCACTTACACGGACTCCATAAGTACGCATTGCTGACCCCCAGGGGTCCACCTATCACAGATTGATAATTGCTGCTCTAGAGATTAAAGATAACTTTTGGAACAAGAATCATATACCACGTGTTTAATCCTTCAATTTGGAATGTGTATTACCTTGTAAAACACTCACCAGTGTCAGAGTCAATAACCATACTTTACACATTCCAGCACATCTCTCTCAGGCCTGCCTGGCCTTGTTCATCCTCATTATTAAACCATGAGGACTGTGAAACAACTGACAGGCTGAGAACATAAATCTTGTCATGTTTCATTACAGGAAGAACAATTGAACTAAATGTTCACAAGTTAATACCATTGCTTCTCCTCTTCCCAGTGAGAAGTGAGACAAAACTATCTAAAGGCTGTAAAGGTCTTTATTATTCAAACACTTGTAAGCTTCAATGGGAGTTTGCAAACATCAGTCCAAAATATGGTTACAGGTGTGATAGCCTTTGAAAAAGACATAGCTGTAGTAGTTTCTTCATGTTTTCGCTTTCATGACCATAGTGCCTTCTTTAGTAGTGATAATGCAGATGTAAAGGCAATGCTAACCCCTTCGACGCTCATGACAAGCTCAGCTCGTCATGGAGTTTCCATTGATTTCAATGGAAATTACATGGACCTCCTAGCACACCCCTTAGCATCCAAGTGGTTAATGCAGTATGACAGACTGTCTTTGATCACCACCAATATGCTCTTGCATGAAGCCCCATTTCAACTGGGATTCTGGAAAGTTTCGCCCCACGGGCCAAAATAGGAAAATTTCCATATTGCGTCGAGGAGGATTCTTTCATTTGTGAATCTTTATGGAGTATCGCAGTGCATTTTTAAGAACAGATTTTTTTGTACTGGGTAACACATTCTCATGAGGGGTGTGCAAAGTTTAAGCTGCCCTTGTGACGTCAGGCAAACACAGGAAACTTTGCATAATATGAAGGCGGGTAAAGTTTCCTGACTTCACCTGACTTTGTATAAGGAGAAGTTTGGCTTCTCAGGCTCTGATTCGCTACTATCGTATATGGTCTGCCCAGGAACAGCGGGATGTCGGGTTCAGGAACTTTGTTGGCCAACATGACTACTTTTCCCTGTCCTCTCACTCATGGCCAGACTGGCTGTCGAGGGCACCGGGCATTTCCCAGGGAGGTTGGAAGGGCGGGGGCCAGTTTTGAGGAGATGGGGGCATTTTGTTTTGTTACTAGGTGCCGGTTTTGCAGTTGTGCGTCAATATCGGCCCCCAGTAACAAAAACATCAGTGCTGGGAGCCGGTTTTGTTACTGGGGGCCGGTTTTGCAGCGGCACTACAATATTGGCCCCCAGTCACAAAAGAAGCAGTGCTTCACTCTTGCACTCGGCCCTCTCCCTCCCCCCTTGGGGGCTGGTCCTACAAAATTGCAAGGGCTGCTATGGGTTCCCAGTGCGGCCCTGCTCTCACAGCCCTTAGATATGAGTTGCTATGGAGGACCTCTGAAATAGCCATGCATTGCCTATTCTGGCTGAAGGGTCTGGATTTCTAGCAAGCTAGGAATGGACAGTGCTAGCTGCTGACCAGAGGTATCCAGTTTTTTGCCCCATAGGCCCTGGAAGTCCAGGTGGAGTGGGTGCTGCAGCAATCCCAAAATAACTATGCTGAACGTCACAAGGTGAATTAGCAATAAAGAATTTAAACTTTGTTTTTAACTTGTCACATTTGCTGTCCATTCAAAGACAGAGGTCAAATGTCAGGATATGACTTCTGAAAAATTGTTGTTTATTCTTCTGACATGGAGATTAGTGTCTACTTTTTTTCTGACTGGAAAGTGAGAGGGTTTTGTAACCATGTGACAATCTTGCTGGTGTACCCGGAGTGTGACAGGAAAGGCTGTAGAATGTAATTATTTTAACACATGACAACATTTAAATGCCTGTAAATTAACTCTACAAATATTTTAAAATATACCAGCAGATAGGAAAGCAGAAAATAGGCAATTTTTTTGTAATTCTCAAATGCAATGGAAGCAAAGATTTTAATAGGATCAGAACAAGCCAGGGCACTTTGATTAGCAGAAATTATAAATACTTGCTGACACCCAAATGCCACACATAATCATTTGTACTCTGTATAGTTTACTTTTATCAAGAAGCCAGCATGTCTCTGCAAATTTAGTGGGCATTTCAAAGACGATTTGCTGTCTGAAAACAGAAGTGTGCTGCTACGCTATGCTGTAGTAATATATTTGCGACAGTGAGCTCCAAAGTACACCACCGGTTGCATACTACACCATTACCCCTCTCCTGATAAATGGGCTTGGCTCACTTGATACACTTATTCTTTGTGCGACACTTGGATTTTTCACAATCCCTTTGACTTCTGTGATGTAACATTGATGGCAGCACCCCCACCCTGAAAATTGTTCCATCACCACTGCTTGGTCTTGAGCAGTTGTGGGAATACAATCTCACTGCGAGAGAGGAACCTCAAATGGCCAACTAACATGCCAAATAAGTATAAGATGAGAATTATGAACAAATGGTTTTAAAATATTCAATGGGTGGATTCATAATCTGGAGAGACTAGGATGAGATTGCAAGCGAAAGGAACAGGACGCCAGAAAGGAGGGAGAATGCGTTAAATGCAAGAGGGTGGAATGGCTTGAGTCCTGAAGTAAGGCATCTGTGGCCCATGCCTCTGGATATGAGTGCCAGCTGATAAAGACCAGAAGTTGAGGTTTGAGGGGAAAGACAAAGAGGTCCAGATTGAGGAGACCCAAAAGGTACTCAATGGCCTAGAAGACCTGGGGTTTCAGTATCCAGTCTCGTACGTCCTGCTGAATACAAGAATTCTAACACACTGTCACTTTGGAAAGGCCAGGGAGACATTCGTTGATAACCACAAGGTGTTTCAAAAGATCTTTCGAGAGATTGGCGATGGGTTTTGAACTTGCACCACTACGTTTGATTAAATAAGGGACCGGCGGCAAGTTTCCTATCCTGAGGACCCATCAATATGTTTAATGCTTGTCTACACTCTTGGCAGCAAAGGTGGAGCAAGGAGCTCCAAAGTGTTGCTTAGAGGTGACATTCTGCTAGAGACCATGAGCCTGCAGTGATTAAGCCATTCAGGTTGGCTCCCTAGTCTGACCTGCTGACATCTGAATCGGTGACCAAGTCATATACTGCTTAAATCTGTGTATTTAGCAAGATACAGCGGGCCTCATTTATGAGGCCTTGAGTCAGTTTTGCTCTTCCGATGCGTCACTTTTTTTGACGCATCGGCTGCGTAAAACATGCCTCCTGTTGGGCACTGTTTACAAAGAGACGTATCTAAGCAGATGCATCACTTTGTAAACCCCTGTGCTACATTATACCTGCGTCAGGTATAATGTATGCAGGGGGGGGCGTTCCCCCGCAAAAAGCATCATAGAAGTGACACAGTGAAATCAATGAGATTTCACTGCGTCACTTCTAGGATGCCATTGCGTCTAAATCTTGCGACTGCCTCACAGCAGTCGTAAGACTGACGCAGGCCCTTTCACATGGGGCTTGCCCCATGTGAAAGGACGCATTGCTGGAGTTACGTCACTTTTGTGACACACTCCAGCAATGCGTCACTTTTGCGCTTAGATACGTCAGAAATACCGACGTATCTGTAACTCCTTGCGACATGATGTGTCATACATTAAATATGACGCATCAGGTATGTCGCAAGGAGTGCGCACTGAGAAGTGACGCATCGCTGCTTTCACGCAGCGATGCGTCATTTCTCATTTAGTGGCCCAGAGTCTATTACTCTTAAAGGCATTATTTCAGTATTAGTGACTGATATGTCAGTACTGTGGAGTAGTTTGAGGGCTCTTTGCTTTGCTTTGTCCTGAAGTTACATGCATGATGGCAAAACAAAATAGAGAAACTTCTTGAGAGCTTTGTGGGTGTCTTACTAATGATAGAAGGGTGACGGTGAGTATAGAGGTGCATCATGAGATCTCTGTGGATGCACTAGTTCTGGGATAGGTTCAAAAGATTAGGACAGGTGTATCTCAAGAGAGCCTTGTTCTTTCCATTGTTGAAATCAGGGGCCATGCTAAAAATGGGGGTCTCTACTTCGCAAAGGTTTGCACCTTTGTCCAAGTTGGGACACTTCTTCCTAGTTAGGGTAAGGGGAATACACTTCTACAATAACCCCTGGTCACCTCCTTGGTAGCTTGGTAGCTTGGCACGAGCAGACAGGCTTATCTCAGAGGCAGTGTGTAAAGCATTTGTGCACACATACAATAATACAGTGAAGACACTATAAATGGACACCACACCAGTTTAGAAAAATATGTAATCTTTATCGAAACCAAACAAGACCAAAACAACCGAAATACGCAACACAGTAATCAAAATGTAATCCTTAGAAGGTAAAAATAGTTCTGTCCAAAGCAAATTATAGATACAACACTTTAAACATAAAGTACCTTGGATGTGTCACAATCATAAACAAAAACAGCCTAGGGAAGGTGATGCGTTGGTTCCTTACACCCGGGAAAGGTGATGCGTTTGTTCCTTGTTCCAGGGGATGTGATGCGTAAGTTCCTTACTGCCACGCAGGGGAGGTGATGCGTCGGTTCCCTACTGAAGGGAAGGTGTTGCGTCGGTTTCTTACTGTGGCCCTGGTGTCCTTGTAGACTTGGCGCACGAGTGCGATGCATGGATGTGTTGGTTCTGGATGTGATAGTAATGGCAACAGCGCTGCGTTGGTCTCACCAGCTGCGGTTCCGCAATATGTTGGTTCTTACAGCCGCACACCAGGGCCTGCATTGGAATCGGAGCGGTGATCTTAGACTTCGGAGACCAGTGCACGGGATTCTCCAGCCACGGGCAGGCGCTTCATCGACTTATGGCTAAAGGCTAACAGAAAGGGCCTTTTAGATGGTGCAGTGAGCTAAAAAACGGTGTTGGATCTAGCCCTGATCTCTTGACTGGGTGAGAGTATTCTGCTTAATTCAGAAACTCTGTCCATCACCACCCCTTGTTGTTAAATATTTTGTCCACCCTAAGCGTGGAAGGGTATACTCAGATGTGAGTCCCTTGCTCATTGCACCATCAGGATTCAAGCAAGCCGGGCCGACGACGGCTGAAACGCCAGAAACCGGTCCCCGGAAGCTTGTTTCCTTCCCAGTGTAAGAATTGGCTTGGTAGTTTGGTTTGCCCTGTTCCCATCATGCACTGGGACAGGAACAGACTAATTTGCATATAGCCAGGTTCTGAACTGGGATGGTGCAGTGAGCTAAAAAACGGTGTTGGATCTAGCCCTGATCTCTTGACTGGGTGAGAGTATTCTGCTTAATTCAGAAACTCTGTCCATCACCACCCCTTGTTGTTAAATATTTTGTCCACCCTAAGCGTGGAAGGGTATACTCAGATGTGAGTCCCTTGCTCATTGCACCATCAGGATTCAAGCAAGCCGGGCCGACGACGGCTGAAACGCCAGAAACCGGTCCCCGGAAGCTTGTTTCCTTCCCAGTGTAAGAATTGGCTTGGTAGTTTGGTTTGCCCTGTTCCCATCATGCACTGGGACAGGAACAGACTAATTTGCATATAGCCAGGTTCTGAACTGGGATGGTGCAGTGAGCTAAAAAACGGTGTTGGATCTAGCCCTGATCTCTTGACTGGGTGAGAGTATTCTGCTTAATTCAGAAACTCTGTCCATCACCACCCCTTGTTGTTAAATATTTTAGGGCCCCTAGCAGGGCCCCTTTACCCCATGGCTCTCTGCTATGGGCCCTGGGGTGCATCTGTGGTGACTCCCTAAATAGCTATGCATCGTGTGGCAGGCTCCACATGGTGCCTGCCACATGGTGCATGGATGTTTCAAAACTGTATTTTTCCTATTGTGCGTGTGCTGCGGCCCACAGGACAAGCCGCTGTGTTATTCTTTAATAAACTCAAACTTAAAAAAAAAGGAGTTTATGTGTAAGAACATTCTGTACCTATGCTGTAAAACGTGTGCCTATTGTCCCTTTCCCAGGCCTGCAATAATGATTTATCGCAATGGAATATATGCATGGAACTGAATATCCAGTTTACATTGACTGTCATCACAAAACGGCTCTTAACAGCACAGGCACATTATCCAGCATTACAGTATAAAAGAAATTGCGCTGCACATTACCTGTATATTCATCTTTGTGCACACCTCTGGCACAAGAATAATTAACCTAAAATGAGATCGATATTTATTTAAGCCAAACGTCAACGCCCGTCTAGTGACCTGGCTCCAGCCAAACCGATCCCAAGCTAGAAGTTCTGCATGGAAAGAGTAGGGCATGCTATATAATGACAAGTAACAACCCCAGGCAAACCAAAATTCCAAAGTGCAATGAAAACCAGCAAATTACAAATGACACTTATAAAAAATCATCAGAGTATTTAATATTTTTCTGAATACAAATTACACAAAAAATGCATATATTTTCTAAAACACCATATACATAATAATTAAAACAGACATGAACATAAAATTTAAAAATGATGGTAAGGGTGAAGTAGTGACGGTTTCTTCAACGCGTTTCGACACCAAGTGTCTTCGTCAGGAAAGTACCATCATATAATTAATTGGAAAAATTGAACTTACGGCACTGCACCGTCAGGTTCGTTTTTTAGTAAAGTGTCATTTTCAATTTGCTGGTTTTCATTGCACTTTGGAATTTTGGTTTTGCCTGGGTTGTTACTTGTCATTCTATTGCTTGCCCTGACCCAGGAAATTGATCCACAATCAGGGGGTCCTTGTTATTTACCCAGAGTAGGGCATGCCACATGACACCTTGCATGCAGGGATGTGCTTGTTTAGTTCGGCACAGCCCACAGCAGAGATCCATATCCACTGGTCAAAACCCATTCAGAGCCTCATAAGCATTACACCAGTTATTTCTCTGTAAATGCATACATTCGAAAAATATTGCTTCCAAAATTTCACACCCTGAGAGGAGCAGAAAGGTTTTTGCATTTGAGTAACTTAGAAGAGGACACCAAAAAAACAAGCATTTACAATGCAATGGTCTCGGCATCATTAAAGGTAGAGCTATTGGCATTGCTCATGACAATTTTTTTTTCTTTAAATCATAAATAAATGGCATTGTCATTTACATTGTCAATACACACCACTCTGCACTCAACTGCACTCACCTGCACTGCACTCAACTGCACTCACCAGCACTGCACTGCACTCACCTGCACTCACCTGCACTGCACTCAACTGCACTCACCTGCACTGCACTGCACTCACCTGCACTGCACTGCACTCACCTGCACTGCACTCACCTGCACTGCACTCACCTGCACTGCACTCACCTGCACTGCACTGCACTCACCTGCACTGCACTCACCTGCACTGCACTGCACTCACCTGCACTGCACTGCACTCGCCTGCACTGCACTCACCTGCACTGCACTGCACTCACCTGCACTGCACTCACCTGCACTGCATTCACCTGCACTGCACTCACCTGCACTCACCTGCACTGCACTCACCTGCACTGCACTGCACTCACCTGCACTGCACTGCACTCACCTGCACTGCACTCACCTGCACTGCACTCACCTGCACTGCACTGCACTCACCTGCACTGCACCTGCACTGCACTCACCTGCACTGCACTCACCTGCACTCCACTCACCTGCACTGTACTGCACTCACCTGCACTGTACTGCACTCACCTGCACTGTACTGCACTCACCTGCACTGCACTGCACTCACCTGCACTGCACTCACCTGCACTGCACTCGCCTGCACTGCACGCACTGCACTGCACTCGCCTGCACTGCACTCGCCTGCACTGCACTCGCCTGCACTGCACTCGCCTGCACTGCACTCGCCTGCACTGCACTCGCCTGCACTGCACTCGCCTGCACTGCACTCACCTGCACTGCACTCGCCTGCACTGCACTCACCTGCACTGCACTGCACTCACCTGCACTGCACTCACCTGCACTGCACTGGCCTGCACTGCACTCACCTGCACTGCACTCACCTGCACTGCACTCACCTGCACTGCACTCACCTGCACTGCACTCACCTGCACTCACCTGCACTGCACTCACCTGCACTGCACTCACCTGCACTGCACTCACCTGCACTCACCTGCACTGCGCTCACCTGCACTCCACTGCACTCGCCTGCACTGCACTGCACTCACCTGCACTGCACTGCACTCACCTGCACTGCACTCACCTGCACTGCACTGCACTCACCTGCACTGCACTCACCTGCATTGCACTGCACTCACCTGAACTGCACACACCTGCACTGCACTCACCTGCACTGCACTCACCTGCACTGCACTCACCTGCACTGCACTGCACTCACCTGCACTGCACTACACTCACCTGCACTGCACTGCACTGCACTCACCTGCACTGCACTCACCTGCATTGCACTGCACTCACCTGCACTGCACTGCACTCACCTGCACTGCACTCACCTGCACTGCACTGCACTCACCTGCACTGCACTGACCTGCACTGCACACACCTGCACTGCACTCACCTGCACTGCACTCACCTGCACTGCACTCACCTGCACTGCACTCACCTGCACTGCAGTGCACTCACCTGCACTGCACTCACCTGCATTGCACTGCACACACCTGCACTGCACTCACCTGCACTGCACTCACCTGCACTGCACTGCACTCACCTGCACTGCACTCACCTGCATTGCACTGCACACACCTGCATTGCACTCACCTGCACTGCACTCACCTGCACTGCACTGCACTCACCTGCACTGCACTCACCTGCACTGCACTCACCTGCACTGCACTCACCTGCACTGCACTCACCTGCACTGCACTCACCTGCACTGCACTCACCTGCACTGCACTCACCTGCACTGCACTCACCTGCACTGCACTCACCTGCACTGCACTCACCTGCACTGCACTCACCTGCACTGCACTCACCTGCACTGCACTGCACTCACCTGCACTGCACTCACCTGCACTGCACTCACCTGCACTGCACTGCACTCACCTGCACTGCACTGCACTCACCTGCACTGCACTGCACTCTGCACTCACTACTCTGCACTCACTACTCTGCACTCACTACTCTGCACTCACTACTCTGCACTCACTACTCTGCACTCACTACTCTGCACTCACTACTCACTACTCCGCACTCACTACTCACTACTCCGCACTCACTACTCACTACTCTGCACTCACTACTCACTACTCTGCACTCACTACTCACTACTCTGCACTCACTACTCTGCACTCACTACTCACTACTCTGCACTCACTACTCTGCACTCACTACTCACTACTCTGCACTCACTACTCTGCACTCACTACTCACTACTCACTACTCTGCACTCACTACTCTGCACTCTGCATTCACTACTCTGCATTCACTACTCTGCACTCACTACTCTGCACTCACTACTCTGCACTCACTACTCTGCACTCACTACTCACTACTCTGCACTCACTACTCTGCACTCACTACTCACTACTCTGCACTCACTACTCACTACTCTGCACTCACTACTCACTACTCTGCACTCACTACTCACTACTCTGCACTCACTACTCACTACTCTGCACTCACTACTCACTACTCTGCTCTCACTACTCACTACTCTGCTCTCACTACTCACTACTCTGCACTCACTACTCACTACTCTGCACTTACTACTCACTACTCTGCACTCACTACTCACTACTCTGCACTCACTACTCTGCTCTCACTACTCACTACTCTGCACTCACTACTCACTACTCTGCACTTACTACTCACTACTCTGCACTCACTACTCACTACTCTGCACTCACTACTCTGCACTCACTACTCTGCACTCACTACTCTGCACTCACTACTCACTACTCTGCACTCTGCACTCACTACTCTGCACTCTGCACTCACTACTCTGCACTCACTACTCACTACTCTGCACTCACTACTCACTACTCTGCACTCACTACTCTGCACTCACTACTCACTACTCACTACTCTGCACTCACTACTCTGCACTCACTACTCTGCACTCACTACTCACTACTCTGCACTCACTACTCACTACTCTGCACTCAGCACTCACTACTCTGCACTCACTACTCTGCACTCACTACTCTGCGCACTCACTACTCTGCGCACTCACTACTCTGCGCACTCACTACTCTGCGCACTCACTACTCTGCGCACTCACTACTCTGCACTCACTACTCTGCACTCACTACTCTGCACTCACTACTCTGCACTCACTACTCACTACTCTGCACTCACTACTCACTACTCTGCACTCACTACTCTGCACTCACTACTCACTACTCTGCACTCACTACTCACTACTCTGCTCTCACTACTCACTACTCTGCACTCACTACTCACTACTCTGCACTTACTACTCACTACTCTGCACTCACTACTCACTACTCTGCACTCACTACTCTGCTCTCACTACTCACTACTCTGCACTCACTACTCACTACTCTGCACTTACTACTCACTACTCTGCACTCACTACTCACTACTCTGCACTCACTACTCTGCACTCACTACTCTGCACTCACTACTCTGCACTCACTACTCTGCACTCACTACTCACTACTCTGCACTCTGCACTCACTACTCTGCACTCTGCACTCACTACTCTGCACTCACTACTCACTACTCTGCACTCACTACTCACTACTCTGCACTCACTACTCACTACTCTGCACTCACTACTCACTACTCACTACTCTGCACTCACTACTCTGCACTCACTACTCTGCACTCACTACTCTGCACTCACTACTCTGCACTCACTACTCTGCGCACTCACTACTCTGCGCACTCACTACTCTGCGCACTCACTACTCTGCGCACTCACTACTCTGCGCACTCACTACTCTGCGCACTCACTACTCTGCGCACTCACTACTCTGCGCACTCACTACTCTGCGCACTCACTACTCTGCGCTCACTACTCTGCACTCACTACTCTGCACTCACTACTCTGCACTCACTACTCTGCACTCACACTCTGCACTCACTATTCTGCACTCTGCACACTCACTCTGCACTGTGCACACCACTGATATCATGGAATCTTCCACCACACTTTCTAAAACTCTATAGTCCGAAGCATAATAGGCACAGAACCAAAAGAAGGGTAGACATTGCTTAAAATAATCTTATTGTATTTATGAAATACAAAAGCGAGACTGTGAAATGTGCTGAATATCAGTTTGTTATGAATCAACAGAGTGGAGTTAGAGAACCAAGAAATAGTAATTTGGAATCCGGGTTAGAAGGAGTAGTAATCACAAGCTGAGCATCAACGGGCGCGAAACAGCGTGGTGGGCGCGCAGGAGACGCAGCGTGAGCGTGCACATCAGCTGAAGATCGCCGGAGAAGATTCCGAGTCTGCCTGCTGCCCTGACTGACCCGCTGCGGAGGGAAAGAGCCCGGTGAATGGGGGTAGAGGGGGGGCGGCAGAGAGGGAGTGGGCAGAGAGGGAGGGTGTGTGTGTGCGTGTGTGTGCGTTTGTGTGTGTGTGTGTGTGTGCGTGCGTGTGTCTGTCTGTGTCTGTGTGTGTCTGGTGTGTGCCTGCCTGCCTGCCTTTGTGTGTGCGCGTCCACAGACCCTGGTCGGCTCGTGCACCGCTCTGTACTCCCTTGCGAGCTTACTCTGTGACAATAGTTCTCGTTGCCGAGACCTAAAAATCAGAAAATAGTTTATTTTTAAAATAAAAAGCATTATCCCAAGGCAAGGAACAAGAGGAGAAAATACAACAAAGGGAGAAGGCTGAGCCTGGACTAGCAGCAGAGTAAGGCACAACTATAGTAGCCTTGGAAAAAAAATAATTTGGCACAGCAAATGTCCATCAAAAGGCAAGTTCAGTTTTGTAATCCTTTATTTCGAATATTCAAGAACAGTTACCAGATACCATGGTGGGCAACCAATCAGATCAGATCTTATCCACAGGAGCTACTCCTCAATTCGACTGCCAGAGTCGGCTGCTTTCTTTATGTCAAGATCTTCAAAAACACAAATTCATCGAAAACAATTTTTAGAAACTATTTACCCTAAACTGTTTAATTCGAATTTTAAACATGAATGACATTTACCATTTGGTAGAAACTACTGGAAACCAATTGACTGAATGGCTTTTTAAAGGCAATTGCTGTCCACATGTTTTTTTAAATGTCCATTTAATTAATTTTAAAAAGATAGTGGCCTTTCTCCAAACTTTGCACATCATTTTTTTCTTCCTTTCCCACATCGTGTCACTTTGCGATATTTCGTTTTTGAAAATGCTTTTCCAGGTGGTTAAACCCAACTCTGGTTTCCCCTCTCTACTGTTTTTTTTTATCCCACATTCCTTACTACTCCCTCCTTAAACTTTTCCCTCCTATATTTGCTCCTTGTTGTCTTCTCCTTGTCTTATTTGGGGGGCACTATCACTATAAAGTCACCTTCCTATTACCACTCTTAAAATAATGTGTTTTTCACCTCACCATGCCTCACAATGCTTCACCTTTTAAAAATGTGTCCCTTTCACACCCTCTTCCTAATCCCCCGTAGCCTGTCTCCCTCTAACTTTGTCAAATCTCGACATTTTTCTCCATATCCTTAACCGAATTCACTATAGAGTCAATAATAACATTTTTTATACATAAAGTAATATATAACTGTTATATCATTTTCAACAAAACTCTATTTCTATTAATTGTTATAAATTTACTTTTGTAGTACTTACTGTTTTTAAGTCCTATTAATTCGTTTCCCACTATTTCTGTTTTTGATTATTTAAGCTCTTATTACTAGGTTTTTCTCAATTTGATTTGAGTTAAATTTACAGATTACCGTCAGCTAGAGACTCTCTTCGCCCACTCATAGGCCAGCTAGTAGTGCAGTGGTTTGAATTTTAATCAGCATATTAGGATTCAAGTTATGTACAGACCAAAATTGAACATGCTAGAAATGACGCGAATTGTTGCCCGGGCCTACATCCTTGCTGCTTTAGTTATCTGAATTCACTAGGGTACGTTTTCCAGTTCGATTTTCATTTTCCTAGTCAGATATTGTGGATTTGAGTAGTAGTAATCTCGAGTATAAGGATAAACTACTAGCTGAAAACATTTCTGAGCATCATTTTTGACCTTGGTTAATTTTAAAAGTTTTCAAAAACTATTTGAACTCAGACTTCTATTAATGAATTTCAATTTCATCTAGTCTTTTTGTGTGAAGAATAAATTGAATTGCAGTTTTCACATTGGTTTCTACTACAAGAATTCCAGCTAGCATCATTTCAGAGATTCGTTCGGCCATAGTTATAATCTGGATCACTTGGTCTCTAGAGCACTTTCATGCAATGTAAGTCCAGTCTTTCTGGAACAATAGGTCATCCAGGAAAATTCAGGCCTCATTTGTTATTTTCAAACGCTTTGGGACTAATTTTCCTCTAGTAAATTCTGTCATTGTAGATCTGAGGAGAGATGTTTTTATTTAAATGTTTTTGACTGCTAGGATTGCTTCCCACTCATTTACATGGAAAGTGGAGCACTTCATTGAAGACAATGGAGCGCTCCGTGATTCCTCTGGCCGGTAAAGGCCCACAAAGCAACATTCCAATGTTTTCACAATGGCCTCTCTCATACCTGAGGGGATTTAAACCCCCTCCGGCTCTGAGAGGGCTTTGTTTTATTTGTTAGAACATTCTGCCCTCTAGTGGCAGAATGTTCCAATTACCTTATAGCCCTTCGTAGCCCTTCGTAGCTAGGTTATACCGGCTAGTAAAGCTCCGCTCCATTGAAAACAATGGAGAAGCTCTGGGTTTATAATGGCTGTTATAAGCCCGGAGTTCCAACAGAGCAATGTTTGTCTTCATGTTTCTCCTCTTTTTAGAGGACACAATTCTACTCTTAGTGGGTGGAATGTTCGAACAACCTTATAGCCTCAGGCTATACCAGTTATTAAAGGTCCTCTCCCTAGTTATAGGCTCTCACCTGTGGCTCATGCCTACATCTCAGGTTCAGGGCCTTTAACAACCAGTATAGTCCTCAGCAGTGGGCTATAATGGATAATGTTGCTTTTACCACAGCTATGAGCAGACAGGAAGATGAAGAACACTGTGGGTGAAAGTCCTGCGTCATTAAAGAGAAATAAGTTTATGCTTGGGAGAGGGCACCGAGTTATTTCTCAAATACATCCATTTAGTTTTGTTAAAATAGTGACTGAGTTTGTGTAGATATAACATATTTGGGATGTTGCAGCCTGGGCTCTTTTTCCAGCCTCTTATACCCCCTACTTCCCAATATGATCAGGATATGACACTTGCATTGTAACCATGTTAAGTCGTAGCCAATGGGGAAGGCTAAGTGGTGACAGAAACCACTATGAACTCTTGGAAGCTGAGAACCAACTGCGAGAAGTTGTCGCACATGCCTCACGACTCTGCATCCAGTGTCATTTAACGAGGTGCATTAATGAGACGCACCTTCTCCTCTTTAGAGCTTTTTGTTTATCTGCCATTTCTTCACTATGGAGGCCTAGCATATATACGTCAATGTCAGTAGCAGCTCCTGGAGGGAGTGCTACCGGGCGATGATGCAGGGCGGGGGAGGGTCAAGGTGTGGGGTAGTAAACTACGGATTATGGCATTACAGATGTAAGTATACAAATAATTAAATAAAACGAATTGCATTGCACTCAATAGGCCATAATCTGGAGTTGGCTGCCCCCCCCCCCCCCACCCTGCCCCTCCGTCGCCTTGCGTCACCGCCCGTCAGCACTCCCTCCAGGAGCAGGTACTGGTCAATGTAGAGACCGCTAGATCGATAAAATGTTAAACTCTGTCTGCTGGAGAAATTGCAGCTCAAAGTCTTAAAGTAACTTTGTTTACCTAGACAAATTCCTAGCACTGCATGACCATTTGCAATCATGGGTCTGCCCAGCATTTCCAGGGTCCCACTAAAAATCACAATTAACATGGTTACAATAATTTTAATTGGTTTCCTTTTATCCGTTTTTGTTAAATTTTTATGATATTTAAGTATTTGAGTTCCAAATCTTTTAATTTTTCTGAACATGATCCGGACCTTGCAGGCGTTCTTTGTGTTGTCTGAGGGAGAGTACGCGAAAAGGTTTGTTTAGTAGCTTACCAGAGCATGCACAAAGTCTGTGGCTCCTTTCCCTCTGCAGTCTGCAAGTGCTGAATAGTTGTGATGGTGATAGGACTCCTTCATATGTATATCTGTGTTGAAGGTTTGATGCGTTTGTTATGGATTTATTTCATGTGCTGGGTTCTCCACTGTTTCCATTGGATTTTGGGTAGAGACCTGGGGCCGTATTATGGAAAGTGCTGCAGGGGGCGTGATGAGCGTTTGCACCCGCTTTGCACGCCCCGGGGCACTTTGGTATTACAGAAAAGGCTGCATATGCTTGTGAAACCCTTTCTGTAAAATAAATAGAGCTGGCGCACATATAGCGCCAGCGCAATCCGCAGAGGTGAACCCCTTTGCCTCTGTGTCCGCGTTCTGCGCCTGCACTGTATTATAGACATGGGTGCAGAGGTAAAGAAGACTAGAATGTGGAGCACTGTCAGTGCGCCCCTGATGGCAGCCCAAGACATCCCCTTGCAGGTGGGTGCAGTCACTCACTGCAAGGGGATCTCTAATCCACCTTAAAAGACAAATGCAGGCGCATTGCCGCCTGTACAGCGAAAAACGGAGCGGTTCTTCAAAGCTGCTCGGTTTTTCACTACAATGCGCTGACCTGGGGCAGCCCAGCTTTGCGGCTGCCCTGGGGGCAGCGCATTCCATGTAATAGGGCACACTTTCCCTGTTTGCACCTGGCGTTCAGTATTTGTATTGTGGTTTTCGGTGGGAATTTTTGTAATATACTTATTTCATGTTTGCTGTGTTTTTGTATTGATTAATTGGATGTATGACGTTACAACGCACACTTTTACAACGCACACCTTTACAACACATTTTTTACAATGCAACATCCATTACAACGCATTCCATTACAACGCATGGCATTACAACGAAATTTTAAAAACTACATTTACAACGCATTCCATTACAATGCATAATACCTTTACAACGCATACCATTACAACGCTTTACATTTTATTGCATGTTTGGTAAGTATTGGATATTGTAGGGGTAAAATTTACTATTCTAACTCCAGGGGGTGCAACAGTAGGGTAAGTGTTGGATAGTGTAGGGGTAAAAATTACTATTCTAACTCCAGGGGGTGCAACAGTAGGGTAAGTGTTGGATAGTGTAAGGGTAAAAATTACTATTTTAACTCCAGGGGGTGCAACATTAGGGTAAGTGTTGGATGGTAATGTTATACTTTGTAATGGTATGCGTTGTAAAGACTGAGTTGTAATGGCATGCATTGTAGTGGTGTGCGTTGTAGTGTCATGCGTTGTAAAAGTTTCTTTGTAATGGTAGTGCGTTGTAAAAGTTGCGTTGTAAAAGTTGCGTTGTAAAGGTTGTTTCCCGATTAATTGCATGAATCTGCAAAGGACTGGTATTGGACACCATTCCTAAGTCAGGGGAAACTTGCAAAATGTCCTTCTTTGGATGTGGCAATACATCAGCAGCCATACTACAGAACCTTGTACAGCTGAAAATAAAACACGTGCATTTGCAAAATGTTCCCTACTTGAGCAACAGGGAATGGCAAACACCACAGTACTTGCAGCAGAGTGAAGGTGGGAAACAGGGTCCATGTGCTTTTTGTCCTTTTCCTATAATTGGAAACAACTAAAGCCAAGCTGCTGGTGGGAAGGATTCTCAGAAACCTTAACACATCAATATACGAGGCAGGGTTCATTCTGCGAAATGTTGCTGATGTTTCCGAATGCAGCAATGTTTGCCTGCCAGGCACAGCGGACCTTCACTTGTACATTATTTTCCCTTTGTGCAGGCATTGAAATGTAAACATATGTGGCAGATTGCAAAAGTGACATAATAGGGTGTGTATGGTCCATGGGTCCTTAAATGCCCTCAGCTCAGGGTCTGATTGGTAATGCGGGCACTAGGACAATGCCCGAGGGGCCGGTGTCCAAGCTCCAGCTGTGGGCAGCTTTTTTGAGCAGCGTGGGGACGGATTTGGGTGGTTTCTGCATTGTTCGATGCTGCCAGCAGGGCGGGACTGGCTACTGGGCGTTTTGGAATGCTACCGAGCTGGGGGCTGATTTCGTTGATGGGGACCTGCGTGCGCTGAATGAAATTAATTTAGCTTTGTTTATTTCTAAGCACACGCAGGTCTCCATCAACGAAATTAGCCCCCGCAGCAGTGACATCAGCCCACAGCTCGGCAGCATTCCAAAACGCCCGGTAGCCAGTCCGACCCTGGCTGCCAGTGGCCCAGTGGGTGCCTGAGTGACCTTTCTGGAGGCAGATGGGCGTCCATTACCTCTCTTTAATCAACCGGCAGAGGTGTCACTCCCTTTCTCTCGCTGGCCCGGTCCATTAATGTAGGCAGATTGAGCAGGGGCTGGGGGCCTGAGCAGAAGTGGCCTCACTTGTTTTCAGGTGTGTTTCACCAGTGTATACTAAATTGTGCATTTTTTTTACCCCCCCCCCCCTTTTTTTTATAAAATTTCGCTGAAGCAGTGTTTTGCAGAAAGACAATATGCAAATGTGGGCCACTTTTTTTAGCATGCCCGGGCCAATTTCTCATCCCAATCCAACCCTGCCTCTGCTGTCACTCACAGTCAGTGGCGTAACAATGGCCCCTGCAGCCCCCGTGGGTCCCTGAGCTCCGGGCCGGCCCCCGGCACTGTGCATGTGCGGTGGACCCCTGGCCTGAGAGCTCCTGATTGGTTCCAGGGGGTGAGGAGGGCTCCGTGTAATTTGCGGGTGGGGTGGGGGGCCGGAGGGGGGGTTTGTCTAGTTACGTTAATCACTGCACACAGTGGAAGATGTCCCTGACAGGCAGCTTCCATTTTAGGAATGGTTGAATATTGCAAAGGCAGTCAATAACCACTCAGTGGTTTGTGACTGCAGGTGCGACCACTAAGCATTGATAGACATCCTTGAAAGTTTCAAGGAAAGGTTGATATTGGCTTTTCCGTCTTTTTTGCCTCACGATTCTCAAGGACTTACAATGTGTGCCTTCTGAGTTACACTGACAATTGAGACTTTTTTGTTTTTTGCCCATTCAAAGAATACCAATGTGAGCAGCACAAGCCATGTGAGGGCAAAATATGTGGCTATGTTGGCACCAGGGTGCCTTTACCTTTACAGGAGCAGAAACTAGTCAAATCTACCAATGGCTTAAAATGCTTTTAACACAGGAACCTAATGGCACTATTCCTGGTCGCACCATTGCATGCAGCATGTACAGAGTCTCAGGGCTAGAAGTTTCAGTGTATGGCTCTCTCACCTAGTTGGCTTTAACAGAGAAATCTTTCTAGCAAAGGATTTGAAACAGCTGATCTCAAAATAGGACACTAATTCCAATATCTTAGCTTCAATACCACATTTAGAAATGGCTTCAGGACTTTCCAGATTTGAAAGGGCTAATGTTGGTACTATATGCTTATAATAGGTTTCATCTGAGTGACTTTGGTAAACTCTCCCCTGTTTTGCACTTCCAGGAATACATGCAGCAGACAATATCCTCTGGGTATGCCCACAGACTCGGCTAAGGATCCTTATGAGTTTTTGTGGAGATACTTACACTACTTTCTGACAATGGTAATATAAACACCAGAAAATGATTTAGGGTTCAGTAATGCACTCAACCCCTACCTAACACTTCTCCTAGCTTTATTGGATTTAGGAGATTGTGAATATGTTTTTGGGTCTGGCTTGACCACGCATATACCTGTTGCCCTGTTGTTAACAATAATTAAACTTGTCCAGAGTGATCTCCTGCTTCACACCAGAGGTTTATTTCTCTCTCACCATCATGCTATTGGCTGCTGATGTATTTTTCCACCTTCAATGCAGCACTTCCGCTAGAATTTTGTGAGAGTCTGTTTTACATCAGAAAGTGCACACATTTAATTTCATATTCAATATCTCCAGTCTGCAGTGCTTAATTTGTAAAATCATAAGTTCAATAGGCCATTGTAGCGTGCACCACCCATTACCTCTGTCAGTGCACCCAATGACAGTACCAAACCAACTACTAACCATCACGCTCGTACAAGTGTGACAATATAGACTATTCCAGGCCCCCAAAGCTATAAGAATGACTTGGGTGGCAGCTATTAGTAGTTTTTAATGTATATTGAATTAATAAACAACTGTTGTGCTTCTTTCTAAATTAGACAAACAGCACCACCATGTGGCAGAAGGTCATAAGTGCCAGTGCCGAACACCGGAAACCACCTGCTCAAATTAAGCAACGCTAGTCTTTCTGCTCATAATAATAATACATGGGCAACCAAATAAAATGTAATGCTCTGCAATGTTAGTCACCGCAAGTCCGTCTGTCTTTTCTGTGTTAACAACATGTAGTTGTCCTCTGCCACCTACTACAGGATATTCATGAACTGTCTGCATTTTCCATTCTTCCTATTCGTCACCACTAGCAAATTATCATTGAGAGTCCAGCACTCGCACAGACACCTCAGAGCAGATTTTTCCGCCCATTCCAAGAATTTGCTCAACGTCTAGAAAACTGTAAATACATTTTATGCAGAAAGAAAACATTTCTAGTTATTTTTTTCTCCAGGGCTGCAGTATTTTGTAATGGTTTTGTCAGAACTGAAATGGGAGCCGAGCCTGATCAAATCTTGCACATCCAGGCTGGAAATTTTGCATCTCTAGCATTTGAGCAGTAGGCTGTAGGCTTGAGGGCTACTTTTGTGAACAAGATAACCTGCTTTGATTGAACCCTGACCCCACAGACACAAATTTTTATCCTGGCTTCCTTCAGGGTACGGCTGCTTTAAATATTTTTGCCAGGACTGAGTCTGATTTCCAGCCTGGCCCTTTCGTATTTTGTAAATTGAGATGCCTAATCCTAAAATGGCTGAATCTCTTGTTCTGTGACCTTGCAAGACTTCAGCATGATCTCTTGGGGTCAGACTATCTACAGTCTTCAAAGTCTATGGCTTTTTAAAATTCAGTGCTTAATTTGAGCCGGTGGTTTCCGGTGCTTGGCACTGGTACTTAACTTGCAACACCAGCACTTCTGTTTGACTAATTTAGAGATAAGCACAACTACAGTTAGTTATTAATTCAATCTACTTTAAAAATTACTAATACCTGCCGCCCACATCTTGTAGCTGGCGGGGGCATTGGGTGGTGCAAGCTGCAGTGGCCCTGGCACTTATTTCGGGAAACGGCCACTATAACGTGGCCGTTTCCATGAAAACCTTTACCACGCATGCATTACAACGCATGCGTGGTTACCACAACAGCCTTTGCCACCCATACCTTTACTACGAGATATGTAGTAAAGGCATGTATGGTAAAGGCTAGAAAAAAAGAAAAAGGGGGCTTGGGGGTCTCCCCCCCCCCCCCCCAAAAAAAAGTGTGGGAATAAAAAGGGTGGATGGGGGTCTCTCCCCCCTCAAAAAAACTCACCTGATGTTATGAAGCAGAGGCAATCGGTGTTGTTTGAGAGGAAACGGAGGGGAACTTCTGCTTCCTCTGTATGACGTACGACGTCACCAAGGAGGATGGAGAGGAGATGACGTGAAAAGGTAAGGGGAATCTTAGTTAAAAAAAGTTTTTTTGAAAGATTACGGGTTAAGGGTAATTATAAGGAGCTGGGGGGGGTCATATAAGGGTACAGGGGAGGGGTATAACCTTTACCAAGAGTATGCCCTTACCATGCATAAATTTACAACGAAAATCGTTGTAAATCTATGCGTGGTAAGGAAATATTAGTGGTAACGGTTATGCGTGGAAAAAGCATTCCGTTGTAACGCATGTGTGGTAACGGCATGCGTTGGAACGAATGCGTTGTTGTAACGACATACAACCCTTATTTCATTACACATTAAGCACTGTTTAAATTCCCACTTTTAGGAATTGGCTCCAAGTGTTTTTATGTAGACACAGCAAAGTGGAAATGGCTCATTGTTGGAACTGGGGACACTGCGTCAAAGAGGGCCTGAATACCCCACTTGGATTGGCAGAGCAGAGCTCATTTGATTGACACCGTCTCTTGTGCTCTGCTTGTGCTCTGTAGCTGCGTTGGCCACCCTCCCCGGAGCAGGTTTTCATCCCTCATCCTTCACACAATATCCATTTCATCCTCTGCTAAAAAGTCAGGCAAGGTCTCCCAGGCAGGAGTGCCCATCCATAGCTGGCCATCTGCAGCACCGCACAGACTCCTCGCCTGACTGGAGAGGCTTCGGTGATGAAGGCCACGGTGGCGCCGTGGGACCGGCCAGGGTAAGCAGCGCATTATCCCCATGCACCTTCCTCCACGCGCTCTACTGAAGTTCTGCCGCCAGTGTCCGTGTTCTGTCCCACTGCGTTCCACTCCTCAGCTGTTATGCCACTTCTGCCCTCCAGTGGAGTAATGCAAAATACTGCATCTCCCCACCCCCCCTTTGCTGACTGTGAGGAGGACCCCTCAAGTCTTCAATATTTCACAGATATTCATTGGCATTGGGCTGAGTATGTACCATTTTGAAGAGTTGTGAGTCCCCTAGAGGGTTAGGACCCCCCCTGCGCCAAAGAGGACCGTGAAGAATAATACGAGTTCTAAATAAAGTTTTTGATTTACCGGTGTGGCGAGATATACAGACAAACACAGGCTGTGTTTAGCAGAGGAATTCTTACTCGCTGTCTACCTGGAGTGATTTAAATTCATAGCTCCGTGATACCATAGCTGGAACTGGGCTGGGAAATTTGTGAAACTATGCTGCGGAAATCATTATGATTTTTTGATGCCCATTGTCCTGATGAGGCCTAAAACTGCTTGACAGGCCGAAACGCGTCGACAGTTATCACCAATTTCGACACCCTCTTGATTTTGAAATTTCATGGACACAATCCCTAGGAGTACAATTTGATTAGAAGCTATAAAGACATTGATTATTGCTTCCCATGCTCCTGAATATCTTGGTGTTCAAAAAGGAATTAAGGCCAGAAAAGACATTGGCAGTACTTTCCTTGTATATAATTTATTGGGCTTCATATATAACCCAAGGATTTAGGGTTAACAAAAAGAAAATTTGATTGTGCTGATTGTTTTCTCACAAGATGAAATATTGTGTGACTAGTTGATTTGTACATATGATAAAAAAAATGAAAAAAGACTTTTTAAAAAGAAAGTTACAAATCATAATTATTGTTTGTGTATCTTTTTTTCAGTTGGTGTTAATAGCCACTAGATGAACGTTATAATATTATGATAGATTGACTCTGTACAATTCATAATGTTTTGAGACAGATAATTTCTAGTATCCCTGCCTTTAATTTTTCTTTAAGTAAAATACCGTTGGCATCACGTGTCTTTAGTAAACTGTATTCTACCCAGATGCCTCTTGGTTTATCGGGTTCCCCCTGTTGTTAATATCGAAGAGGCAGCAACAGCCTGAGTTATGCCTCTTCCTCCCTGTCCTTTCTGCCCCCTCCTCCAGTAGCCCTCTCCGCTCTCACCTGCACTGGGCACCGGACAGAGAAGCCCACTCATCGCCAGAGGCTGGTGCACCGTGCCATCAACCCATCCTCCCAGCAGCTCGGTGCCACTGACCTGCGGCGCTGAGCATATCCAGGGGACCCTGTCAGCGTCCTGCACGGCGTCCCACTGCCTTCAACACGTTGGCACATGTCATGCCGAGCTTTCAGCAGCCCAAGCCCCCCGCCCCCCTCTCTCTGCAGCTGTCCTGCACAGGACACCCCTCCTCCCTCAGAGCTGTGCCAAAGGCTGGCGCGCAGCTCCATCAATCCCCTGCGCAGCAGCCCGGTGCCACTGCACCTGCCGCGTTAACAACAGCTGAACTCGGCTGCAGATCCCCTTGCCATCATTGTACTGATGGGCCCACCGCCAAATCACAGCATCCAGCTAAAGGCAAAGAGTTCTTCCAAACAAACACTGTGAGGTATTCTGTGCTTCGTACAATATATTTACATATTATTAGTTACACACAGTTGTTTGTGGTGTGGTGTTCTGCCTAAATACATCACAGGCAAACAAAGTCCCCCTGACTTAATTTTAAGTTAAAAATCAAAAGAAATAGATTTCCAAGCTGGTCATCAATCAATACACACCGTTTTGTACTGAGCCCGTGGCCAGGAATGGATGTTCTTTTTTCCGTCAATACTGTACTTCTTCAACCGGTTTTTATCTTCATTTCATGCACCTTCAGCCTCCGCTCCTCAGTGCACCTCATCCTCTTAAAACTAATCTCGAATCTTGATTGTTTAACCCCTCGTCTCCAGCACGCAAGTGCCACCAATTAAGTTCAATATGTAACAGTAAAATTGGTTTTTTAATAGTTTTATTTCCAGACAGACATAAAATGACAGAAAATGTCAAAAATGAGTCTCACTCATGAAAGGTTATATATACACTGCTTGGCCTGTCATTTAAGTTCGTTTTTAGTCCCAACTGAAGGTGATAAAGGCAACAGTTACTATATATGCAATTTATTGAATCACTGGCCGGGGAGGCGAAGCCGGACCCAGTAGGGGCCCGTGTGGAACGTCTCCCGAGGGCGGAAACACCACCAAGCCCGCGAAAAAGGGGGCGGGGGGGAAGGGCACCGGATTGGGCGCCCCGGACAAGCCGCCAGCCCCCCAAGTGGAGCATAAGAGGGTTAAAAAAGGGATTTTGCGAAGGAGCCTCCTCTGTACATCTCTCCTTTTTCTCTGACTCAAACTTCTGGCATGCTTCTCGGAAATTTCCCCTGCACCAATTTGGTTTGTATCCTCAAACGTTTGCTACCCATGCCACTTTCCCTTAAGTGGTAACTGGGGATAAATTCCTGTCTTGCATTAAAACTTCATGAACTAAACCATGTGTGTGCCTTGCCCAGAACACAATATTCCTTTGACGGCAGACAAATCAATATTAAATCTCACAGCAGCCCACGCACCCAACCATCATGAAAGTTTGTTCACGACCCTCACCATTGCCTCATTCTCAATGACAACAATGTGAATTCGTGATCGCTGGTCTACCTCACCTCAGTGGCACAGCCAGTAAAACCAGAATAAAAGCCAAAAAGGGTTCTGCTGTGTTGATACACACACTAAACCACCCGGAGTGGCCCGTGCAGGTAAGAGCGGTGAGGCGTGGTGGAGGGTGACTCGACAGACAAGGGAACATTTAAAATATTTAATTTCCCCTCGACGACGAGGAAAAATTACAAATTATTAATTTTTCCTAGTCGTAGTCTGTCGAGTTCCTCCCGCCCCACCTCTTTTACCTGCACGGGCCGCTCCTGTAAACTAATTGAGGACACTGGATTCACAACTGTTCAATTGCAGTTCAGAATCCTCTGAGCAGAGAGTCATCAAAATATTTTTGAGAGGCCGTCTGATATGTTACGGGTGAGATGACCTCTCAAAAATCTTTTGATGGCCCTCTGCTCAGATGAGTCTGACCTGCAATGGAACAGTTGTGACTCCTGTATCCTCAGGTAGTTTAGTGTGTGTATTTATGTGGAGGAGGACATCCTTGAGGGTCTACCTACATTTCTCTCTTACGGGACAAATAGATGCCTGTGGGCTGATGCCTTATCCAGTCTTCTGGTCACTGCTCCTCCCATCAGTGTCTACTTCATTGCAAGCCAAACCCCACACCCCAGAGGGATCTTTTCTGTAAATCACACCCTATGGCTTAGTCGCCCTTCTGATGGCAAATGCTAAGTGCCTATAGAAATCTCTGCCCAAGACCACCACCTTACATGCACATTTCAGGTGACCCAGCACTTGCTTACATTTCTGTAGTTTTCACTTCTTTTTGGCTATCATCTCCATCACCTGCACCCTCAATGTCTCCCTTCTCTCTGTTACTAGTCTTGATACAAGGGCAACCAATTCAAATCTCATGCCCTAAATGTTAGTTGTCACTGGTCCCTCTGTCTTTCTACGGCTAACAGCGCACCGATGTCCTCGGCCAGCCATTCCAGGATGTTCATTAACTGTCTAAATTCTTCATTATTCCTCTTCTTCCCACTAGAGAGTCCAGCACTTGCTCAGACACCACCCAACACCACCCACACTCCCACCCACCCCACCCACACGCAGCAACAACACAATACATTCCAAGAATGTGTTCAAGGTCTAGAAAAACTGCAAATGCTAAGGAACACACTGTAGGCACGGCTTTCTCCACAAATATCTGTCCTTCAAATTGATTCCCATAGAGTGGAAAGTCATCTGGATGCACCAATAGTGACTAGCAGGCCGCCCTAACATTGGACTCTCCTGTCTCTGAATCCACACTTCTCTGCATCATAGCAGTTGTCTGTTCAATGCTTGGAAAATCCATTAAGCGTTCTCTGTAGTCATTCACTAACCCCACCTCTGGGCAGAACAAGTGGTGAATCAGTGAAATCCCACTCCTGCACAAAGTCCAAATGCAATATTAAAAGATCAGGGAGCAGACTCTCCCAAAATGGGCCCACCATTCTACTTACCTGCATTCCTTTAGTCAATGTTGTCTTTACAATGTCTGGCAAGTTTTTTTAATGATCCCAAATGTTCTTCCCAGTGGCTAGGCATTTGTCTGATATAAGGTGTCCTAAATCGGGAAACAACCATTAAAAGTCATTACAATGCACTAAATTTACAGCGCAGTCGTTACTATGCAACTGCCTTTACATCGCATGCCATCACAATGCAGCCATTTACAACTAATGGCACTACAACGCATGCCACTGCAACGCATTTCGGTACAATGCATGCCATTACAACGCATTATAAGGTTAGTAATGGGGAATAGTAATTTTTACCCCTACACTTTCCAACATTTACCTTACTGTTGCGCTCACTGGAGTGGGAAAAGTAATTTTTACCCCTACACTATCCAACACTTACCTTACTGTTGCACTCATTGGAGTGAGAATAGTAATTTTTGCTCCTACACTATCCAACACTTATACTACTTTTGCCTTAAAAGTATTATGCATTGTAATAGTAGGTGTTTTAATGGTATGCGTTGTAAGTGTTGTTTCTAAAAATGCGTTGTAAAATAATGCGTTGTAATGGATGTCTGATGTAAAAACCGTGTTGTAAAGGCATGTGTTGTAAATGTTTGCATTGTAACGTGTCCTATTCCCTAAATCCTCACTGAATACCCTTTGTCAATTTCCTTGCCACTGCTCTGTCCAAGTATTCTTCCAACCCTGCAACCATATCCTCCCACTAAGCTGGAATACTGTCCCTTGCCCCTAATGTTTCCGCTGGCACCTTGCGTCCCGAAACAGTGAAACAATGAGTGCCTCCCATTGTATTTGGAGCATTCATGCTGAATTGGGCATAGTGATCTGTAACAGGCCACTTTATTGAATTTCCAACATGTCCCATTTGCTTCACTATAACGCTGGCTTCCAACCACCCCATGACTGGGTTTCCCTAAAAGGGCATATGCTGCAGGGAGAATCTGCTTACCTTGTGCACAGCCAACACCGGCCTGGCTGGCATTGTTGTCACTTTTAACTGCAGTTTATTGTCAACATCCCCACAATGCTTTGGTGGGTCCAAACCCATCCTTGCCTTGAACTCCTTGTCATAGCTCCAAGGTGATAACCTTCCAAAGCTAAATTGTGCCATCCTTATCATGACTAGATATCTGGACAGCCCTATGCTGCACTCTGGGTGTGTTTTGGCGTAAAGGGCTGCATATATAGTAAATGCTGCAGTCCATGTGCCAATGTTTGTGGGCACCCTTGGCCAGCTCTCTCTCTCTTTTACATTGGATCCTTCTTTGCATTTGGCCTCCAAATGTAACACCTTATGCAGGTTTTCATACTCGCTAGCCCAGATCATCTCTTTCGTGCTCGTCAGTAAGTGGCTCCCCAGTGGGGCTGCAATATCCATGTACGACAGCATTATCCATCATGGCACCCCTCTGTCCTTCACACCCTGACACCTACCTCTTCTCTCTGCATGTCACCTGTAGGCCTCGGCACAGTTTAATTATACCAGAGAAATGGTACTACTTTTGGTAATCTCGCATTACTGTTTTGATGCAAAATAATTGTGCAAAATATGCCTGTTCGCTTAAGAAGGAGTAATTTGACCCAAAATCCTGCTGAAGGAGCACAGGAACAATGTATTTAGTGAGCCCGGGAGGCTGTTGCCATTTCTGTGCTATTGAATTTAGAATATTTTCCTACCATAAAATGCATCTTAGGATCCTCACCTTATCCTTGTTCAGTCGCATTTGCTGGGCTACAACTACAAAGGATGCCATTCTCCCCCTATCCCCCAGTCTCTTTCTAGGCCCTCTGCCATTTCCTGGACAGATGAGTCCTACAGTTCTACAATATCCTGATCGTCCGCTGCCACTTAGCCCCTCTGCTGGACCTGTTGGCCCCCTTCCCTTGGCACTGGACATGTCTGCTGTAATTCCATTTCACCCTGCATGCTGACATCTTCTCCCATGCCTTACCTACTCACTCATAAACCATCTCCTCAAGGTGCTCCCTCTGTCCTCATGACTGCTGCCTTCACTGGTCCTCCTGAGGCAAAGGGTGTCTTGTCCCCCCTTCCTCAGTACGGTAAGCACTCTGTGCCACATCTCTGTCCTCTCCACGTTGGATGTGGAGACCATGAAGACTTGGATTTTCTAGGTGCACCCCCATGGACATGATGTAGGGCTCACCAGGGTCACAGCTGCAACGTCTGGCTTTTCCCTTGTGACCCCTAGGACTGCCTTTAAGGACCCCTGTCCTCAGAGGTTGCAAAGGCAGTGCCAAGGCAGAATTTCAGCAGTGTTCTGAGGAGCACTGTTTACTTTCTGCAGCAACTGCTGGGAGCCGAAAGAATAGCCTTGCTTATACCAAATAAATACATTCAGAAGTGCAAAGCACACACAATTAAGTAAACAATGAAACAAGTAAAAGAAACTATTTTTAAACAATGTTTTAGTACTGTAAATATATGAAAAGTGATATGTGTATACACAATCAAAATTGACCTAATAATGATTAATAATAATGGCTTAAAAATAGCATAGCTATTCAATTTAAAGAAGCGGATTCTCAAAAATAGTAGTACATTTGCATACTTATTTTTAAATCTATATCAGAGTGTAGTTTTACTACTTTTTGGAATTCCTAAAAGCTGATTGGGATCAGCATGGAAAGCTGAGCTTGACACAGGTTGGACTGCAGATTCCATGAGAACTCAGATGATGGCCAAGCTGGGAATCCATTGCCCTCTCTGGATGTCGCTGTGGCAGAAAACTCCACACCGTGGGAATGGATTCCTTTTAATAAATGCACTTTTATGCTTTCTTCCAAGCACTGAAATGGATTTATGCCAGCACTGTGCTGGAGTAAAAATATGAACCTTTCCAGACTGCCAGAGGGTGTGGTAAGAGATTGTGAATGCATATAAGCATTCTGGCTTACGGGCGTTCACAAACTTAAACCCTTCCCTGCTCATGACGGAACCACGCCGCCATGAGCCACAGGCGGCGTGTGCTAATGACAGCGTGGTTATGTCATGCTGCGGCTGCTCTGCCCATGCAGCACTGATTCCCCACCTGTGCGGGCGAATTAGTGAGTAGGTGGAGTCGTGACGGAACCACGCTGTCATGAGCACAGCTCGCCCGTGGCTCATGACAGCGTGAATCCATCACGAGCATGGGGGCGCAGTGCTACCTCCCCTCCCCCCCAGCGCCGCAGTGGAATTAGCGCCGCAGCAAAGGGGTTAAACGACCAGGACTCAGTGGCATAATGAAACATGAGGGCCTCCCTGCAAAGTACATGGAGGGGTCCCCCACGCTCTGGTACCAGTCAGGAGCTCTCAGTACACAGGCCCGCCTCCCATGCAAAATGCCAGAGGGGTCTCCCTCTGGAGGGTGGGCCCCCCGTGCAGTGAGGGATGTGGGGGCTAATGTTACACCACTACCAGGACTGCCCTCAGTCCCAACTTGCAGAGATCTCCGCACTCATACAGGAAATATCCACTCCCGTATAAGGGCTTACGTCTCCCAGTGATACCTTTGTGAATTCCTAACAGGTATCAGCGAGTTAATTCACTTGTAAACCTACGTTTACAATTCAATTTACCTTTGTGAATAGGCTGTCATCAATATCAATTAATTTAGATGACCAGAACTTCTATTGATTTTTTAAAAATAACATTTTGCCTCTCCCTGTGATTTATCAATATATTTCTTAATCAGGAATACACCAGTGGAATCATTATAATATGACATTTTTATATAATTAATTTAGGTCTTCAATGTTGTTCTGTATATTATGGCTGCATTCTCTTTCTCAAACAAACGCATAATTTTTCATGTAAGACAAAAAATTATGAATAATGCTCCCTTGGCATAATGTGCCAACAAACTAATCAAACAAGCATTTGCAATTCAATCGGTCTCGCATTCATTCGTTTGAGCTATTGGCATTGTAAGTAACAGTGGCTTTTATTTATGTTTTGGGTTTTAAAAAATAAATAAAAGGTATTGTCATTTACAATACTAATAGCTTAAACTGTCACAAATGCGAGATCTATTGCATTGCAATAAAAGGGCCTGCTCAACCACTTGTTAGATTGTAAATATAAGAGAAAGAGACCGGCCTGCGACTTCTTCAAAGTAGTGATCAATAGTGCAGTGAGGAAGAAGTGTAAGTATTGTAAATACCACAGACGCAAAGTGTGAAGTGAGAGTTGCATACAATTTGAACTATAAACAATATCAAAGCGTTACAACACCTTTTGTTCTGTGATTACACTGTTGCGGCTCAGGAGGAAGAGCAGAGGGGCTATTTCCTGCCCTCTCTGAGACTTGAGTGTGCAGTGTGGCATTGCGCAAAGTCATTGCTATCTTCAGACTAATAAAAAACACTCCACCTGTAGTAGGCTCTGGCTTCACCTCCTGATGCAGAGCGGGCTGGGCATTATGGCAGGCATGGTGGGAGGGAGGGATGGTCTCGGCTTCAGCTCCGGCCTTGTACAGTTCCCCTGCTATTACTAGTGAGCTAGAGGCGCTGAGGTGGTGTGGTATTGGTATTGGTGGTGGTACTGGTATTGGTGGTGGTTGTACTGGTACTGGTGGTGGTGGTACTGGTATTGGTGGTGGTTGTACTGGCACTGGTAGTGGTGGTGCTGGTATTGGTGGTGGTGGTACTGGTAGTGGTGGTATTGGTGGTGGTATTGGTGTTGTTGGTGGTGGTATTAGTAGTGATGGTGGTATTGGTGGTGGTGGTATTTGTGGTATTGGTATTGGTGGTGGTGTTGTTAATAAAACAGGCTTTTGAAAACAACCCATCAGGTGGCTTTAGTACAGATGACATGTAACACAGATGTGCTGTTGTCAGCTTCAGCCCATAAGCACAATATTATGTGCTACCTGAAATTCACATTACTTAATTTGCTAAAAATTTTCTAAATCCATTTTACTTTGGGGGTTAAAACAGACACAAGATTATACTGGGTTAAAAAGATTGAAAGCAGGCGCCCATGTTACGGGACAGCTGTGCTGCTTAAAAAAACACAAGTGGTTTCAGCTGAAGCAGCGCAAGTCCAGTCTGCAGTAAGAGAAACTCAATAAAGTAAATAGTGCTTTCAGACTAAATAACAGGTCCCGTGTAACTACTGAAGTAAAAGGGCCAGTCGCCATGGGAGGGTACAAATGAAGACAAGGCTGTCCTAGGGAGGGACTTACAAGCCTATTAACAAATCTGAAGGCAGCATTTACGAAAGACGAAGGCATAAGCAAATGAAAAATATGGGAGGAGAGTGGGCGCGGCTTCTCTCCCATGCTCTACTACAGCAGCCCTGCAGAGTGAGCAGCGCATGTGCGCTGCCGCTATGCTCAACCTAAAAATATAGGTTGCATCTAAGTTGCACATTTATCTATGTTGGTTTGTTTCGTGTTCTGCCCCTTGCCCTGCTAGTGTTCTGAATAACCTTCAGCCAGTTGTTGAGGGACCCCGCAGAGCAGGAGGTGAAGTTGTAGGCCCCTTCTTGTGCGTGTCCAATAAACCTTATCTGTTTGACTTCATTCTTTAAGTTTCTTCAATACCACGGTTACCCTGTGACTCTCTAGGGCACATGCAGCTAGGTGAATGACGAGGAGGTTGCGCGGCCACTGACGTCAGACGCCAGTCGCGTCCTCCGTCATACCCCTAATGATCCCTGCATTGAGAAGACCGTACTCTCCCCTCTGCGCAGTGCCCCTCCTTTGGCGGCCCCAGCTATTGACATAGCCGGATGCAGGCTCCCAAGAAAAAACTTGGACCCTTTAACTTAAGTTTTCCTTTTTCCAAAACAATCAATCTCAGCCATCAGCCGCGGCCGGTAGTGGGAGTACCGGCCGGGGCTGACATGGGGAGGCAGAGGGGCAGGGTGTGGGGTAGTAATGTATGGATTACGGACTTTAAAAGGTAAGTAATCATAAAAATAAATAAAATGAATTTCGTTGCACACACTGCATCGCATTTGGTGATGCATACATTACTACCCCCACCCTGACCATCCCCCTCCCCACGTCACCGCCCGGCCGGTACTCCCACTACCGGCCGCGGCTGGCAGCCGTCACTTCCTTCCCAACATATTGTTGGCATTTTACCACAATGAGAATTGAAACCAGAGTTTGCCCCTCCTCTCCCTGCGTCTCCCGGCCTCCCACGGGCGCCTCCAGCCTTGTTTCTATTCACAGAACATTCATCACTCGGATGTCATCCGGATAAATAATGGCTGCGAAAAACTGATTTACTGCGAATGAACCGTGGAGGTGACTTAGTTAGGAGCATATTTTCATTGCTGCAGAAAGTGCTTTCCCATCAGTGTGTCTACATCACTGTACAGTCCTCCAGGAATGAGACACTTATTAAATGTATTCATCAGCAGCTCCCATTCACACATTTGTGTCGGTGGGTGTGTTACCAGGGAGTCCCCTGGGTGGGCACGTCATTGCCAAGCATGATTCGCCGGTCAGCGGTGTCATCTTTCTGTGCATTTATTTATATGTTTCTGATGTAGTCTAAGTGGAGGTTCCCCCCTTGCGCTCTCACGTAAAAGATGAGTCTGATGGGGGGGGATGTGAGTCTGGAGATATGAGTTTAGATGTTCATGAGCTTCTAGTCCATTCTCCACCCCAGGGGCCCACATTACTCAAATAAGGCATCTAATGTAGTGGTCTAATCACGAGTCGATGTTATTAATACGTTAACTATTTCTTATCTTAACGGTAGCGCTATGTCTTATATTACACCGTCTAGTATATCATAATGAATTTAATGCCATGCCTATGTAATCACTGCAATAGACCAAATGATGGACAGAATGCATAACAATGTCATACATTCACCCAGTACAGAGATCGGAGCCTAAATCCATCGTTTTTATGCTCACCATGCCACCCCTGTTTGGACCCAGCCATATGCAAATCAGTCTTGCCCCTGCGCCCAATGGGAACAGTCCAGCCCGAAATGCCATGCCTATTCATTCACAGCAGTTATTATCACTTTTTTTACTTCATTTTACATCACCCATTGTATAGTGTTGAAAAGAGGACACAGTGGTGACCTGTGATATTATATAAAAGTATTATTGTCATTAATGTGCTTTTAATACGGAGGTTGTTATCTTCTCCAGGCCCATTCAGGTGTGAGGGAAATCTCATCCCCCTACTCTGAATGAAGACCAGATCTATTCAGCCCAGCCCTGGCTCACCCTGGAAAGGCAGGACACACCTCAACCCCTCAAGTGGCTATCTGAACAGAACACACATCCCTAGCCTATGTCACTCCAATGCCAGACAGTCAATACACAACCTAGAAGATGCACCTGGTTGGTTAGGCAGGAAACTACCTTCTTTCTATAAGAGGTATTTTCAAAACCCAGAATGTAAAAATCACCCTCACTAAAAGATGCATCTTAACATTCTGAGTTAAGGCATATCAAGCTTAATTTTCCTATCTTGTTTCCATGGCCACTCATAAGATGTTACGAGAAAACTCCCAATTCTATCCTATGGGACAGATAGCCTTACAATAGTGAAAAACAAAATTGGCAGTATTTCACTATCAGGACATGTCTTACCTTTCACATACACTGCACCCTGCCCACAGGGGTACATCTGGCCTACCTTATGGGTGACTCACATGTAAGCAAAAAGGGAAGGTTAGGGCCTGCCAATGGGTGCGCTTGCGGGTTGGCATGGTAGTACCAAACTGCGCACAGACACTGCAGTGGCAGGTTTGAGTTACATTTACAGGCCGCCTATGTGGGTGCACAATCAGTGCTGCAGGCCCACTAGCAGCATTTGATTTACAGGCCCTGGGCGCACACATAGTGCTTTGGGCATTTTGCCACTGCTGTTCAGTGCCAAAGTGCAAGTGCTCCTTTTGTAAATTATTGTTATGGATTGGTGTTTCCATGAAAAACCTCCAATCCCAACTCTCACACAGAACTTAAGATGGTGAAAATATAGCAACATTGGTGGATTTTCCACTTTCGTAAATGTACATTACTATCATAAGATTTCACAAATCCTGCTAATTCTGTGAATGACAACGGTCTATATCTACATCACAATGCAGCATTTTCACAGTATAAAAATAGGTTGTGAATTTGGACTGAAATGTTGTTTGGTGGTGCATTCTCTTGTATCACTGCTATAATTCCACATCTACCCTCTTGACGCTCTAATGTAAATCAAGCATTCAAGCCTCTATTTCTTTTGCTGTTCCCTTCACATGCACCTTAAAATAATAGTTCCTACACCTCTTGACAATCCTACTCGAAAAGCTTTTAGGCACTTGTGATGTTCCGCAGATGTTTAAAACTCGCTTGACTCTGCCAAGGCCTTGTGCACAGCATCGTTTCTTTGCTGCATTATGGTGGCCTCTTATTTTCTCCCCCCACCATGGTTCTTTGTGCACTGGTCTGGGCTGCGTCCGTCTCCCCGCTGAGCTGACATAATACAGGTGAAAGTTGCAAACAGAGAGACCGACTCACAAAGCACAGCTTGGAAAATTCAAACCTCCACTCCCGCAAGCTTCCTCCAGACTTTGGAGCAGGTTTGTGTCTTGTGAGCATCCACAGAGAATCCAAAGGGCACTCCTAGAAATCTTTGGCAGAGGTGTTGGGTGCGACTGCTTCCCTCAATGCATTGATGTCAATTTTCTACAAGCTGGGAAATCCTTTTGAGTAAATTATTTGTAAATGCCTGTTTGCATGGGTTATTTTTGACATATTAAGAAATCTCTTCCTCTACACTCATTTTGAATATGGTGTGTTTTGTTTCCTTTCCTACCCTGGAAAGACATTTATGCTTGCATTTTACTAGAATAGCTTTTGTATGTTCACTATAGTTTGAAGCCCTTCTTTACATTCCTCTGTCAACCCTTACGTTTACAATTGGACAATTGGGCGGAATTTGCATAGTTGCGCTACGCAAAGTTCTGCGAAACAGTAAAAAATCTCCGCCAGCATGCAAAAGTTCCGCGAACAGACGGAATTGCTTGTTTCGCCTGTTTGTGATACTTTTTTCCTGTTCGTGAATGCTGTTTGCATGCTCGGGGAGAAATATCTTGCAATCACGCATTTTGAAAGCGCAAACAAGCAAAAAATTATGCGAAGACGCGGATCGTGGAATTTTGGGCAATTCCGCTCACTCCGCGGAACGCAAAATTATCCAAATTCTGCAAATTCCGTGAGCGGAACGGAATTTACCTCCCAGGCCTACAATTTACAATGCTGGCAGATTTGTTTTGCCATCACACATTCTACAAATCCTGTTTATGTGAGCTAAGGTGTGCCATTTTAAGGCACAAATGTGTTTTTTTAAACTAAGGTGCACAAAACATTTGAAGGAAAGTTTTCAAGAGCCCTCAGGGTGTGACTCGTGGTGAGGCTTAAGGGAAGAGCTGCAGCGGGCACATTAGGAACTGTGATCCCTGCCAATGCCAGGAACTCTCCAATTACCAAATGTTATCCTTCCCTGGAAGATAAAAGGGAGGCTGTGTTTAGGGAGGAATGTTGTGAATGTAAGCTATGAGTAAGGAGATACATTTATGCACAGCTATATTTAGTATCACTAACGGAATATGCGTGTGACATGGACTACCACCTGTTATGTACACGTTTCCTATCCCAATTTTATTCTTACAAATGTAATACTTTTACTTAACTCTTATAAGTTTTGTTACTTGTCCAAAAGTCAAACATCCCTAGTGCTGAAGCAATCCTGCACAAGGGCTGCGCCCAAACTCCAGAAACCCCTTCTTCTTCAAGCAGGAACCCAACCAAACCTCCATTCTTTCAGGAAATCACTAAAACCCACCTTTTCTCACGTTACCCTGACTGAACTCGTGTGTTGAGTGCTTTCTGTACTCCCATTTCCTTGCTGGATACAGATTTATGGAATGTGCATATTCCTGGTTCCTTACTAAGCATGCGAATACTAATACTGTGCAGAGAAAACGGTTTAACAACTGGTAAATACACTGGTAAATAAACGCTACCATTTGTGCCGCGATTTGGGTTCAGAAAATGCGCTTCCATTTTTGGGGGTAATGCTAGGGCCCACATTTAGTCCACTTTCCTTGGGTTGGTGACAAATTAGGAAGTGAAGGCTCAGGGGTTGGAATCACTGGGAGTGATGGAAGAGGGGCACAGCCTGAGCTACATTACTCCCGAAGTCACCCAGGGCATCTTGGTAACATAACATGTGTATTTGTAAAGTGCACATTTGCCCGGAGGTATCTTGGCGCTGAATAACAGATGTTTATTGTTACCCAATGCAATGGTACTCATTTTATCGACCTCAGATGGATGAAAGGCTCAGTAGGTCCTCTGGGATTTGAACCTGTGACCATGAGGTTGAACACAGGACCCAGCAATGGACCATTAGTCCACTGAGCCACCAGACCTGTGGCATTGTGGGTGATACTTCAGGGTAAAGTAACACACCTAGAGGATATTCTAAAATAGTACGATTCTTCTGCCAGTTTGGCAACGTTTTTACTCTGCCAAGCAGGTGGGATAAAAGCCTGAACTCTGGAATCTAAATATGTCAGTAAGATTGTCCAAATTATTCTGAATACATGTGGGTGAAAACTGTCATTTCACTGGATATATACTGATTGGAATATACTTTTGCAAAACACCGAAACAAAAAGTTGGACAACACTTGATCTCACTCTTTGCAGCACGGGTCCATCTCTCATGCTGCAGGGATTTTACTAGAGGTGGGCATAACTGGCGTAAGTCTCTCTAGCGTAATTAATGCAAAATGTCTTGTAATTCAGCGTAATTGTGTGAGAAGTGTAAACTGGCATTTAGCACTATTTTCCTGTGTCCAAAATGGGCCCGAGGATGCATTTTATGCTAATAAAATAGCACCAAATTCTACAGGGCACCAACAGCAGTGCAGCAGCCCCTCACTGTCTTAATGTGTTGTCCCTGTGCTCCTGTAGTAGGGTTTGTGCCTCAAATTACTCTTAATTACTCAAAGTGGAGTAATCAAGTAGTTTCACTAGAGTAATGCATAATTTCTGAAATTACTCCGATTACTGCGGCGTAATTAAAAGTTCGCCCAGGCCTTCATTTTACTTAGGTGGAAAATTGTAGCTGTGCATGTGGAATGGGCGAATTGCCACATTGGTTGCATTTCACAAAGCTGCAAAAGATATAACTTTTATCAACATTGCCTGACGGAGTGCCCTCCGCCAAACATTAAATAAGGCCCAAAGTGGCTGAGCGTTGCATTATACTTGCACGTTTAGCAAAAAATGGCCGTTAATGTAGTTTCTATTGAACAGTGGCGGCTACTCCGCAAAGGCGCAGGAGCTTTGCCCTACTGCGCAAAAAGGAAAAATAAAATGAGCATAATGTTATTTTTCCTATTGCATGCAGCCTGAGTGCAGTGTAGGGCTGGGCTGGTCAGGAGAGGAGTGGTGTGTTCTCCCACAGTGTGCATGAACTGTTTGGCCTGCCCTCTTGGGCCGACCAAACAGTTCATGCGCACTTTGCGTGTTCCTACCAGGCTGCATTACACAGTCGAGTCTGAGCCCTGACCCACGGCGCTTTGACCAATCACAATGCTGCATTACTGCACTGTGATTGGCTCAGGGGACCCTGTGTGCTGGGTGCTTCCTCCTGCCGGCCAGACTGCAGATGAAGAAGGAAGAGGACGCAGGGGAGGTGGCGGCCTGCTGGCCATTCTAAGATAAGTGTTTTTTTTGTTTGTTAATTAACCGCCCCACCACCCCCGCCTGGAAGCAGCCGCTACTGCTAATGAAACGTTAGTGCTGTCAAATTTATAAAGGTCTACTAACTTCGGGACATTATAACACAAAAGTAGCCCATGCCCTTGAGGTCAAGTGAAGTATCTGTACAAAGATTGAAAACAAATTGCAATTAACACTGAAAATTTTGGCTTTTTTTCCAAATCTTTGTCTAATCTCAGTCCTAGTTTAGAATTGGTGGTTCTTTCTGAAGTTTCTACTTATTGCCACAGTTATTGCTTGTTCTCTCCACATAGTCGGTGCCCAAATCCACGCTTATTTCCTGATTTCTTTTTTACCCTGATTTTGCGGGTACTTTGCTTCTACAAATGAAGGCCATGACATTTAATTGAAGCTAAAACTAAAGTGATGTTTGCATAATCGTGGAATTACGAATTTAATTTATTTTGATTTGGGATAGATTTGCATGGACTCCTGCTAATATACCGAGATCGGCGTGTGAGTGATGGCTGGGAAATCCCCATTAGGGATTCAGCTGGGCAGGTGCCCTCTCTTAACAACAAATGGGAAAACCCCATCCTGTGGGAGAAGGGAATCCTTAAATTGTGTTTTCCAAGTGTGGCACGCACCTTATATATTCTGCCGGTTAGAGGAAGTCATTATGGTAGATGCAGTTAATTTTACACTCAGTGCATTGCAGATGAAGCTTGCTCAGGGGGCCACAGGTCTTTTTTTCGCAGATTTCTCCAGTTTATTAGGAATGTTTGAAACATCTCGCACCTAGGGTGTGCAGGGCTAGCAACATTCCTACCTTGCTTCAAATCCCAGCTGCTGCACCTCTCCCTCAATTTTTGGGGTTTGGGGATTCCATCATGAAACATTGGGCACTCTTCAGGAAAGCATTTTTAGGGGTAAACATAAAAAAATTCTCTTTTATGCCTGTAAGGAATCCACAAAAAGAAGTCATCACAGGTGTAAATGCATTTAATACTGCAGATTTCGCCATCACAAATACAGAGAAATCCACAACCTCAATACCACTTGACAAGTGGAAGGAAGGCATTACAAACCTTGGAGGTTTGGGAACACACACAAATACATCTTTTTGTTGACGTTATCAAATTCCAGTCTGACCTCTTCTCATCCCACCCTGGAAAAGGTTGGAGATTTAAAATTCCCTTCCAGAGCGGGAAAAGCAATAGATTTGCCCCAAATTTGCCTTGATGCTAGGGGGAAGACCTTTCTCCACATGGAATTTTTTTTTCGCCAGGGAAAAAAACTTTGCATTTGCCCATGAAACTCCATTTCCCTCTGCAACTTCAGCTAAGGATGAACAGGGCTCCTTGGGACATTTCCAGTATTATGCCTGGAAATATGTCTAGCAGAGCTTTTCAAGAGTGCTAATAGGAATATTTTGACTAGAAAAGAAATAATAACAGTACATTTTGCAGAAATTATTGTTAGGCTTTTTTCCTCAGTAGGGAACTTTAATTCCCTACCTTAATGTGCAAGCACAGGATGTAGTTTCACCTTGGATGCCCTTGGCCTATGCCTGTTTTTAAATACAGGTAGACAATTTGGATGGGACCTTGCCATTGGAGGACCAGTTACCCAACCAAGCCCTCACACTTGTTGTTCCTCCTTTGCCTCCACCCTACTCATGAAGTGAATTGAGTGGAGCTGCTCAAGAGAGTGTCAGCTGTGTTAGAAGTTGTCAGGATCAGGCAAGAGGCTGCATCCAGTGATGGAGCCCCTTGTGCCTATCACTGTATAGAGATACTTCGATGTGAGTGAAATATGACCGGTAAGGGAGCTTGGGACCATCACAGGTGAGTTTCACCTGCCGTCAAGGTCAGTCAAAGCAGGTACCAACTGCATGTGCCCTTGCCTCATATGGTAAAAAAGTATACACTGGATGAGAAAAAGTAATTTGCTCAATCTGTGGGTACGTCTCAATCTGCAGATCATGTGTGAATCTTCCTGTGCTGCACCAGGGCCGGCTCTAGGCTCACGGAGGCCCTGAGCAGGGAGTGTAGGTAGGGGGCCCGAGGCCGCCAAATCCCTGCCAGGGGCCCTGGCTGCACACACTGGGAGTATCCTCCTGCACCACAGACCCTGAGAGCATTCTCCTGCTCTGCACATCCTTTTAAGTGTTCTGCTTCTCTGAAGAGCCCTGTGCACCATATTTTTGCTCACATCCTGTGAGCACTCTCTTGCTCTGCAGATCCTCTGTATCCCATCTCGCTCCACGCATGCTGTGGACACCTTCCTGCTCTACAGATCTTCTATGTGCTATCTCATTTCATGCATCCTGTGAGCACTCCTGTGCTATGCAGATCCTCTTTGTATCATCTAAGTACGCACATCCTGTAAGTGTCCTCCTGTTCTAATTTTAGTCCTAAAGTGTTACAGCAAACAAATGATGGACGGAATGCTGACAATGCAAACATTCTCCCCCAGTCAAAAGAATGGGTTAAATCCATCGTTCTTTTTCCCACTATGCCACCCCAGTTTGGACCCAGCCATATGCAAACCAGGCTTGACCCTGTGCCCCATGGGAACAGTCCAGCCCGAACTGCCAAGCCATGTCCTCCCTGGACCGGAAACAAGCATCCTGGGACAGGTTTCAGGGTATGTCACCCTTCTTCAGCCAGGCTAGCTTGAATCCAGTGGCACAGTGAGCAAGGGACCGACGTCTGGGCATACCCAAAGCACTTAGGGTGAAAAGTTTTACAGCAAACAAATGATGGACGGAATGCTTACAATGCAAACATTCTCCCCCAGTCAAAAGGTCTGGGTTAGATCCACATTCTTTTGCCCACTACGCCACTCCAGTTTTAGTCCTGTCAACATTAGGGTAGTCTTCCCCCAAATATTTTCCCTGCTTCCCTTTTGTATCCTGAAATTCATTTTTGTTGGACTTAGGACTGTGCTCTTTACCACTGCTACCCAGTGCTGAAGTGACTGTGTTCACTCCTGGATCTGCAAAGGACACTCAGAAGGGCTGCCCTGAATTTTAGTGGGCAGCCTTGTTGCTTAAGGCCTGCTTTGTAGTTTGTGTTAGCTCCCACTACGTTCTCTTCTGCAGCAGTGAATTCTGTGAGGCTTCTTGCAGATGGGGTATCCAGCCTTGTGGAGCACTTGTTGGATACAACCTGCAACTTTGTCTGGCAGGACATTTTCAACGTCTAAAAAAGTGAGGAATTCTGAATGTAGAAATCTTCACCACAGCTTCAGCCAGCGGCTCTCTGATGATGACGCCTCCTGCAGGGATACACCGCCTGCTTTGCCCAGCTGAACTTTACATTCTCAGACATTTTTCTTCGAAAATTCTTCTAAGTCAGAAGGTAAACGGAGACCAGGCCCAATCCATCTTGTGTATCTACAGCCCTCTCATTTGCGGTTGGTCATAACTTTCAACTTTGCCTCGGTCTTGCTCGACTAGATGTTTGTGGTTTGCGCTGTGATCATTTGGGTGCTTATTTTTAGTTTAATGTTTAAAATTCATAAATGTGTTCTACTGATTAGATGTTTATCATTTTGGTGTGAAATAATTTATTACATTTTACTCGATTTTTCACTATTGGTGTGGGATGTTTTGTGTGTTTTCTTTTCATTTTATTACTGTTTAGGTGCTTCATAAAAACTGTACACATTTCCTTTAAGTCAAGCCTGACCACTGTTTTGTCCAAACTGCCCAAATCCAACCCTTAAGACTTAGAATATTTTCAGCCAAAGTGGGCCTAAGAACTAAGAGCTGAATGGGACCTATCTGCTCGCCAAAGGTGCATCGCGGTTGCCTGATTTTGATGTAGTTCACGCTACAGTCTTCTCCGCAGCAGCAAATCATGTTCAGCAGCTTTGCAGAGTAGGGGTATCTGGCCTCAACCAGACCTCATCGGCTACAGCCTGCAAATTAGTCCCACTGTAGATTTTCAACTTCTAAAAAAGTGATAAAGTCACAATGTAGAAATCTTCAATACATCTTCAGCTAACTGCTCCCGACTATGACACAAATCCTCCACAAACACCACCAACTGCCATGCCCTACTGAACTTTACCTCCTTAAACATTTTTCTTCAAACTTTGTTCTATGTCCAAAGGAAAGCCCAGACCACGCCCAATCCTCCCCATTTAGCCAAACTGCCCTCCATCATGGTCGCGCATAACTTTTGACTTTGCCCTGGTTTTGCGAGACTAGATGTCGCAGTAGGCGCTTTGGTCTTTTAGGTGCTAGATTTTACTACAAACTTTGAAAAGTCATAGCTTTGGTTCTACTGATTGGATTTTTGTTGTTTTGAGGTCAAATGTATTACATTTTATTCTAATTTTCTATATTGTGTGGGATTTTTCGTTTGTTAATTTTCACTTTATTACTATGTGGGTGCTTCACAAATACTTTTCACAGTGTCTTTAAGTTAAGTCGGACTGCTTTTGTGCCTAGCTACCAGAGGGTTAATCACAGCTAAACTTAATGATTTTTTGTGTTTCAACCTGACAGAGATGATTGTTGTTTGAGAAGGGTTCGCAACCCCCTGACTCAAACACCCAATTTTTAACATCTACATACCCTCTTTATACCCTTTAATTTATACATCCTCAATCAATCATGACTTGTATAGCGCGGCTTATCACCTGTGAGGGTATCCAGGCACTGAAGATTCTGATGCAGTGAAACAGCCAGGGTATTAGTCCTTTCCTAAATTGCAGCAGCAAGGGTTAGGTCTGGAGGTGATGGGAGAGGTCGTTTTAGGCCCTGGCCATGAGGTAGGAGAAGGAGCGACATCCGCTGCGGCTTTGGCATATGGGAGCAGTGTGAGCGAGGTGGATGGAGGCAGAGCACAGTAGTCTGGAGTTCGGGTGGAAGTTCAAGCGGTGGTTAATGTATATTGGTCCTTGGCTGTGCAGGGCTTTGCAGGTGTGGATCAGCATCTCGAAGTGGCATTGCTTCTGAATGGGGAGCCAGTGGAGCTTCCTGAGATGGTGGTGATGTGTGCCATTTGGTGAGGTCGCGGATGAGTCTTGCTGCGAGTTCTGTATGGTCAGGAGTCTCTTCGGGGGTGCAGGGTGATTCCAGCATTGAGTGTGTTAACATAGTAAAACCTGCTGGTGACTAGGGCTTGGGTGATGGGATGTCTGGTGTTAGCCGGGAGCCATTTGAAGATCTTGCAGAGCATGATAAGAGTGAGGAAACAGGCAGAGGAGACTGCATTGATCTGATTTTTCATGGTGAGCTTGCTGTCTAGAATGATGCAGAGGTTACAGACACGGTCTGTGGGTGTGGGTGAGGATCCTAGTTCTGCGGGCCACCATGAGTCGTTCCACAGAGAGGTGTTGTTCCCTAAGATCAGTACTTCTGTTTTTTCTGTGTTGAATTTCAGGCAGTTGTCTTTCATCCAATCTGCGATGTTCGTCATACACCTGTGGAAGTTAGCCCTCATAGGGGAGGGCTCCTCTGACAGCGAGTCAGTAAAAAATCTGGGGGTGGTGCTGGACAACCTTCTCAATCTGGAGTCTCATGCAAAGAAGGTGGCGGGCACGTGCTACGGACGCCTCCGCTCTCTCAAACCTATTTTGGGTTTCTTCGAGCCCTCGATCCGCCAAATTATAGTCCAGGCATCGGTTTTATCCCACCTGGATTATTGTAATGCTCTCATGTTGGGCTCCAATAAGACGGTGATTAACAGGATGCAAAGAGCACAGAATGCTGCAGCTCGCATTCTGTCCGCCCTGCCTAAAACTTGTCACATCTCGCCTTTTCTTCGACGACTGCACTGGCTGCCGATACAGCAACGTATTCATTTTAAGACTCTCTGCCTGACCCATAAAATCTTGCATAGCGCTGGCCCACAAATTTTGCAAGGACTTTGTACCTTTTACATCCCCACGCGCGCATTGCACTCAGCGGACCTATTTCTAGCTTGTACTGTCAGGATTCGGAGGAGTAGAGCCGGAGGCCGCTCCTTCAGGTATTTGGCCCCTAAGCTTTGGAATTCCATCCCCCCTAAAGCGCGGGCCATCTCAAATCACCTGCAATTCCGAAAACTGATAAAAACTTGGCTGTTTGCGTCTATCTAGTACATTCTCTAACGCACTAGCCTTTGATATGTCCGCAGCGCTGGGACGCCCCATCGCTGGGGTAGCCATGCGCTATACAAGTATACATAACATACATAACATGAGATGGGTGTCATCAGCATAGTTAATTTTGTTTAATCCATGGGTTCTGACGATGTCGGCCAGGAGTGTCATATAGGTGTTGAATAGGGTGGGCCTGTGGGATGAGACACAAGAGATGCCTCAGAAGATGCTCTTGTGTTAGGAGGTGTAGGCAGGCTGGCAGAGTCTCTGGGTTCTTCCGATGAGCAAAGAGATGATCCCATTTGAGGGCGTCTCCTTGAATTCTGATGTGATAGAGTCTCTTAACAAGGGTGTGGTGGGATATGGTGTTGATTGGTACTGAGAGGGCTAGGAGGATCATAGGAGCCATTTTCCCTCGATTAAGGAGGGATTTGATTCCGTCTGTAGTAGTGTTGAGAGTGGTTTCGGTCCTGTGGTTGATGTGGATTCCAGACTGGGGAATGTCAGGACAGTTGTTGTTTTTCAGGTGTTTCGGTTATTTGGAACTAGATGGCTTTTTGCGAGGACCTTTGCAGGGAAGAGGAGCAGAGAGATGGGATGAAAGTTCTGGAGCTTACTGGGGTTGGTGCACGATTTCTTGAGAAGGGGTTTGACTTTGGAATGTTTCCATTCCTCGGGGATGATGGCCTTGGCTTTGGATGCATTGAAGATGGTTGGGAATTTGTTGCTGATCGACTTGCTTCCAAGGTTAAAGATGTAATGGGGAAAGGGGTCAGTCTGTGCTCCTGTGTGGACTGAGTTCATAATGGCAGTGGTGCTTTGATTGGTGAGCTCATCCCAGATGATTAGCAGGTGGTCGTGGTTTGCCTCTTTGGGGGCAATAGGGCTGATGATGTCGGCAGAGGTGAGTTGTGGCTCAAAGTGTTTGTAGATGTCAGAGATCTTGTTGTGGAAGAAGTCTGCCAGGGTGTCGCAGAGTACCTGGGAGTGTGTGATGATGATCTCTGAAGCTGAGAAGTTGGCGAACTCTCTAACGATGTTGAACAGTTCTTTACTGCGGTTGCGGTTGCCACTTTACACAAAGCCGTTGGAAAGGACGCTCCTTTTTGTCTTTGTCAGGAGTTGGTGGGATTGGTTCAGTGAAGCTTTGTAGGATGTTTGGTCTGTGGTGACCTTGCTGGTATGCCACCTTCTCTCCAGCTGCTTGCAGTTGCATTTTGTTGTCCTTAGTTCTGTGGTGTACCAGCTTGTCTGCTTGAATGGTCTCTTTGGTTTTGTGGGCTTGATGGGGGTGACTATGTCGGTGCAATTGGTGATCTAGGCGCAGAAGTTCTTGACAGCCTGTTCTAGGTTGGTTGTTATGTCAGGGTGGGAGGAGTTGAAGGCGTCGGTCCATTGACTCTCTGCTACTTTGTTCCAGCTTCGGCTAGAGTTGCTGGGTGGTTTGGTCGTTGTACCTGGGAGACCTGTGATAGTGAAGTGGATAACGGCGTGGTTAATCCAAGTGAGTTCGGAGAAGTGGCTGTACATGACTCTGTTGCTGGCCGTAAAGATAGGGTACAGTGTGTGTCGTGTGATGTGAGTGGGGTTGGTGACAAGTTGAGTGAGACCGATTTTAACTGCCAAGAGGACGCCGACAGCCATCTCCTGTACGGGCTCCTGTGAACTTGACGAATGACCGCATCCTGACTCGCATTTCTCGAGCCTGCGTCACAGCGACCGATAACAGATTAGGAAATTGCGTTTTAATTTTACATCGCTATCTGACCTACATGAAGTAACTCGAATTTACCACAATTACCCTAGGGATTATATAGCAACCCCTTACGATATCCCGGACTAAGAAGTTCCGATTGGGTCATATGAAATCATTGTTATCGATTGTCCCGCAAATGTCCAAGAGTAGAATTTAAGGAAAATTTAAAAATAAATACAACATCGTGAAAATAAACGGAACGACCGAAAAGAACAGCATAAATACATCCCCCCGATGAGAATACATCAACATATGGTTGTCGTTGTGTCTCCGTGAAGGATTATATATCTATAGACACCGCGAATGGCAAGTTCCTGTCGAAATATTTGTGGCTCCTGAAGAAGGCGTTTTTCCTAACGCCGAAACGCGCGTCGACACTAATCTTTGCCACTGTTTGATTTTATATTGATTATTTTTGAAAACTGTGTATATTTTTATGTATTTTATTGTTTATTATTGGATTTGTTTATTATGAACTGGAATTTTTAATTTTATATGTATGTTTAATAAAAATAAGACAATTTTAAATAGTTTTTGCCTTAATTGTTCTCCTTCATTACAATCTTGGTTCCCTCTATGTTGGTTCAAAATGCCTAGGTTTGACTTACACATTATGGTTTGGTGGTTGTACCTGGGAGACCTGTGATAGTGAAGTGGATAACGGCGTGGTCAATCCAAGTGAGTTCGGAGAAGTGGCTGTACATGACTCTGTTGCTGGCCGTAAAGATGGGGTACAGTGTGTGTCGTGCGATGTGAGTGGGGTTGGTGACAAGTTGAGTGAGGCCGAGGGTATTCATGCTTTCGAGAAGGTTGGCAATGTTGGTGTCATCAGGGTTGTTGTTGAGGTGGAAATTTCGGTCTTCTAGGAAGTTAGCAAGTGGGGTGATGAAATTGGGGATGGCATCGCAGAAGCTGGGGCAAGGTCTTGAGAGTCTGTAGGCATGCGTGCCTCTGATGGTGGTTTTCCATTGGTGTGGAGTTGGAAGTTGAGGTGCTCCATGATCGGAGTTGTGGTGTCGTCTGTGGTGGGGGTGCAGTGAATTGTTTCCTGGTGGATGATGGCGATCTTGCCTTCTTGTTTGTTGACGCAGTCTCTATATGTTAACTTGTATCCATCAGGTGTGGCTAGGGCGATGTTGGGTGCTGATTTTGGGATGACCCGTGTCTCAGTGAGGAAGATGATGTCGGGTGAGGGTGGAGATGGTGTCTCAGATCTTGTGGGTGAGCTTGCAGAAAGATTGTGCATTGAGCAGGAGGCAGAGGAGCTGTTCTGAGTGGTTGTGCTCAACAATGCAGTGGATGCAGTGTGAGTGGGTTTTCCGGTGTTGCAGGTGAAGAGGCAGGCAAAAGGTGCTACAGCAGATTAAAGTGAGGTGCAGCAGCAGTGGTTGTAGTGAGGTCTGTGTCTTGGAGTTCAGTGGCTGTGTAGTTTCAGCTGGTGGGAGGGTCAGGGCTCCTGGTGCTGTGTTCATCCAGGCGCAAATGTGCACAAGTGGGTGTAACCGGGCTTGCCTTTGGCCAACCATTGGCACGCTGACACTACTGCCACACTGCGGCATTTACTAAGTAGGTCCTAGGAGGACTGAGGCGCTTTGGGAGATAGTGAGTGGGTGGGAAGGATCAAGCGAAATGGCAGGAAAACCAATTGGCAGTACAAATGCAGAAAATACAAAAACATGAACAGAAGGGTTACGTAGGGTGATAAAACACACAGGTGGACACTGTTGGGCTGAGATAAACAAATTGACAGTGTTTATATAAAGAAGGCTATAAATACAGCATTACGCTACACAGAGGGGAAATACACTCGTATGGCTGCATACAGTCAACGGGTGGATACAGTTAAAAGGCTAGTGCTACAAAAGTGAGTGTTCTGTTCCATAGATCTTGTGTGATTGTTTGTACACTCTGTCTCTCCACATCCTGCATGGTCTCTCCGCTTCAGGGATGCCTTGCGTTTCTTAACCCATAGTACCACAGACCCAGCAGATGACATCCTGTTTAAAACATCCTGCCCTGCACATGACCTGTAACACCATCTTAAGCCTCACACACTGGGAATGCTCACATGTCCGGGCATCGGCTGAGTGCCATGCTTTTAACATGATATTACTGGGCACCGTTGCCAATTGTGGAGGGGGAAAGCTTAGAGAGTTCCATATTCTCAGTGCCTTCGTCGTTACTGTAAACTAATTTCTTTTACTTCATCCTTTCAGGTACCCCTGAGCCCTTCCCTTCAGCAAGAAATGGTGGTAAATTCTTCAGAAAGTGTGAACCTTTGTTCTTGTGGGTGACTTAAGTTCATTGCTGTACACTTTTATTGTACATTTTGAATAAAATTAAACTGAACAGGATTTATAAAGCACAACTAAACACCGCAAGGGTATCCAATCACTGAGAACCTTGCTGCTTTGAGTGGGTTCATTGGAACAGCCAAATCTTAAGTCCTTTCCTGAATTCTAGAAGAGAGGATGCTTCGGCAGATGCAGGGGGTGTTTGCAAGGGCGAGGGAGGTGGAGCACAGGTTATGGAGATTTGGCGGAAGCACATCCGGTGGTTGATGTATGCTGGCCCTTGATTGTGAAGGGCTTTGTAGGTGTGAATCAGCATCTTGAAGTTACATCTCTCATGAAGATGGAGTCAATGGAGCTTTTTGAGGTGGGGGATGATGTGGGTCCGTTTGGGAAGGATGAGGATGAGGATGAGTCTGACCGATGAGAACTGTATGGTCTGGAGTCTCTTCTGGAGGTGCAAGGTGATTCGAGTGGCTGCTGTAGTCCAGCTGGCTGGTCACTATGGCTTGAGTGACAGAAGATCTAGCGGAACATGCAGAGAGTGAGGAAGCAGGTGTATGAGACTGCATTGATCCAGCTTTTTTATTGTGAGCTTGCTGTCCAGGATAATGGCATGGTTGATGAATTTTCTGTTGGTGAGGATGAGGGTCCCTGTTTGAAAGGCCACCATGAGTTGTATCACAAGGAGGTGTTGTTCCCGAAGATCAATAGGTCAGTTTTGTCTGTGTTGAGTTTTAGGCAGTTGCTTTTCACCCAGTCGTTGATGCTCATCATGAACCTGTGGAAGTTGGCCCTCATGGTGGAGGGGTCTTCTGATAGTGAGAGGATGAGCTGGGTGTCGTGCGTGGGATATGATGTTTAGTCCATGGGTTCTGATGATATTGGCCAAGGGAATCATGTATGTGTTGAACAGTGTAGGGCTTAGGGACGAGCCTCGAGGGACACTGGTGATGATGTTCATGGATCCCGAGGTGAAAGGAGGTAGACGGATTCTCTAGGTTCTTCTGGTGAAGAAGGAAAAGATCCATTTAAGGGCATCTTCTTGGATTCTGTAGTGATGAAGCCTCTTGATAAGAGTGTGGCAGAATACTATGAGGACCAGGGTCTCCGTTTCTACCCGGTCATGGAGGGTTCTGATGTCACCGGTGGTAAGGTTCAGGCCAGTTTTGGTGCTATGGTTGGTGCAGAATCCGGATTTGGAGGTTTCAAGAAGATTCGTGTTTTTTCTGAGAACTTTGGTGGGAAGTAGGAGCAGAGCGATGGGATGGTAGTTCTTGAGATCGCTGGGGTTGGTGGATGTTTTCTTGCAAATGGGGTCGCTGGGGTCGGTGGATGTTTTCTTGCAAATGGGGTCGACTTCTGCATGTTTCCATTCTTTGGGGAAGGTGGCCATAGTGATGGATGCGTTGAAAATGACGGTGAGCTCATTGCTGATCCTCTTGCTCCCGAGATTGAAAAAGTGGTAGGGACAGGGGTCTGTGGGTGCTCCTGAGTGGGTGGAGTTCATGATGTCTGTGGTGTACTGTGTGGTGAGCTGGTCCCAGGCAGTGAGTAGGTCATCGGGGTTTGCTTCTGTGAGAGCAAGGAGGCTGAAACTGTCACAGGGGGGTTTGGGGTTTGAGGTTTTTGTAGAAGGAGGAGATCTTGTTGTGGAAGAAGTTTGCCAGGGTGTCACAAAGTTCCTGGGAGTGGGTGGTGATGTTTTTGGTGGCTTAGGGGATGGTGAATTTTAATGATGTTGAAGAGTTATTTGCCATGGTAGGAACTGGCTTTGATGTGGTTGGCTAGGGTGCTCCTTTTCTTCTCTTTCAAGAGTTGGTGGTATTCAGTGAGGGATGTCTTGGATATGGCTCGTTCTATGGGCTCCTAGCTGGTGCACCACTTCCTTTCTAGTCGCTCGCAGTTGCATTTCCTGGTTCTCAAATCCATAGTGTGCTAACTGGCCTGTTTGGTGGATCTGTTGATGTTGGCGGGCTTGATGGGGGGAATCTCTTTCAGCGCAACCAGTGATGTAGGCAGAGAAATGTCTTGACAGTCTGTTCTAGGTTGGTTGAAGTGTCAGGGTGGGAGGTTTTGAGGGCGTCTGTCCCCTGGCTCTCTGACACTTTGTTCCGGGTGTTGTCTGAGGTGTAGGGCGGCTTGATGGTGATGCCAAGGGATTCTGTGATGGTGAAGTGGATGGTGGTTTGGTCTCTACAGATGAGCTCAGTGACATGCCTGTACTTGACACTGTTGCTGGCTGTGAAGATGGGGTCATCTGTGTGTCCTGCATTATGTGTGTGTGGTTGGTGACTAGTTGGGAGATGGCGATGTTGTAAATTCTTTCGAAATAGTTGGCGGTGTTGGTGTCATTAAGGTTGTTGAGGTGAAAATTGAAGTCTCCAAGGATGGTGTGGTGTTTGGAGCCAATGACAAGTGAGGCGATGAAGTCAGGGATGGCGTTGCAGAAACTGGGGCGTGGTCCTTGAGGTCTGTAGGTGAGGGTGCCTCTAATGGGGCTTTTGCCATCGGTATGGAATTGGAAATTAAGGTGCTCCATGATCGGAGTGGTGTCGTCTAAATGTGAGTGGTGCAGTGAATGGCTTCTTTGTGGATGGTGATTCTGCCTCCAGGTTTGTTGATGCAGTCCTGGTATGGAATCTTGTAGCAGTCGAGAAATACTGAAGGGATGTCAGGAACAGATGAGGGGTTGAGCCAGGTCTTGATGAGGAAGATAATGTTGGGGGTGCGGGAATTGATAGTGTCCCAGATCTCAGTGGAGTGCTTGCATTAGGCAGGAGGTAGTGGAGTTGTTCTGAAGCCGCCGTGGTCAGCGTGGTGGTGGACGTAGTATGGCATATGGGTGCTCCGGTATTGCAGGAGAAGAGACAATGCCAGTAGGAAAAAGGTCCTACCATTGATCATGGAGAGGTTCGGCAGCAGTTGTTGTTGCAGAGTCTGTGCTGTATGCCTCGAAGCTCGATGGCGGTGTCTGTGTGTAGCGGGAGAGCCAGCGTTCCTGGTGATGAGCGTGGTCCCGGCTTGGATGGGCGCAGACAGGCTTGCCTTTGGCACAACTTTGGTGCACCGGTGGCACGGCCGTGCTGCAGCTTTAAATAAGTAGATCCTGGGAGGAGGAAGGGTTGCTGAGTGGCGGGGCAGGTGGGAGGCGGAAAGCAGAAGGTAAAACAGCAGGAGAAAACGGGCAGGAGGGCAGCAAGAGCAAAAAGCGGTGCAAAATTCAGCATACAAAGGATGTTTACCTGATCCTTTCGTTTATCCATTTTCTCTAGCTTTTTAACAGTGTTGTGTTTTGGGTGCCTTGCAATGCGCCGGGACGCCCCTTTGCTGGGGCAGCTGAGCGTGGTATAAGTTAAGATAACATAACATAACATAAATACAACAAAAAACAATACAGAAAACCCACAAACAATACCCCAAAACATGACTAAGCAGTGGGGTAACAGAACAGTTTACAAGCAAGGCAGTAGGGAGGGGAAAATACGAACGGTCATTGGGCAGCAAGAGAGCTGGAGAGAGGGCCTGCTCCTAAGGTATTCAAGATGTGATTAAAATATAAACACAGTGTGTCTTTTGTGCTAAATTATCCATGGTGGGGCATCTGTCTCTGGTAGGTTATTGGGTTCAGGAAAATTTCTGTAAAGCATTTACTCCAGCAGATTGTTTTTAATGACATTATGCAATGCTTTAAGTGGCTCTTTGGAGAAGAAGGAAGGTCTTTGGGTTTTAAACTCTGTCTCTGGAGGAAGTACATTCTGTGCCCTAAGTTGTGGGAACTACCAGTCGATTCAGAAAAGGAACAGAGGCATGTGTGAAGTGCAGAAAGCATAAGAAACACGTGTGCATGTGCAGAGCGGACGGATGTGTTTTCTTATCTACTTAGAGATCCGTAAGGCTCATATGTAATGTATGTTGTAATATATGACATATATATCTATGACGTTTATAAAAATTGACCTATTCCTCTTTCCCTAAAATACGTGTGTACATGTACACAATAAGCCTTGTTCAGAGAGAAAGCCTTAAATCCGTACAGAAAACCTACAGATTTACAATTTTCAGGATTTCACCAAACTTTACCCAGTTATGCATCTGCAGAAGTTGCATTTGCAATTTTCAGGTGAAATGCTGGTCTGTGAATTCACTGCCTGTGATCTGATGGAGAGGTTTCCCGATCAACATTTGAATGGGTTCTGCATTTACTAGGTCTGTGTGTAATGCTTATAAGGCAGTGTGATCTTAACTAAAACTCGATTAGTGGCCAGAGTGTCTCGAATAATTCTTGTTTCCTTTACTCTTAGCTAAACTGGAGAAATGTCAGATTATATTTTATTCGAAACTTCCCCCCACGCTTAATACGCCGTTAAACCAATTTTGTACTCAAGGGAAAAAATAGGCAACTTTACCCACCACAAACATTTAAGCACTAGGAAGATTTCAGTGCTTTTGTGCAATGGCACTATTTTCCTTTGCCCATGGTGAATATATTTTTAGGTCGAGCATTCGAGATCTTTTGTATATACTTTAGTATATTCTTATATGTGTATGTACTTTGAGGGCTCTGTAGATCAGCCCTAGGACTTGCCTGCTTCCGCCTAGGGACTTTGTTTTCTGTTTAACTTTCTTTTTTTTCTTTTTCTGGCAACTGCCTCTATTTAACTTTCTTGATAGAAAACGACCAGCATAGGTCAGTAAAATACCAGAATCACTTTAGCATTCTCTAGATTCCAGTCCATGGAAATTGTCTTCCATGAGCACCTGTAGACAATAATATTTATTTCAAATCTGGTATTTTCAGTGATATGACCACCGAAGGCACTGATTTTATATTAAAAACAGAGCTTTGAACTATACCATTTCCTGCTGAAAAGCAATATTTCTCTCCATGTGTTCTCATACCTGGCATGTCACGCAGTTTGGTGCTTATTTTCCCTCCATGTTAAAGAACAGCAGATGTTTCAGCACACAGGCTAATGTGCTGCATAGCTAAATACATATAAGGTCACAAAGGCGAGACCGATTGCATTGCAAATGCTTGTATACCCTTGGAGGGACACTTGGAGGAACACCTTCTTCTACCCCCCACACATTTGAAGGCTGCCTCCCACCCCTTCCAGCTTGGTAAAGCAGCTGTGCCTCCATTGACCAGAATGCATTGCGGTTTCCAGGGTGGGAAGGTGGAAGTGTTATCAATCGCACGCTGGAACACCCACAGACCCTTTAGTGGGGTTTACTCATGCAGTTGGTGTGGGATAACATTGCAATCAGTAGAAGAATTACCTACTGCAAGGTCACCTTCTAATTGCCTTGCAGACATAAAAAAAGTCTGTTGTGTGCATAAGTTGCATTCACGGTTGCAAATTGCTGGTTACTTTTTTAGGCCTTAATATTTTTTTTCTTAATAAATAATTTTTAGCATACAGTGAACCTATTTCTAAATTTCTGCTTAAAAAAAAATATAACTTATTATTATTATTATTATTATTATGAAGGAGTTTTATATAGCGCTGGCCAGACGCGAGGGTATTGGGGCGCTTTACAGCATATTCAAGCAGGAATCACACAAAAAGGCATAGGTATGCATAATGGTTCATAAAGCCTTGAGTGCTGAGCAACATTGAGGTAAGGAAGTCCTGAGATAACCTCTGAGTACACAATGTCTTGGGCTGAACCTCATTCAGGGGGGGGATGAGGAAGAGATCGGAGAGTGGGGAAGAGGTAGGTCTTGGTAAAACATGGTCAGGGGGTTGCAGAGTTTTGGCATGTGCGTTTCGGTGGTGTTTCTCGGTTTGGGAAGGCACGGCTGAGAAAGAGTTCTTTTAGGAGTCTTCTGAATTTTACAAAGGAAGCGATAATCCTGATATCAGCTGGGATGGAGTTCCAGATTTAGGGCGTGTTTCCAGCAAATGATTGTGTATCGTTTTTTGGTTTGTGCTTCATAGGGATGAGTTGTAGGTTGTTGGAGCTCCTGAGGTTTCTTGTCTGCCCGGCTTTCTTGAGTTTAGAGGCCAGGTATTCAGGTTTCCCAGTGTGCAAGGCTTTGTGCGTGAGGCAGGCAGTTCTGAAGCTGGCACGCATTTCGACTGGGAGCCATTTTAGATCTCTAAGTGCGGGTGATATGTGTATACTTCTGTGCTTCTTCTCACTTTTGTAGCAACTTATACCAGATCCATTTGGGAGCAGGTTAGGTGCTTGGAGAGTTTAGCTGGAACTATGGGTGCCGGGGGGGGGCTCCACCACCCCTGATATAATGGAGGAATATCAGTAGGAAATTGGAAGATTGCACAGCATTTTGAAGCACATATTTTATCAATATCGCCATGTTGAAACATCCCGGACAGTCAGTTGTCCGGTTTAATGAAACGAAATAAGGAAGAATATTTTCTAACAATCTACTAAATTTTTTTACATTCTGCATATCCACGTGTATTATTGGCTAACAACAAAATGGAAGCATTTTAAACACGAATCTAAGGGTACTGACTTGGGCACAGGAAACCACAAACGCAAAAAGTCTTGTAACAAAATAGCAACTTCTTCCTTTCTGAGGTGTAAACATATTTGAAAAGCGTCACCGATAATATAGTACCATAACATAGTATCTCAGTAGACTAATACACCCACTGCCAGTACCAGTGTCTGACCATATGCTAACAAGGTAATATCCTGGCATGGTCACCCTGTTTTTCATCCTTCTGAGGTCGATAAAAGAGTACCAATGAGTTGGGTAGAAAACTCACATCCATCATTTTCAATGCCACCAAGAGAGTCCTTAAACAAATGTTCTGCTACTGTGCGGGCTCCACAGTGTCTCTTATGGACATAATTAAAGTTTTTGGAGTTGCACCTGCTATACTGTTGGGAAATAGGAAATGTTACATCAATTCATTACAAGGCCAATGTGTGGCTATAATGAAAAGCAGAGCTATGGGTGAATACATTCAGGCTTTATCCTTAGCAGAGCTCTGGGTGCTTAGTGTATTGTTATAAAGATTAGATTCTGAGAATCATCCAGAGCTTAATATGTGTGTTTTCAACATTATCTGGATCATTTATCCTGGATTGTCAAGAGTTTGGCTTTGATGTGGTCTGGGTGTTGTCAGCAGTGCAGCTCTCAAAGAGCCTAGGTTTTGAAAATGGAGCTCTTAGTGAATGTTGGTATCAAGAGCAGACTTCTGAGTGAATCAGAGCTCTGCATCCAGAAATGCAACTGGCCCCACAGGGTCGGATTCACAGAGAGATTTTTTGAACTGCACGTAGAGATTTTCGCCCTCGCATGGACACTTCAGTGCATTTCAGAGATTAGCACCATTTTCTCAGCTTGCTCCTGGAATTCTGTACCAATCACAGTTTTAAGGCATAATCTTTGGCAAGTCATGTGAACTCCGTTCGTTTTTTGTGTTTGTATTCCCCCAATGCACATTCTGGAAAGACAACCCCTTTCTTATATTTCTTTTTTGTCGAATGGGAAAACATTCCGATGTACTATGACCCATTGCCCATCACCCTAACAAAGATTGGGGGGTTCTGTTCCCCTTTCATTCCAGGAGATGGATTCACCCAAGTCCTTGACAAGAGTAAATGTGCCACCATTCCCAAGGTGGGAAAGAGTTTGAGAGAAGTTTGTGAATCACCATAAACTCATGTGCTTCTGGACATTGACAAACACTGCTTGCGTGACATTCACGTAATTTTAGGGTTATTGTGAAGTAGCAAAAGGATTTACTCCAGCAAGATCACCTAAGTCTGATTTCTGAGCACAGGTGAGCTTAAGAATAGGGCCAACTTTTTTTTTGATTAGGCATTTTAAGATCTATCTTTAAGAGCGACCACTACTTTGCAGCTTGTTAAGTTTATTAGCGGGATTCCCAGTGGTTTTTCTACTGGTTTTACAGCTTCAACAGGAGGGTATTTAACAGTAAATGTGTTCTGGTGTTAACATGGGCTTCTATGGGAATTCACAAGGGCGTATTATCAAGCCCATTATCGCCACTTTATCGGCAGTTTCCTGACGATAAAAGCGGGGATAATGTATCGCCCTTTCATGATAATATGGCCCTACATTCTTTCAAAAATATTGGAGAGGGGTGAAAGAAAGGGGTCATCGTTCTTCACTAGAAAGGTGTGACATGTAGAATTACTCAATCCGTTTCATCAGTAATACCCCTGTGATGTTGGTGGTGTGGGAGAAGGGACTGACTCCCACCACCCCTACTCTGACATTCCACCGTCACTATGCTTAGAGACGAATTCCAGAATATCTTTACATGCCCATGATACAACAATTGTATATGGATTTTTGTCCTAATTGGAGGTTTTGGGTTCTCCTCCTTTCTGTGGCACCGTCAAAACAGTGATCTGAGAGAAAATCATAGCGTTTCACACGGGAGGCGCCAAATTTTGATCGACATCAATAAAAAAGAAAAAAAAAACCTGATTCATTGTATTGAAATCTTTACATGCCCAAACTGTTAGTAACAGGTGAATTTGAATTCAAGGTTGTATTTCAAGTCCCCATAACTGTTCACCTCAGATGCTATAAAAGGAACACCCACTTTCCCAGTGCCATTCAGGTTGCATCTAGGAGTAAGTCACACACCATTTGTTACATTACAGACATTCATTGCATACTTACACATGTACATTACATGTTTACTACATTTTTAAACCGTGCCTAATTTACAAATGTATACTTTACAATCGTTTTTCTGTTGTTCACGTGTATTGTTGCAGCAAAAGCTTTGTGAAAAAAACCTTTCACTGTGTTAATTTGTTAACTTAGAACACCCAGTAGCAGTTATTGACTTTGTCCCCCAATAGAAATCGACGATAATAAACAGTATTTTATTACACTGATATTTGACATTTACAGCAGTAACTTGTTACTCATTACTCCCCTATCACAAAATTTGCAATTTAGTAGCACTGCAAAGAGCGGATGACCTTATTATCCACCTCAGTGGTACACATTTTAATAATTACAAAAGGATAAAAGGCTGTCCCAGGCAACAAAATCCAACTCTTTCCATTGAAGTTATACACAGATCCCCAGAAGAGAGTACTACCCCCAGAGCTAAGCGAAGAGTTTGTCAAACACTTTACTGATTAAGGAATTAATTCATTGTTCCAACTTTTTATTTTATAGGAAGTAAAAGACACTTAGCTGAAATCCGTCCAGGACGCTCTATCTACGACTGCCCTGTTTTTTTTTTTTTTTTTTACCAATGCGCGGAATAGAAATAACCATACGTCTTGACCGTCCGTGGGAAAGGCCCACGGGAATTGAACGCCTTTGGTCTTGCCCACAAAGAACCTTATTTCCCTGAATAGTAGTCCTTCGTATTGATTAGGTCCTTGGATAGATTGAGTCCTCTTCCCACTTCTAATCATCCACCGACATGAGGTTGCATGAAGAAACAAAGGACAAAAGAACTCTTGACAGATACCAGAGTCCTCTAATGTTCTTCATTTAGAGGTAATCCCATGTGAGACTTCAGTGATGTAAAACACATATCACAGGATGATACTGAGGCAAGCCTGTTGTCAAAGTAGATATGGCATAATTTAGAGGAGGATAAAATCCATGCACTTTAGGCTAGAAAAATTCCAAATTCTCAAAGATAATCCTAGCTTTCCTGATTTTTGTTTTGTGTCACTCTTGTCCTGTTTCTAGGCATTTCAAAAGCATTTGAGAGACCCAGGCGAAAAACATCATTCAGAACCCCTCAGTTATGAAACCTTACACTAAGTAAAAACAAAAATGCCTCTCTGGGGCAAAGAGAAAATGGGAGCACTGCCATCTGGTGGCATGGCAATATTATTTGCTTCTTCATTAATACACAGGGCTACCTTGCTTTAGTGATCTATAAATACATTTTGCAGCAGTCGCATGGGGGGCCTTAAAAGCACAAGGCTTACACCCCTGCTGGTGACTTTGCAACCACTCTGGATCTTGAAGATTTTTCTGATTTCTGAAGCAATAAAAAAACCTGTTTGTCGTTATGTCACAGCCCCTGTTTGATTTAATATAAAAACCCAGGTTCTACTCACCACATGGCCCCACTACTATCTCTCGAGACAAGTGGAATACACTGTCTGTTGCTCTTTCCTTTTTGCCTGCTGTGGGAGACCCAAGTGCTTGAAGGTCAGTGTGACTTTTTAGCTGGGGGAGCCCAGGGGCAGCAGAGAAGTCATGTAGACACTCTTGTGAGCAGAAGAGAATGTGTGCCTCATTCATGTCGGCTGAGAATCTCGCACTCAATATTTCCTACCTATTGTCAAGGAATTAAAATATGCAAAATCCCAAGTGTGCATTTTCTTGACCAATGCATTTCATTTCCACTGTTTTTATATTTTTCATTATATCATTTTATATAGAATCAAAAATTCATTTCATTAGACAAAAATCCTAATGCATCTAATCATTGGTACATTTCTTTTATAACCATGATTATTGCCAATAAATGTATCAAATAAAAAAAAATATATATATATATATAAGGGAGGGCACTCGCTCTTGCACTTTACGAAAATAAAAATGGATTGCTGGCACTAAGATTTTGTGATGTGGCTTCATTGGTGTTTTTCACTGGACTAAACACCTGGCATTGGAGTGGAGGTCTACGCCTGGTGTAACCGCTATCTCTGGCGGTCAGGTTTCTACGTTTAATATATATATATATATATATATATATATATATATATATAAGTGTCCGCCTGATTCAAAACCAACTATACATACCTATTCCAATCATACTCATTCATCCTCATACATTTTATATCAAAACATCCAATATCTGTTAATGGTAATGTAAGAGTTTAGACAGAGAGAAAAAGATAGTGCTAATTCTCTTCTGCCAAGGTTCGGGTCTCAGGACCAGACTTCTCTGAGCCCCGGCACTTGACCAATGTTCATTACTGCTGAGTGGTAAAATCGTACAGTTTCAAAAAAAGAGGAAAATATTGACTTGTGTCAGAAAATATATGCATTGATAACATGAAATGGAAACTTACTCAGACTGATCCAGCACCATCCTCCAGCTGCCTTGGGCCTTACAGCTCTTGTTTCATCCATGGCTCTGGAGCTTACCTTGGCGCATCGACCCTGCCTGCTGAGGAGGTTGATTCTCTGTATAGGCCTTAAGCACAGAATCAAACCAAGGAAACATGCCCAGGGCAACTAATAGAGGCATCTTATACTGACTAGAAAGTGTTTCTCCTTCTCCTGTGATCTGGTAGACCCCTCAGCAGATTAATCTTGCTTGCGGTTTAGAAGAAGATAAAGGAAAGAACCCAGGGGAACTTTCTTCACTAGGTCTGATCCCCAGCCGATGGAGGGCAGTCCTGAATCAGATGGCCTGTTGCCCTCATCTTGTTAAAAAAGTGCCTCTGGACTTGCATTGCTGATCATCAGAGCCCATGCTGATGGCTGCTCCCACCGACTTCTACTGGAAAGGTTAAACAAATCATGTTTACATTCTGCTTGTCATCGGGCTTCAGTTTTCCTTTGTTTAGTTGCTCATTAGCTGTTTTGTATTGGAGGTCATCTGGATCTTTGGTCTGCGCCTGTTTCTAATGCTCGTGTCCTGCATCTGTGAGCACAACGTCTGTCGGAGAAGCAGCAGAGCGAGCACAGCAAGGAAGACCATAGATCAAAAACGAGCTCCATAGGGTAACACAGAGAGGGAGGGGCACAAGGGACACCGGCAGCTTAGGGGGACCAGTACACACTCCTATTTGTGTCGCTCATTGCTCGAAGTGTTACTGAATGGGGGTGAGTCTCACTTCTTTAAATATATATCCCCACTCATCCTGTGTATGCCTCACTTTTTGTCGCAGAGCATTACTCATATGGCGCTTTTTCCCTCTTCCAGACCACTGTAGCCAAGTGGGGCTCCACATTGCTGGATATATTATCTGCAAGGTCCTTTTTCATGGCATAACAATCCAAGCAGGATGACCTTTGCACACTTAGTGGCATGGCTGGACTGGCCGTAGCTGGCACCGGGCGTAACACGGGTGGGCCACCATGGTGGGGGCCGGCTTTGGTCCCCTGGGGGGGGCCAGCATAGCTGCAATTCCAGCCCCCTGTAACAAAAGCGGCAGCAGTGAGACGGGAGTGGTGCTTTCCATTAGAACCCTCCCATCCCCCGAGGGCCGGGCAAGCTGTTTGCAGGGGCCAGTTTCGGTTCCCAGTCCAGCTGTGCTTAGTGGATGGAGAAATTGCAACACCTTTCCAAGTCATCCAGAGATTAAAAAAAATAATATATGCCCATAGTTTGTTATTGCAGGGAAAGTCATCCCGTTCTCTCCTACTTGTCAAGAAAATTTTTCCAAATTTTTATTTCATAAAAAGGAAACCACTACCTAAAATCCTGCCAGTTCCATCGACCAATGTACAGGAGATGTCTAGGGCTGTCTAATTGTATCAGTGAGTTCTCAGGACACACTTATGGGCACCAGTTCTTTCTCCCCCAAGGGTCCTCTCCAAGTATGCTCAGAAATAGTCGGTGTAAGAAACTGATTGACTGAGGCGTGAGCCCTGGTCAAGTACCAACCACAATGCTTGTCAGGGTGAGGCACAAGCCAAACCCAGATTAAACTGTACTCAAACCTCTAATGGCTTTGCAGAGAGCAGTCAGGCTTAATTCAGAGGCATTGCGTAAAGTATTTGTGGAACTCTTCAAAAGTAAAAAACACACCACACAAAAAAGACCCCACCCTAGTCTAGAAAGCTAGAGTTATTTTTAATAAATAAAACAAGACCAAATAACAAAAATCCAATCAGTATAACCGGAGATAGGCAGGTTTAAATATTAACATAAATATAGCGCCAAAAATCCCGATGCGCCAACTGCGTGTATCTGGTCACGCCAGACCCGGACAAAGTCACAAGTTTAGGCTGACTGCGATGGAGCCAGCTACAGGGACCCAGTTAGGCCCACTGAACAAAGTATCTTAAATCCTTGTTTGCTGACCATTGCGAGCTCCCACGTCACAGATGCATCGTGCAGCAGAAGTGATGTACAGGTTCCGAGATGTAGTGAGGCTGGGATGCGAGGGCCTAAGTCATCATCAAGGATCCCGTCGATGGGGGCTTGTGATGCAAACTCTTGTGTTGAGGATACGTTGCGCAGTTGAGGCTATGAATTGTCTCAGAGGAGCTGAGAGGCTGCAATGAGGAGGGCAACGCCATCATCGAGGCTGCCATCGACGAGGGATGCAAGGGCCTTTGCTGAGGGTGTATTGCACAAAGGTAGTTACAATGAGGTTGTGGGCTGCGATGCATTGCAGATCTTTGTAACGGGGTGATCCATGCAGTAGTGATGATGCATCAGTTCAGCTGGGGTTTGCACTGCACAGCTGAAAAGATTAGTTGAATCACCTGGATCCACAGAGGTTAGCACAGCACATAGGCCCACTTCCAAGGGTCCAGAATTGGGATGGCACCACCTGGCAGGGTAGACCTACAGATGGCAGAATCCGGGCACTGGAGTCACTCTGGTGGTCCTGAGTCCAGTCCTTCTCACCCAGGAGGAGGACAGCAGGCAGCAGGTCAGGACCCCAGGGCAGCAGTCCTTATGAGAAGCAGTCCAGCAGAGTGGCAATCCTTTCAGCAGCACAGCAGTCCTTCTTCCTGACAGATTATGATCTTTGTACTCAAAAGTTGCTGTCTCGGATCTAATATTTATAACTGGGTCTTCCTTTGAAGTGGGAGAAGCTTGTGGAGGTTACCATCTGAAGTACACAGGCATCCAGACTACTCTACCCTGGCTCCAGACCAACCACAGGGGACTATGCAGCCCTTTGTGTGGAGGCAGAACACAGATTATTCAAGTGTAAGTAGGGCTGTCCCCAGCTCTACCCTCCCATCCTGCCAGTGAGGGCCCATCCAGTCACACCTAAACTCTCTATTGTTTGTGACTGTCTAGGAGAGATACACAAAGTCCAACTGCCAACTACACCCAGTCATGTGACCCAGTGACAGGCTACAGGCACTAAATGGCTAAGGCAGGAAAATACAACCTTTTTTAAAGTGGCTTTTCAAAATTGTAATTTAAAATCTGACTTCGCCATAAGAGAGGAGTTTCATTACAATTACAAAAACACCAAACATGAACTGCTTACCTGTTCCCATTTGGAAATGACAGCTTATTAAGGTATTTCCAATGTTCTCCTATGAGAGAGGTAGGCTTTTCAATTGTGAAAAATGAATGTAAGAGTTTTTCTCTATCAGGACATATAAAACTTAGAAGTTCATGTCCAACTTTTTAAATACACCACACCCTGCCCTCTGGGCTGCCCGTGCCTAACCTAGTCGTGACTTATATGTATTTAAAAGGAATGTTTGGGGCTGGCAAAAGATTGATTTGTCAGGTCAAAATGGAAGTTTAAAACTGCATGCACACGGGCTGAAATGGTAGACCTGATACATGTTTACAGTGCTACCTAAGTGGGTGGCAGAATCAGTGCTGCAGGCCCACTTGTAGTGCCACCTAACTAGGGACTTACAAGTAATTTATATATGCCAATTGGGGATAAGCCAATGCTATCATGTTATAAGGAGTGAGCACATGCACTTCAGCACTGGTTTGAAGTGGTGAAGTGTTCAGAGTCCTAAGTCCAACAAAAACGTGGCCAGCCAAAATTGGAGGGTAAAAGCAAAACATTTAGGGGTGATCATGCAGAGAAGGCCAGGTCCGACAGTTGGAATTTGTTCAAAGCAGTGCACATTTTGTGGACCTATATCAGCAACAAGAAACTAAATAGTTGATCTTTGGAGAGCAGTTCCAGTCCGTGGGTGCAAGTAGGAGTCAGGAATCATCCACCTCACTTTCCCCAACAGTCAGAGAAATTATTTTTGCAGCAGATGTTCTTTCAGGCCCATGAATGTTCAGTGGAGATGGTGGTGAGGTGCCATTCTTATCATCTGTAAATAAGAGAAAGTGGGGTAACAGAGTTCATAGCCTGGTTCCAGAGACTCCAATGGCAATCCCCTCTAGCATTTTATAAACAAAATAATAATATTAGAGGTTAACAACAACATATATTCTTAGAAGTTCCAATATTACTAGGATATTTAATAATCTATATTAAATTTCAGTTCATATTCATTTTTTGCAACCTTCATTATTAATGATTACTTGAATACAAATAATCATGAAGTGTGATATGATTTTTCCTAATTGTGATAAAGTCAATGGAACAGCAGACATGTTTTTTGCAGAAGGTCGCTGTAAGAGATTGGGTTATTGGTTGAGAACGGTGGGAGCCCCACACAGGCAACAACCCCAATCCTGGTCAAGGTGAACCACAAAATCACTAAACTAACCTTTGCATAACCCTCCGGTTACAGCAAAAAAGGTTTATTACAAACAATTCACACAAAAATAATTCCATATAATTCATTTGAATGCTGATAAACTCCGAGAGCTTTTACAAAAATAATTTTGCTGAAGGATATATTTCAGATTACACATATTCGATATCTACAAAAAAGCTTAATTGCACAAAATAACTCCAAGTAATTCTATTCTCTGACATTTATGCATCCAATATTCTGGCCTACAAGCAGGACTCTTTCTCTGACATTATGCATCCAATATGCTGGCCTACAAGCAGGACTAATCTGACATTTATGCATCCAATATTCTAGCCTATGAGCAGGACTCTCTCTCTGATTATATTGAAGCCTTCAAATTAAAGCTTCTGCCCACTCCTCCATGTTGGCACTGGCTTTGTGGATCCTATGCGTTCATTTAAGAAAAAATATTCGAGAGATGCAGATAGTTTGTGGTCCATGAGTGCAATTACATCAATGTATAATGGTAAAGTCTGATGTAAAGAGTCGTCAGGCACTTAAAGTTAGTGTTAGAGTGAGGCTCCTTCAGAAGCAGAGGCATATTATCACTGAAAGATGATATTGATCATTTCTTATAACCACATCCCTTCTTTTGCATTTTTCAAGCCAGGGGAATACTTGCTAAGTAGCTTTTAACTCTAACATGCCGGAATGGTTCTTTGATGTGTTCTTCATATCCCTCAGTATTGCATGTCCTGGGTAATTGAGTTTACATGCAATCGTGTAATCGGTAACTGTGGTATGCTCTTACATATGAGCAAATAACCACAAGACCACATGTCTATAGAAGATGCTAGCTTTGAAGAAAGTTTGGTAGTGGTTCCTCATTATTGCCCACTGAGCTCCCTAGAGGGAAGGGACATGGGAAATACAGGAACCTACAGGCAAACATGAGCCATTTGTAATGTTTTATACATGTCTGTGTGGGAAATTAGATTGACAGGAACCCAGTTCCACATCAACAAATAGGATTACTCACAGAAGTGCATCTTGAGTCATACTCTTGAAGAATTACATGAAATGTGAGTCATGCGTTATAATGAAGGCTCCCTGTTTTCCATTTTAACTGATTTTGACAGATAAATATAGACTGAAAACAATGTGTTTTCTTTTCTGTCTGTATTTATTTTTAAAAGTGGACAAATACAGAAAATTGTACTCTTTTAAGTGACTCTCTGTGCTGTCTTTCACGAATTGTAGCCCAACAGCTGAGCAGATGGACAGCATGGGGAATTAGAAAACAGGATGAAATTTCTATAATTGATGGCATTTGTCATCACATATTTGTGGTATATTTAGTCAATGTATTGTTATATAATATTTGGCAGCTTGAATAGCAAAATCACGTCAGACATCAAAGTATGAGTGCATGTCTTATCAGTTAAATAAATATGGAAATGTACAGTTTTACAACATCATTTATACACAAAACACAAAATAAATATGGATAAATACAGATAAAATGGCCAAAATATGGATAAATACAAACGAAAATGGTAAACAAATAATTACCTAAAACCGGGAGCCCTAGTTATAATGTGAGGCACAATCAGTCACTTACTTTTGAGCCAAATCTTGGTTCAAATCTCCCCTTCAGCCCACCGCTTTTTTAGTTGGGAAATTTGAGATCCACACCCCTCCGAATCTCAATGACTTAGCCACACCCCTGGTTCTGTGACCCACGCCTAATCATAGGACAGTTGTTACTGCTATTGAAGTACCACATCACACCCCTTCCTTGGTGTGCTTGTGTCATAGCAACATGAATATATTTTGTAAATTTTACAATTTTCCTCTAAACATCAGCATTTGAGTTATGAAAATGCAAATATTTTCTCTCAAATACACACTTTTCAATTATGAATTTGAACACTTGGTATCGTGCACAAATCGATCCCAAAGGAGGCAGGAGCAAGGGAAGAGGACAATCTAAAATAGCCAGGTCTTTAGACCCTCCTTGAAAGAGGCAAAATCAGAGCAGGAGTGAAGGCCAAAAGGAAGCTTGCTCCAATGATATGGAGCATTATATGAAAAAGATCTGCCCCCATATCTTGAGGTACGGATGCGAGGAATCGTCAAGAATGACTTGTGCCAATGATCTCCGGCATCTAGACAGGAGATAAGGGTATATCAAGGAAGCCAGGTAGACTGGCCTTGACATAAAAAGGGCTTTGTGTGTCAAGCAGCAGAGTTTGAAAATGACACGCTTCCTAACAGGCAGCCAGTGCAGCTTTCTGAGGAGCGGAGAAGAAGGCGAGTGCAAAGGGAGGTTCAAGAATAATCGTGGTATTCTGGACACCCTGCAGTTTCGCCAGCAGGGTGTCATTTACTGAGGTCAGCAAAGCATTTCCATAGTATAGGCAGCTAGTGATAGGAGCCTGGACCAGAGTTTTCCTAGCTGTGTCGGGAAGCCAGGACAGGGCTTTTTTCAAAAGCCTCAAGGTAGCACAGCATATGCCACAGGTAGAGCTGATATGATCTTTCATAGAAAGAGACCAATCTAGCCTCATGCCAAATTATTTAACCACCTGTGTCAGTATAGGGGCCATTCCCAGGTGTGAGGTCCCCCCATCGGCGGACCATATCTCGGCACCCTTGCCAAACAACATGATCTCTGTCTTGTCGCTGTTTAATTGGAAGCAGTAGTTCTTCATCCAGACAGTGACCTCCGACATGCAGTTTGAAAATTTGCTCTTTACTTTGTCTGGATCAGGGCCAAAGGAGAATAGAAGTTGTGTCATCTGTGCATGACAGAATCTCTACACCACAGGCTCTAACGATACCGGCCAGAGGCGCCATAAAGAAGTTAAACAAAGTAGGGCTCAAACATGGTCCTTGTCCATATGCATCAATTGCGACTTAAAACAGTTCAGGAAAACTTGTTGTGTGCGATGGTCAAGTAAGTCAATGAGCCAGTGTAGTTCCCTGCCATATAACCCTGCCCGGTGCAGCAAGCGAGTAGAATAGAACAATATGCATTTATTATTCAAACAAGCTTAAAGTTTTCAATTCAGTGGGCTGGGCTACACACAGGAGAGCTACTTACAGGTAGCTGGAGAGCAACCAGTAGCTCACGAGCTACTCGTTGTAGAAGCCTGTTCTAGAACCGTAACGTGTGTGCGTGTAGATCTATGTGCTGCTGAGGCAGGAGGATCGTCATACTAAAGTGAAATAACAAGTGCGAGGATCCCTGAATCAAGGACGTCACTTACATACAGGATCTGCTGGATTCAGGATTCACCCTCCAACCATTGTAATCCCCCATACGCACCCAAAAGTATTTGTTTCTAGCTCATTGTTGCATTTGTCTACATCTCAGTTTATGCCTCAACTGCAAGTAACAATGCATTCTTTAGTGCATTGAGTATGCGCGCTGAAATGGTCAAACTAACCCTACAATGTGGTTGCACCTTGTCTGGACCAGGGACCTAATTTCCTTAATGTTGACGCTTTGGTTTTCTTTTAGACACTTTGGGGCATATGAACAAGGGCTTTATCTCAGCTTGTTTGGCTCTAAAAGCCAAAAAAGCGGAGATAAAACAATCGCCCTAATTACAAGAGGGTTCTAACATGCATAATCGCATGTTAGCACCCTTTTTCCCGACGCCTGCCTTTGCATCTCTAATGAGACGCAAAGTGGGCACCACTGGGCGTACCCCGGATGGACTACCTTGTAAAATATCGCTGATGTTCACATCGCTATATTTACAAGGCAGCTCACAGGATTTTAGCACACGTTAGATTTTGGTGAACATGGTGGTTTTCACCAAAAACTAACATCTGCTAAAGTCCTGACTCTATGCTTTACATAGGGGTTGGATTATGCTGATATGACCACAGTCATATCAGCAAGGTTATCGCCGTTTTTCAGGGAACATCGCTGGAAAACCAGCGATGTTCCCTGCAAAATGGCGATAACCTCGCTATCGCTGGAATTTTTATCGCCCTGAAGAAACGCGTTGTTATTAACACGCTACCAGGACGATAAATTCCAGAGATCGTCTGCAATAAAAAATGTATCGCCAAGCACGGCCAGCGATAATTATCGCTGGCCGTTGATAATATGCCCCCTAGGATGTTGCTCATAGGAGAGTCCCACCGTCTTACTCGGTCTGGATTCTCGGAACCTAGAACAGTTTCTAAACCTGTTATGGGCACTTTTCACGCAATCCATTTGCTGCCCCAGTGTTCTGTATTTACAGTCCCCTTTTTCATTTTGACTGACCTAAGACACTCTTAAATCAGCCTTCAGGGTTATAACATTATTTCTGGCTTATGACAAACCTATGCCTGCTTGGTTCGAGGGAAAGAGCTCACAAAATCAGCTCCTAAAAGAGGAGACTAAATCATGAACACACAACTCTGAGCGGTTATGCTCAGGTTTTAGTTGAGCAGGGCCGGCCTAAGGCATGTGCAAACTGTGCACCTGCGCAGGGCCGCCAAACCCCAGGGGCCGCCACACCAATATATATCCTTAGATACATATTTGCGTGGCGGCCCCTGGCAGGGATTTGGCGGCCTCGGGCCCCATCTACACTCCCTGCTCAGGGCCTCCATGAGCCTAGAGCCGGCCCTGCGTTGAGCTGTGCACCTCCCCTCTGGTTAAAAGCTCTGGTCTGTTTTGTTTCCTTCATTTTTAAGGATACATTGTTGCCAAGGTGTAATTCTTTCCTACATCTGCAGTTGCATGAGTGCCAGGAGCTGCAGTGACGCCACAGATGCTCTCAAGAGGTGGAGGTGGTTAATAGATCCACATTAGTCTGCACTTAGAGGAGTTTATGTGAACTGATAGTCCCAGCGCGTGCATAGCAAAGATAGCCTTGTGTGCTTCTCGCAACTTCCATTGTCTCTGCAGTGGACTGCGCGCCTGTTCTTTGCTCACCGCTCGCCGTTGTCCACTCGTTCCACTCATCGTCTTGGTCCGGTGTGCGCATCGGTAAGGTAACATCAATGCTGGCAGGAAAACAAGCAGCGGGAGAGGTCGTTCTACCCTGGGCCCTGATGAGTAGCACCATCTGGGTGTCAATTTTTACCCTGGGATCATGTAAGTTCCATAAAAATAGACATACCAACAAAACCTTGTGTGAGTAAAATTCTGACTTTTGCTTAAATTGAGCTAATTTATTTTCAGTTTTCTTCCAAAATGCATAAATAAGATGTGGAATCAAGGTCATCCTTCTAATATATGTTGTTTTTTTTCATTGTATTTATGAGCTCAAATGGTGTTCTGCACCTGATCCAATGCTCCTGCGCTTGCCCATTTTCTAGTCATTGAATGTCTGACTTTGTTTGTTGCTGTCATGCATTAGCCCTTAATTTGTGCTGGCAGAGGACAGCAGATGATGTTCTGGTGAATTATGAGTACTGCATTAAATTGCACCACCAATTACTTGTTGTGATATTCATCTTCACACTCTTTGACCGTGTTTTTGTATGTTATTACAAGCCCTTGCTAATTCACACTCCAGAACGCATGCAGCAGTGCTGAGTGTAATTTGCTTTTAATTACATTCCTGAGTAATGGTAAACATCCTTTACAGCGCAACTTTTACCACGCAGTGCCTTTACGATGCAACTTTTACAACGCACACCATTACAACGCATTGCGCTGGGGGGCGCTCTAGGATAGGGAATAGGTTTAATGTACTATCCAACACCTTCCCTACTATCCACGGGGACTGGAGTTGGTATAGTAAATTAAACAATTCACTATCCAGTGCCCAAAAGCACTATGCGTTGTAATGGTATGTGTTGTAAAACTTGCGATGTAAAGGTAGGCGTTGTAAAAGTATGCGTTGTAATGTCATACATCCCTGAGTAATACACACAAGAGAGGAAGCCTTGAGTGGGTCATGAAGCACCCCTTCCCCCCCCCCCCATGTTATTGAGATTAAATAGCATATAATGGATGCATACCTGCGTATGTGATTTAGTCATGCTTTCTTCATCGTGTTTACCAATTATTTAAAAATCTGTATAACAAAACCAGCATAGAAGAAGGGGTTAAAGTCACATTGCAGAGAACTCCTGGTTACTAGCAGAGCTGGTTTTCTTTTGCAAGTCTTTTCGAAAGGCAATATGTGAGGTAGGAAACAATGTTTTCCCATATCATTTTCACTGCGGAACATGGAATTTCAGGTTTGCAGTGTTGTAATAAATGTTTAAATGTGTGTTTTAGTCCAATTGTTAAATAGAAGTGTTTAGCCACTCATATTTTTTACTAGTATGGCATAAATGAACCTTTTTTATTCAGCGCCAAGATAGTCTTCTGAGTGAACAGGCACTTTACAAATACACGTTATGTTATGTTACGTCATGTTCTGTTCTGTTATGTTATGGAAAAAATTGACACATTACACATCTGTCAGTTTAGTCATTAGATGTTCTTAAAAGTCTGCGTCTTGTTAAGCTTGCAACGCTTCAAAAGGATATACAAACTACAGCAAAGTATGCAATTATACTGCTCTCTCATTTACTTTTATTTAGTTACTTGGACGTTGTCCGGGTATGAATGCTGCCGGCCAGTAGTCTATTGTTTTGTAGGATTTCGTTTTGATAGCATTTCTTATCTGTGACAGGCCTGTGAAACGCTCCAATTCACAGTGCACTGCTGATGCACTTAAGAGTGCGCGTTCAGTAGTGTGTGAACTCGAGTTTCCTTACTTTATTTTTCCTTGCAATATTATAAAGCGCAAACTCGACAACATGGCATGAGCACAATTTACATTACAGAAGAACACATTCATTTGTGGTAGGCACGGGGAGACAAAGTGATTTGCCTGGAATCACAGGATGTTGAGCTGATGCCGAGATTTGAACGTAGCTCCCCAGCTCTAAAGTTCCCAATTCTAGAATTTGTGTCGGGAGGTGTTTAAAAGTGTATGTCGATGCTGGCCAACAATGAGAGAAAAAATATGAGTATGTTGCTGGAGATGTGGGCCTCCGTGCCACCAATGTACTTACTGGGGGGGGGGGAGGTAAACACTCAATTATTCCGCAACTTTCTTCCCGCATACCATCACTCCGCATACTTTCATTACGAAAGTACCATGACTCCGCAATGCCATTATAACACATGGCATTACATTTTATATGCTTTTACGACGCATACATTTACAACGAAATTCGTTGTAAATGCATGCATGGTAAAAGCATGTTTTTTTAAAATGTTTGGATAAGGTAAGTATGGGTATAGGGGTATATGTTTTGGGGTACTGAGGTATATGTTTTGTGGTGTTTGGGTATTTTAAGGGTTCAGGGCTAGGTTTGGGTTTTGGGGTACAGGGGTATTTTTAGGTTTCAGGGCTAGGTTTGGGTTTTGGGGTACAGGGGTATTAGGGTTCAGGGGTAGGTTTGGGTTTTGGGGTACAGGCTTATTTTTATGGTCCAGGGCTAGGTTTGGGTTTTGGGGTACAGGGGAATTTTTAGGGTTCAGGGGTTGATTTGGGTTTTGGGGTACAGGGGTATTTATACGGTTCAGGGCTAGGTTTGGGGTTTGAGGTAGTGGGGTATTTATAGGCTTCAGGGCTAGGTTTGGGTTTTGGGGTACAGGGGTATTTTTAGGGTTTAGGGATAGGTTTGGGTTTTGGGGTACAGGGTATATTTATAGGGTTAAGATGGGTTAGTGCTTAAGGGTGGGGGGTATTTTAAGGAGTATGGGTGGGTTATGATTATTGGGTGCAGGGGTATTTACAGGGAGCAGGGTGGACACCCGGAGCTGGAATGTACAGAACCTAGGAAGAAAAAACAATGAAATATTGGGCACAACGCTCGCTTTTTTTCCCGTAATCCCGCGCAACGCACACGCCCACGCCCCCAGCACATATGAGACATGGCATGAAGGGCGGAACGTTCCACACGCCCCCAGCACACGCCCACAGCACAACGCAGACACGCCCACAAGGGACTACTTTGCTGGCACGGTTCTATTACCTTTTAAATGAATATGGTGGGCGTCTGCATAACCTATGTCCTTCTGCTGCAACTGCCCTTTCCAACGCTGTATTGGGTGTTGTGATTGGTGCTGTGGTTCCTGAGATTACCCGCCTCAAAGGTTTGGGCTCTCTCTTTATTATATTAGTATAGATATAGATTATTATTTTAACTAGATATGTATTTATTTATGTAGAGTATAAGAGTCATACAAAAGATGCCACAGTGCTGTACAGACTTTGCAGAGATTACAATGTCATGCTGTGAAAACATTTATTGTAAAAAGCAAAGGTATTGAAAAGGAAGCGGGCTTCTGAAAGCAGTGCTGACCAACCAGCAGGTCATAGATTCAACAATTGGGTAAATATTCAGAAGCAATCCCATCTGCGAGATCCTTAGTTAAATATACGTTGATATAGGTTGAATACTTGCATCGCAGAGTAATGATTTGTCTCTGAATTTATTTTAACGATATACCACACAATTTTGAGTTTTGGGGGAATAATGTGTGGATTTTGGTGCTTGCCCCTTCACAATCTACATGTTTTTACTTCGATAAATATTAGAGAGTTTGACCTGGCAGTAGTGGTCTCAAAACGTACAACCGGTGGCACCATACATACTCCAATTAAGTTAATTGACAAGGATGCTGGAACCGAGGGTCTAAGTTGTAATTATAGTCAAGATAAGGTTAAAAAAGCATGAAGGGACATGCGATCGAAAGAGTCAGAAACATCATGATATGCCATAACTCAGTTTAGAATGGGTGGATATTCCATCTTCACAGAGTATCAAGCAATATAGAGTGTGAAAATGTGTTTATAGTGGAGTGAGACAATATACAGAGACTAAACCGACCCTGGAGTCAAAGTGCAAAGTACAAAGGTCCACAAAAATCAGTATGTTGGAATTTTGAGCCTAATCAGAAACATGCAGGTGTTTTTTCAGCATAGGTTTCATAATACATCATTTGCAAAACACTTTATTTTCAAAAATGTATTTAGCTTGTGTAACATAAATGTTTTATGTAATACTTGCAAAGCACTGTATCATTTTTTGTAGCTGTAAATAGCCGATTTTCCATTATCCAGGTAGTGGTACTTGTCACTCGTCAATTGACCATGCTGGGGTTTTGACTTGTAACCTACATGTTAATCACAGATGTCCATAGCAGATCTCTGACACAATGAGATACCTTGCTAAGGCCACCATTAGGAGTAATTCTAATGAGGCCGTGATCTGCAGTGATGGGAATCATCAGATGTATGAGATTTACAGGAACACCTCTGATCTGCTTAATTTCTCCAAGAGAGCTCAACTAAATCTCCAGGCGAGAGTCCGAGGCAAAATGATGAAAGGCCAGGGGAGGAATGGGGAATTACTGATTCAATTGGTAATTCCTCATTTCGGATAGGATCCTGCTTTGGGGTTTGTCGACGTGTTGTAAGCATCTGTAAAGCAGTCGTCTATTGGTTTGAGGTTAGGTTTGAGCTTGAGTGTTGACGTTCATGAATATACTACTGTACAGGACCTGTGCTTAGCTCAGGTACTGAGCTCAAAGTGGCTTTTGGCATATTATCATCACTTTTTATATTTATTGTATTATGTTATTGTATCTATTATTGTAATGGTTTTTATTAAACAAGAAACACACTTTTCTATCTGATTTTGAAATATGTTCTGGGAGTGAAAGGTTTTTTATCAGATGGTCATATTCTTCAATGTTAAAGATCTGGACGCATGTAGGAGTCTCTTAGTGGAAAAAAACGGTGCCTCAAAGTTCAGAGGTCATCTGATACTGCTTCTTTGGTTCCATATTTTCCTGCAAGTTTCTTAAATGTTACCATCATAGATCACAGTATTATTTATGCATTTATATATGTATTTATTTTTATTAGGCACATGTGTATACACTTAGACATAGTGTGATGTTCAAGTGATGGTGAGGTGGCATCGGATAGGCTTAACTTGAAATGTTATGAACCAGGAAGGACAGATCAACTACAGTCAGAGCATCAGATGCTACTAAACTTTATTTTCCCAATTACGTATAAGACCACACTCCACAAAGGAAAATGTAAACAATTGCAAAACATTGCAGCCAAGACTATTAATGTTATGTTACGTTAAGTTATGCAGATTTGTAGAGTGCACTATCAACCTGGAGGGTGTCTTGGCACTGTGCAGGTGTTTGTCTAGCCAAACCTATGGCCTAATGGGACTACACGAACAGCAAGGTCTTCAGCTTTTTATATAGAATTCAAGAAGTGAGGAGGAGTCTCTAATGTGTAGTGGCAGATTGTATGTGGCAGTGCTTTAGGAGCGATGGAGGAGAAAGCTTCACCACCGGATTTGGTGGGATGGGTCCAATTAGGAATCTAGACGAACAGAGGTGTCTGGAAGGTCTGTGAAAGCAGATGCGATTGTTGAGGTATACTGGCCCAGTGTTATGTAGTACCTTGAAAATGTGGTTGAGGAGTTTGAATTGTGCTTGTTTCTGTACGTGGATCCAGTAGAGCTCCTCCAGGTGAAGTGTGATGTGACTGAGCAAGTGAGGCTGAGAGAGATTCTGGCTGCACGTTCCGCATGGCCTGCAACATTCTGGTGATTTTTTTGTTGATCCCGACATAGAGGGTGTTCCCGTAGTCCCGCTTGCTTGTGACAAGTGTGTGCTTGACGGTTCTCCAAGTGCTAATTGGAGCCATTTGAAAATCTTCCTCAGCATCTTCAGGGTGTGGAAGCATGAGGCAGTGCCGTCCTTGCCTTGGGCAGTCCCGTTGGATTTTCAGTCGATGATGATGGATGATGATGGTGATTGAGTGGGTGGTGGAAGTGGATGTCAGTCCTAGCTCGGTTACCAGGTGGTGTTCCACAGTGAAGTGCTCTTGCCACAGATCAGGATTTTGGTCTTGTCGGTGTTCAGCTGCGGAGTAATTGTTATAGTATAGAGTTACTATAGTAATTTTGCAGGTATTGAACTTGATCTAGCTACTGGATGTCTTGATTGTCCATGAGGGAGAGGGAGAGAATGAGTTGTGTTATCAGTGGGGGTGGGCGGAACTCCCAGACTTTCACTCTGCAGAATTTAATGGAGTTCCAAAAAAACTCTAAAAACTCCACGATATTCATGACATTTTGGAACGTCAGACTGCTGCCAATGATTTTTAGCACCAGGAGTTTGTTATGCTCTGTAAAATCAGTGCAAATGGCACGCCAGAGGGCGCTGCTTCTTCCGGCAGCTCAAGCAGATTTTCTACTCAAGTGGCTGCTTTCTCAAAGTGAAGGCAGCAACCTGCCTTGGCCGCCAGTATTAAAAAATCATGCCATGACTCATTTTAGCGCTATTTTTTGGGCTCATGCTACCTAACTTAGGGGCCGATTAGGATGGGGGACAGACTTTGTCCGTCCGCCATCCCGTCGTAAGAAGGGACCTTCCGCCACATGGGCGGAGGTCCTGTGCGGCGAATTAGGATGCACCCGCCACAGTGGCGGGTGCCTCCCTCATTTTTAACATTGCGGCGGGCGGTTCTGAAAGCACCGTCCGCAGCAATGCTAAAAATGCATGTTGTGCGTTTCAAAGCACAACATGACAGGCACCGCGCGGTGCCTGCCATGATGTGCATTGAAACGCAGGGGGGTACCATAGGTACCCCCCATGTGCACCCCCCAGCCCCCCTTCACCCTGGGGGCCCACAATGGGCCCCCAAAGCAAAGACCGTATGCCTTTCCACGGCGGGAATGCCGCCGTGGAAAGGCATAAGACCGCCGGCATCGTAATATGGTTGGCGGTGTCTCGCAGACACCGCCACCATATGTAGGCACTTTTTTCCGCGGTCTTGCCGTCCACCACGGACTCCACCGCCATCCTAATGTGGCGCGGGGTCATTTATGTCAGGATGGTGGACGGATTGCCCAGGCCGGGTGTGGCTACCACCAGCCCAGCGGGGGCAATCCGTCCGCCATCCTAATCGGCCCCTTAATGTTGAAGTGCCGTGCGCGAGAACATCTCGATGATGCACTGGCTGGTGGAGTTTTTCTGGATCTCCTTGTCGAGGCCGAGCACGGAAAGGGCAAAACTCAGCAAACTCTAGTGGCGGAGTGGAGTTTACCACCCACCTCTAGTCATCAGTGTAAGAGAGAACATTGATGTAGTGAGATCAAATGATACTGGATAGATGGACCATGAAAGCATTGAAGAGTGTCGGGCTCTCGGGGGATCTTTGTGGAACTCAGCAGATCAGGTCGCAAGGCCTCTGAGGTGTTCCGTGACAAGCTGAATGATTTTGGATCCTTCTTGGATTTCGATGTTGTGCAGGCATTGGGTGGAAGATCATGTCAAACGTTGCAGAGAGATCCAGGAGATGAGTCACCATGTCTCCTATGTCCATAGTCAAGCGAATGTTATCTGTGGTGGAGATGAGGGCACTTCATGTGCTGTGGTTGGGTCTGAAACCAGACTGAGTGGTGTTGAGGAGTTGGTGAGATGTCTTTTGATATTTTGTTCTAAGACCCTGGCCGAGAATGGTTGTAGGGCAATTGGCTAGTAGTTGGCGAGTGCTGGACGGTCAGCGGAAGGTTTCTTCTGCAATGGAAGGACAGTTGTGTGTTTTCAAGCATCTGGGAATGTCGCAGAAGAGGTGAAGGCAATTCATAATGACTGTGGGCATGATTCTGGTAGGTGCAGGCTTCTGTAATAGGCTTAATGGGAGCATGGGTCCAATGGGGCTTGATTTTCATGGCAGTTTCTTCAGGGGTAATGACGGGCGTTGTGGTTAGCATTGGTGCTTTGGATGAGATTAGGAGGAATTTAGAAAGGTCTTTTTGGTCTGGTTCTAGGTTGAAGTTGCTTTACATGATTTTGTTGCTGAAGAATTGAGAGAGATTGTTGCAAAGTTCTTGCAAGTGGGTGCTTGAGTTGGAGGCAGTCATTAAGGTAAAATCCTTCCTCATAGCAAAGATAAATATGCTTCTCTTGGTGTTGACATTGATGCTGTCTGCCAGAGAGGTGCGTTTGGTGGTCCGGAACATATGGTGGTAATGTCTCATGGGAGATCTGAATGTGCTCCTGTCTGCATTGTCCTGGCTCACTCTCAATTTGCACTCCAGTTATTTGCAGTGGCTTTTTTTCAGACTCAGTTCTTCCATGAGGCAACTGGCCAATGGCCTAGATATCATTGTATTGCTGTGCTGGAGGGCACCAGGGAGATGGTGCCGAAGGCGATCCATTTGTTTATATTTTTGATAGCTAGGGGAAGCTATTGCAGTGATGGTGCTCCCGTTTCAGCAGGCAAATCTGGCAGTGGTGCGCATGCATTGGACTACGATGGGGATGCTGAATTTGATGAGGGCTTCATATGTCCAGTTGTATAGGCTCATCAATTCAGATTTCAGCTAAAGTAGTGAAAACAATATCCAGACAGGTGTCCAGTGATGTGGGTTGGTCAATTTACTCACTGGGTGAGACCCAGGCTTTCACGGTCTTCGATGAGTACTTTTAAGTTGGGTTCAGATTAATCTTCCTGGTGAAAGTTCAGGTCTCGTAGTAGAATGGGATTGCTAGCGTCTAGGGCAAGTGGTGTGATGAAGTCCTTGATGGTGTCAGTGAAGCTAGTGTGCAGTGGTCTGTTGATGAAACTACCACATAGGGTGAAACAACTGGCTGTGATGTGGAGCTTGAATGATAGGTGTTCTATGTTGGAGGATAACGTGTCCATAGAGTTCATATAGCTGATGCCGTTTTTGTCAACGATGGCGATACCGCCTCTGGGCCTGTGAAGTCCGTCTTACCTGTGATCTTGTAGCTGGGGGTTGAGGCTGATGGTTGTGGTAATGTCAGGTGCTGGTGTATGGTTCAGCCATGTTTCCTTGAGGAAAAATAGGTCTGAGATATTGTCATGCAGCAGGTCACAGATCTCTGTAGCAGGCTTGGTGGGTAAATGGGTGTTGAGGTGCATACTTGCGAGTGGGGGGTGTTATGTGGGTGGTTGCTGGACTGTGTGAGCGTGAGCGAGTGGGTGCTGCAATTGTGGATGCAGTGAGTGAGGTGAGCGTGGCAAGGCAACAGTGTGACAGCAGTACAAGGAATGTCAGCCGGGGTTAATGGCACAGAGTGTCGCAGCTAGGTAGGGGCGCAAGGACCAGATTTCCTGGCACTGGGCGAGGTCCAGGTATGGGTGAAAAACAACTGAATAGAATTATATAAAACTTGGAATGAAAGTAGAACGTTGTTATTCAAGACTCGATTTGTCTGGTAGGCAATTTGCACCCTTAATTCACAAACAGTTTGTAAAACTGTTTTTGCTGACTGTTTACAAGCCCAATTAAATTTGGATTTGCATATCCAAATGTCAGGACACAAGTATAATGCCTCTAATTGGCAGGCGGCAAGTCAGATCAGGCATTTGCAATGCAGTCGGTCTCGCATTTGTGAAAGTTTGGGCTCTTGGAGTTAAAAATGACAATGCATTTTACTTTTCATTTTTTATTTGCAGTGGAGTGATGATAGTTGCCTAGCGCTATTGCCATTCGTATGACTTTGCGTCGCTGGAGAATTAGAAAATAGGAATAGGTAATGATGGAGGGGAGAAAAGAGAATATGCTGCCTGAAAAAAAAAGTAACATCTCTCTGGGATGGTAGGCTCTGAGATATCCACAGGATGTTACTCATAAACCAGAGAAAGAAGCGAACTTTAGTTTTAAGTTGAAGTAGAAACAGAGGTTATGAATTGAACCTTGATGTTTAGTAGTGTGACGGCTTGCAAACCTTTCAATGTTATACAAAACAAGGGAAACCCAAAGTAGCAATAGGTCTGGGACCTTGGGAATATACAGTATTTCAAGAGACAATGGTCCCAAGCATCAATTCAAATATCAAGACAAAAATAAATATAGATCAAAATTGAAATCTATATTAACTGTCAAGCAGGACAGATTTAATAGTTATTATAGTCAGATGTGGCAAAGTTATTCAACAATTTCCAAGTGGGACACAACCTGTGTCCAACTACCACATAAGTACAAATAAAATAACATACAAATGCGAGGCAAGAAAGGACAGTCTGTAAATTGTTCACAGTTAAAACAGACAATTAATATTTAGGTACACTTTGTGTGATTTCGCAATAAAAAATTCAAATCAAGTGTGAGCTGTCGACGACGTTTCGATCCCTTTTTAATATGGGATCATCATCAGGACATATTGATTCATGCCTATAAAAAAAAACCAAAAACAATTATAAAATGAAAGACAAAATAAGGGGAGGGGGGCAGGGGAAAAAAAATTACATATTTATTACATTGTGATATTGTATGTTTGACCGGATTAGGTGAAATTCCAAAAAATGTCTGGGGACCATCTTGAAAGGGAAGGTTAATATACCATGGAGATGTAATAATTAGAGCACCGAGTGTAAACCGCACTGGCCACTCGATAACTAATGAAAAAAATAATTGAGAAAAATGAAAATATTTATAAAGGCCATCTAAAATGACAAAGTTTTTCATTAGTTATCGAGTGGCCTGTGCGGTTTACACTCGGTGCTCTAATTATTACTTCTCCATGGTATATTAACCTTCCCTTTCAAGATGGCCCCCAGACATTTTTGGGAATTTCACCTAATCCGGTCATCACATGACTACGATCATGTGAAAATGTTTCTGCGCCCACGGCGTTTTTAATGAAGAAACACTTTTTGTCCTGGACGGATCGAGCATTGACTCGGGCGCCGCGCTATACTCACCATTTTTTAATCTTTCTGACGGCTATTTGGACTGATCGAGCATTGTCTCGCACGTCGCGCTAGACTCCTTATTTCGGAGCCTCTTTGAAGGTTAATTGGTAAGTTGCCTGCCTCGCATACCGCTACGGCCTTTAACTTTTCCCATCAGAATTATTTGTTATTTAGTAATTTTTTGTTTTATTATGCAGGGACTTATCCAACTGCGACCAGTATTCGAACTCGCTGGTGGTAAGCCCCCCCCTTAAATTTTTCATTGGTAATTTTAATTCGAATTTATTGAAATAAATAAATTTTACTAAAAGCTACCCTCTTTTTATCTGTAGGTAGTTCTCTACCATTATTAGCCTTACTTTTGATGATCCCTAGTCAGTATACGGATCAAATTAGCGGTAAGCATCTTTTTTAGATTCCCCACTATTCTCAAGTTCGAGTAATGCACCGGCTTCAATGCCCTTCCTCTATTTTTTCAGATTATTGCATGCATTGGCTATTCTGCCATGCATTAACAGATGATGCCGTTCCATACTGAGGTACGGTTTTCGTAACTTTGACTCGTTTTTCATTTAAACCACTTGATCACCATCGTTACACTGCTGTTTACATTATAATAAGTGCCCTTGGGCGATCTTATGTGGCATCCCCCCTTTTTTTCAATCCCAGCAGCACACTTGTCAGATCACTTAAATACGTTGCATGAGCCCCCGCCACAACGCGCTATAAAACACTGATCCCTGCTTGGTCACAACTTCTGGGCTGTATACGCTGAGGTTCACTGGGAGTGTATTCTTTCGCTTTAGAATTGTGTCAAACATGCAATATCACAATGTAATAAATATGTAATTTCTTTTCCCCCCTGCCTCCCTCCCCTTATTTTGTCTTTCATTTTATAATTGTTTTTTTTATATGTATTTTCCATGGTGTGTATTATGTTTGGCAATTTCTTTTAAATAGTAAAGGCATGAATCAATATGTCCTGATGATGATCCCATATTAAAAAGGGATCTAAACATCGTCAACAGCTCACACTTGATGATTTGAATTTTTTATTGCGAAATCACACAAAGTGTACCTCAATATTAATTGTCTGTTTTAACTGTGAACAATTTACAGACTGTCCTTTCTTGCCTCACATGTGTGTGTTATTTTGTTTGTACTTATGTGGTAGTTGGACACAGGTTGTGTCCCACTTGGAAATTGTTGAATAACTTTGCCACATCTGACTATAATAACTATTAAATCTGTCCGGCTGGACAGTTAATATAGATTTCAATTTTGGTCTATATTTATTTTTGTCTTGATATTTGAATTGATGTTTGGGACCATTGTCTCTTGTAAACCGTTCAATGTCAACACAATCCACCTCCCAGTAGGGTGTGAACTCTGAGTTCCTACTTAGATTTATTTATTTGACGTTTTATAATTTGGACAAGCAAAGGGTGCAGTCTGTGTGCCTAGCTGCCAGAGACACGTGACCTCATATTGTATTACATCCGTTCAGACAAGTGGTTGAAGTGCATTAAAACAAGTGATGTACATATGTGCATATATCAAAGCAGTATGTTTGTGACAGAATATGCACCGATACCAAAGAAGTGCGCAAAAAACCCAGCAGGGCTCTTTTTATAGTTTTTACGGCAATCTTGCTAAAAGTATCCCAGTCACCTCTTCCAGTGTTGGGAGCATTGTTTTACTAACTCCGAGAGGTCAAAATGTCAATAAAATGCGTCTCCTCCATCCGCTGCCCAGGTAGGCGCAAGGGACGGCAGTCGTGATTGCCCGGGCCCGGTAGTACCTGACTGTATTTATGAAGTGCGGCTGATATGGGCGATGCTGGTGTGCCTCGGGTACAGGGCCAGCACTGTGCATAACAACCAGAAGTGCTGTGCATAATGACGTGAGGTGCTGTGATGTGAAGTTGTGCAATTTCTTCCTCAAAAATAATTCTCAGACCGATATTTGATTAGGATAATAGGGGAAAAATTGGTAAGAAACAACTCCCCACGTTCAGCTGAGTCTCAATGTAGCAGAAAACACAAATCAGTGAAGAGGAAGAAATTGCATTCCTTCGGTTCCGTATGCACGCCTAGGCTTATTAACTCACATCTGCCTCCTTACATTGGGACCCATAAGAGTGACGTAAATTGGGATCGTGACTGCTTCTCTGGTACTGACTGTCATTTCCGGCTTTCTATTAAGGATACATACTGCGCTTGGGTGGACCTGGAAAGCCCTGATTATTACACATTCTCTTGCCCTGTCGAAGTTCCCAGGCACAGGGGAACGAAACACGTTGGCTGTGTGCCACTGTTGTTTTCAAAAGAAATTGATAAATAAAGAAGAATTTCCCAAGACTGAAGACCTTCTTGATTTGTTTAGTGCACCTTCCTTTTTGTCCTTAAAGATGCCACACTGATGACTTTATATTCTGAAAAGACACATACTTCTGATTACTGGGGCACACATTTATAAAACAGACAGAATTTGGTCTTTATATATACTCAAACAGATAGACACACCCCTCACACATAATGGATACCCACACTCCACAACGATTTATACACACATCCCACCCACACACATATTTATTTACACCCAGACTATCACACACTCCTAACTCCAGTCCATTCCTGAAAGACACATACACTTCTCACGCCTTACATATTTTAAAACCACATTCTAGTTTCCATGTACGTTTCACAGACATACATATGTCTAATTTTGTCTGTCAAAAATAAGAAAGATTGTGAACAGTATATACTTGTCTTATGGTAACTATAACTTGCACCCCTGCCATGCCCAGTGTTATCATAAATGATGTAATTTCAGATGTTATCAATGACGTCATGGAACGTGTCATGAGTGATAGAGTATATTATATAAATAAATATATATATATATATATATATATACATTCACACACACACATATGTGTGTGTGTATATATACATAGATATAGATATAAATTGATCTATTGCATTTGATATTTGTATACTGTGATGGCAAAGCTTGCAGTTTACTGAATAATTTTGATTTATATCTGGTGAGCGGAATTTGCGTAGTCGCGCTACACAAAGGTTCGTGAAACGGTAAAAAATCTCCGCGAGCATGCAAAAGTTCAGCGAACACGCGAAATTGCTTGTTCTGCACACATTTTGAAAGCGCGAACAAGCAGAAAATTCCTCAAAGCTGTGGACCGCGGAATTTTGGGCAATTCTGCGTTCTCCACGGAACGCGGAATTACCCAAATTCCTCATATTCCGCGAGCGGAACAGAATTTACTGCCCAGACCTAAATTACTTTGAGACTGCAAGAATTCATTTTGTTTTACATTTCTTAATTTATAAATATTAAAATCAATTGATTATCTTGTAATACATTTTATATTCAATAAAACCCTACATTAGTCAACGGATTTTGATGAGAAAGGTGTAATACAGGCACAAAAATAATTCTGTGTTTTATAATATTAAATAAATGCATACAAACAACTCATCATTGTGAAACACAATACTGCCTAATGTGATTGGAGAAAATGAGCCCGATAGTGCCAGAATAGCTTAGAAAATCCCTTTGCGACTTCTTTTTATATCCACTTAAAGGTTTTATGTCAGGGTTGGCATAGCTTGCATAATTTAGCGTAGTGTTATCACACAAAATTACCTAAGAAGTCTGCTAGATTATGCATTAAATATGCAAGAAGAGTAATTCTGCATTTAGCACTATTTCATTGTGCAAAAAGGCCTGCTGCGTCCAAAATTGATGGAAGAATTCTTTTTGCTCTTATGAAGTGAGTTAAATGCAACAGAACATGAATAGCAAGCATGAGCAGGCGCTTGGTCTTGCCTAATGTACTCTTGGGGTAGGAATTTCCCCCAATTTACCCCCAGCATATAGCGCTATTGTCTTAGCTCAAAATCCCCACTCATGCCCAAAATTGCTGCGAGGATGCATTTTGCGCTAAGTCATAGCTTTAAATGCAACAGAAGACATTGCGAGCGCCCACTCTCGCTCCCTAAATGTTCTCTCACAAAAGAATGTATTTGCCCCAAATTACTCTTACTTTGGCGAGCAGGAATAATTGCGTCATAATCAGTAATTCAACATCAAAGAGTAAAGCGGAGGCACCAAGATTTCATCCAATTATGCAGGCGTAATTGAAATTCTGTCCTGGGCCTTTTTTTTATGCACAGAAAGTTAATAGAAACCCTTGAGTGGGATTTTACATCAAGTAATTCCATACATGCTGTAAAATGTATTCTATTCAAGTTATATGGCATTCAGTAAGCACTAAATATTAACTACTTCAAAGTATGTTTTCTGTGCTATATATTGATTCTTCTAATCTGGCCACTGGAGTCTAATGATTTTTTCGGTTACAGTACACCATTCCTACGAAATACCAGCCACAACTCCATATTTACTTAGAGAGCTTTATGAAGCGCAAACTTGACTCAAAGATATGAGAGCACTGTACGTACAGAAAGAGATCGAAACCCCTTAAGTTATATAAGATTGAATTAATCAATGCTCTACTTATCACATAGTAAAACTGTAGTCTCCACAGAGAGCTTCTGAGAAGCAGAAGGCTGATGTATCTCGAAAACAGCCACTAGGGGGCACAGCATAGTGACCGGAAACTCATCGGGATAGTCAAGTGTCTGGGGTGATCTTCAAACTCAAGCCTGCCCTGGCAAAATTAGTTGAAGGATCTGGTTTGCAGAGTCTTCTTGAATATTTACTGAAATTAAGTATATGGCCTCCAAAGCCATTACTTTGGTAATAACAATGTATATCTGTAGGTTGTTTGTTTGTACACCTCTATGCTATACAGAGCCACTGGTTACCAATAGCATCATATTCTGCAGGTTGGAAAAGTATCCCTAATTTTGAAGACTTGAGTGTTTTTCTGACACATTGGAGCATACTCTCTACCTTAGTTCTCACACTGGATGTTTTGGAAGTGAGATCTTTTTAACAATTTGCTAGTGTTAAAACACATAAAAAGGCATTATAAAAAGGTCTAAAGACACTATTTAATGGAAATTTGCCTCGCAAAAGTTTCACAATGAAAAAGTACATGATGCGTATCAGTGAAGAGGATTACAATGATGGATCCAAGATAAAAATGTGCACACTCTATTGAAGTCCATGACTTAGTAAGCTGCAGGAAAACAATGATGATATAGAAGAAACATACACATTCAATTTTTGATTATTAGTTTTCCAGCAACGTATGTTGCCATAAAAAGCTCTGAAACTTTTTTGGGTGGGATAGCAGACACACAAAATAGAATAATTTCACCAGCACTGTAATTGAAAAAAATAAATAGATTCGTGAGATTTAAACTGTAATGGAAGGCTACTCAGAAAAGAAATAAAAGAAATGGATCAATATATTGTTGAAGGAAGGAGATCTCTGGGTTTCAGTTGGCATAGGCATAGCCCTATGTGCATTGTGCTAAAGGCTGTGTTTATTAATCTTTCTTTCAGATTCCTGGGACAATTGCCTCAGGTGCCTCGCATTCATATGATCTTAAATCCTATGGAATCATTCCAAATGGACTTGACATGTTTGTGGCATCTGAGATTGACCATCTGTCCTGCTCACAAATTGTGAACCAACTATTCTTGCTGCAAAATATTTATTGGACAATTGACATAAATGTTTCAGTATTCCAGACAGGTTTAAATGACCATCCATGACCAGTGTAACCCAAAGGGATCTTAAAGATATTGGAGAGGATGCCTCACCCACAACGTATTGTGTCATGCGTCATAATCGGAAGCCTCTCCATGCCAGAGTAAGTAAATACCACTCCGGGGGACTCAACCTTGACAGGAGAACTATAGCAAGGATCCAGGTGGGTAGTAGAAATACTTAAAAGTAAACCCTAAAATTTCCCTTTATTGGCAAGTACCGTTGGTATGATTAAAAGTGATTTAAATGGATATCTGATAAAAATGCAATGGTTCCTCAACCCAATTTGTTTGCCAACATGTTTTGACCAATGCCTAAGTACATGCAGGTTAGCTGTCTTCTTCAGGGCCTCACAACTCCCTGCCTAACTATTGCATAAATTCCATGCATTTTCATGAGGCGTAAGGTTCTCATACCTGCCTTGTGCTATCTAATAGTTCGTCATGGTCATGATCAGGAGACAATAACACCAATATCTTTTTGATTCCCTCAGGTTACACTGATTAAAGACAATTAACACACAAATAATCTCGGAGTAGGTTACTTTTCACCGTTGCAGCACCATTTGCGATATCATTTGTGATGCAGGAGGATGTGCTCGAGTGTTGGCCCTCTTCCTCTCTTGTTTGTGAGTATAGGAGTCAATGATCACCACAAATGGATTTATTTGACTTTGAACAGAAGCATACAGAAGGTGAAGCCCCAAGGCCTCTCTCGACTGTGTTCTCTCCATCCGCTAGTAACACAGCTTATTAACCAACAAACAATAGCTGAGCAATAACTTAGCAAAGAAGATGGAGACAGTATTTATGGCCAGCACATTCCAATCATGCTTATCTCAGGGAAGGCACAGTCAAGCATGTTTAGGGACCATGTTTAGGATCACATTCTTCTTCAAGACTGTTATTAAAGAAGTTCCAAGCAAGGTTTCTCACAGAGGCAGAGTGTGAGAAATTGAGTTGTTGGTTGATGGAGGTGTGAGCCCTTCTCAAGAATCAGCCACAATCCCGGTCGCGGTGAACCACAAAGAGTCACTAAATTAACCTATGCTTAACCCTCTGGTAGCGTGGCACAAAAGCAGCCAGGCTCAACTTAGAGGCAATGTGTAAAGTATTTATGCAGCACTTAAACAGTAGCAAAGTAAAAACACAACACAGGAGATATCCTGCACTAATTTAGAAAAATAGAATAAGCTTTAATAAATTATTTGACAACACCATGACAAAAATCCAATAAGTAGAACCAGGTTTATGAATTTGTCACGTTTACAGTGAAGTTACCTCCAAAAAACACAAAGCGTCAAGTGTGGTTATCTAGTCAAGATGGACTGGGACAAAGTCACAAGTTCAGGCCAATCGCGATGAAGCGGACCAGGTACAGGGCTGAGTTCAGTCTGCTTTCGAGAGTGCCTTGTGTCCATGGTGTCTAGGTCCGCAGTCTGTGCCGGCCTGCACTGCGCTGCACAGAGGAGTCATCGAGCAGTAGATTTGAAGCGAGGTTCGGCATTGGTGCTCGGTCAGTGCAGTTGAAGCTGCCAAAACAGGAGCTGTGTTGCTGGCGTCCGAAGGCATCACCCTGCCTTGAGGCTGATGGAGCCACCAGTCGGGGACTGGTCATGCAAGGATTTGTGTCTAGATGCATTGGCACCAAAGTGCGTTGAGCTGGACCGGTGTTGGTTAGTGTCGGCATCAAAGACGTTGTTGATCCATTGAGGAGAATTGCCCTCTGCTGCCAACCAAGGATTCAGAGCCAGATAGTCCCACCTGAAGGATCAGGACTCCCTATGGCTGGGTACAGATGCTGTTCAAGATGGTTGGTGTCTTTTATATCCCTGAGGATCTGAGGAGAAGGCAAGCCAACTAGCCCTTGTAGCCACTGTGGATGTTCTGGGCTCAAGCAGAAGTGCCATTCTCAAGCATCATGGCAGCTCTCTGAAGTACACAGCAGCCACAGGCAGCAGGACAGTCCTCTGAGTCCTCCGCAGGTCCATTTGTGGACCGAAGAGTGGGTGTCTGGAATTTCTTGCATCCCTGTCCTGGTCCCAGTCTGTCTCCAGACACAATAGGCTTGCGTGAAGTTCTCCGTGTGTGAGCAGCAGCAGGCTCTTTTGAAGTGCAAGTGGGGCTGTGCATCCTGCCAACACCCAGGACCTCTGTTGTTTGGCTGTCTGGGAGGAACATACAAAGACCAACTGCCAATACACCTAGTCATGTGACCCAAGAAACAGGCTGCAGGCACTAAATGGTTAGGACAAGAAAATACCAACTTTCTAAAAGTGGCATTTTCAGAATTGTGACTTAAAATCTGAGTTTTTCACCAACATAATATGTAAAACCTAAACGTACTTGTCCAATTTTTTTTAATACAATGCACCCGGCCCTCTGGGCTGTTTAGAGCCTACCCTAAGGGTGACTTTCATGTATTAAAAATGAGGTTTAGGCTTGGCAAAGGGTTTATTTTGCCAAGTAACATTAGCAGTCTCAAACTGCACACTGGTTGCAATGACAGTCCTGAGAAATGTTTTAAGGGGCTACTTAAGCGGGTTGCAAATAAGGGTTGCAGGCCCACTGGTAGCAATTAATTTATCAGCCCTGGGTATATGGTATATCACTTTACTAGGGACCTATAACTAAATTAAGCATACCAATCATGTGTAAGGCAATTTTACCATGTTTTACGGAGCGAGCATGTGCACTTTTTAGCACTAATTAGCAGTAGTGAAGTGCACATAGTCCTAAGGTGAACAAAAACAAATTCAGTAAACACTAGGGGAGAGATCAAATTGTTTGGGGGAAGACCACCCTAAGGCTGGCAGATCTAACGCAGAGGAAAATAAATGGTGTTATGTGAGAAGATACTGGTTTTTTTTTTCTATACCATTAATTTAAGAAAGCTGACCCAGGGTCTACTGCTGTCTTCCTTTAGCGAATGGGAAAGATTTGCATATCAGAGTCTTTTAGCCAGGGTGACAGATGTTGCCATCTGCAGAGGTTTGCATCTGATATTTTGCTTCCTATTATTCTGGAGTTGATCAACCAGAGCCTTAAAACATGCAATGTGAAAAAAGGGTGGGATGTATCTGTGGGATACATTGTGCTGTGTTGAATGTTGGGGGCATGGAACGGCATGGGCGCGGGGGTTCGAAGGTGGCGGCTGGGAGTGGAGTCCAGTGGATGTCAGAAGGTGCCTGAGCCACTCCTTTCTCCAAGTTAAATAAACTTCGTACAAAGACTTACCTGCATGGACCCATTGGCTTAATAACAGAGTCTCGCACTTTATCTCAGATCTTCAATTGTCTGCCTGTTTTCCTCCTCCCCAATGACGTTCAGTGCTCTGTTGTTCCCCAGTTGGATTTGCACGACACGAATAGCAATCAAACGATATTTGTGTATATTAATATTTATAGGATGTATGCAGATGCAGAGTGTGGTATTCTATACATTACCATTGTTGAGTGTGGGCAGGGGCCATGATCTCCCCTCACTTCCCTTCTGCATGCATGGTTTGCTCCATGGCATTTTTACTAGTGTGTTTGTTTAAAAATATATATTTGATCAAAACCAGGATACAGCAAGTTAAATGTGTGCAGTAAGTTAAAATCAGTTAGATTATTGGGAAAGCTGTTTAGATATATTCTGTGTAAAGTAATTGGAATATGTAACCTGTGAAGCAACACACAGTCCTTTTTATCAGGTCAGTTCTGATCTACTGTGGTAATAACCTGGACTTTTACTTGTGCACTGTAGTAATAAATGAGTGAACGTGAGTTTATTAGAGCAATAGCTCCAATCCGCATGTGTTATAGGGTTGCATGTATTGTCACCTCCATGGCATACGTGTGTATCTGTCTATCTGAGCTCCCTAGCTTCCTCTAATTTTAACTCAATGGAGCTGATAATGTTAGAATAGAAATGTATTTACAAGGCCTTTATTTAAAACATCCATAGGCGAGGGGTTCACATCATCAGGGAACAGGAAAAGGTGGCATAATTCTCTGCTGTGTGAGTTTACATACGTGTGTCAGTGGGGAGTGCTGTGCTGACCTTTGGCCCTGCTGTGCGTGCCAGCCTGGATTCTTGAAGACAGTAACATACACACAGCCCCTACAGGGACATGTGCTTTCAGCACTCGGCTCCTGGGTGCAGCTGTTGTCTCCATCAGGAAGGGTGCCAGCATCAAGGAGCTAGTCACATTTAACCCTTGCGCTCCTGGTTGGCGAGTGATACATCGAATTCAGCAGGTGCAGTGCAGGCATCGCTCTGGGCAAGGGTTAAACGACGTCAGAGTCACTGCCAAAGTGAAGTCTTGGGATTAGAGCTTGTCAACAACTAACAAAGGCCCCAGTGGGCCCCTACTGATGTAGTGTGAGGCCGAGGGCCCCTTCATCATATCTTACAAGGGGGGGGGGGGAGATGAGGGCACACGTGTTTTGTTATGCCTCTACTTTAAAGACATTTAAAATGAAATTTCCCGCCCTGTGATACTAATTGCTTAAGGCAAATAAAATCGAGGCTCACCTTTCAGGTCTCCTTGTAATTTGTTTAAAAAACTCTTCCTAAACATATCTATATGCTGGGGCTGCGTGACACACGGTGCCCCCCCCCCTCCCCCTTCTCTCTAAGGGGCTGCTGTCATGCAAGGAACAGCTGCTCCCTGTGAAGTGCTTGAATGCCGCGCGCAGTCATCACACAGATGAAATGTCACACCGGGATTTGCTATGGGGACAGCACTAAAACGTCAGTGAACTTCCCGGCTTGGTCCTAGCCTCAGTGAGTCCAATGGGAACCGGATTTCTCTATTTTCCCTGTCTAGCTATTTATCTTCACCGTTCACGTGGATTCGCTGATTTCATTACAAGACCGGAGGCTACCATTATGCATTAATCCTTTAATGCCACTCCACGCTGCACTTGAAATACCATTACTTCATGAAACCAAAGGCAATCTAGGATAGAACATTCACAGCCTATGAATGGCCCTTGCACAGAAAGATCCCCTCTTGTGAATGCTGCTCCTCTGAGATATGTAGCTCTTTGCTCTCTGTAACCTTTATACCGCTTTCATAATTATACCCTTTGTTTCAGTATTGCTTATAGTGACAGTTATATGTCATTTTTGCTCCTTGGTTTCCAATTTACTGGAAATGTTTGCTGTTTATTTTGTAGTTGTAATGAAGCAAAGTCCATGTAGAGTTAGATTTCTAAAATGTAGGTTCTTTGATGAGAGCAAACTTCATAGGTACAACCAGTCAGTGCTAAGGCGGGGTGCGCTGCCCCACTGATTTTAAGCAGTATAAATAAAAGAAAAAGAAAATGATAATAACTCTAAGTTATAATCATTTTATTTTTTTCCTTGCTGCAGCAGCCTTGCGGGCAGGGCGGGCCTGCTCTGCTGACAGAGCAGGGGAGGAGTGGTTTGCACTCGCTAAGTGCGCACAAATGTTTGGTCAGCTGTCTAGGGCCGGCCAAACATTCATGCGCACTTTGCATGTTCTCCCCCCAGCTGCATTACAGCCAGGGTAGAGAACACGCCCAGACCCCCCAGTCCCCATCTGCGCACCGAACCCCGGCGCTCAGACCAATCACACCCCATCTCCCCGGCTGCCACTTGCCCTACGCCCTCCCACCCCTGATCCGTGCTAGCCACCACTGCAACCAGCTCTGTATCCAGCGGCAACTGACCAGTTCAGTAGACAGAAGCCTTGGAACTATGACACAAAAAGAGTTCTCTTATTCATAAGTAAACAACCGCTCACAGTAAAAGTATAAACAATCATTGGCAAGTTGCATTTGAAATACATTTGGATTACCACACATGTTTCCCTGTCACAAAAAAATTAAACAAACAAAATAAAACAAATAAAATATAGAGAAGAAAGAAAACAGAATATAACTTCATTTTTTTCATTATTTTTGAACTTTACAATTCTATTGAGATTCCAAACTCTGCCATCCTCCACTTTAACTGCATTGCAGAAATGTCGGATGACTCTGAAACGACCCATGAATTTGGAAGAACTCTTTGATATTAGAGGTTTATTAATTAACACCTTCTTGAACCTTTGACACATCTATCAATTTGATGTCTTTGAGGATGTCTTATCACATTTTGCGCTTTTCAACACATGCTCTTCCCTTATCACTTTCACCTTTCTTGATGCCCATGATACACACACACCCATGCCCCTCTTTGACCACCCAGGTGACAATAAAGTGTTAGCCTTCCTTCCTCTAAACATTTCAAAAGAAACTTCTCCCATGGTGGTGTGTGAAGAAAATCTTTGAGCCTGTAGGAAGTTTTTGATCCTTACTTTCAGTTCCTTCCAGCACTCCTCTCCAATTCTACACATTCCTTAATACTTCTATTACACTTTTAAGCAGTGCAAGTAGAGGAAACATAACATGATGATAACTTTCTGATGTACTCATGCTATGTTTCCTTTGCGGGCGGGAGGGTGGGTGGGGCTGTTCTACTCACAGAGCAGGGCAGGTATTCATTGTAGAATTGTATGGATGTAATAAGAATGTTGAATAGGTAATCGTAATTTAAGAATGTTATGATTCACTTTGCCAGCAGTTCCTCACTGAGCTACATGCATTTATGTAACGAGCTTACTCAATAAACCTAAGGATTACTTTTTACATATAAGTGTGTGCCTTACACTTATTTATCAATTCCTGTTGTTATTACTACATATGCCCACTCAAGAGTGGAATGACTGTTTGGTCGGCCCTCTCAGGCCGCACAAAGCAGTCATGCGCACTTCCCTGTTTGCAATGCAGGTTGCATTACAGCCTGCATGGAGTAGATGCCCACCCCTCCAGCCCCTGGCTGAACGCCTTGTCACGGCGCTCAAGAACAATCAAAATGGCAAGTTGCAGCGTTGGGATTGGCTTGGGGAGAGAACATGGCTGCCTGCTTCCTGCTCCTAAAGCAGACTCAGAAGAACAGGAGCTCAGAAGATGTGGGACCTGGCCTCAAGGTGAGAATTAAAAAATATATATATTTACAACCCCTGTTTCCCCCCCCCACATCCCCGCCCCCCTCCAGTGTCCTTTCCCACGTTTTTCACCTCCCAGCTGTTCAGCCCCCCCGCAGCACTACTTAATGGTGGCCACTGTGCAGCCATGTGCAAGGGGCATACCACTAGTGGGCCAAAGGCAAGCCGCCTGCGTCCGTATGCCCCTTGACCACACCCAGCACCAAGTATCCTTCCTCTCAGATAATCCACCGCTACGACGCAGGCACCCTCCTTGCCATCAAACATGGTCGCCACACTGCCTGCCATCTAGCAACACTGTAGAATCTTCTTGCACCCTGCGGCTGTCGAAAACTGCAAATGCACCTTCTGCCACATCAGCACACAAGCGCCTCCTGCCACCCAGCCGACCAATAGTGAAGCCAAGCAGCTGAACTGCATCTTCCTCAACATGCGGTCCCTCCACAAACACGCAACCATAATCTGAGACCTCCGCGACGCCACCTCTTCAGACATCACCTTCTTCACAGAAACCTGGACCAACCTCTGATCTGGACCGGACATCACTAAGTATTGGCTGTGTACAGTGGACGTTGTATCGCTTTACCCCTCAGTTTCGCACAACGAAGGCCTAGATGCTCTGGAATGGAACCTATTAAATAAAGATGACTGTGAAGCTAATAAAATAGTTCTCATTGAGCTAATGCATTTCTCACTTTTCCACAGTTACTTCATATGGAAAAGTAAGTTTTACAACCAATGCAATGGTACCTCTATGGGTTTCGGGGGGGCCCCCTCGTACGCCAATTTATTTATGTCTAAATTTGAGAGTGATCACATCTTAAACAATAATGACTGGATCTCAAGTCTGGTCATTTTTAAAAGGTACATTGATGACATATTTCTGATTTGGAGAGGTCAAAAAGATCAACTCCTCTGCAATTTATCTTCATTGAATCTAGTGAATCCTCGAATCAAGTTCACCTACACCATACATGAGGAAACCATATCTTTTCTGGATGTGCAAATCATCTTGGTAAATCAGCAGATTCAAACCAAAGTGTACAAAAAAGCCACAGATCGGAACTCAAGTCTACTCTTTCAGAGTTTTCATCCTGAAACTCTTAAAAAACATTTACCAACTTCACAATTTATTCGTCTAAAAAGAATTACTTCTGATGAGAATATTTTGAAAGATTCACTCCTTGAGCAAAAGGAACAATATTCAGCAAGAGGATATCCTAAAGAAATTTTGGAAGAATCCTTAAAAAAGTAGCTAAACTACCAAGAGAAAGCCTTCTGAAACGTGCTAAACAAACCACAGAGCAAAAAACAGTGTGTGTGCTTAAAATTATCCACTGAATTACAGAAGATCAAGAAAGCCATTAACCGTCACTGGTCTTTAATTAAAGCCGAACCGGATCTACAGAATCTATATAGCAAACAAGTGACCTTTGCTTTTAAAAGATCCAAAAACATGAAAGAGATCCTTTCTGAAAAAAGACAACCAAGGCTGGAGTATAAAGGGATGGTGAAATGTCATAACTGCATCCACTGCAATAACGTCATAACAGGAAACATATTCACGCATCCCACTAAAGGCTATAAGATTGACTTACAATACACAGGAACATGTGATTCCAAAAACGTCATCTATGCGATTAAATGCCCGTGTGGCAAGACATATGTAGGTCAAACTGAACGTAAAGTCAAAATTAGAATGACTGAGCATAAGAGTAATATACGCAATAGGAACAACAAATCCACTATAGCCATGCATTGGCTGGAAGCTAACCACCAAATCTTACAATTAAGATTCACCATACTTGAGATACTCCCACAACGCTGCGACATGGATCCAGTAAAACAACGACTACAGGCTGAATTCTTCTGGATTAAAAAACTACAGTCTCTTCAACCTATTGGAATGAATGACAGAATTGAACTAACATGTTTTCTATGATTAATACTGATTGCCTCACAGCCAAGGGACAGTGGCCCTACCTTCCCCCTGCAACAATTTAGACTGAATACCTCCACAGGCAACCCAGCCAGTGTGTAGACTTCTCTTCGAGTCTTACCATTTAATTTCACTTCATGGCATTATACATTCATCTTCATTTGATAGTATTATGGACGATTGGTTTATGTTATGTATTGTTTTTGCACTTTATTATCAATTCTTTAATGTTTCAGCATTTCGCCATATTATCTTGTAAATTCTAACACATGAGGAATGTTGCTTGTCATCCTATCATATGTTCCCATATTTCATTACATTTGATATTTTTAGCTTTATCACGTAATCAGTATGACTCGGATTTCTCTTCACGTTCTTTTTACGTAATTTGGAACGTTGTTTCCATCGTTTTTCCACAATTCCCAATAACTTTATTATCCCCCTTCACGCGAGTTTGACTATGATAGACACGTGATCGGAACTTCGTCCAATCAGGGACTACGGTTTTAGTTACCATGGCTACTGCCCAATTCAGCACATTTTGAGTATTCCCTTGTGTGATGATAAATTTCTTTCTTTTTTTATATTACGTTGGTTCCTTTTTAGGAACATGGGGCCCGATGTAGGTAAAACGCCGAATCGGTATTTCAAAATCGGTAAATGATATGTAGATTAAAAAAATCGGAAAATTACCGAATCGGTAGCATTCGGTATCGTGAGTCGATACGTACCGATTCGGCAAGTACCGATTCGGTATAGACAGAATCTGCCACAACCGAATCGGTAAATACCCAATCGGAAATAGCAATACACCCCATGGGCCAAAGGACCAATAGGAACGCGTCATAAATACCGAATCGGTAGTTTCCGATTCGGTAAAATCCGATTCGGTAAATGCCGATTCGATAAATGCCGATTCGTCGGCCAAGGAAACTGAAACTAAAGACATCAGCCAATGAGGTGGAAGCACCCTCCCCCACAGGGTGTGGCAAGCCAGGCAGGTGCAACTCATCAGAACTTTCTGGAGAGGCAGCCTGAGCTGAGCAGCCACAGTGAGCAGCAGTATCCAGATCCCTGTGAAACATGGCAAGCAGCTCTGAGAGGCAGAAGGCAGAGCGCAAGCGGAAGAGCAAATTCAGCACCATGGAGCTGCAAGTGTTGGTGGAGGAGGTGGTGAGGGTACACAGGCAGCTGTATGGAAGGCTGTCCCTCACTGTTCCAGAGAGCACTAAGAGGAAGCTGTGGATTGAAATTGGGGATAGAGTAAACGCTGTTGGTGTCACCCACAGGAGCCTGGACGACCTCAAAAAGAGGTTCTACGACATCCGCGGCGTCACAAAGAGGAAACTGGCCGACCTGCACAAGCAGGCTGGACTAACTGGTGGAGGCAAGAACCGGGCGCCACCCCTCACTGACCTGGAGGAACTTGTGGCGACTACCATTGAGCGCGCGAGTGTTGTGGGAATTGGAGACCTGGATAGCTCATCCCGAGCTACAGCTACAGGTAAGAAGCATGCACAACTTTACACACCATACCGGACACCTCCCCTTTAGACCCAATGCACAGCCAAACCCCAGCCCAGTACTGCTAGCAACAGACATGAGCAATGCATCATGCTAAATGTAGACAGCAAAAGTACCCAAAAATGCCACTGCAGAAGCATATTAAAAAGAACTGTAATACTGCAACAAAGTATTTGTAATGAGATGTGCAATGCTTTAATAGTAGTGACTGTAATACATTAGCACTCAGTTGACAAATGCCTCTTTATACCTAGGGGCACCATCAGGCGGGGGAGCAGCAGCCACTCAAGCACCAGCTCCAGCACCATCAGCCAGTGCGGTGGCAGTGCCAAGCACAAGTGGACATACACAGGAGGAGAACAACAGCAGTGCCCTGGGCAATGAGGAAGACAATGGACATTCCCTCACATTTCCACACTCCCCCCGACTGTCTCTGTCTCAGACGCCCCCATTGCAGTTCTCCCCGGAGACCTCACCACCACAGAGCCACCCTGCACCTGCCACATCTCCTGGCAGGAGGAGAATTGTTGCTCCATTAAACCTCATGGAGGGAGCTGCGGGTCAGGCTCCAGCACAAAACCCTGTAACACCTGTGTCACCCCAGCACACACAGCAGGGCAGCAGCAATCCCCGGAGGCCACGTGCATCCAGCAGTGCACTTCCAGCACAGGAGGGCAGCGTGTTCCTAGGGCTGGAGGGCAGTATGGTCACAATCCAGAGAATGCAGGCAAAATCAATCTTGGCCTGCCATCGCCAGTTGCGGCTGCACAACCTGCAGATGGGGGAGATGGCACAGGGATTCAAAACATTTGTTGATAGCAACAAGGACATTGCAACAGGTATTGGGCGAATGACCACTGCCATCACCCAGCTCTGCAATAAAATGGATGAACACGAGCACTGTCGCCGCAGGGATGCCCGCATGCAGAATAGGTCTATCAACCGCCTTGCTGCTGCAACCGCCCAGCTATGCCAACGTGGGGCAAACATGGAGGCCAGCCTCACCCAGAACATGGCAGAGGTGACTAGGGGCATGGCCCGCATTACCACCGCCATAGAGACACTATTGATATCGAACACAGTTGTTAATCCCGCCCTGGGCCTGGGCGAGGCTGGGGACAGCAGCAGCCGCAGCAGCCCGGCCAGCGCAGTGTCTGAGCCGCGCCGGAGCAGCAGGCGCTCAGCTAAGGCTGCTGGTCATACAGAAGGGGGTGAGCCACATCCTAGTGGGGCTGCTAAGCGCAGCAAGAAATAAGACTGCCAGGGCGGGTGAGGCAACCCGGAGAATTGACATTTAACCACATCTTGTTTACCTTTTGTTTTGTTGCACATCAGTGCAGTAACGTTGTTGCAACATTATTAAATTTCTTTTTGGAAAACATACATTGACCTGTTTGTGCATCTGTACTCACTCAGAAATAGTTGTCTGTTATCTCATCATGCCTGTATCTGCCGTCTCCTGGTGCTCCAGCAGGTTGTGGAAGTGGCACAGCATTGTCATCATCAGGGTCCTCGTAGTCAGATAGCTCTACCTCTGTGCCCTTCTTGACCGCAAGGTTGTGCAACATTGCACAGACAGCTATCATCTTGCAGCAGGTGATGGGGGTATATTGCCTTGCACCTCCGCTCTTGTGCAGGCATCTGAACCTGCTCTTCCAGATGCCAAAGGTCCTTTCCACTACATTCCTCGTGCTTTTGTGGGCACGGTTGTACCTCCTTTGGCTGGGTGTTGAGGGGTTCAGGTAGGGGGTGAGAATGAACGAGCGGAGGGCATATGCACTGTCACCTAGAAGGAAAAGGGGTGACATTACTCACATGCATACATGTACTTCACACTGCTATTTAGGTTATGGGGGTCTGACACTGTGTCTTACCTCGGAGGTATCCATCACCAAATTCCCCTGCCATCAGCCGTGCATAAATTCCGCTATTCTGGAAGATATAGGAGTCGTGGGTACTCCCCGGAAACTTCGCAACCAGGTCAGTGATGACACACTTGGCATTGCAAATCACCTGGACATTTATGGTGTGCCGTGACTTCCGATTGCGGTATACGTATTCCGTGTCAGCAGGGGGGCAAATCGGAATGTGTGTGCCGTCTATGCAGCCAATGATGTGGGGGAATCCTGCCATCTGGTAGAAGTCTGCTTTAGTCTGTACCAGTTCTACATGGGTTGCAGGGAAGGAAATGTACTGGTCCATCCTCTGGATCATGGCGTCAAGGAACTTGTGGAAGAACCTTGACAGGCTGCTCTGGGTCACCCCTCCTGCCACAGCAACTGCACTTTGATAGCTGCCAGACGCCAGCAGGTGTAGGCAGCACAGCACCTGCACATGCACAGGGATTGCGTGTGCCCTTGGGGTGGGGTGCTGCAACAGGGGTTGGAGGTCCCTAATGAGGTCTATGATGGTCTCTGAGTCCAGCCTGTACCTCTGTAGGATCTCTGCATCTGTCAGCATGAACAGGGTGATCCGCTGTCTATACACCTGCTCCTGTCTCTGCCGTTCCCTCTCTCCTTCCTGCTGTAGCCGTAGCCGTCTTGCTATGACATAGAAAGCTGCCATGTTGCAAGTAGAACTGCATTTTGGGTCCTTTTTTATAGGTTGCACCTGGTTACCACCTGATTCCAATCCATGGTAATTACCGAATCTGAAAGACCGAATTTGGAGCAAATTCGGTTTTTCAGTGCTTACCTACATCTCAATCTTCAGCTTTTCACAACGAATCGGATTTTCACCGATTCGGTAATTATACCGAATCGGTACGTTCACGATTATGTAAAGTCACCGATTCGGTAGAATTCCGAATCGGAAAATATAAGGAATCTGAAAAATCTCCGATTCGGTATTCTACCGATTCGGAGATTTTTCAGATTCCTATTTTTTTCCGATTCGGAATTCTACCGAATCGGTGACTTTCCGATTCGGTAATTTCGCCGATTTTGTCGGATTTCGGCCTCCTACATCCCGATGCCTCTATTCCGATCGGTAACGGCCGAAAATACCGATTTTTGGCCGTTACCGACTGACCTACATCGGGCCCTTACTCTCCACCGCAATTTGTGATTAATGGCTTCGTCATTTTTTACGTACCTCCGATGTGGTACCACGTGGCCGCTCTATGATATTAAAAGCCTTACTATTGGCTTTGTGCTTACTCACGTGATCCCGAACCCGAATTCCAACTAGCAGATCTCACAGTTGCATGTAAGTTTGCTTCTTAGCTCGCGTACCTGTTTCCTAAACTCCCGCACGGCAAATTATCCCTGGTCACTATTTATTTTGCCTCACAAGTTAGATAGCTAGCAATGCTCGCTATTCATGTTTTGTTGTAGTATCCATGACTCGTTTTTTAACTGCATGCCACTTTTATTCAATTTAGCTACCTCTTCTACTGGATGGCTTGATTGATATGTTATTTTTGCATTGAATGTTTAATTAGCCTTTTCAGTCTCATAAAACGTCCTTGTAAACAAAATTATACCACGATGCTGAAATACTGACGTTTTTCGCTTAATCATGTAATATGTATGTACTTGTTCTCCACTGGATGCTAAGGTCCTGTATGTTTTCTTATTATTTTTTGACAGACCCCTGATAAAGGGTTAGTCCTCTTTAACCCGAAATGTATTGGGCATAACATAAACTTCTGAATATTCATGAATGCAATGGATTTCTGGCAATACCAATGAACTTTCAATAAGAAGAAATGAATTAATAAAAGAACACATGTAACTAATGAATATATTGGATACAGTTTCATGATTTTATGCAATGGAAAGATACCATAAATAATATGAATGAGTGAGTGAAGAAACTCTTTTGTTTCATATGAAAGGAGCGCATTCTTAGTGGTAAGTTGACCACATTGTGCATCAACCCCTCAAGAAAAGACCAGGCAAACAATACTCCAAGGCCAACTGGTTCACTCCCTCCCTCCACTAGTCCAGCCCCACCTGCAGACGTCTTGAGAAGAGATGGAGCCACAACATCAATCCACTCCGCAACACACTCACCCTTGCACCATGGCGCAAGGGTGCATGCGTTGGCGCATGGCAGCCATTGTGCGCCAATGGAGGGGAAAAATACAGGGGGGCTTATTCATGAGCCCCTTCTGACAGTTTCACCCAATCAGTGCATCATTTTATTGATGTACTAGCAGTGAGATTCTTGTGTCACACTGCGCCGTATTTGAAAAGTGACACATCTAGGCATGTGGGACCTTGTGAAGTGCTGTACCACATTATACTGCATCAGGTTTGATGTATGCAGTGTGGCCGTTCCCACGCAACAAATCCTCATAGGAGTGGCGCAGTGAAATCCATCAGATTGCACCTGCAATAATTGTAGGATGCCACTGAGTCAGCACCTTACGCCTGCCTAATGGCAGGCGTAAGGGTGACTCAGTGCCACAGGGATAGGTTGGTCCCATGCATTGCTGGAGTTGTGTCATGCTTGTGACACAACTGCAGTAATGCGGGACTTTAGCGCTGACAGATCTGTCAGGATTCCAGACGTGTCTGCCATTAATTGCGACATGGAGTGCCGTACAGTGAATACAGCACATCCATGGTGTCGCAAGAAGGGTGTGGTGAAAAGTGTTGCAATGCTGATTTGTCACAGCAATGCAACACTTGTCATGAATGAGGCCCAGTAATGTGCCCTATTCTACCTGTAGTTTTGTCGCAGGGCAGCGCACCAACATTCCTTGCTGCACTGTAGGAAGAGGTGTGGCGCCGCGGCCAGGATGACTGACTCCGGAATCTGGGGATCACGGTTCGATCCCCGGCAGCAGATTAGCCCAGCACCATGTGACTCTGGGCAATAGCTTGCTTAATCTTCCCGACGGCCCCCAGCGCCTAGAGACCCTTACGGGTGATTGTGCGCTTTACAAATGTGGATTATTCACTGTCCAGCACTAACAGGCACATGCATCAATGTTGGCTTTTGCGATTCCTTAATTGCGATTTTTAAGGAATCGCAATTAAGGAATCGCAAAAGTCTATGCATGTAGAAATCGCTTAAAAAATAGCGATTTCTAAACATTCCTTAATTGCGACTCGCAAATTGCGAATCGCAATTAAGGAATACCTCCCCATTCATTCCTATGGGCCTAGAGGCCCATAGGAATGAATGGGAAGACCTTCTCAATTTGCGATTCTCAATTAGAGAATCGCAAATTGAGAATGCAATTTCAAGGGTGCCAGGGTGTCAAAAGTACACCGTGTTGCACCACTGAAATTGATCTGTGGACATATGTTGCTCACACACATGCCCTAAGGGCATGTGTGTGGGCAACATGAAACTTTGAAAAATGCACAAAAGTGCATTTTTCAAAGATTTTGCAAATTACCATGAAGTTCAACTTCATGGTAATTTGCTACTCCTATTAGCGAAATCGCTAATTTTTTTACTTTGATGCATTGCATTTAAGGAATCTCAATTGGGGATTCCTTAAATGCAATCGCAATTCAAGGAATCTCAATTTAGAGATTCCTTAAATTGCGATTTTTGCATCTGGGATGATGCATCCCAAATGCAAAAATACCGGTTGCAAAGGGGCAGATTCTGAGAATCTGCCCGTTTGCGACCGGTTTTTAGCTTGATGCATGTGGCTGTAAAACCTTCTAAAATGAGGCCCCAAGTGTTTGCACCATTTTTAAGACCAGGAGTTCGAAATATATCACAAAATATCGCAAAGTGGGGTTAGCAGCAGTTTTTTTGCATGGGAACGCCTACCTGGCATCTCATTTTCGTTAACTTCCGCTAACAGAAGTGGCGATCCTAAAGATTCACGTTTACGCCAGAAAACTGCCGCTAACTGCAGTTAGCGGCAACTTATAATTACAGCGATAAAAATAAACCGCTGTAACGTCGTCAAAAAATGTACACTATGGCAGCATTAACTCCTTGTACATATGCCTCAAACTACCTTAGATTTATAAATAGAGGATATGCATTTGAGCACTGATCAGCTGTGGTAAACTGCCCAGAGTTATAAAAGCACAACAAAAACAGTCCAGAAACAGAACACCTTTCTGAACCCAGTTGGATCCCTCTGTCCATAGTCTAAGGGCCCACTAAGCTAACCCATGGGTAACCTTTCTCCTCACATGTGGACACCATTTGTGCAGCACCTAACCATAGCTTGCTCACAGATGTGTCCCAACAGACAGACAATGTGGTGTTGCCCAGTTCCCCCCTAGGGTGTGACTCCTGATTTCCCCTGCCCCCCCCCCCCCCCGGCCACTCTGTCCACCAGGATAGCAAGCCACAGTGGCTACTGATAGTTGTCAGTGAAGAGTCCCAAGCCTTATGCCTCTCAGGGCTCTTGCACCTCTGTGGTGTCAGAACAGAAAGTGGGGGGCAGTAGCCCCTGGTTCCTGGCATCCTTTGTCCAGTCTCCCTCCTGTCAGGTCAGGGATGGCCTCCTGACACTGACCCTCCAGCTCTGGGCCCATACCCAGTGGCTGGACAGGAGACTGGGGTGGGCTATCCCACACCGGTCCTCCTCCTCGTGGCTCAGCACCCTCCCACCTGTAGCAGTACCCCCTTCCAGATTTGTCAGGGCACCTCTGGCAGGAGTCCTACACAATTCGCCCACCTGTTCAAAGGTTCTATCCTGCAACTGGGATCCCAGGCCAGGGTCTGTACCCTTAGGCTGGGCAAAGGTCTGGGGTAAGGCTGCCCCCTCCCTCCCTTCCTTCTGCCCTGCACCCTCCAACCTGGAGTGGTACCCCCAGAGGACCCCCCACGCCAGAAGTGGCCTCACCAGGGTCCGTCCTGGGGCGCTCTGACTTCAGAGCTGGCAACCCCTGACCCTCTGTTCCTTCCACTGGGGACTGTGTCCCCCCTCACCCCTCTCTCTGGACTCACACCCCCCTCAAATGGAGAGGTGATGCGAGACACCGGAGCAGGTGGAATGCTAGTTACAGCAGTCACCCACAGCTCAACTGACACCTTGGGATCCCCCTCAGGGAATGGTCTCCTGGTACAGACTATGCCCCTCTACTGGTGTTCGCTCATGGAACCAAACAGGCATGAGACTTGGTTTGGGGCACCTTGGGACACAGCCCACTCCTTCTCCTCGGAGACAGGACATGGAGCCCTACACCAATCCCGACTACTCTGGGACCTATCTGGGCCATCACGACCCTCCCCTTGGTTGGGTATAACCTGAGCCACCTCCTTCAGGATCACCCACAGATGCTGCTTCAGACCCTTTGGAATCCACCAAAAGATCTACCTCCAGTGTGAGCTCCTTGGGGTCTGAGAACACAGCGCACTCCACCATGGGTTGGCTTAGGTCTGGAAAATTTGAACTTCAAATTAACCACGGGTGGAGAGGTCTGCTCCACCCGCGGAGTGTGCGGAGATTTGCCTACTCTGCATTCCACGGAGAACATGGAGTAGGCAAATCTCTGCACACTCCGCAGCAGAGAGGAGTTGACCACCCCCCATCTCCACTGCCCTAGTAAGAATTAATTAAAAAGACAATAAAGGTAAAATAATAAAGACTTACCTTGACTGCGGCGTCCCCGGGCTGCCATCCTCCTCTTCCTTGCCATCTTCCGGGTGAGCTATGCATGCGCGCGCGCGCACATGTGCATTCCTTGCGAGAAATGGGTGGGCGCACCCGCCTATTACCCTGAGACGGCGAGCAAGAGGAGGACATGAGCCGGGGGACACTGCAGTCAAGGTAAGCCTTTGTTATTTTACCTTTAATGTCTTTTTAATGAATTCTCACTAGGGGGGTGGAGGCGGCAGCTCTGCCCAGGGCTACTTAAAATATGCTCTCTACCAATTGAATCACACAGCCCCACACAGGTGTTAACCAAGGTACCCTTTGCCTCACCATCCAGTGCCTTGCACAAGTACCCCACATCTCTCTCCTGGGAATGGCAAGAGAGTGTCTGACTGTCTCTGTCACTCATCCCACACTGTTCTGGGTGGTCTCCACACTCACAGACCAGGACTTCTACCATGGGGGAACCCCTTTCCCTCTACCTCTCATGCAGTCGGTAGAGTGTCCCTCCCACCACTAGGAATATGATCCCCTGTGTCAGTCCCCCAATCCACTTCAGGGACACTGTGCATCACTGGAGCTACCTCATGAACCTGAACCCCCTGATGTATGTCTACCCCCTCCTTCAAGTCAGGCGCCACATCCCTGAGTGTGTGTACTTCTTCCTCAGCACTAGATAACACCTTTTTGTTGCCACCATCTAAGCTGGACTCCACCTCCATTCGGGAGTCTCTGCACTCGTGGCGGAGGCTCCACAGTCAGGAGGGAGTCTCTGCTCTCATGGCGGAGGCCCTGCAGTCATTGGGGAGGCTCCACACTTGTGGCAGGGGCCCTGCAGTCGTTCGGGAGTCTCTGCACTCGTGGCAGAGGCCCCGCAGTCATGGGGAGTCTCTGCTCTTGCGGTGGAGGCCCCGCAGTCATGGGGGAGTCTCTGCACTCATGGCAGAGGTCCTGCAGTCATGGGGAGTCTCTGCACTCGTGGTGGAGGCCCCGCAGTCATGGGGAAGTCTCTGCACTCATGGTGGAGGCCCCGTAGTCATGGGAGAGTCTCTGCACTCGGGCAGAATCTCCGTAATGACAAATTTTATTGCAGAGATTCCGCCAGAGTGCGGAGACTCCTCCACGAGTATGGAGGTGCTTTGTGAATCAGGCCCAGTGTGTTTTAGTCCAAGATGATGCAATTCTCTGAGTGTGGGTAGAATTGCAACAGTTCTCACAAATGTTTTTAAAGGGACAGGAGTCAGGTAGGACAAGAACATGTTTGCTCTAAGGAGGATAACAAGACATTTCACCCACATCTTGATGCTTTAGGTCTGGTACCTGGTATATCCCTTCTTCTCTTGCACATAATCAAAATAACTTTTGGCAGTCTTGGGAAAGTGCAAGTTATATGACATCATGGCACTTATTCCGAGGGGGGTGACTAAACTATGAAATCAAATGTCATCACCCTAGACCGGTGTGCTAAACCTGACTTGTGTACAAATATGTTTAATCAGATGTTCAAATAGGAGCAGTTCAAGATGGTCACCGTGAGATTCTGTTATTAATTTAGAGCAAGTGCTCCATCCAAATTGTATGTTGCTAGGACAGATCATAGAATCAAAGCAAAACCTGGGCTTCCTTCCTGGCTCCCTGTCAGAAAGTCCTGGCTTATTGTTTGTTCCCTGAAAAAAAGTATTCACCACCCAACTCAAGAGGCTCATTACTGTCACAGGAAGCAAAACCGAACTAAATACTGCTGCTGCTCTCGAATAGGGACACACATATCTTTGTGGTATAATTCACAAACTGAGGGACATATTTACTAATCTTTCAAGCAACACAGGGCAGCAAGCAAAGTTGTTCCGCTGTGTTGCGTGAAAGGGAGAGAGCAGAAATGCTCATGGGAAGATTCACAAGACCCTTGCAACACTTTTACGCTACAGTTGCGTCACTTTTGTGACACAGCGGTGGTGTAAACCATGCACAACGTTGCGACTTATTTACAACGTGACGCATCTAGGCAGATGTTGTAAAGCACTGCGCCACATGAAACCTGCGTCAGGATTCAGGTGGGCGTTCCATCGCAGTGTGGCCTGTCCATCGGGGAAAGCCTAGGAAAAGTGATGCACTGAAATCTACGATACTTCACTCAGTCACTTTCCGACGCCGCTGCGCCAAAACCTTGCGCCTGCTTGAAGCAGGCGTAAGGCGTGACACAGGATGTTGGAGATAGGCTGGGCTGGAATAGTGCTGGAGTTGCATCGTGCCTGCGACACGACTCTCGCACTGCTTACACCAGCAGATACGTCACGCATCTGCCTATCCTTGCGCCTTGGCACACCGCATTGTAAATGCGGCGCATCCATGGTGGTGCACGGGTAGTTTTGCGTGACGCATCTTTCTTGGCGCATCCCTGCTGATTTGCAGTGATGCGGCAGAAGTTGGAAATCTGACCCCCAGTATTTCCTGTCTCCTTCTGCTGGCTCACTGTGAGCGGTCTAGCACCAACACAGGCACCCTTGCACTAGGGGTGGGGGAAACAGGCAGAGTTTTTTAGAATGACTTTAATTTTACCTAAGATTCTGCAGCATAAACTCCTCTTAGCTCTCCTGTATGATATCATTACACTTGTGGAGTATTGTCATGCGATATCATATCATGCAATTCGCCAACAGTCCCCAGTCTTAGTTAACTGCTTACAAGTCAAGCAGTTACAATGCTGCCATGACAGCAGCAATCATGCAAGCACATGCAACAAACAATGCCACAATCATGGAGCTCTGAGGTTCCTTTGCATGATGTATTAAGAACTGCACCAACAAAGCAGAGTCTCTGCACTGCCTCTACAAAAACAGGGCAAGCACTACGGGCCGTATTATCAAGCAGGGGCGATACATTATCGCCGCTTTTATCGGCAGCAAACTGCCGCTAAAGCGGCGATAATGGGCTTGATAATATGCCCTTGTGAATTCCCATAGAAGCCCAGGTTCTGGTGTTAACCTGGGCTTCTATGGGAATTCACAAGGGCATATTATAAAGCCCATTTACGCCGCTTTAGCGGCAGTTTCTTGCCGTTAAAAGCGGCAATAATGTATCGCCCTTTCTTGATAACATGGCTCTACATTTGCAAATCCGTCTTAGAGTGTTGAACCAGCGACATTGGGGAAGCCCTGTAACTGGCACTAGGATTCAAGGATGTTGCATTAGGTAACAAGGCTTGTGTAGCCGCATTTGGATGCAAAAATGCTGATTGTTTGGAAAAGAGGATGCAACATAACATCCAGAGCTGCCAACCTTTGAACTGGGGACCCGGGTTGAAGTCTCGGTGTGCACATTGCTGCTTAGTAACAATCTAAAAGAGCCTGGTGGTAAAGATAGACCATATACCAATTTAACCCCTTTGTAATGGAAAACCCTCTGCTGACACCATCAAAGTCTTCCAGAAATTGACAACAAATGTTGGGTTCACAGGTAAGCGGTAATCTAGAGTCCTACGTTCAACAAGTTTTACCATATGTTGCTGGAAAAACCAAACTAAGGAAAGCTTCCAAATCTTTACATGTCGACTTATTTAACAAAAGTAATTTCAAATCCTAATTTTGTTAAAAAATGAAAGTTGCCACTGGGTGTAGGCTTTTTAAAGGTTAAAAATGCTCACACCTGATGTGAGTTTCACCAATTGTTTTTCTATTAATTTGATGGTATCGTATTGTAGCGTATGAGAAAATTACACAGCACAGCAGTTCAATTATACTTGCTAAACTCCTGTTGGCAGAACAGAAAGTGCATTCAATGCATTTCCAGGAAGCTTCTTTACATTACAGTTTATTAGCACTACGGCAATCTATAATGAACTCCCATTGAACGCGCCTTCTGTTCCCCCAAAGGAACTTTAGCAAAGATTTCTAAAGTGCTAATGAACTTTAGTGTAAAAAAGTGCATTAAATTGCATTGGACGCGGTTTGAGGCTTGATACATTACAGTTCCTTATCACTATGGCAATCCTTCCTAAACTCCTGTCGGGTGAACACCTTTGGAGGCAAAAAATGCTGATTGTTTGGGAGAAAGAATGTAGCCTAACATACAGACCTGCTGACTTTGGAGCAGGGTAACCAGGTTCAAGTCTCAGTGTGCCCTCCCTGTGCCATCTGCCAACCCACCCACCCCCACAAAAAAAGGTAGGGACATGCCAATATCAAACATGTAATTACAGTATACTTTTTAAAGGGCAAGCAGGGTTAGGATTGAATCAGTCATTTGTTAGATATTTTAATGTTTTTAAAGTAGCCACGTTTGTTTGCAAATAATTCTGATTGTTTGGGAAAAGAGATGTAACATAACCTGGAAAGATGCAGACTTTGGAACTGAGGAACCAGGTTCAAGTCTCAGTCTACTCTCCCCATGCCAACCCCCCAAAAAAAGGCATGCCGATATCAAAAATGTAAATGCAGTATGGCTTTTAAAAGGACGGTAGGGCTAGGACTGAATCAGTCATTCGTTAGATATTTTAATGTTTTTAAAGTAGCCAAGTTTAGATGCAAAAAATGCTCATTGTTGGGAAAGAGTATGTAACATGACATCTAGAGCTGCCGACTTTGGAACTCGAAAACCGGGTTCAAGTCTCTGTGTGCTCCCACCGTGCCAACCCCCAAAAAAAGCTGAAACATGCTGGTGTCAAAAATGTAAATACAGTATTATCACTACGGCAATACTTGCTAAACACCCATTGGGTGAACCCGTTGAGAATCAAAAAAAGCAGATTGTTTGTGAGAAAGAATGTAGCATAACATCCAGAGCTGACAAATCCAGAACTGGAGAACCAGGTTCAAGTCTCAACATGCTCGGTTCTTGCCTACGGAAAAAAAATAAAGACAGCGACATGCTGTTCTCAAAAATATAAATACTGTGTGTATTTGGAAAATGAAAATGCTGTTAGCTAAGCGCATTTAGATCGGAAAGCCCAAAATCACAACATTCCAAAAACACGAGCTGAGACAAAAAAATATAATAATTGTGCGCTGAATCTCACATTAATAGACAGGAGAGAACTACTACTTGTAATAGGGCCAGGCTCCATGGGAGGGAACAGAACACCAAAAGGAGGCACAAATAAAACCAATGCACCACTGAAAAACAAGGATTTCCAAGTGGCACACAAAAGAACAAATGAAAGACGATGGACGGGCTCAAAGCCCACAGAGTTGACACATCATGTCTCGAAAAGACAGTGCATGCACATTTCGGTGAGACCTAAAAAAAATGAAATGATGCCTAAGGCTATGTTAGTCTTGTACCATAATGTCTGTTATTGGTCGATGGTTTGCATAATACTGCCATCTAGTAGTTGAATGTGCAATAACTTCCAAAAGCTTGAACAAATTGTGTGCACCAACTCCCTCCACTTTTTACAAATCCCCACATAACTCTACCATAGTAGCTTACGCCTAACACACAGAAGTCACTGGTATTAAAACACTCCAAAATATTGCAGCACTATAAACAACAAATAGCTGTCAATACTCTTCAGTGAAGCACCAAGAGAAATGAAGGGGATGCAAATTCAAGCTGAGCTCTTCTACAACACCCCACTCCTGGCATGTTAGATGCAGCAGTCCAAATTCTTAGAACCCATGCTTAACGCTTCACCAACGCCTCTCATACCTCAGATGCTGGCAGCACACATCCTGCTTTCCGAGCATTGCACCTCAGGTACAGTTCTGCTGATGCACCCTAATCCTTGCAAAGGTCACCCGCCAATGGTCAAGGTCTACTCGGACGGAGGCACAAACAAACTCCAAAGCCAATCAGCGCTTCAGAATAATGTAAGACGCACTAGGGTTGGGTGAGGGGCTTCCCGTGTTACAGTTTCTAGGTCGCCTTATATATTGGCAGTACCTCCCACTTCCAGGCGGCACCCTCAATAAGTCCAACTGTGGGATTGGTGGTTAGACTACCCAGAAATACTAAAATCATGGTCAAATGATGTCCGGTAAAAGATCAACAACAACTATAGCGCTGGGATGCCTTGGGGTAGCTATGCGCTTAAAAAGTGTTAATTAAAAAGAATAATAACGATTGTTAAGCTAAATTGAAGGCGCAGTGCGAATTTTAATTCCTCCAGCGGTGGAGTGGAGCGGCAGAATTTATTAGTAATTCAGAGTTTAGGTAGATACGGTCCCGTTCGTGGTTGCAAAGAGCCCAAAACATTAGGATTTCACCTTCTTTCACAGAGAAGCGCGACTGATGCCAGCCAATGGTCCACAACCTGGGGAGGCTTCTCTTGTGGACCAGGAACTCACTCCATCAGAGGTCAGCAGGGGTCAGGCAGGTCCGGTCCCACTTCCAGACAGGACCAGTGCAGCAAGTAACCTGGGCAGTTGTAGGGAAGCCTCTGGAGCTTGATGTGTCCCTGTAGCCAACAGACCCATGGAGTCACTCAGGTAGCCTGGGATGAAGGGAGCAGGTCCTGTCATTCTTCTCACAGAGAAGGGCTGTCCTCAAGCAGCAGGGAAGCCTCCGGGGATGAAGGCATTCCTCAACAGCAGGGCACTCCTCCGGTATCAGCAAGGCAGTTCACTGGGGAGCAAAACAGGCCTCAAGCAGAAGGGCTGTCTTCTGGTGCGCAAGGCAATCCTTCTTCTTTAATGTCCACAGGTCCAGGAGTATCCGGATGAGCTGCTCAGAAGGTCCAATTTTTATAACCGGTGCCAGCCTTTGTAGTGGGGGAATCATGGAGGCATCCCCACATCTGGTTCTGGAAAGTTCTTCCTTCACACTGTCACGGGTCCAAGAAGTTGGGGTGACAAAAGACTAGTATCAGGTTCCTTTGTGTGTTCGGGAGACAAAGCACTTTGAAATGCAATTGGGTTTGGGTAAAACTTCTCCCTCGACCATTCCAGCAGGATGGCCCATCCTGTCAACACCTAATCCTCTTCTGTGTCACCGTAAGTAGGGCTGAGTAAAGCTCCTCCCTCAACCATCCAGACAGGATGGTCTATCCTGTCCACACTTAATACCCCTTCTGTGTCACTGTTTGAAAGGCATTCACAAACCCCAACAGTGGAACCATTCACAGTCATGTGACCCAGGATAGTGGCAGAAGGCACAAATGGTTATGACAAGAAAATTCCAACTTTCTGAAAGTGGCCTTTTTAGATGTGTGACTTAAAATCTGACTTTACCATTACAGAGGATTTTAAATTGTCTTCATTTGAGTTTAAACACCATATCTCTATCGGCTCCCAATCAAAAGTTATTACTTATTAAATGTAATAAGATATCCCATGTTGGCCAATTCAAGCGATAGGCCTTACTGTAGTGAAAATAGACTTTGAGCAGTTTTTCACTATCAGAACACGTATAACCTAAACCCACATGTCCACATGTTAAATACAATGCACCCCGCCCTATGAGCCTTTAGGGCATACTTTAGAGGTGACTTATAGGTATTAAAATAAGATTTAGGCCTGGTAAAAGGCTTATTTAGCCACGTTGAAATGGCAGTTTAAAGCTGCATTACCGGCTCCAGTGGCAGACCTGAGGCATGGTTTAAGTATCTACTTCAATCAATGGCCCAATGAGTGCTGCAAGCCCACTTGTAGAATTTACTTTACAGGATCTGGGTATGGGTAGGACTATATAGTAGGGATTTACAAGTAAATTAGATGTACCAATCAGGTGTAAGCGAAAAGTACCATGTTTTGGGGAGTGAGCACAAGCACTTTATCACTTGTTAGAAGGAAAAAAGTGTACTGAGTCTTAACGTCAACAAAAATGGGTTCTGCAACAGAAGACAAAAATCTGGGGGAGACCCTGCAAAAAGGGGCAGGTCCAACGACTCTCAGGTTGAAATGTAATGTAAGGCAGTGCAAGCTGCTGTGTTGTGTTAATTTTTTTTTTATAATACCATGAAGGGCAGAGCAAATCGGCCCTTGTGTGGCTTTGTAAATATTTCTTAAGCATTTGCATTGTTCTTGAGTCGCCTTCCATGACGCATGGTAACGGAAATACCTGATAGATTTGAGCCTATGGTTACAACTGAATCAGATTTTCCATCTATTCCATGGTGCATAGGTGATAGCCTGACTTTTCAAAAGTTTGAATTTTGTATTCACTGTAGGAAAAATCAACTTTAGCCAGAGCAGTGAAAAGAGCTGTTGTATCCTCGCTACTGAAGGAACTTAGCAGATAAATTATTGGACATGTCTCATTTTTGGGCATTTTTCACCTAGAACTTGTGTACTTCATAAGCAGCGTTTTACTAATGTGAAAATCAGTTTCCTTTGAAATGGGACAGCTTTAGTCTTTGCTCACAGCTGTTGAGGGCTTCAGTGACAGGCCTGAAAAAAAGTTTTTAATGTACACTGCAGCTGACATGTGACATTTAAACTTTATGCCACTGGTGAACTCTCATGGAAATGTTACTGTGGGCTTGCTCTGCACACCAATTTAGTTCTCCAATTTTTCACCATGTTTAGGGATCAAAGCAGGTTCACTGGAAAAGGGTTAGCAGTTTTCCTGTGTCCAAAGCAAACAGGCCATAAACCCCATTTCATCTGACAATGATACTCATTTATGAGGCCCCTTGCGCCGCCAAATGTCACTTTTTGCGACGTTCCATGGTGCAGGAGCATGGCTCCATATTTACGAGGCAGCACTTAACCACTTTTTTTTGCTTAATGCTGCCTCTTAAATATGGTTTCCTTTAACGCAGTTATCTGTGTTAAATGGGTGTGCAATGGGTGTTGCTGGGGGCATTCCCAGCAACATCCATGGCTTTTTGGCACTGCCAAAGATTTATGAGAAATCGTAAATCTGAGGCAGTGCCAAAAACATACGCCTCCCCAGAAGGCATAAGGGAGGCACAGCCAGGAGAAATGTCTTTAAATCTCTTCGTTTTTCCTTTGTCTATGTGTGCTGTATTCTGTAGCACACATGAAACGGGGAAACAGCCTCTTCTGATTATTTCTGTGCAGGAAGGTAAACCTTCCTGCACAAAAATAATCATCCCCGCAATGCAGGCAGCGTTGCACCATGGGACAAAGGTGCTAAGGTTGGCGCACTGCAGCCCATTGAGAGCCGGCGCGGGAGAAAAGGACAGGAATGAGTCGTATCAGATAGATACAGCGCATTTCTGCCCTTTTCTTTACTGTAGGGCAACGCAGAAGAGGCACTTGCATTTCATTAGTGATGTATATCCTTCTATGTAGAGTGATTTTACAAAAATTCCTGTGATGTTATTAGCTCATCTCAGACACCTAGGTTAAGGAAACAGGTTAGAATACTATTCATGCATCATGCATCCTTTAAGTTGTTTTGTAAAAAGTAATTTTCAGGACATAGATATCAAAATATGGCGGAAAATAACTATATCTGTATCACCATTGCACTTGCGGCATTAAAAAATTGTAATTTTACACAATACTCAGGGAAACAATCTTAAATTGTGCAATCATGTATAAAATTGAGCAATTTAATAAAACAACAAAAAATGCCTTACGATACGAATATGGCAAGAAATAAATCGGGCCCTTGGGAGTGAGATATTTTACAGATATAAATATTTCAGTGCATTTGTGAAAGGATTCACCACAACTACAAGGAAGGGAAACAAGAGACCAGGGAGCGGAGAAAATACAATATGTAATATGCATTACTGTATTTAGAAACAGCTGCATATATTTGTACGTTTTACATCATATGAAATGCAGAGCAACATTTTATATATACCAGTCAGGGTAATCTGAGGCTTTTAGCGTCACATCGGGCGCCCTTAACAGCTTCGTATTTAGAGTGGAAATAGAAAACATAGCCATAAACATTTATCTATATTAGTGATTTGCTTTTAAATAATTAATCTATATATCTGGGCAGTTTCAACTGGTTTTAAAGCAGAGCTTATGGGATTTAATGGAGAATGCTTCCGATAATGAGCTAGAAATCGCCATGCACAGGAAATGTGTTATGATAAAATCAGATTTGCAGGAAAAAATTAACAATTATGTTGATGCTGGTAAAGCATTGGCTTCAACATTCTGCCTTCGGGTTATTTCAGATGTATTTACTTTTAATTGTGTATGTAAATGTAAATGTGTGTATACCAAAGCGCACTGCCGCCCCATCTCGGGGCATCCTGGCGCTGTATACCGCTGTGGAACCCTTCCTGGCTTTCCCTGTGAGATGCCCCCTCCAGGGCACCCCCAAGGTGAAGCCAGGCATCCCAGCACTGTTGGGGCCGTTGTGGAGATTAAGCAAGCTATTGCCCAGAGTTGCAGAGTGGGACCCATAATTAGAGTAGGCACCGAGGCGAGAATTATCGAGTCCGCGGACATTGAGCCCCAGACCCTGCAGCGTCGGGAATTGAACCCTGGTCCCAGGCCTGACCTCTGCTTCAGGGTCTGCCGCTTCTAACCAGTGAGCCACACTTCTCCACTTGTGCCTATATATATATGTGTGTGTGTATGTGTGCATGTGTGCATGTGTATATATATATATATATATATATATATATATATATATATATATATATATATATATATATATATATATATATATATATATATATTACCTACTGGCGGTAGCCAGTAGGTAGTTATAGTTAGGATTGTTTTCCATAGGAAATCCGCAACATTCTATTGGGAATAACTTTGGCGCCGGTGGACGAATTTTCGCGAATTTCTCAAATTAGATGGCCCGCTCCACTCTGCTCCTTCCCTGAAAGTTTGGGGGGGGGATTCGTCAAGCGGGGGCCGAGATAAAAGGGGGGTCCCAAAACGTGTTTTCTCCATATTAATTTCCATAGGGCGGTTGGACTCACTTTTAGCCCGAACGGCTGAATGGATTCCCACCAAACTTGACAAAATTGTAGGGACTGGTAGCCCGATGTGCCTTTGCTATGTCTCAAGATATGTGCTCAAGAGGATTTTGAGTAATTTAGGTTCCAAAAAATATATATATCTATATGCGCGCCCCGGTACGCGCACCGGGGCGCGCTCCAGCGCGCTACGCGAGCTCGCGAGCGGAAAGCTGATTGGCTCTCGGGTGTCTGTCAACATTCCAAACAGTCCGGAGCGGCCGCCATCTTGTGTCTTGGTAGGATCGAGACACAAGAGGTGGCAAAAACAAAGGGGGAAATGACCAAAAGGGGGCAGTGTAGAACCCCCCTGACCCCTTAGGTTTGATGTGTGAGCTATAAAAGGGCTTCGCGGGGCAACATTTTTTTGTTTTTTTTTTCGATTTTCGCGGGGGGAGCGCCCAGTACGCGCACCGGGGAGTGTACTGGGGAGCGTACCCTGGAGAAAAAAGAATGACAGAGTTTTTTAAAAATGTAGCATTTTTTTATTAATTGGAGGTAGTTCTAAAAATAACTTTTTTTAATTCTTTTTGTTGTTTTATATTTTTTTTTGTTTTTTTGAACATTTTTTTGGCTTTTATGAACAGTTTTATATATTTTTTGTAATTTTTATGGGGAGAAACAAAAAACAGGGAATTGTAAACGGCTCAACTGGAGCAAAAAAATCAGGAAAAAAAGTAAGTTTTTTTTCTGCAGATATGGTTATCTCCTGCACAGTTGATTAGGTTTATACTTTTTTCGCCATACGTAATTGTAGTCCCACAATAGATACAAACAATTTTATAACCTCCAAACTTGGTTTGTATGTTTGGGACCATCTCCCTTGCCTCTGGACCCGATGGAGTGGGTTCTTTGCTTGTTGAGGTTCTGGAAGAAGATTGGGGAAGGTTTCTGCACAGTTCTCACCTCTGCCGCAATGTGCTCTCTCGGTTTGTAAGGGGGATTGTCCTCAGGCAGGAAAGTCCTCCTCTCCTCCTCCTCCTCCTCCTCCTCTTCTTCACCACCAATGAGGTGTTGTGGTGGTCCTTGTGGTGGTGGTGGTGGTGGTGGTGCAGATGCTCCAGCTGTTGCTGCTACTGTAGCCATTTTTCAATGAATGAAAACAGGTCTTCCTCACTCAAAGAACAAAGTGAGAATGAGCAAAAAAGGTGGGGGCTTTCATCATTTGGAAAACAAAACAGTTCTGAACCAATGAAAAGTGTTATTTTCAGGTCAAATGACCCGGTCTTTCATCATTTGTAAACCAAAAGTGTTCTGAACCAATGAAAAGTGTTATGTTCAGGTCACATGACCCGACGCGCTTATGCTACGCGCCCCGGTGCGCGCCCGGCGGCGCTTACGTTGTGCGATCGTATGCGCTCGGGTGCTTCCGGGTGCGCTTACGCCGTGCGTCATAAGACGCATCACGCGGCTACGCGATACGTCACGATGATGTTTTCGTTCGCGCCAATAGTGCTAATGGGACGCTCACCGGTACGCGCACCGGGGCACGTCGCAAGACTGTGCTTACTTGTGCGCTCACCGGTACGCGCACCGGGAGCGCTCCAGGGCAAAAAAATAAATAAATAAATAAACATGAACAATATACATAAAAAAAATAGTATTACATAAATATACAATATAAAATTCATTATAAAAAATATTACATTTCATACCTATAGAGATTTGCTATTAAAAAACCTTTGAAATTCACTGAAAAAAACCATAGGTTTCACACCAGTTATAGTTAGGACTTAGCATTTAAAAAACCTATTAAATTCACTGAAAAAACCATAGGTTTCACACCAGTTATAGTTAGCTGGAAATTTTACTCGCATAAACCCGTTGAAATTCCCACGTTATAGTTAGTTGGACTCACTATAACTTGCGCGTGCAATGCACTGCTGATGACGTCACATATTTCATCACTCATGACATTTGATGCCTGCAAACACCGGCTGAATGTTAGGGACCATTCTTCCACGGGGTGGTCCCGAAGGTGTTGCTCCACCAGTGGAGGTGCTGCCGCCATCTGTTGGTACATTCCGTGCCAGCTCTCTGACACTCTCCCTGGCAAAGTTGTTAGGGTGTCTTCTTTTGACATGCCTGATCAAATTAGCATTCCCAAAACTATATTTTTTCAGAGGATTGCCTCTGGATAAACTACTCCCACATATTTTGCAGGTTACTTTGGGAGCGTTGACTTTTTTCTGTCCTTCAGGGATGTTGTAAAATTTCCAGATGAAATGGGTTTTTTTCTTTTGCTGAGGAGGGTCCTCATCTAAAAATCCATCTGAATCACTGCTGGATGACTCTCTTGCAGCCATTGCTGGAGATCAGAAAAGTAGGAGATAGAGTAGACAGAACAGCTCTTGCTCTCTCCAAGTACAAAGCAATAGTGAGAGAAATGGGTGGGTTTCACACAATTTGGAAAATAAAAAGTTCTGAACCAATGAAAAGTGTTATTTTAAAGTCACATGGTTTGACGCGCTTACGCTACGCGCCCCGGGGCGCGCCCCGGGCGTGCATCGTAAGCTCATCGGGGCGCTTACGTTGCGCGATCGTATGCGCTTCCGGGTGCGCTTACGCGGTGCGTCATAAGACGCATCTCGTGGCTACGCGATACGTGTCTTATGACGCAAGGCGTGGCGGCTACGCGATACGTCACGATGTTGTTTTCGTTCGCGGCAATAGCGCTTCCGGGACGCGTATTTGTACGCGCCCCGGGGTGCGCCGCAAGATTGCGCTTACCCGTGCGTTCACCTGTCCGCGCCCCGGGAGCTTACAAAAAAAAGTATTAAAAAAAATTATTAATAAACATATAAAATATATTTTTGGATTTAAAGAAGAATACATTTTACAGCTATAGATATTAGCTTTTAAAAAACCAATGAAATTCACTGAAAAAACCATAGGTTATAGACCATATATAGTTAGGAATTAGCATTTACAAAACCTTGAAAATTCACTGAAAAAAACATAGGTTATAGACCATATATAGTTAGGAATTAGCATTTAAAAAAACTTATTTTACTCACACAAAACCATTGAAATTCCATATATAGTTAGTTGCACTAACTATATATCGCGCACCAGCAATCCACTGCTGATCATGTCACATATTACATCATTCATGACATGGTCAGTGACATCACTGATGACATCACTGATGACATCTCAAATGACATCACTGATGACATCACTGATGACAACATCCAGTGACTGTATGTTTCTGTAAAGTTAAAATATGTCTTACATATTGAAGAATGAGTGGATGTATAAGTGTCTGGATGAAGGATTTAGTAGGTGCGTGACTGACTGTATGAGTGAGTGATTAAATGTGTCTCACTGAATGCATGGGTTAGTGACTAAACTGTCTTAATTTGTGCATCATTATGTCTGTTGTTCTGTAAACTGCTGCATGTGTTGATCAGTAGCTATACGAGAGGCTATATGTGTTATTAATTGGTTGCCCAAGTATTTCTATGGGAGATTGAGTTTGTGTGGGGGTGGCTGGAAGGTGTGTGACTCTATGCATAGATGTGTGAGCAGTTTATTCACTAGGTGTATGAGTTCAACAGTGCATGTGGAAACAGCTACATGGGCAGTTGACTGTGTGCATGAGTGTATTGATGAGTGAATGGATATCTCAATGCTACATGTCATAGTAAGTACATATGTAAAACACAGTACATGTGAGAGTTGGCATATATAAATAACTGTGCATGAGAGCCACTGAATGAGTGAGTGGTTGTATCGATCATTGTGAACTTGTATCAGGGATTGTATAAGAGAGTAAATATGTGTTAGTATATGTTTCAATAAGTAAGGTGTGTTTAACTGTATAGTTGAAGAAATGGAGGTGAGATTGTTTCTTTGCATGACTGACTGGGTGTGTGAGTAACTCCATGGATGAGTGGCAGTGTGTGAGTGTCTGTATACACTGAGTGTATCTAAGGTTATATTAGAGTCTGAAGAGGTTTATCGTATTAGCACAAGAATGATGTCAAATGAGATGTCATCAGTGATGTCATCAGTGATGTCATTTGAGATGTCATCAGTGATGTCATCAGTGATGTCACTGACCATGTCATGAATGATGTAATATGTGACATGATCAGCAGTGGATTGCGGGTGCGCGATATATAGTTAGTGCAACTAACTATATATGGAATTTCAATGGTTTTGTGTGAGTAAAATAAGGTTTTTTAAATGCTAATTCCTAACTATATATGGTCTATAACCTATGTTTTTTTCAGTGAATTTTCAAGGTTTTGTAAATGCTAATTCCTAACTATATATGGTCTATAACCTATGGTTTTTTCAGTGAATATATATATATACATACATACATACATACATACATACATACACACACACTAGCAGCCCGTCCCGACGGGTATGAAATGCTGCCGGCCAGTGGTATAATGTTTTGTAGGATTTCGTTTTGATAGCATTTCTGGGGGAGAGGTGTGGCGCCGCGGCCAGGGCGACTGACGCTGGAATCTGGGGATCACGGTTCGATCCCCGGCTCCGGCGGCAGGTTAGCCCAGCACCATGTGACTCTGGGCAATAGCTTGCTTAATCTTCCCGACGGCCCCCAGCGCCTAGAGACCCTTGCGGGTGATTGTGCGCTTTATTATCTGTGACAGGCCTGTGAAACGCTCCGATTCACAGTGCACTGCTGATGCACTTAAGAGTGCGCGTTCAGTAGTGTGTGAACTCGAGTTTCCCTACTTTATTTTTCCTTGCAATATTATATAGCGCGAACTCGACAACATGGCATGAGAACAATTTACATTACAGAAGAACACATTCATTTGTGCTAGGCACGGGGAGACAAAGCGATTTGCCTGGAATCACAGGATGTTGAGCTGATGTCGAGATTCGAACGTAGCTCCCCAGCTCTAAAGTTCGCAATTCTAGAACTTGTGGCGGGAGGTGTGTCTTAAAGTGTATGTCGGTGCTGGCCATCAATGAGAGAGACCTGTGCATTTTTCAAATCGGTGGTGAAAAAAATATGAGTATGTTGCTGGAGATGTGGGCCGCCGTGCCACCAATGTACTTACCGGGGGAGGGTAAACACCCATTATTCCGCAACTTTCTTTCCGCATACCATCACTCCGCATACTTTCATTACGAAAGTACCATGACTCCGCAATGCCATAACGCATGGCATTACATTTTATATGCTTTACCACGCATACATTTACAACGAAATTCGTTGTAAATGCATGAATGGTAAAAGCATGTTTTTTTAATGTTTGGATAAGGTAAGTATGGGTATAGGGGTATATGTTTTGGGGTACTGAGGTATATGTTTTGGGGTGTTTGGGTATTTTAAGGATTCAGATATAATTTTGGGTTATGGGGTACAGGGGTAGTTTTAGGGTTTAGGGATAGGTATGGGTTTTGGGGTTCAGGGGAATTTTTAGGGGTCAGGGCTAGGTTTAGGTTTTGGGGTATAGGGGTATTTTTAGGGTTCAAGGGTAGGTTTGGGTTTTGGGGTACAGGGGTATTTTAAGGGTTCAGGGCTAGGTTAGGGTTTTGGGGTACAGGGGTATTTTTAGGGTTCAGGGGTAGGTTTGGGTCTTAGGGTACAGGGTTATTTTTATGGTTTAGGGCTAGGTTTGGGTTTTGGGGTAAAGGGGTGGGTACTTTTAAGGTTCGGGGGTAGGTTTGGGTTTTGGGGTACAGGGGTATTTTAAGGCTTCAGGGCTAGGTTTGGGTTTTGGGGTACAGGGGTATTTTAGGGTTCAGGGGTAGGTTTGGGTTTTGGGGTACAGGGGTATTTTTAGGGTTCAGGGCTAGGTTTGGGTTTTGGGGTACAGGGGTATTTCTAGGGTTTAGGGATAGGTTTGGATTTTGGGGTACAGGGTATATTTATAGGGTTAAGATGGGTTAGTGTTTAAGGGTGTTGGGGTATTTTAAGGAGTAAGGGTGGGTTATGATTATGGGGTGCAGGGGTATTTAAAGGGAGCAGGGTGGACACCCGGAGCTGGAATGTACAGAACCTGGGAAGAAAACACAATGAAATATTGGGTACAACGCTCGCTTTTCTTTTTCCGTAATCCGCCGCCGCGCACACGCCCACGCCCCCAGAACACGCCTACAGCACACGATATGAGACATGGCATGAAGGGCGGAACATACCACACGCCCCCAGCATTTGTCACGCGCCCTGCACACGCCCACAGCACAACGCAGACACGCCCACAAGGGACTACTTTGCTGGCACGGTTCTTTTACCTTTTAAATGTATATGGTATGGTGGGCGTCTGCATAGCCTATGTCCTTCTGCTGCAACTGCCCTTTCCAATGCTGTATTGGGTGTTGTGATTGGTGCTGTGGTTCCTGAGATTACCCGCCTCAAAGGTTTGGGCTCTCTCTTTATTATATTAGTACTAGAGATATATATATATATATATATATATATATATATATATATATATATATATATATATAGGTATTTTTGCAGGGCAAGATTTCCAGAGTGCTCCATTTACAGACTCTTCAAAGTACCTATTCCTCTGTGAGGGTGCATCAAAGCACTATGGAGCCTATTAAGATGGAGGTCGGAATGCCTCCGACCTAATGTCTGAGGCTTTCCGACCCCCATCGTCTGTTTCAATTCCGACTGGCTGATTATATATCAGTGTGAGGGATACAATAAATATTTAAGTGATAAAGAAAAATAATACAATTTGTGAAAATAATTTGTGCATTTGAGGGTTGGACAAATACACATTTTGTGTTCCTCCCTTCAGACAACGAATGGGTAGCATGGATATAAACTGATAACCTGGGCATTTCGCATCAAAATAATTGTGCTTCTAATCAAACACTGATAATGAAAAACGTAGAGATTATACAATGTGAGGAAGGGAAAACTAATCGGCCAGAAATATTTGCATGAATGTCAGAAAATGTTATTCACAAAATAAAATTATTGAATTAGAAGAATCTTCTCAACGAGTGTGCTCTCTTCAATCAAAGAAATTGCTCAGAATATCCTTTCATCTAATTGCTTTCTGTGGTGGCTACTAGGAGCAGAGCGGCTGCCATAAAATTAGCGAATCTCAATTAATATGGTGAGGCGGAGAGGACAATATACTTCAAAGGAGGGTTGCAGCCTCCAGTCAAGTGTCTATTGACATCTATGGATGTACTCCCAAGTCTTTGATACTGCAGTCACCTCCTCCTGGGCTTCTACATTGACAAAGCACCAGGGTGACTGTGATGAGTGACGGACAATGAAGTTGTGCAAAGAACACAACTTATCCACTTTGTGAAGTTGTGAAGTTTGCTTATGCACTTCTTGAGATTTCTTGGGCGTTTTTACAATGTGATTGTCCTGTCAACAGTTGGTTTTGGAGAAGCATTTATCCTGCAAAATCATTTGCCAACTTTGTGGTGCTGATGAAGTAGTTGCAGATTAGAAAAAACAACTTGAGGAACAACTTATGCTGGTCCAGTGGAGCAGGTATTCCTCTTTTGCCCCTGGGAAACTCTGCAGCAGGAAGCCATAACTTCTAGTGGACTGCACAGGTTGAGTAGACCGTCGCCTAGAGCAAACTTGAGAAATGACAGCCTTTTCTCCAGTGCACAGTTCAAAGTCATTAAATAAAACGTCACCAGCCTTGCTTCTGATCAGATTCAGAGACACTTATTGCGTGATTTCTCTTTGTCATTAGCTAGGGGGACTGAGGCAGTGGACTTTTCTTCCTTTAAATTGCTGCTCCCTTCCACCCATCACCGATGGGTGGGAGTGTCTTCCTCTGCAGTGACAGGAAAACTTCAGTTGGTGCAAGATTGTCAACATCACCCACCCACCATGAGGCCTGCGAAGAGACAGGAGTACTCCGAATACCCACTTTTTAGGTCTCGTCTGACCGAGCGCATACGCAGGTCTGGCGAGACATTTAGTGAGGGCTCAAAAAAAGCTACCATTTAGCATGTAGCCTGGAGCTACAGTGCATGTGCACGGACGCGCGCTTAGGAGCAGAGGCGCCAAATGGCAAACCTCGTCATACTCATTAGGCGCCCAAGATCACTTCGCCCGCGATCACTTTAGCAGTGTCCCTTTGATGTTCTTGTTCAAAGAACATCAAATATCAAACATCAAAGAACATGTTTTTGCGTTAATGCTTTGCTGCACCCATTTGACTTACAATGTGCTTTCTCTTTCCACAAACTCGATGTTTGTGTTCCTTTATTTTGAGATGCTTTTAGTATTACTGTCACACACACAACCACAACCACACAGACAACCACAACCACACACACAGCCATAACCACACATACAACCACACATACAACCACACACGCACAGCCACACACACAAATACAACCACACACAACCACAATCAACCACACATACAACCCCACACACAACCACACACACAACCACACACACACACACACACACACACACACCCACACACACAACCCCACACACAACCACACACACAACCACAACCACACACACAACCACAACCACACACACACACACAACCACACACACAACCACACACACAACCACAACCACACACAACCACCCAACCACACACACACAACCACACACACAACCACACAGACACACAACCACACACACACAAGCACACACACACAACCACACACAACCACACACACACCCACATACACAACTACACACACATAAACACACAACCACACACACATAAACACACACAACCACACACACAACCACACACACAACCACACACACAACCACACACACAACCACACACACAACCACACACACAACCACACACACACAACCACACACACACAACCACACACACACAACCACACACACAACCACACACACAACCACACACACAACCACAACCACACACACAACCACACACACACACAACCACACCAAGCATTGGCATAGCCAACAGGTCTTGGACCTTATAAGTGTTTAGGCATGCAAGAGTTGATGTGGTTGCACCAAGGATATTGTGCTGCATTACTAAATACTTAGAAGGTCCCAAAAGAGAGACCTATTGGCTATGTCAATGCTTGTTTTTCCTGTCTCCAATGTGAGATACATAAATTCAGAAAGAGAGGGCTGCTGGGCTGTAGACTCACTGGCCACCATGTTGATGTCTCTGTCACTGGGCAAGGATTCGATTGAAGGTGGGCTTTTTAGGGCTTCATTTGTAAAACAATAAAATAATAAGTGCCAGGGTCCAGAATTTTCACCAGAATCCAGAGTCTGGCACTTTCGAATGGCTAGGTGCAAAATACTAAGTCTGCACCCCATGCTTCCTTCATCACCACCAGACATTCCTTGCCCCTAGATTTCACTTTTTTAGGTTTTCATCCTTGCAGCCTTTCTTTGTCACAGATTTTTTAATCTTTCCTCCTGCTTGCTGCTTTAGTGTTTATTTTTCTCTGCTCTGGGTCACAGTCTAATGTGGAAAAAAAGTCCTGGTCCCCAAAACTCAGTATTAGTGGTCAGACCTGCAACTACCAGCTCAAATATATCATTGGCTTTACTGGTTTTGAGTGTATGCGATAGAGCAGTGGTTCCCAAACACTTTAGAACCGCAATCCACTTTTTAGAAGGACAAACTTACTCAACCCACCTACCTTCAATAGACATGAGGAGGAACATTCCTTTTAAAAATGTAACTAAAGCATTGTGTGGAAATGCATTTCTTTTGTTGAGTAGATGAAGACAATTAGAAATTCGTAAAATTTATAGCAAAAAAAAGGGAAGTGAGCCTTTTTTGGACAACAGTATCCTTTATAACAGTCATTATATATCATATATATATATAAAAAAATAACAGAATAAAGGGCTAAGATTTCGACAGAGGTACAAAAATATGTAGGGGCAGATTTACAAGCCCCTTGCGCCTCATTTACGCCACCGTTGCGTCCCTTTTGTGACGCAGCGACAGCGCAAATCCTGCTCCATGGTGCAGGGGTACTTACAACGTGACGCATCTGGGAGATGCGTCATGTTGTAATGCCCTGCGCCACATGTAGGCATTCCTGTGCAGGGGGGGGCGTTCCGTCGCAGGAACGCCTCCTAAAAGTAGCTGAGTGAAATCTACAAGATTTCACTCAGTCACTTTTAGGTCCATGCTGTGTCAAAACCCTGCGCCTGCCTGAAGCAGGCGTAAGGATTGACGCAGCATTAACTGGATAGGGCCCCCAGAGTATTGCTGGAGCTGCGTCGCGCTTGCGACACAACTCCAGCAATGCGTCACTTTTACGGCACAGATGCGTCACGCATCTGTGCCGTTTTTGCACCATGGTGCGCCGCATTGTAAATGCGGCGCATCCATGATGGCGGAGCTGTGGCGCACAATAACTGGCGCATCCCTGCTGATTTGCAGGGATGCGCCAGTTATTGTAAATATGTCCCGTAATCAGGAACAGCATTAAACAATCATGATTTACATAGATAGTAGCTTCTTGAACGTACATGGAAGTGCATTTTTATTTACAAACACCACATTTTCAATTGAAATTGCACAGACACACGGTTTTTCTGATAAAACAATATATTGCACAAATGATAATTTGTGGAAATCGGGTTTCTGTTAAAATGTATAATTTGTGCATCACCAGGCAAAGAGTTTTCATTTGAATGAATGAGTGAATGAAGCAGTCTTACATAGGGCAACAACTGCTCCCTGTGATCTGGGGGGGGGGGGGGTGTATAGAAATTTGCTTAAACATTGAAAAGATGTGTTTTTATATTTTTCTTAAATATAACCACTATAACCACTTTAAGAGCCTTTCACAGGGAAGGCGGTATGGTGTTGCAAGCCTTGGCCTCCAGGAAGGACGAGGAGTGACCTCTCTTCCTAGCCCTGATGATTTTTGGAATTTGCAGAAGGCCTAAAGTAGCTGAGCGCAGTGAGCTTATGAGGGTGTATACCTTAAACCTGCCTCTAGGTGGGCAAGGCCCTGAAGGTAATAAGGAGGGACTTGCAAAGAATACTGTTCTCTACCAAGAGCCAGTGTAGATTCCTAAATGTCTGGCTCGGCGAGTGTCTGTGTGGCAGGTTGACAATGAGCCTCGCCACCGCATTTTAAACACCAATCAATCAATAAATCAATCAGGGGTTTGTAGAGCTCACTATTCACCCATGAGGGTCTCAAGGCGCTGGGGAGCAGCTCCGATTCAGTTGAAGAGCAAGGTCTTGAGGTCCTTCCTGAACGTGTGCAGGGTCGGGTAGTGTCTGATGTTCACAGGGAGTTTGTTCCTGGTTTTGGCTGCGATGTCGGAGAAAGCTCTTCCACCTGTTTTGTTTCTGCGGATGCGGTGGACTTCTGCCATTGATCTGGCTAGAGCCACCAGATAAAGAGCCTTGGAATAATCCAATGCGGAGGTAACTAGAGCGTGTACAATGTTCTTACCTGAGCCCTTTGGCAGATATTTTATGAAAGATCTTAATGATTGGCTCACGACCCACCAGTGGGTGTTAGCCCACAGCTTGAGAACCTCGGAAATGGGGTGTAGCATCACTACAATCCTTTCGTTGTACTCACTCAAGTGTTGTACTCCCTCAGTACTGCTCATACTGGCTGAAAAAGATAACAGGGGAACTATACTTGGGTTTTTCAAATCTACCCTCCTGCCGTGTGCCTTTCCAGGGCTGCCAGGCTGGCAGCCCCTTCATGACAGCACATGTCACATTCATCTGCAGAGATAGGTTTCTTCCGGTTCAGTGCACAAAGCGAGGCATATGCTGGATTCGATTGTCTTTTAACTGAACAAGCAGCAATGAGGTCCTTACAGGGCATGCTCCTCCTCAGCACAATCAATCGATCAATCAGAGGATTTGTAAAGCGCACTACTTACCCGCGAGGGTCTCAAGGTGCTAGTGGTCAAAGAGCCAGGTCTTTTGTAGACCCCTGAAAGTAGGCGGGTCCTCAGTTTGTCGTAGGAAGAGAGGGAGGGTGTTCCAAGTCTTCGCGGCGCGGTGGGAGAAGGACCTGCCCCCAGAAGTGGTTCTGAGGATGCGTGGGACGGCGGCCAGTGAGAGGTCAGCGGAGCGGAGTTTCCTGTTGGGTACGTACAATGAGAGTCGGTTGTTAAGGTAGGCTGGGCCGGTGTTGTGGACTGCCCTGTGTGCGTGGGTCAGGAGTTTGAAGGAGATTCTTCTGTCGACGGGGAGCCAGTGCAGGTTTCTCAGGTGGGGGGTGATGTAGTCTTGGGGCGGGACGTCAAGGATCAGGCGTGCAGAGGCGTCTGGATTCTTTGAAGTCTGTTGATGAGCTTGGACGGGGCTCCGGCATAGATGGCGTTTCCGTAGTCGAGTCTGCTGCTGACGAGGGCGTGGGTGACGGTTTTCCGTGTGTCTGTCGGGATCCCTTTGTAGATATTGCGGAGCATGCGGAGGATGTAGAAGCAGGTGGAGGAGACTGCGTTGACTTGGTTCGTCATGCTGAGTTTCGAGTCGAGGATGAATCCTAGGTTGCGTGCATGGTTGGTTGGTGCCGGGGGGTGCCCAGTGATGCGGGCCACCAGGAGTCGTCCCAGGCTGAGGGGTGGGGCCCGAGGATGAGGATCTCCGTCTTGTCCGTGTTCAGTTTGAGCCGGCTTTCTTCCATCCAGTTGGCGACTGCCTTCATACCACGGTGGAGGTTGTATTTGGTGGTGAGGGGGTCCTTGGTGAGGGAGAGGATCAGCTGGGTGTCGTTCGCATAGGAGATTATGTTGAGGTCGTGTTGTCTGGCGATGCGTGCGAGTGGTGCCATGTAGATGTTGAATAGCGTCGGGCTGAGGGATGATCCTTGCGGGACACTGCAGACGGTCTTGGTGATTCCGGAGTGGAACGGGGGGAGGCAGACTCTTTGGGTTCTTTCAAAGAGGAAGGAGGTGGTCCAGTCCAGGGCCTTGCTTCGGATCCTTGCGGCGTAGAGGCGTGTGCGTAGTGTGTGATGGCAGACGGTGCCGAAGGCGGCGGAGAGGTCCAGGAGGATGAGGGCTGCTGTCTCGCCATTGTCGAGTAGGATTCTGATGTCGTTTGTGGCGGCGATGAGGGCCGTCTCGGTGCTGTGGTTCCTGCAGAAGCCTGACTGGGAGGGGTCGAGGATGCTGTTGTCTTCTAGGTAGCGGGTGAGTTGGGTGTTGACGATCTTTTCGATGACTTTTGCTGGGAACGGAAGCAGGGAGATGGGCCGGAAGTTCTTGAGGTCGCTTGGGTCCGCCTTGGGTTTCTTCAGTAGGGCGTTGATATCGGCGTGTTTCCAGCTCTCAGGGAAGGTCGCTGTCTCGAAGGAGAGGTTGATGATGTTACATAGGTGGGGTGTGATGGAGCTGTCGGTTTTGTTGATGATGTGGTGGGGAAGAGGGTCGGATGGGGCGCCTGAGTGGATGGTGCTCATGGTTTTGATAGTGTCCTCTGTGTTCACGTTGGTCCAAGTAGTGAGGAGATCGTGGTCGGCGGGGATCGGTGGGTACGTTGTGGTGGGGTCAGCAGGGTTTATCCGACGGTTGAAGCTGTCGTGGATGTCTGTGATCTTGCGGTGGAAGAAGGCAGCGAGGGTGTTGCACAGGGCTTGTGACGACGGGATGTCGTTGGTGCAGGAGCTGGGGTTTGAGAGTTCCTTCACGATGTTGAAAAGCTCCTTGCTGTTGTGTGCGTTGTTGTCGAGGCGGTCTTTGAAGGAGGCCTTCTTGGTAGTCCTGATGAGGTGGTGATGTTTGCGGATGGCATCTTTGTGGGCTGCGCGGCTGTCGGGCATTTTCTCGTTGTGCCAGATGTTTTCCAGTTTCCGACAGGTGCGCTTGGAGAATAGGAGTTCTGGGGTGAACCAGCTGGCTCTCTGGCTGGTGTCTCTGTTGGGTTGCTCTCTCATTGGGGCTAAGGTGTTGGCGCAGTCTTCCATCCAGAGTCAGAGGGTGCGGGCCCCCTCCTCTGGGTTGGTGGGGTTGGTCGGTGGGTTGAGTGCGAGGTGTGTTTGTAGTAGTTCCTTGGTGACTTTGCCCCAGTGACGTCGGGAGATCTGTAGGGTGCGGTGATGTGTGACGGGTTTCCGGAAGGTGAAGTGGATGCAGTGGTGGTCAGTCCAGGTGAGTTCGGAAGCATGGCTGAAGGCAACGTGGGGGCTGGAGGAGAAGATGGCATTGAGTGTGTGGCCGGCAATGTGGGTCGGTGTCGTGACGATCTGTTTCAGTCCGAGGGTGGCGATGTTGTCAATCAGGGTGGAAGAGGTGCTGTCGTTGTTGTTTTCAAGGTGGTAGTTCAGGTCACCGAGGAGGATGTAGTCGGTGGAGGTCAGTGCGTGCGTGCTGATGAAGTCGGCGATGGAGTTGCAGAATTGGGGACGGGATCCGGGTGGTCTGTAGACAAGGGTGCCTCTTAGGGTGGTCTTGGGGTGACCGTATGGATCTGGAAGTGCATGTATTCGGCAGTGTTGAGGGTGTCGACGGTGTTTGTAGAGACCTTGATGGTGTTCTTGTGGATGATGGCGATTCCTCCTCCGACTCCATTGGTACGGTCTCTGTGGGTGATCTTGTATCCGTCGGGGATGGCCACTGTGATGTCCGGGGAGGAGGCTTCGTTCATCCAGGTTTCGGTCAGTAAGGTGATGTCTGGCGATGTGGTGTCGAGTAGGTCCCAGAGCTCGACGGCGGGTTTGCGTGCGGAGCGGGTGTTGAGCAGGATACATGGGAGCTGGTTGGGTTTCATCGTAGCGGGTGTCTCAGCGTCTTTGATGCAGGAGAAGCTGCAGTTCCGGCAGGTGAAGGGGCCGTGGGTGCGCTTAGAGGCGGCCATGTGGCAGCTGAGGGGCCGTCCGTGGTTGAGTGCGATGAGTGTGTTGGCATCGTACCAGATGCGGGCTTCATGGATGGTGCGCGGTCCAGGGGTTCTGGCGCTGGGCGCGGTCCAGGTGCGGACGGGCGCAGACGGGCTTGCCTTAGGTGCGCCTTAGGCGCGCCAGCTGCGCGCATGCTGCACACGTCTGCTGCGCGGCCTTGCAGCGGCTGCCATTTATGGGGAGGTGGGGAGGGAGGCTCAGGTGGGAGGTGGAGGGACGGGCAGTGAATGAGCACCGGGGGCGGGCGGGGCGCAGGGGAGGCAGCGGTGGGAACTGGTGAAGGGCGGGGTGCGAGGGAGGGGGGGAGCGGGGGCAAAGATCACCGGGGATAACGAGCACAGTCACACAACCCGGCAGGGGTACAGAAGGAAACAGGGCCAGAGTCACACAACCGGGCAGGGGTACAGAAGAAAAAGGGGCAGAGTCATACAGAACCGGGCAGGGGGGCAAACAAACCAGGCAGAGCGGCAAAACAGCGGCAGAGCAGACCTCAGGAGCAGAGCGGCACACAGGCGGCAAAACAGCAGTGGAGCTGCTGTGGGGGGGGAGCGACCTACCTAGACAAGGTCAAGGGTCGCTCTCCTTACCTTGCAGGGGTCGCCATTTATGGCGAGGTGGGGAGAAAGGCTTAGCTGGGAGGCACGGGCAGCGAATGAGCACCGGGGGGGCGGGGCCGCAGGGGAGGCAGCTGCGGGAACTGGTGAAGCGCGGGGCGTGAGGGAGGGGGGAGCGGGGGCAAAGATCACCGGGGATAACGGGCACAGTCACACAACCGGGCAGGGGTACGGAAGGAAACAGGATCACAGTCACACAACACAGTAATTTCTAAAATCTCATTATTGTCAAGGTTTGGATAAAAAGTGATACAAGGCTGAATTAATTAGCACTAATGGTAATGGAAGAGACTGGATTGGAATCGCAGTGTTTTTTAATGCATGAAAAAGGTCAAGCCGCACTTCCAGCGTTGCATCAGATTTTCAGTCGACCATTGTAGCAAATTTCCCTCCTCATGAAGGCAGCAAAGGCAAATCTGTCCCAGAAAAACTATTCCAACACAATAAGGAGCTCAAGAGGGAAAGTATCAATCAGATTGTCATCCACTCACAAGTAACAATAAACAAAAAGACATGATAGAAGAGGGCAAAATCCAATTTCCTTTGTAGGACTGGAGGTGGGGGACTACTACCTCAACCCAACTGCTGGTTATAAACAATTACCAGTCTTAACCAATCCCAAGTGCCCAAAGAATTATAGTCATATAATGTTATAAACATACGTTTATCAGTCAACTCCATATAAATATACCCCCTGCTGAAAAGGTGTATAAAACAAACAAAAAATAGTGTGAAGGTGAGAAAGTCCCTCACGTGTGCTTCCCCACAAGGGCTAGGTTCTCACCAGTGTGCCCACGTTTCTCATCATCCGCAACTTTATCATCAAAGAAAGAAAAAGTGTCCAGTCTAAAAGAAAGAGGTGCAAGTAGTGATTTGTATGTCAAAAAAAGACCCCGTAATGTACATAAGAATAAAGTATATCTCAGAATAAAATTGAGTTAAGACTCACATGTACCATGTTCCGATTTTATTCAAAATTGTGAGCCTACTCAAAGTTTAAAAACAAACTGCATGTTGTAAAATATTGTAGACCGTTTTAAGCAGGGCCAACATGTTTCACTGGAGTGGAAACACCAAGGAGTATAGAGGGAAAAAAAAAAAAAACTACGGCGCCCTCCACTCAATACATCATTACACATCCAATGGCGTAGTTTGAACGGCGATTCTCAATTCTTGATCTGTAGACAAAACTGGATACACTGCAAGTGTTTCCAGGAAAACTCTAACCTTTAGAGATTCATCAAGATTGTCTCAGTCTAACGCCTTTAAAATATAGCCCCTCTCTGATCCATCTACATTGAAACAGCACATGACCCACACACATTTAACACACATGAAAAAAGTGGGGGAAGGCGAGATGGCACCTCACGGGCGCATCACCAATGGGACCCCTGGCTGGTACTCACCAGGATGGCCCTGTTCTCATCATTGGTGCCATCAAGCCTTAACGAAAACGTGCCTAAACCCAGGGTGGGGAGACAGTGAATGGTGCAATGGACACAACTTATATGTGACAAAACTTGCAACATTGGACATATAACATACAACATATAAGTTACTGTGCAACTTGAACCAAAAAAACTTTTATTCGTGTTCTAATCTTTGTTGCAACAGTGTACACTTAAATATAAAAAGGAAGAAGGATGCGAATACTACCCATCGATTCACATCCTACTTACAGCCGACATGTTTCATTGCCTTGGTTTTTATCAGGCAATTTCCTCAGGGCAAAACCATTAAATGCCACCGCACAAGCCACTGGCCGTAGTGTGCCTTTAGTTGGCTGTGACTTTCATACCAGCCACGAGGAGTTTAAAAACAGGGGTGCAGCTCCCATGGGTGAGCATGCTCCAATCTCCCTTCGATTTTTCTACAGTGGAGAATATTTGTCCGGCGTCTTCTCAGCACTCTTTCACTGCCTGTACTCTGTTGCAGCAATTTCATCAGGGCTCGAGGTCTAAAATGCACCTCACTGGACTCCAACTTTTATACGAAGAGTGACAGATGGTAGCCAAGGGGAATCATACCAGCTTCCCACTGTGTCTGGGGATGTGTTTCCTACAACTGTAAGTCCCCCCTGGCACACTCCATTGCCGTTAATATACCACATCTACCCGCCTCTGGAGCTTTGTCTCAATGATGCCGGAATGAGAAAAAGCTCCCCAAATGTAATCGCCACCACTATAAATGCGGTTGCGCAACTTTGCATGCTTTGCCTAAAAGGCCATGGGGTATATTTACAAGCCCCTTGTGCCACCAGAGTGTCACTTTTTTACACTCCAGTGGGGCAGTGTGCTGGCCCATATTTACAAGGCCACATAAAGCCACTCTGCAAGGTTTTTCATAGCCTTGTAAATATGGCCCCCCCTTTCGCACATTACTCTGCATGAAAGTGGCATTCCATGGGTGTTGCTGTGAGTGTTCTCATGACACACCCATGGATTCTGTAGCATTCCCAGATTGACAAGGTTTCATACACCTGGGAATGCGGGAGGCGTAAAAGTGGAACAAGAGGAGAAAGACCCTTATCTCTCCTTGTTTTTTCCTCCTTCCATGTGTGCTGCATTCTGCAGTGCATATGGCAGGAGGAAATCGTCATCAATGATTTTTTCTGTGCATGAAGGTGTCCCTTCCTGAACACAAACAATCATCCCTGCAACGCAGGATGGTGCAAGAGTGCCTGCGCGCTAGGCAGCCTATTGTGCACCAGCGCAGATGAAGCAAAAGACACACAATTGATGGACAGAATGCAGAACAAATCAAAACATTTACCCCTAGTCAAGAGATCCTTGTTAAATCCATCATTCTTTTGCTCACCATTCCACCCCAGTTTAGACCTGGCCATATGCAAATCAGTCTTTAACCTGTGCCTCAGGGTAACAGTCCAGCTCGAACTTACAAGCAAGGTGTAGACTGGAAAAAAGCATCCTAGAACCAGTTTCGGGGTTTCACCCCTCTTCAGTCAGGATAGCTTGATTCAAGTGGCACAGTGAGCCCAGGACCCACGTCTGGGCATACCTGGAGCACTTAGGGCGAGAAAGCAAAAGACACACAATTGATGGACGAAATGCAGAACAAATCAAAATATTCACCCCCAGTCAAGAGATCCGGGTTAAATCCATAATTATTTTGCTCACCATGCCACCCCAGTTTAGATCTGGCCATATGCAAATCAGTCTTGACAGTAACAGTCCAGCCCGAACTGCCAAGCCAAGTTCCCCCTGGGCCGGAAAAAAGCTTCCTAGGACAGGTTTCCAGGATAGCTTGATTCCAGTGGCACAGTGAGCACAGGACCTACGTCTGGGCATACCTGGCACTCTTAGGGCGAGAAATCAAAAGACACACAATTGATGGACGGAATGCAGGACGAATCAAAACATTCACCCCCCAGTCAAGAGATCTGGGTTAAATCCATCATTCTTTTGCTCACCATGACACCCGCAGAGGAAAGCACAGGGATGCATTGTTTTGTTGTAAAAATGCAACTCATCCCTGCACTTTACTAAAGATGCAGCTCGGCGCAGCGAGATGTTTTGCAGCACAGTGCTGCGTCATCATCTTGTAAATATGTCCCCAATACAAGGCGCAAGCACCGGCACACATGCGCCAGAACCGCTATTGCAAAACAAATGGCAGTTTCCGCTATCCTTTTAAGCAAAATCACGATGGCTGCCAGATCTTTTCAGACTGTGGTGGCATATCCACATGCAGCCGCGGCCCGTAGTAGTTGTAACTGCAGGGCGGTGACGTGGGGAGGGGGAGGGGCAGGGTGGGGGGTAGTAATGTATGGATTACGGACTTTAACAGGTGAGTAAACATATAAATAAATAAAACGAATTTCGTTGTGTGCATTGCATCACCAAATGCGATGCAGTGTGCGCAACGAAATTCGTTTTATTTATTTATATGTTTACTCACCTGTAAAACTCCGTAATCCATACATTACTACCCCCCACCCTGCCCCTCTCCCTCCCCGCGTCACCGCCCGGCCGGTACTCCTACTACCGGCCGTGGCTGTCCACGTGGGCAGTTATGAGCAATGGAAAGAGGCAGCACGTGCGTCTTCATAAAACCACCTTGTGCTCTCACAGCCTCGCTCGCCACAGCACACGCACTCCTGATTCACAGACCGCAGATTTGGCAGGCGTACATGTGGGCCCACATTGTTTTCTCGTTAATTGTATTACACGCCGCACACACTTGACACTTCCGGCGTGCAAGCATCTCTTCCGGGTCATGGATAAATAGCTCCCGCTCAGCAGTTAATTAGCTCTTTTGCAAGCCTTTATATAGCTGGGAAACGCATCAAGCAGAGGAGGATTCCACACACAAAAAACTGAAAATAGCATCAAGATACCAGGAGTCAGGAGCCATAATATGTGCATTCATAGAGCCCTTAGACTTGTTTACCACTTTCCTGTCTCTTGCTGCTCAGATACAACTATGCAAATGAGACACTCTGGGAGGTGGGAGGATTCCCTAGCTGCATTCTTTGTTCTTTGGAGCAGATGAAAACAAAGTGAGAGGATATGTTGTAGATTTCTGTAGTTTAACAACATTTTCGATTTTATTTATTGAGTGCAAACTAGACCCGAAGGTATCAGAGCGCTTTACAGAGATATCACAGCCGTCGGGCACGTTTCACTTTGACAAGCAAGTGTATAATTTGTAAAATAACAAGTGCTAGCATGGTCGTTGGTTCAACAAAATGCCAGGAGTAGTGGAAATGGCAGCACACATCCTGTGAAACCGTAGGAAGTGACATCATATGACCTTTGACCCTGATGATAAAAACCCCATTACATGTGCTCAATTAAAATATTACCTGTTAATAGCACAAATAAAGGTCTAGTTGAGATGCCACCTCGATTGTCAATAGGATGCTTCCATCACATGTCAGGGAAGTGTTACGCTTTTCCTTTTGCTACGAAAGAGCCCGAGGGATCACTGTGAAAGACTGGAGGTGTTTTTCCAGTGTCTTCAGGTAACTTTCTTTCAGGGGATGATAATAGCCTTAAAACCCTTACCTGCATGGCAGTAACAGCTAATAATGAGCCCTCCAGTTAGGAACCCTCGCCTGCAGCACAGTCCTACAAGTAGAGGAAGGGCACTGTTAGAAGCAGCTGTCTCTAGTTGGCAGAGGTATACACTTCTGACAAATAGGGACACACCTTTTCTAGTCAGGGCAAGGGGATCACACACTTAGATAACCCCTGCTCACCCCCTTGGTAGCTTGGCAAAGCAGACAGGCTTATCTCAGAGGCAGTGCGTTAAGCATTTATGACCACATACAGTAATAAAGTGAATACACTACAAATGGACACGACACAGTAGTATTATAAAAATAAGGATTTTTATATAAGGCTTAGCACAAGACCAATTAACGACAAAAATATACCACAGTCTTAATAAATACTCTTGGAAGGAAAAATAATGGTTCAAGCACGGTTTCTTCTTAGCACAAACGTCTTTAGTATCAAAAGCAACTCTTCTTCTCTAAAACACAGTTCTTGGCGACAATGTAACCCACACGGGAGTCACACGACGTCGAGGCAAAGTTAATCCAAAGGTTCGGCGTCGACCGCGAGGAGCGCTACGTCGAGCCCGGAGTCGCACAGACCCCAACAACACAGTACCTTGGAAAAGTGAAGCACTCGATGATCAGCGGCGTCGAGATGTCCGGCGTCGCGTCTTCGGCGTCGATCGGGCCTCGGAGTCGGGGCGATCTGCAGCGGCGTCGACCGAAGTCAGGCGGGAGCAGCGCTCACGGGATGAAGCAGGATACAGCGTCGTCGATGTCGATGTTGCAAGAGTGAGCAGCGCTCACGGCGTCGAGAGGGCTCGAAGTCGATGCGATCAGCGGCGGCGTCGACACAGGGTCACTTGGAGCTGGAGCCGAACTCGCTACTCACTGGCGTCGCTACTGGCGTCGATCGGGCCCGGCGGCCGGCGTCGAAGGTGCGGGACACTGGAGCCGTTACTCACGATGTCGAGCTGGATTCGGAGGCGTCCGTCGGCGTCGAGATTGCTGGATTCTTCAGAGGTGCTGGATTTTCAGGTTCCAGCAACAAGCACTTTCAGCAAATAAATGAAGTCCTTTGACCCTGTGACTTCAACAGGAGGCTGGCACTTCTTCCAGCCCTTGGAGATTTTCTTAGCAAGTTTGAGAGTACACACTCAGTTTCTCTCTCCTGGTTCCTTGGCAAAAATAAAGAAGCAACTGCAGGATTCCCCCAACAAACAGCACTCTGGCAGAAGGGGTAGGCAGTCCTTGGATCAGCAGGCTTCTTGTCCTTGGTTCAGGTTTCCTTGTCAGAAGTGATCTAAATTCTTGGTTCGGGGGTCCTTCTCTTATACCCCTTTTTGGCTTTGATCCCTTTGTCCATGCAGGGGAATTTCCCCCCATCTTGGGTTTGTCGTGGGTGTTGCCAGGCCGAGGCACCTGGCCTATTCACTGTGCAGGGCAGAGTCCTCAGCCGCCCAGCAGGAGCGGAGCCAGCATTGTCACTGGCAGGGGCAGGGCCATCAGCTGCCCGGCAGGAGGTGGGGCCAGGAAAGTCCCTGGCAGGCACAGAGTCATCAGTCGCCTGGCCGGGGGGCGGAGCCAGCATTGTATCAGGCAGGGCAGGCTATCAGGAGCTACTCTTCCCCTACTCTCAATGCAAATGCCCCACTCATCCCACACTGACTCATTCAGACTCTCTGGAGCCACCCAGCTCCTGTCACACGCACACCAGAACCAGCAGAGACTGGTAGACAGTTAGACAAGAAAATAGCTACTTTCTAAAAGTGCTTTTTTCAAACACAGAGTCCAAAAACCATCCACACAAACGGATGCGTTATTAAACCCTGAGTTCAGGGATACCAAACTCGACATTGCACCATGCTCCCCGAGCCCGCTAGGATTATAGCATTAATAATCCTGGCAGCCCATTCTAACTGATGGAGAGCAGGTTACCTTACAATAGTGAAAAACGAATATGGCTGTAATTCACTATTAGGACATGCCAACCTTGTCAGGCTTGTCCTACCTTATGCTTACAATGCACCCTGCCCGTGGGCCTACCATAGGGGTGACTAACATGAAGTTAAGGGAAGGTTTAGGGACTGGCAAGTAGGTGTACTTGCGCAGTCCTCGTGACAGTCAGACTGCACGTGGTCTAGCAATGGTAGACCTTCAGACATACTTTTACTAGGCCGCTCTTGTGGGTGGCACAACATGTGCTGCAGGCCCACTAGCAGCATTTCTATTTACAAGCCCTGGCACTCCTGGTGCACTCTACTAGGGACTGACAGTAAACCAAATAAGCCAAACATGGAAGTCAATCAATACAGCAATTTCACATAGGGAGCACTTGCACTGTGGCACTGATCAGCAGTGGCACAGTGCCCAAAGCAATATACCAGCAAAAACATCGTAAACTGAGGAGGCAAACAGAAAAAATGGAGGAGAGACTCATGCCAATGATGTCAGGTCTAACAGGCACTTAACAGTCATTAGTGCCTGCAGATGCAGTAAATACCGATTTTCGGCCGTTAACGACCGGTATTTGGATACTGAGATGTAGGGCATGAAAAAATACAGAATCTGTAATTTTACCAAATAGGTAAATTTACCGATTCGGTAAATTTACCGATTCAGTATTTTGAAATGTAGGTAGCACTGTAAACAGTGCTACAGGGCTTTAAGGATTCGTTATTTACCACCAACTATTAGTTGGTGGTAAATAACGAATTCCTATGTAAATGCAAATATGTGCATTTACACCTGTGCCATGTGGCACACAAGCACTAATCAGGGGTGCAACAGGGTGTCAAAGTGACACCCTGCCACCCTTGACTATTTCACATTTTACCGAATCGGTATTTCGGTATTTACCGATTCGGTAATTGACATTCATTCCTATGGGCCTCCAGGCCCATAGGAATGAATGTCAATTACCGAACCGATTCGGTAATTACCGAATCTTAACGATTCGGTAAAAAATACAGAATAATTACCTACATAGGTTTTACCGATTCTAAAATACCGAATCGGTAAAATTCAGTATTTTAGAATCGGTAAAACCTTTTTACCTATATCTAGCCCTAGGCCACTTCTTTGTATATAGTATCCACTTCCTCTCTTATTGATTATGAGATGTTGCAAACGCTGTTGTTATAAAAAATACAATGGAGACTAGGGCGCCAAGTGCTCAGCCTAAAACAAAGTTCTAAACATGGTAACCACATTTTATAATATGCCTGTTTTAGGCAAAGTGTAATGTGAAATCAGTGTGGTTAGGTCTGTCTACTATTCAGATTAATTGGAAACAGTGGCACACTCTACATCCAGCTATGCTAAGGCCAAATTGTGTAATACTGAAATTGTCACATGATTAAATATTTGAAAATGTGTTGTTTCACAGATGGATCTGAGAAAAAATCCTAATTTTGCAGCTCTTGAAATAGCATATTTATTTGTTTTGTTTTTCATGTTCACGTATTTATCTATCAAAATTCTCCAAAAACAAATTTCTTTTGGGACAGTTTTTGTAGAGGCACAATTCTCCCACGGATAATAATTAGCAGATGGTTTTTGTATCAACATTAGAAATACAGACTTTTGTCTCACTTATTTTGCTGAAAAAAGTCAAAGTCAACTTATAAATTGATCTTAAAGTTACACAATTTACAGAGTTGTGCAGATAAGAAGTCCCACAATTCCACATAGCACAATCTTTCAGTGGAGTGCAGTAACCTCTGGCACAATATGCACTTTTTTAAAGGATCTGAAAATAAAACTAGCACCAGGTGACGTCACTCATCTACATTTTCTTTTGTTTCCTTCTAGGGTGCAGGTCGAATTCTACGTCAACGAAAACACGTTCAAAGAGCGCCTCAAGCTGTTTTTCATCAAAAACCAAAGATCAAGTAAGTGCTCTGCACCCACCCCAGATGCATTTTGTTTAGGGGGGTGGTGGGTTTAATGCCCAGGTGATGATGGTGATGTTCACCTTCTGCGTTTCCCAGATGTGGGACTTTTCGTGGGAAAGATGATATATATGGATATTTAAGTTTGATCCATAATACAAAATACCAGCTCATGAACAATCATTGTCTTTGCAGCCTGGTGAGAGACAACTGGAAATGAACGTGGGGCCAAATTCACAGAACTAACTTAAGACAAAAATCCTAAACTTACTACCATTTACTCATTTTTGAATTCACAGAAGGCGCTTACTCATTTTGGTATTCACAGAAGGCACTTACTCATTTTTGGTATTCACAGAAGGCTAGCAAGTTTAGGATTTTGTCTTAAGTTAGTTCTTTAAATCGGGCCCTAAGTTGCTAAATATATGGCTATGGAGTGCATCGTATTGCTTTTTGTGCTTGTTTTCTGCCAACGTGGCTTCTTGGCAATGGAAACCAGGGGTGTAGCTATCAATAGTGCAGCAGGTGCAAAGGCACCGGGGCCCAGAGGCAAGAAAGAGCCCCAGGATTCTCAGCGCCGGCTTTGATTTCACCCTGCCCTCCCCTTCAGAGTGCGTTTCGGAGTGTTTCTGGATGGTTGGAAGTTGACTCTTCTTGGAGGAGGTTTGGAAGGCAGTCAGAGAGAGCAAGAGAGACAGGCCCCAAGCCAGGGAGCAGAGGACAGGTGTTCAAGCCATGGGAGGGTTTATGTACAGCACTCGTTCTGAGAAAGACAAAGGAGCATATTCACAAACGCCTATCGCCACCACAACGCCACTTTCAGTGATTTTGTGATGGTGATACGGGCCTCGCCTTATTCACAAGGCAGTGTTAAGCCACTTAACGTGGCTTAACGCTGCCTTGTGAATAAGGCCCCCTTTCATGCTGTGTTTAGCGTGAAAGGGGAGTGCTGTGGCTGTTGTGGTGGGCGTTCCACCGCAACATCCATTGATTTTGAAGCTGCCCCCTATTCACAAGGGCAGCGTAAATAGGAAGCAGCGCCAAAATTAAGACCAGGGACATCCTGGTCTAAAACAGGCAAAACGAGGAGAAATGCTTTGTTTCTCCTCGTTTTTGCTTTTTCCATGTGTACTGCCCTGTGCAGCACACATGGAAAAAGCTAATTGCATGGTTTGTGTATGTACAGGAAGGTGTCTCTTCCTGTACATACAACAAACCAATTTTAAAAATGCCATTCTGTCACTTTCATATGTGCTGCATAAAGCAGCACGCATGAAAGTGAGAGAATTGCATTTAGAATTGTTTATGTACATGGAGGGACACCTTCCTGTACATACACAAGCCTCCTCTGCACACAGACACCCTTGCCCTCTGGTGCAAGCGTGCCTGCGTTAGCGCTAAGTTGTTAGCACCATCGCAGGGGGAAATGATAGGCTGCGCCATATCCGTGTGAATATAATGCAGTCCCTCACTCAATCCTTGTTCCTTTCTCCCTGCTGGTTCGCTGCTGCCACTTACCGCTTGAACAGTCCTAGGAGGGACTGCACCAAAATTCCTGCTGCCTGTTGCTCACACCTGTGACCGGGAACACGGGGACGAGGACTACGTTTCCCAGAGTCCTCTACCGGTTATTCAGCGGCGCCTAACATCGTGTTATTAACAAACCGCCAGGAGGGGCTTTAAATCTGCTCGAGGGCTCCGGCAGCGCGGGAGGCGCGGGAGAAGCCCGGGACAAGGGCAGGGCCAAGTAATGACCTAGAACCAGCCTGTGATATAACCTCTCTTAGCCAATCATCTTCTCTTAGTCGACCACATGAAGTGTCTACGTCTTCCATTATGGGTAACCAGCTAGCCAATGCTGGAGCACAAAGCCCTGCTATGGTAATAACTAGGGGGAAGAAAGCCACGGGAGGTCAAATGGCCGAACCACCAACCAAAAATAGGTCGAACACAAGCCAAACACACTTTATTAGCTACTACTAAGGAACCTAATAGGGTACATGTTTTTGGGAAGTTGGGCGTTACCATCGTGGATGTTAATTCTGCCACCAATTCAGAACCAACTCTGTTAACTTCCCAATCTAGCCAGGTAACCTGTTCCAACACTGAGCCTAATGTAGAGGAACTATGCTCACTAATAAGTAAACAACTAGCAGCTCTTATTGACCCTATAACAGAGAGATTGGATTTAGTGGTTGAAAGGCTTGAAAAGCTAGAACAAAGTTTACACAATTGTAACACAAGGAATACCTCCCAAGCTACTACCCATGTCAATGGGATAGTCAGACACAATACCTCAGGACCTGCATCAAGTATGCAGCAGGGAAACTTGGTAACTGTACAAACAAGCCTTGGTGCGGTACAACCTGGGATAAGTCTGTCTGGCCATCCCATCCCTAGCTTAAATAGTGGTACCTATGCACGGGTGGTACAGCCAATAGAGGAAGAAGGAAACAGAAGGGGTCAGGTTACCCAGGGAAAAGAAGGGGACACTACTATGCTACCTAGTCTCCATCTACCCCCCGAAGCCACCCCATATACGGTTGTTTTAGCCAATGTGCCACCTCTACCCTTGGGCACCCATGAGCACTGGTCGACACTTAAAAACAAGGCTCTTCATTTAGTGAGTAAAAAGACAGGTATCAGGCAGGTATCAGGCACCAACTGTTTGACGAGTTTAAAATGGTGCGTCAAATCCACTGGGTAGGTCCTTCACACAAATCTATGGTAGGAGACTGTGTGGTCCTGAGTTTCAGGTCCCCCTCCCTAGTCCAATACATTCTTGAGATGTCTAGTCATTACACCCCTGTAGCTGAGGAAATTAGGATCCTACCCTTAGGGTACTTTTATAACCCACGAAATATCCCCCGATATAGAGAAATGAAAGCTCATAATGGTGACTTTAATTTGGTTAATTATCCGTTACAAATTAACAATGTAAATGTAAATGTACAGGAATTTATATAGCGCAAATCACCGAGCGGTTTCTAAGCGCTTGCTTAGGGAACCCGTCCTGGTATTCCCCTGTGGGATAACCCCGGCAGGGTATCCGCAAGGTGAAAGCCAGGCATCCCGCCGCGAGGGGCCGTTGTGGAGATTAAGCAAGCTATTGCCCAGAGTCGCAGAGTGTGAACCCGTGAATCGAGTAGGCACCGGAGCGAGAATTGTCGAGTCCATGGACATTTTAGGACTCAAGACCCCGCCGAGCCGGGAATTGAACCCTGGTCCCGGGCTGACCTCTGCTTCCAGGTCTGCCTCCTCTAACCAGTGAGCCACACTTCTCGATCACAATCGATGAATGACTGAGAGGGAGGGATAACATACCACGGTTTGTCGGCAGGAGGGCTAAAATAACGGTAGGAGGGAACTAGGCAAAATACTATGGTAACTTGCTCTGGAGTATCAATGCACCCCCATGTGCTACATCTTCAGCTGTACGAAGGAGCTATCGCATGGACAGCAATGTGTGGGTCACTCCTATTAATTTTACGGACCAGCTGGCCCTGGGAACATCTAGCATAGATCAGTCTCAACCAGGAATTGGGAATGTTGTAGAGGGTCGGACAAGTTATAGGATCAATGATCCAAGCCCTATGAAGTCATGCCTGGCCCTATCCTCCTGGAACATAGCAGGATTAGTATCAAAAACAATGTCCACAGACTGATCACTGTTTATTGAGTTGAGTGATGTGTGGGTCTTTCAGGAGACTTGGGCAGTGAAGGGAGTTTTCCACCCAGGCTACCTAAACTTTTTTAAGGCAGCAAACAGGGGTCCGAGAGGACGGTCAGTTGGTGGGTTGACCTGCTGGATAAGACAGACTGAGGGGGTAAGTGTGAAGGAGTTGACCATAGACTGCCCGGACATAATGGCTTTAAGGGTTAGTTGATTAAATGGGCTAGACCTAACAATATATAATGTTTATTCGGGGCGTTTACCAGGTGGTAGGAGTTCAAATGTAATAACAACCTTGGAAAGATACCTAATTTCTGAAATGAGCGCTAGTAGGCTGATCATAGCGGGGGATTTTAATACGTGCTTCGAACCTTTAGATCGCGAAGATGGCAGGCTGAGCGAAGATGTGGATGCAATTTGGGGTATACCACAGCTGGACCTCAAACCAATAAGGAAATGGTCGGAGTCTGCCCTTCAGTTGAAGGGGCTTTGTTTGGAAAGGGGCTTGAGGGCGGTTAACGGGTGGACCCAGTCTGCTAGACAAGGAGCGAATACATTTGACAACGGTAGAACAAGTAGTCGTATAGACTACATTCTCGTCAATGTGGAATTATGGCCATCAGTCCTTGATATGGAGGTTCAGTTGAGGCCAGAGAGCGATCACAACCCTCTGATTTTAAAGATTAATGATAGACGTTTTTGTAGTCTTTTACAGAGGGAAGGTGAAACAATCCACGAGATAGTAACTATTGCAAATGGTCAGAGAAGGGTACGGTGGGCAAGGGTATATTGAGAGTAACATCAAACAGATTAGGGACTTGGTTTTGGGCTCCATGACGTCACTCTTGGATTGCAAGACTCAGGGGGAGTTAAATTCGATTTTACCTGGTGTACATAATGAACTCTTTTTGGCCCTGAAAAAGTTCTTTATTAAAAAGAGCCCTTGTAATAAGACTCAACCTAATAAGTTAAGCACATGGTATAACAATACTTGCAGATTGGCGTACAAAGCCCTTGTGGCAGCTATTAAGTCAAGGTCACAGGGTGACATTAAACAGTGTAGAGCCAACTACAAAGCCTCCCAGAGACAAGCCAAGAGAGAGTGGGATGAAGATAGATGGAAGGACCTGCTACAGGCATGCAACGGGAGAAACATGACTCAGTTCTGGCACCTTCTTAAATGGGGGAATAATCAGCAGCATCTGACCCCATGTAACCATGTGAAACCTGAGCAATGTGTAACGTGTTTTGAAGCCCAGTTTAGGGTATCAATTAGTAGTGAAGAGATCGCTCCTCTTGCATTATGGGAAGAACCTTTGAAGTTTTCATGCAGAGAGGTGGAGTCTGTGCTGAAACTAGTCACAAGTGGTAAGGCCCCCGGGCCAGACTGCATCCCCGCAGATCTGTTTAACACCTTGAATGCTACAGCAATTCTCCCCTGGTGCTGCAGTCCCTTAAATCCCATTGTTCATGACGAGCTCAGCTCGTCATGAGCACACGAGCAGTGTACTGCATGACGAGCTGAGCTCGTCATGAGCATGGAAGACGTATAGGTCCCTTATTTAAATTTACTAGCAAATGCCATAGCTAGCAGAGCCTCGCTTCCATCATCCTGGTCAGGTGCAGAGATCATACCGATCTATAAGAAAGGGGATCGCACTGCACCTGCAAATTATAGACCCATTAGTCTAATCGATGCTGCCCAAAAGATAGTGGCGAGACTAGTGTTGGGGAGGATCCAGGGATGGATAACTGAAGGAGACATCTTAACACCCTTACAGGCGGGGTTTCGGTCCCACATGATCAGGCTTTCAGATTTGTGTTAATCTACTGGAAGGAGGTGGTTTGGGGGGGTTTGCTCTTTGCGGCGTTTGTGGATTTAAAATCCGCATTCAATCTCGTTCCAAGGGAGAAATTATGGAGGGCACTATTGAAAATGGGGATGCCCCACTGTTTGGTTGCGCTAATGCATGTTAGCACCCACTTGTAAATAGGGGGAAAATATTGTCTCTGCTTTTTTGGCTTTTAAAGCCAAAAAAGTGTCGATAATGCCCTTGTTAATATGCCCCGTAATGAGGTAATCCAGTGTTAGTTTATTGGAGAGGTAGGCCTCAAAACAGTGAAAATGACTTTAGGAGTTCTTCAGTGCTACAACATGTAAATCTTAGTAAACTATGTCCTAGTTTTCAAATACTATGCACCCTGCCCTAAGTGTGTTTATGGCCTTCCTTCGGGGTGAGGTATAACTTTTAAAAAGGAAGGTTTAGGCCTCTCAAAAGGTTTATATTGCTAGGTTTAAATGGCAATTTACAGTGGCAGGCCTGAGAAATGGTATAAAACACTACTTTAAGTGGTAGTGCAATGAGTGTTGCTACCCACTAGTAGCATTTAATTTACAGGCCCACGGATACATGTAGTACCAAATACTAGGCACGTACAATAAATTAAATGTGAAAATCAGATGTAGACCAATTTTACTTTTGCATTGCTTAAAGCGTAAAGTGCACAGAGTCCTAATGCCAACAAAAATGAGTTTAACAAAAATCAGGGAGAGAAGGCAAAAAGTTTGGGGAATACCACGCCAAGGATGTCTGGCCTAATGGGACCATTTTATTTGCTTCCATTAGGATCCATGACAAACTTGGTACTCCACTGATGGAAACAGATAGTTCTTGCTACCCAACTCAATGGCGACTATTTGTTAGCCCACAGAAGGACGAAAGGCTGAGTGAACCGACCAGGTTCAAATCCATGACCACCTTGTTAAATAAGACCTCCACAGGATATCTAGTAGTGCACTGAGCCACTGGGTCACTCATGTGAAGGCAAACATGAACAAGAAGTGGAAAACCATGTCCAAGTGATAAACTTTGCAACTTGCATTTCATTATATTTGGCAAGATGAAAAGAAATATTCTTAGCCTTCAATCATGTATAGACAATTGATGGAGTATCGGGTGAACCTCATTGCATCTAGGTTTATACTCTTTCTATTCACATAGAAGCCCAGGTTCTGGTGTTAACATGGGCTTCTATAGGAATTCACAAGGGCATATTATCAAGCCATTTATCACCGCTTTAGCAGCAGTTTCCTGCCGCTAAAAGCAGGGATAATGTATCGCCCTTTCTTGATATTATGGCCCTATATTCCTTATAATACTATGTATTGTTTTGTTATTATTATTAAGATTGAAAAGTACAGCCAGTTCATTCAAGCAATATATATATATATATATATATATATAGATAGATAGATATATAGATATAGATATAGATATAGATATAGATATAGATATATATATATATATATATATATATATATATATATATATATATGTATATATATATAAATATTATTTATTTATTTTTTTACACAAATCTGCCACTCTGGAATTCCAAAGATGATGCAAAAATGAAAAGTTGAAAAAGGCATCGCCGAAACGCATTGTTGTGGGCACAATAAAGCATAATTGTGCTATCCTCTGGTGTGTCATTTTTGCATCATCTTTGGAATTCCAGAGTGGCAGATTTGTGTAAAGAGTAAGGCGGTTGTCGTCACCGCTTCTGGCACCGGCGTCGATAGGAGGAGGAGTGACGAAGCATGACGCAGTGTGTTTCATATATATATATATCTATATCTATACTAATATAATAAAGAGAGAGCCCAAACCTTTGAGGCGGGTAATCTCAGAAACCACAGCACTAATCACAACACTCAATACAGCGTTGGAAAGGGCAGTTGCAGCAGAAGGACATAGGCTATGCAGACGCCCACCATATACATTTAAAAGGTAAAAGAACCGTGCCAGCAAAGTAGTCCCTTGTGGGCGTGTCTGCGTTGTGCTGTGGGCGTGTGCTGGGGGCGTGACAAACACTGGGGGCGTGTGGTACGTTCCGCCCTTCATGCCATGTCTCATATCGTGTGCTGTGGGCGTGTGCTGGGGGCGTGGGCGTGTGCGGGGCACGGGATTACGGAGAAAAAAAAGCGAGTGTTGTGCCCAATATTTCATTGTTTTTTTCTTCCCAGGTTCTGTACATTCCAGCTCCAGGTGTCCACCCTGCTCCCTTTAAATACCCCTGCACCCCATAATCATAACCCACCCTTACTCCTTAAAATACCCCAACACCCTTAAACACTAACGCATCTTAACCCTATAAATATACCCTGTACCCATAAACCCAAACCTATCCCTAAACCCTAAAAATACCCCTGTACCCCAAAACCCAAACCTAGCCCTGAACCCTATAAATACCCCTGTACCTCAAAACCCAAACCTACCCCTGAACCCTAAAAATACCCCTGTACCTAGCCCTGAACCCTAAAAATACCTGTGTACCCCAAAACTCAAACCTACCCCTGAACCCTAAAATAGCCCTGAACCCCAAAACCCAAACCTAGCCCTGCACCCTTAAAATACCCCTGTACCTCAAAACCCAAACCTACCCCTGAACCCTAAAAATACCCCTGTACCCCCAAACCTAGCCCTGAACCATAAAAATAACCCTGTACCCCAAAACCCAAACCTACCCCTGAACCCTAAAATACCCCTGTACCCCAAAACCCAAACCTAGCCCTGACCCTAAAAATACCCCTGTACCCCAAAACCCAAACGTAGCCCAGAACCCTTAAAATACCCCTGTACCCCAAAACCCAAACCTACCCCTGAACCCTAAAAATACCCCTATTCCCCAAAACCCAAACCTAGCCCTGAACCCTAAAAATACCCCTGTACCCCAAAACCCATACCTATCCCTAAACCCTAAAACTACCCCTGTACCCCATAACCCAAAACTATATCTGAACCCTTAAAATACCCAAACACCCTAAAACATATACCTCAGTACCCCAAAACATATACCCCTACACCCATACTTACCTTATCCAAACATTAAAAAAAAACATGCTTTTACCATTCATGCATTTACAACGAATTTCATTGTAAATGTATGCGTGGTAAAAGCATATAAAATGTAATGCCATGCGTTATAATGGCATTGCGGAGTCATGGTACTTTCGTAATGAAAGTATGCGGAGTGATGGTATGCCAAAAGAAAGTTGCGGAATAATGGGTGTTTACCCTCCCCCGGTAAGTACATTGGTGGCACGGCGGCCCACATCTCCAGCAACATACTCATATTTTTTCACCACCCATTTGAAAAATGCACAGGTCTCTCATTGATGGCCAGCACCGACATACACTTTTAGAAACACCTCCCGTCACAAGTTCTAGAATTGCGAACTATAGAGCTGGGGAGCTACGTTCGAATCTCGGCATCAGCTGAACATCCTGTGATTCCAGGCAAATCGCTCTGTCTCCACGTGCCTTTTATATGCTTTTACCACGCATACATTTACAACAAAATTCGTTGTAAATGCATGAATGGTAAAAGCATGTTTTTTATTTAATGTTTGGATAAGGTAAGTATGGGTGTAGGGGTATATGTTTTGGGGTACTGAGGTATATGTTTTGGGGTGTTTGGGTATTTTAAGGGTTCAGATATAGTTTGGGGTTATGGGGTACAGGGGTAGTTTTAGGGTTTAGGGATAGGTATGGGCTTTGGGGTACAGGGGTATTTTTAGGGTTCAGGGCTAGGTTTGGGTTTTGGGGTATAGGGGTATTTTTAGGGTTCAGGGGTGGTTTTGGGGTACAGGGGTATTTTATGGGTTCAGGGCTAGGTTTGGGTTTTGGGGTACAGGAGTATTTTTAGGGTTCAGGGCTAGGTTTGGGTTTTGGGGTACAGGGATATTTTAGGGTTCAGGGCTGGGTTTGGGTTTTGGGGTACAGGGGTATTTTAGGGTTCAGGGTTAGGTTTGGGGGTACAGGGTTATTTTTATGGTTCAGGGCTAGGTTTGGGGGTACATGGGTATTTTTAGGGTTCAGAGGTAGGTTTGGGTTTTGGGGTACAGGGGTATTTTAAGGGTTCAGGGCTAGGTTTGGGTTTTGGGGTTCAGGGCTATTTTAGGGTTAGGTTTGAGTTTTGGGGTACACAGGAATTTTTAGGGTTCAGGGCTAGGTTTGGGTTTTGGGGTACAGGGGTAGGTTTGGGTTTTGAGGTACAGGGGTATTTATAGGGTTCAGGGCTAGGTGTGGGTTTTGGGGTACAGGGGTATTTTTAGGGTTTAGGGATAGGTTTGGGTTTAGGGGTACAGGGTATATTTATAGGGTTAAGATGGGTTAGTGTTTAAGGGTGTTTGGGTATTTTAAGGAGTAAGGGTGGGTTATGATTATGGGGTGCAGGGGTATTTAAAGGGAGGAGGGTGGACACCCGGAGCTGGAATGTACAGAACCTGGGAAGAAAAAACAATAAAATATTGGGCACAACACTCGCTTTTTTTTCCGTAATCTTGTGCCCCGCACACGCCCGTGCCCCCAGCACACGCCCACAGCACACGATATGAGACATGGCATGAAGGGCGGAACGTACCACACGCCCCCAGCGTTTGTCACGCCCCCAGCACACGCCCTCAGCACAACACAGACACGCCCACAAGGGACTACTTTGCTGGCACGGTTCTTTTACCTTTTAAATGTATATGGTGGGCGTCTGCATAGCCTATGTCCTTCTGCTACAACTGCCCTTTCCAACGCTGTATTGGGTGTTGTGATTGGTGCTGTGGTTCCTGAGATTACCCGCCTCAAAGGTTTGGGCTCTCTTTATTATATTGGTATGGATATATATATATATATATATATAGATAGATAGATAGATAGATAGATAGATAGATATAAACAAAATTGCAGTCTGAGTCTTCTCTGGTCAATCCGCAACATTTTATATAGCACAAGCCTGCTTGGGACAATGTTTAATTTTTATTGTGCTATGTCCTGTTACTCTTCTTGAATATGTGGGTTTTACACTCCCTAGTGTTTGTTTTATTGCCCCAACGGGTCTTTGCTCTGATGAACGTCTTCAGCGCTATGATGTTCCTTTAAGTAGGCGCTGGTGAATGCACACAGCACAGGAGCGGCTCTTCCCATGGCCAGCCGCGCCGGAGGTGCTTCTCTGGTCCCACCGAGGCTTCTTAACTGCTTCTTTAACTGCAGTCGATGCCGGCTTGTTCGGCGCGCGCTCAGTTTCCTCTGTGCACTTGGAGGCAGCATGTGGGTGGCTATGACCTTTTTATCCCACTGTGGCTTCTGCTAAAAACACGACCACAAAATGTCACAGAATAAATTTTTGAGGAAAGAAAAAGGTCAAATGTATTTGCACTAAATGTTAGTTGTAAAACACCTTCTTAGAGAAAGTTTAATCGTCAAACAAAGGTACAAATAAGCAATATGGATAGCAGCTCATACCTGGTTTGTTAACCAAACAGAGTGGCTTATTTAATTAGCATGCCTTTAGTCACTAATTATCCCAACAAGTGTACAGCATTTACTACAGGTTGCAGGTGCATAAATAAAGGTTAAGTGGTCCCCCTGCAGATTTTTAGCTCGTAAAATATTGTCCTCCGCTTCAATTGCTTAACCATTATCTGTGTTGAACGTTGCAGAATGGAAAGGCAGCGCCACCTTGTGGGCTGCATGTGTATTATGCCGCGTCTCGGATACTGACATTTTCCGTGTGATTTTTGGCATCTTTACATGAACTTAATAACTGAATCATGGTTTTTGACACTAACATCGCTGTGATTTCTGAACACACATTCTAAACATACAAGCCCCATATCACTTTTTCGTAAAGCACATATCATTTTGCCTCAATTTGACAACCACCCTCATAATAATTTTAAGAAATTCCTTTCTGTGTCTGGTTTGACAGAGGAGCTGTCTGCATGATGAATTGTTGCCAATTCTTTAAAGTCTATTTGGGCTTCGGTGCCACCAAGAGGAGTTTCACTCTCACCTCTCTTGCATATTAGCTATTTGGTGTATCATTCCACCTTCTAAGAAGTGCTTCTATTTGAATCCATGAATTACTATTTTACTAGGGTGGGCGGTATTCTCCGCTGCAGCAGTGGAGTTCACAGAGTTTTTGCTACTCTGCGCTCCAGCGGAGTTTGGCAAAAGTCTCCTAACCGCTGTAGGGGCGGCCTTAGGCATGTGCAAGCTATGCACCTGCACAGGACCACCAAGCCCCAGGGGCCACCACGCCAATATATATGCTTAATATAATAATCCTCTGAGGATGGATACATATTTGCGTGGCGTCCCCTGACAGGGATTTGGCGGCCTCCGGCTCTGTTCCACTTCCAAACACCCTGACCCCCCCCCCCCCCTCTTCACTAGCCACCGCGCTCCGCCCTGCCCGGACCACCTCTTCCGGGGCCCCCTACCTACGCTCCCTGCCCAGGGCCGCCATGAGCCTAGAGCCGCCCCTGACTGCCGCCGTATAGCGGAGTTTACCGGCACCAACCCTTGGCATTGGCGATTATGGCCATAACAGTGCTGCTTCGTTTCAGGGCGCAATAAAGTCAACATTTGATCGGTGCCTGGCATTTACAAAGTAAGATTGGGATTAGTCATGTGGCTAACAGAGAATGAATCCCCTGATTTCAATAGTGTCCGTTCTGCTTGTCACTTGCAATTGCCTACCTGTCCTGTCCCTTTGACTGCTCGTTCTGGTCGCGCTCTCTTCTCCTCCACTTCATAGCCTTGGGAGTGCTTCGGAAGTAATGTAACGTGCAGGGATGCTCTACTGCAATTTTAATTACTAGCGCATTTTTTTTAATGTATATGACACAATAAATAGCTACGAGTGATTGGCACAAAAGGAATAGGAGAGTGAGAGACCATCTAAAGTTCTTTTTGTCTCCCCTCCTGTACAAGTCTGTTCCTTCCGAGGTAATATGGCACTATGTGTACGGATATACATATTAGGCCAAAATAGTATCTGAATTTGGAGTGTATTGTTCAGCACTGTGCTATATCTTCTGCTGCACCACCCGGCCGGTACCATCATCAAGTGCTCATCATGTGTTGCCATGACAGCCTGTAATGGGAGAAGAATAGGTCAGACACGCCCGCCTCCCCTCTGTATGGCAGGAAAACAGAAATACACAGCCCAGAGAGGAGGAAGTGAGCACTGCAGAATACCTCACTGGCCTCGACGTGTGTGAGATCCGTTTCAGCGCTCTGCTGACTTTTCCAGGACCTTACCTGAATGTATTACATGGCCCCTTCTGTATGTGGCTAACCATGGTTCCTGAAATAATAATAATAATAATAGAGAATTTTATAGAGCGCCTGGTTACGCCATTTCGGCGTGTCCCCGCGCTAGAGTGAATGGGAGAGGCAGAACCACAAAACTTGGAGCAGCGTCAGAGCATACCTATTAATGTGAGAACAGGTAAATTTTAAGGTCCATCCTAAACTTCATCTCAGAAGATTCCAACCGGAGTATCGGAGGGAGTTTATTCCAGCTCTGGGCCACCAGGAGCCAAAAGGACCTACCAGCCATCCTGGCCTTCTTAACCTTGGGGACTAACAGCAGGCCAGTCCCACTTGATCTAAGAGGCCGTGCAGGCGTATAGGAGGTAAGTAGACTCTGCAGGTAGACAGGGCCAATGCCCTGGATGATGCGGTGGCATGTGCAAAGAGCCTTGAACATCACTCTCTTCCTAACTGGAAGCCAGTGTAAGGTGTTCAAAGCACTTTTGGAGGCAGCTCTTCTGGGTTGCATGAGGACCAGCCGTGCTGCTGCATTTTGCAGAACCTGAAGTCTGTTTAAGCATTTAGCCGTGGCGCCCAGATATAGTGTGTTGCCATAGTCTAAACGAGAAGTGACAAGTGCATGCACTAGCGTCTTCCTGGCCTCTATAGGGAGAAGATCCATAGTTTTCCGTAGGCCCTTAAGGACACGAAAAATCACGTCCCCGCTACACATCTAGTGTGATGTTCAAATGTGAGGTTAGAATCCAGCCATACCCCCAGGTTCTTCACCTGGGTGCACGGTATTGGAATAGAACCAAGGCTTGACGGCCACCATGCCGACGACCACACTGACGGACCCCCTCCTACCACAAGCACCTCTGTTTTACTTCGGTTAAGTTTCAGGCAGTTATTTGCCATCCACCCATCGGTTTTCTGCCTTCAAGTGGCACCGGTAATGGTACGTGCGTCTGTGGCTGCAACAGATGGGTTTGGTGGAAATGCAGATGCAGATGTAGATGCAGATGACTCGAGGATGCGTGGGCCTGGGTGTGGGATCCTCGCACTCCAGCCCCTCTCCACAAGGAGGCTCCCCTCGTGTCCCACAGGCGTCGAACAGGCCTGAGATGCACATTGGGCAGCACCCGCAAGAGTGCCCCACCTCACTTTGCCAGGCAGTTCTCCTGAGAGTGGAGGTAGCGGGACAGCTCACAGTGTTATGTTCCATATAGGTACCCGTATATAGGGCAATATCATACACCTTCACCTACATTACCTCCCCTACACTACACAGTGATGATCCTTTTAGGATTGAACATTTACCTAGTTCTAGTCCTGGGCGCAGAAGGAGGGTTTTCCCGGAACAATAGCGTCCTATAACTTCATCAATAGACTCACACAGTATGAATGAATATTCATAAGGGTTCTGGAAACCAGACAGGGGCTACACCATATGCATAATATCTACATACAAGGTTTATCCCATACGTCATCCTAAAATCCCACAATGGCTAATACAAGAAACAAAGGAACCCTAGATGCCTTCAGTTAGCTAGAGGGAACCGAGACTTCCAGGCCGACACGCTGACCTGAGACGGTGAAGCGTCCTGCATGCAGTTTTTTTAAGACAACCCCTGCAAACAAAACTGTATGCCACATACAACCACGTGACTGAAAATTTATGATGAAATGATGTAACAACAATTAGTTGCATGTACACCAGTGGTGACTGGTGCTTGTTAAACCGAAAAATGGGGCAAATTCCCTTTTATTGTGAGAAGTTAGATATCTTCAATTTGAAAAATGGCAGTTAAAAGTCGTAGTAGTAAACAAATCTTCGCGTCAAGATAATCACGCTATAAAATGTGTCCCATGGATGATGGCCCTAATTTAACATAGTTTGTCATTGTATAGAAATCCCGTTCGAAAGCCTTTCTCATAATGAGACCCTTTTCTATTTCCTGGAATTCCATTAACTTGTGCCTTATGTAAAAGTAGACATTATGTATGCATTAGGCTTCTTTACATAATGTTTTCCTTCAGAATTAAAATTTGCATTTTTTCAGAATTCCAGCTTCAAGAGCTTGAATGCATTTTCTCATTAAATACAGCGCAGCCTCAACACGCAATATGAACTTGTGTCCTGGTGTTGCCCGGTAAACAAGTCAAAGAGCCTGATGTGCAAGAAAATGTTGCAGCGTGGCACCATAAGCCATTTAGCTGCGTTGTGCTGCATCATTTTCAAAGCCGAAGGATGCGTTGTAATAACAATATGACGCATCCCTGTGCTTTCACCAGCGCTGGCGCACATTTGGCTGCCATGTGCCAGTGCAGGCACCTTTGCATCATTTGCAGGGGTGCCTGCGCTACGGGGACACCTTCTTGCACAAAAATGATCATTAATGGCATTTTCCTCTTTCTATGTCAAGTAATTGAAGCTCAGCTCAACAAATACTGAAGTCCTGTTGAGTGCCAAACAATCACAGATTCAAAATGCCAAACAACCACAGATTAAAGCCTTCCAACGTGAACCTAAATGGCTTCACACCCAGTGCAAAATACCTTGAAATCACCAATCACACAGACCTCGCATACAAAGTACACTTTTCCAAGAAAATCAAGACAGCTCTAGCTTCTAAGGCAAGTGAAACATTTAGTCTAGAACCGAAATCAAGAACAACAGCACAAGCACTGGAAGTCTCCCATCTGAATGATGCCTGTCAGACACCACACAGTAACACAGTGAAAACGCCACATAAGTAAGGACTCTACACCAGTTTAGGAAATAGCTTATATTTTTATGAACAAAACAAGACCAACACTTTTTCAAGAAAATCAAGACAGTGTGTCTCCAGCTCTAACTTCTAAGGCAAGTGAAACAGTTGTCTAGAACCCAAGTTAAGAACAACAGTGCAAGCACTGGAAGTCTCCCATCTGAATGATACCTACCAGACACCACACAGTAACACAGTGAAAACACCACAAAATGACTCTACACCAGTTTAAGAAATAGCTTATATGTGTATGAAGAAAACAAGACCAAAATGACAAAAATCCAACAAGTATAACCAGGCTTATGCTTTTTTAAGGAAATACATAAAAAAATATAGCGCTTACAAGTTTAAAGCTCCAACCAGGGTTATCTGAGTGCGCTGAATTGGGACAAATCTGAAAGTTCAGGCCAACCACAATGGAGTGAGCGTTGGCTACAGGGACCAGTCTTGGTGCTTTGTAAAGAACCTTGGTTGCGTTGTCAATGGAGCTGAGATAGGGAAGAAAAAGGTGACGTGTTGGCATCGAAGAACAGGATTTGTAGGCGATGCGTTATCAACTAGCCATGCAAATCAAAGATGTGTCATCAACGGGCCACTGGATGTAGGTGATGGGCCAGAAACTGGAAGTGATGTGCCACGCATTTGGCGATGCAATAGCTTCAGTCCTTGCGGTAGTGGTGATGTGTCAACTTCAAGGAAGATACATCGCTTCCGATCAACGCAAAGTCATCAATGTGTGGATTTTAGCATTTTCTGCAATATATATCCGCTTCCAAGGGCCCAGGATTGGGTTAGCACCACTTGGCAGGGCAAGACTTGCAACAAGCAAAGTTGCAGAGTAATTTGAAGTTATTGATGTCCTTCAGACTTTAAATAGGGGGCTAGTCCACCTTGGAGTCAGTCTGGGTACAAGTGAGATTGGTCTAGTTTTTCCACAGCAGGACAGAGAGTAGCAGGTAGCAGGGCAGCACAACAGAAAATCAGTTCTTCCAGAACTGCAGTCCAGCAGAGTGGCAGTCCTTGAAGCAGCACAGCAGTCCTTCCTCCTGGCAGAGTTCTTCACAAGTCCAGTAGTGTACTGAAGGTGTAAGGTCAGAAGATCTCTACTTATACACAGTGCTTAATTTGTGCCGGTGCTTGCCGGTGCTTAGCACCGGCACTTAATTATCAGGGCTGGGTCTACACGTGTTTAGTGCACGTAATTGATTTTTATAGTAATTACGTGGCACAGACTGCTGCTCTACACCATAAATGCTGCGCTGCTGTTACTGTAGTGTTACGTTCCTTATGTACTGCTTGCTTCACGACTCAGTCACACCACACGAGTGCCACCAGTCCAACATCTTCTCACTTACTCTTTCTAATTGTAATAATGATTGATCTGAATGTCTTGATGTATTGAAACAATGCAGCGGCTGCGGCTCAGTGTTGCCAGCCCAGTGGGCGGTACACTGAGTTTGGGCAGGGCTTTGGTGATGACGGTCTTCTGCGGGGGTTGGGGCTGTGCGCGGCAGCAGGCAGCGTTCGCAGATATTTTTTTTAGATTAGAATGCGCGCGCATTCGCTGCTTTGCCACCACACACGCCCCAGCATACCCGTGCAGTCGCACCTCACTGAGTCATTGTGGCCTAGGTTCTTCAAGCGGCCGCTCTCGCTCTGTCTAGTGAGAGGCAGCGCAATCTGGACGACATAACTTGGTTGCCTATTTACTACACCAGGCAGGCAGCACAGCACCAGGTGAGAAACGGCCTGGTGGTAGGCCTAATCATCAGCAGCTAATAAAGGTGCGCAGCGCTTCCTAAGGAGCACGCGCCAGTGTGGGTGAAGCAGGGCCTGATCAGTTAATTAAGCTGCGCGGCAGCCTGCCTAATAGAGTTGAGTAGTCCCGAGCCGAGTTAGTGAGAGTTCGACTGATTAATTTATTATTCGATTCGACTAATATTTATATGTTGATTAATTATGGCGTGAACACGTGGTGATTATGATTGTTCGATTATATATGTTGATGATTGGTGATGATGGCACAGCGTGGCACGGTGGCCGCGGGCCCTTTACTTTGATGTTGCGGCTGGATTCACATTTGGTTTTACAAGTCTGTGGGTGACCGACGGTGACCTAAGCACAAGACCTAAGGCTGAGTGGTTGTTATCTATGATGCCAATTTAACTGCATCGCCGCTTGTTGTGGACAACCTCGGACGCGATGAGGGCGAGGCCCATACTTGAGTTGCAACCCCTGGGCACAGGCGCTCCAACTCAGTCGAGTTTGGTGGACTTGCTTTCACTGGCCTCTGATGTCATCAGGGGGGCTGGCCTGTGGCCATGGCCGCCATAGGGAGTGCAGCTTTCGGACCCCTAGGACACAGTGTGTGAAGGTGGGGGTGTTGAGGCTGTGCGCGGCAAGCTGCGTGCGCTTTTTCTTTTCAGATTGCATTGCAAGTAATGTGCGCGCATTGGCTGCTAGTGCTTGCCTTTGGCAACCGACACCCCAGCATGAGCATAGTCATACCCGGCCGCACGAGTGGCCTCTCTCCCTCACCACCGAGTCACTCATGATCATACTGGCCATTCGATTAAAGTCAGATTGAAAAAACAGCATTCAGCGGCGTCGGTTCTGGACGGGTTCACTAAGTGAAATGTAAGTGAAAGTAAGTCTGAGTGTGCTGCGCAGTGCAGTGCAATACTACTGCAGTCAGTGTGTGTGCATGTCCCAGTGTCTGGTTACTTACGTTTTAATTGAAACACACACTGAATGCACTGTTGTAGCCGCCATGTGATGCCAGTGCCACAATGATCATGCCGCCCGTGGGTGGCGGGGTGGCCCATGGCAATTACTTGCTGTTGCTTGCCAAACCGCCACACTACTTTTTGTTTGGGTGCGCACAGTCATGCGTGCCTCCCTTTCACCCACGGAATCCACATCAGAGGAACACACACAGACTGAAAGGACAGTGAAGGGCAAATGAAGGTGTCAGCACTCAGCAGGCTCCAGTCACGTCACCATTATAATGCATGCATTCTAACTCGGTGACCTTCGTGGGGCTTGGACTTGTGACTGGGCCGGGTCACAAACGTAAGCAGAGGGTTAAACCCCAGCACAGCCATTATATTCTTGTTTTAAAAGCACCTGCTGCCGAGTTCCTTCCTGGCCTCCAGTAATAATCAGACATAAATTAAAATGTCAAGATAACTCTGGCGATTAATCGTCTTCATAGAGAGAGACAGGACTTTTGTCTAGGGGAAGTTGTGACTGCTTGTAGGGTAGTACAGATGCCAGATGGTTACTATACCTGCTGCAAAGAACGTTTACCATGCTGATCAAAAAGTGCATGTAATCATGTAAAGTAGGTCAGTGACACGTGTTACTACTTCTGTCAGAGAGATCCTTTTGTTACTTGCTCTTTGTAAGTTAAAATCCTAATGTAAAACAGCAAGCTATTAACTAATCCGTCATCAAAGAGCTGCATGCGAGCTGCAAGTTATATATTAGAGAGCTATATTTTTTTTTGCCCAATCTTTCACTAACCTAATCTTGCAAAAAGGGATCATTTTGGGTACAAATCAATTCTTATTGAAGAGAACCCCTAACAATGCTGTTATGTTTTAAATTCTGAATTTGCACTTTTCCAGACTTGGAACTCTTAAACTATATGGTCTAAAAGACTACAATGCAATCATGGATGACATCTGACTCCTATACCTTGTAGTCCTAACTGATGTAACATTCCCTATATACTGATTTACACACATAGGACTGTGTCTATGCAATGTGTGTATGAGCAAAGTGCCCTGACACACCTCTCACTGGTGTGAGAGGCGCTATAAAAATAAATTAATTTGAGAGACAGTGGTTATATTATAGAGACTTGAAGAGCAGTGTTAAACGGTGGTACTGAGGGAACGCCTGTGCGTGCCAGTTGCCGGTGTGGGTGGAAAATATAGTAAGTGGGTGGAGCCAGTGGGTGGAGCCAGAGAAAAGTGGGTGTGGCCTCCGACAAACATTTGAGCACCTGCACTTCATATTTTACAAATTAAGCACTGCTTATACACAGTAGTGCCTTTGAAGTGGAAGTAACTTCAAAGAAGGGCTTTGAAAGGACAGAGGTACTCCCTCCCAGCTTGGTTCCAGACTTACTTCAATAGGGTATGTAGCCTTTTGTGTGGAGACAGGACGCAGCCGATTCAGGTGTGTCAGCTCCCCCCCCATCCTGCCCAGGATGATTCATCAGGATTTGGATAGCCCATCGCTCACACCTAAGCTCTCTTTGTGTGACTGTTACAGGGAATGCACAAAACCAGCTGTCACCCAACCCAGACGTGTATTGTTGACAGGCTGCAGACACACAGAGTTAAGAGCAAAAAACTGCCAGCTACTCCTTCTCAATCAGGATTTATGTGAAAGTGTAATAAAAAATTCCCAATGTTAACCTATGCGAGGGGTAGCCTCACAGTAGTGACAAACTAATTTCACTACCTAGACTTGTAAAACTTAAATGTGCATGTCCTACCTTTTAACTAGACAGCACCCAGCCCTATGGGCTACCTAGGGCCTACCTAAGGGGTGACATATGTAGAAAAAGGGGAGTTTAACCCTTTCGATGCTCATGACGGAACGGTTCCGTCATGAGCATCGGTCCAGCTGTGCTCATGACGGAACCGTTCCGTCATGACCACACCCATTTACATTGGGGGCCAGCACCGGGGGTAAATCTGCACCGCACGGATGGTGTTAAGGCTTGACAATGGGGTTTTAAAGTCCAAGTCGACATGGCAGTGTAACCTGTACACACAGGCTCTGCAGTGGCAGCCAGGAGACATGTTTAAAGTGCTCCTTGTGTGTGTGGCACGATCAGTGTTGCAGACCCACAAGTAACAGTTAAGTTACAGGCCCTGGGCACATGTAGTTATTTGTGCACTTTAGTAGGGACTTATAAGTAAATTAAATATACCAGTTGAGGATAAGTCAATCAAACCATGTTCAGGGGAGAGAGCACATGCACAGCTGAGCGGTTGTAAAGTGATCAGAGTCCTAAAGCCAACAAAAAGCGAACAGCAAAAATATGAAGCAAAGAGGCAAAATGTTTGGGAAAGACCACCCATGGCTGACAGGTCTAAACAACATCTCTGTTTGTAATGCCACATCCTCATCCCATTTTGAATGCTGCTCCCTTCTGCCTCTCTGCACCTCAAACATATTGAAGTCCAAAAAGTGTAATGTTTCACACCCGCCCTCATTAACTCCAGTCATGTCCCTCGGTAACAGCCTGTATTTAAACTCAGATGCACAATCTACCAAATGGATATGTTCATGCTTCTTATCTGAGCTAGGCCTGGGTGAAATTTCAATTATACCAGCGTAATTAGCATATTTTCATGATAGTCTTGTTATGTGAAAATGTCCGAACAAGCACAATTATTCCATGTCATGTTTGTGACAAAATTACAGTGCAGCAACAATGAGAATGACCTGAACGATTTGCAGCACTTGTGTCTTTGTATTTTTTAGAGTGAAATTTTGAACACGAGAAAGCATATCACACTAAAATGTAGTGAAAATGCTAGATTTAGATTATGCATAATTCCATGTGATTTCGCATAATTTCCCCAAAATGTAGGGCGACTATGCAAAAGCAAATACACAAATTTTACACACTTGCAAAACTCTGCATCCCCAGAGAACACATTTCCAGCCTCAGCAAGGACTTCATTTATCTGTGCCTTTTTCTTTACATCATAGATAAAACCAGCTCTCAAAGCATCTAAACCAGGGCTCTGGAACTGTCCCCACAGACATTCACCTAACTCTTCTCCCCCTCTCATAGCTTGTTGGGAGCACACCTAGACACTCGTTCTTCCAATTTCTTGTTGATTTCAGAAGGTTCATGATTATTACATGCTGTGTTTGCTACTCAAGCACTTTATAAGCTAGTCCAGTGTTTCCTCAAAGTATTCTCTACTTTCCTTACACTCATTATAGTTTCTTGTCGTCCTTTTCCTGTAATCTATACTAGTAAATTGGGCATTACCAAAGTGTTAGAAACCATCATTCTCATGTACAGGGGAAGCTGGAAGAGCGGAGGACATCCCCAGGGCAGTGAAATTGGCAATGCTTGTCACAGATGACAAACAGAGCCGTCCCAGTCATCACTTATCAATGACTCTTGAGACTGCTGCTTCATTGGGTTTGTAGTTCTGAAGCCAACTCCTCTTGCGAGCAGCTGGCCTGCTTAGGACTACAAACCCAAAGTGTCTTGCATGGTCGATTAAGAAGAGATTTAATCCAAATGACACAAATCAGGCTAGAGACACCTGTTTTTTAAAAACCACAAATGGCTTTATGTTATCTGTCTCCTGCCTAAAATTGCCTCTGTTTCAATGTTAGCTAATGTGAAAAATATATTTCCTCAATTTTTATTTCACTATCTCCCTCTTTGCTGCTAAGAAATGTTGGAATGTAGGAAGAGATGTCATCCTCAGGATAGTATTTTCAAGTTTGTTGGTCTTGGCATTCTGCTCAGCTCTTTGAGTCTCCAGGGAGGCTGAGATCAAGTTGCTTTGGAGGGTGATCCCATTTAACGCAAAGGAGATGTGAACACTTTAGACACATGAGTAAGGTTATCAGAGCAGGTTATCCTGATGAAGTCTATATCAGTCGTTTGGTGGGTGAAGGTGAGTCCAAGGATGAAGATTATCTCACTGTTCTTGGTTGCATTGAGAGGTATGGTTCTGGTTGATGTCCTGGCTGCCTCGTTCTGAATGTGCCAGTGCTAGTTAACAAGCGTTGACATAACTCAGGCGAATGTGATCGAAACGTATTGGATATGGACTCGGTCCCTTAGATAAGAAAAGTAAACTTTATCTAAGGGAGGTCTCTTGCAAGAAGTATGAGTCAATTGTTGAATTTATTTGGGATTTACTGTTTAGAACGCCTATGTAGAGCTCTGCCTTCAACTTAGTGTAGATGACTCATTGCTAGTACAAAGCTGGGTCCCTATGAATATTTTTGCCTATGGATCTCTGTCAGGTCCTTGGTGAAATATGATGGCCAATTCTCAGCTCTTCAAGGACATCCACCTCCAAGGTGTCTAGGTTCTGCTGCTTTTGGAACACATCAGCACTCCATCAATGTGCCTCAACCCTGCGCTGCACATCCAAGACTATTATAATACTGCAACCTCACACAGGTGTGCAAAAGCACTTCCGTTCAAACTCTATTTCACTATTGACTCTCACGCTCTCTTCAAACGTGCCTCAATCCTGTTCTGGACAAGTCCTGATAAATCACCAATGGAGCCTTTAACAAACTCTTCGAAGTTCTAATTCGGCCCACTCTGACATGCAAAACTGCCCCTGTTACAATTTTGGGGTGAAAGACAGCTCTGCCAATACATCTGAACCTTGACCTGAGCACCCTACTATTCTAGCACGTCTACCCACATGATCCTTGCAATCGAGCATGACTGAGGTATTTGTATTTGTATTTGTATTTGTATGTGGATTTATAGAGCGCGATTGCTGCCCGGGGGTGTCCAAGCGCTAAGAACCAACAGAAAGGGGAGATGGAGCCGGGGAACTGGCGGAGCATTATTGAGGGGAGTTGAAAAGAAATGTTTTGAGCTGTTTTCGGAATATGGAGAGATTGGGGTTGGCCCTCAGATGAAGGGGCAGGGTGTTCCATATCTTGGAGGCATTGTGGGTGAAGGTCCTACCGCCAGTTCTGGCTTTCGTTATTCTAGGTATAGTGGCAATGAAAGCCTGGTTAGATCGGAGATTCCTTGTAGGTTGGTAGTGGGAGATTAGGTTACGGGTGATGAGGGAGCCTGTTTTCCAAAAGGCCTGGTGCGCGATACACATGGCCTTGAAGTGAATTCTTTGGCGAATTGGCAGCCAGTGTAGTTTGATCAGACCGGCTTTGATGGATTGTCGGCGAGGGAGCTGGAGTAGTGTGCGGGCTGCACAATTCTGCACGGTTTGAAGTCTCCGCAGAGTGTATTCTGGGGCAGCAAGGTAGAGGGTGTTGTTGTAGTCCAGGAGGTCCAGAACCCGAGCGAATATCCCATATCTGAACGCTCACAGAGCTCCACAGATGCACTGAAATATTGTTATGCAGCAGCATCTCAGCTCTTCTAATAATGAGAAACACTCAGTGTGGCAGCATACTTCAATTTTGGCCTGAGGCAATTTTTAATGTTAACAGTGTGAGCGCTCCAGGCAACTCGATGAATACAACTCCATCTTCAAGGTGGCATCTAAAGGGGCTTCAGTACAAAGCTCCTTTTTTGCAGCTTTGTTAATGTGCTGCTTTCTTGTCTAGAACTGGCTCCTCGTTGCCCCTACATCACTCAGGGCTTTTCTCTCCTCATCTGCTCTCTTGTGTCCAAGTCAAGTCCACACAGATCTCTCAGAGTAGCCTAAGAAGGTGTTGTGTGATTGATGCAAGCCCACAGAACTCCTTCCTACAGGAAGCAGTGATGTGGGTAAAGAAAATAGCATCTATTATTTAAGCGTGCTGAAACAATCCAGCTTCTGTTCTGTGCAGTATGAGCGATCAATAACATATTATTCATTTTTAACACATAGAAGATTGCTCTATAATTTCCTCAACACAGTTTCCTAGCCACCTAATACGTGTCACATCAGAACTAGCCTACACAAACCGCACAGCATCAACTCCATCACTTGATAACAAATCACAAGAAACGTCTTACTTTAACTATACCATCTACCACTTTGCTGCGACTGCGCTGCAGAAGCGCTGGCTTATTTTAAGCTGTCCTCGTTTTTTTATCTTTGTTACTGCTTGCTTTATTCACCCCTGTTTTTAGATTCTGCTGCCTGCAGATAGCGCCTCGCTCCCCTTACCGCATTTAATAAGTGCACCTCTGTGCCTCAAAGCACCACCACTTTGGTGGGTCCGGGTTCCTGGGTTACATTTCAGGCGCCATCTTTGGTTGGGGATTGTTGTTTGGCGACGGCCGCCATTTTGGACCGGTCGCGCGCGCCAAGGGCTCATTGGAGAGCCTATTTAAGGCGGTCCTTCGTGGGGTAGCGTTCTATACCATCTACCACGTTGCTGCGACTGCGCTGCAGAAGCGCTGGCTTATTTTAAGCTGTCCTCGTTTTTTTATCTTTGTTACTGCTTGCTTTATTCACCCCTGTTTTTAGATTCTGCTGCCTGCAGATAGCGCCTCGCTCCCCTTACCGCATTTAATAAGTGCACCTCTGTGCCTCAAAGCACCACCACTTTGGTGGGTCCGGGTTCCTGGGTTACATTTCAGGCGCCATCTTTGGTTGGGGATTGTTGTTTGGCGACGGCCGCCATTTTGGACCGGTCGCGCGCGCCAAGGGCTCATTGGAGAGCCTATTTAAAGTCGCTCCCCACGCGCAGCGGGACGCGCAGGTCAACGCCTTTCGCTTAGCCTGAGTCGTGCCGGAGTCCTGCCCGTCTGCGCCCGTCAGCGTCCCGGAGGCGGCAGGGCGGCGTAGGACTCTTGGCCAGGCGCGGGCGAAATGATCCATTATACCTCGGCGTCGCTCCGCGCCTTGCGCACTATTTCTTGTCAGTGCCGCTCAGTTTTCCCTGGACGATACAAGGGTAAACGACGCTGTCCGGCCTGCGGCTGGTCGCCTACGGGGTCGCTATGTGGCGCTCCCAGGGCCACCGAGGTGCCTGCGAAGCATCTCTGTCTGCTGCTCAATACAAGGTCGGTAGGAAGACATGCGCAGCACATCTATGACTTATTGGTCAGGGATAATCCGCTCTGTCTACTCTTGACCGAAACCTGGTTGGGAGAGGCGTCCAATCCGGATATTTTTTCTGCAATCCCTCCAACTTATAATATCTTTCGCCAAGACAGAGCTAAGGGCAGGGGGGGCGGAGTCGCGGTGGTGGTAAGGAAGAGCATTTCTTGCTCTGTTCTCCCCGTGAACCCCATTGGGGGCTCTGAATCCCTGGCTTTCATGTTGAGGCTGTCTCCAGGCCAAGCGCTTAAGGGTCTGTTGGTTTACAGGCCTCCTGGCCCGGTGGGCTCCTTTTGTGAGGACCTTCAGACAGTTATCTCGGAGTTGGCGTTGTCTGCACAGCATTGTTTGCTGGCAGGCGACTTCAATTTTCATCTTGATGTCACGGACGATCCGGATGGGGCAAGATTGCTGGATATTACCTCTCCGCTTGGCCTGACACCGTTTGTGTCGGGGCCGACACATGAGAAAGGGCATACCCTTGATCAAGTGTTTTCCTCTGTCCCTATTGTCGACATTGATACGTGGCCTGTGCTCTGGTCAGATCATAGGCTGATCGGGTTCTCTGTATTAGAGAATGGGCGGTTCGACTCCTGCGCCCCCATGGTACCCAGATCGGCCTCAAGAGCGTTACACAGAGTGACGCCTGCTATGCTAGAGCAGGCGCTCACGGAACATCCTTGCTCTCTCTCGGGGGATCCGGAAAGAGACACGGAGGCCCTGCAGTGATGGCTGACTGAGAGGTTAGATGACCTTGCCCCTAAGATAAACCCCCGGTCCTCGGCGAAACGGCAATCTGCGCCTTGGTTTACGGAGGCGTTACATGTGGCGCGCAGCCAATGTAAGGTCGCTGAACGGGCCTGGCGCCATCAATATGATGGGGAGGCCAAACTAGTCTATAGGGCGGCGGTGAAGGCCTATCACCGTGATGTTCTTGGTGCCAAGCGGGAATATCTTGCCAGGAGGATTGAGGCGTCGGCAAACTCCTGTAAGGAGATCTTCACGATTGTGAAGGAGTTCACGTCTCCAACTTCTTACTCACCTCCGCCTGTATCACCTGATGTGTGGGCGCGTGATCTTGCCACCTTTTTTACCGACAAGATTAAGGCTATTCAGGCTTCTTTCTCGGAAAGTACGGAGGAGGGTTGCTGCGATCTTGGGGTGGGACTTGGAACATCGGCCATGCAGATGGCTATCCTGGAGGACTTTCCATCTGTCTCCAGTGACATGTCCCGGACTTTGTTAGCCAGTCTTAAATCTGGCTCCCCACTTGACCCTTGCCCCGCCAAATTTCTGGCCGGGATGGCGGCAGTGGTGAATCCCCTGGTCAACCCGATCCTCAATGCCTCCTTGAGTGCGGGGAGTGTCCCACGCGCCTGGAAAAGGGCGATGGTGATCCCCCTCCTGAAAAAGCCTGGTCTTGATGCCGAGGCTTTGGCCAATTATAGGCCAATTTCACTTCTCCCGGCTCTGGCCAAGATCACCGAGAAACATGTGCATGGCGTCTTGTCGAACTTCCTTGAGGCTAACAATCTGCTCCATCCATCCCAATCCGGTTTCCGTCCGAATTTCAGTACGGAAACAGCGTTGGTGGAGGTCTCTGAGATCATCAGGGAGACCTTGGATGGGGGTGGCAAGGCCATGCTAGTCATGTTGGACCTGTCGGCGGCTTTCGACACCGTTCCCCATAAGGCGCTGCTTGCCAGGCTTTATGACATCGGCCTAAGGGGGACGGTGCTCAGATGGTTTACATCTTTTCTGGAGGGTCGCTGCCAGACGGTCTGGGTTTCCCAGAGCTCCGCCGAGATGCCGCCATTGGGTGTTGGGGTTCCACAGGGCTCGGTGCTGAGCCCGACATTATTTAACATCTTTATGTCCCCTCTGGCGGCTGCGGTTGAGGCTTATGGAGCCCAGATCGTGTCTTACGCCGATGACACACAACTCCTCTTCACATGTGAAAAAGATCAGACATTTGACGGGGAGAGAATCCGGGACTGCCTGGACAGGGTCTTCAGCTGGTTTCAGCAAAACTGTCTGAAGGCCAACTCCAGCAAGTCGGAGGTTCTTCTCTTCGGCTGTACCTTCGATCCCGAGTGGCGTCAGTGGTGGCCGGCCGCCATGTGCCCTCCGGCTCAATCGTCCTTGGTCGCCAAGAACTTGGGTGTTAAGCTCGATAATAAACTTTCTCTGAAAGCGCACATCCTTAGCCTGTCCGGCACCTGTTTCGGCATCCTCAGAATGCTCCGCAAGTTTCTACCCATATTGTCTGCGGAGCACAGACGGATCACGGTGCAGGCGCTTATCGGATCCAGGCTAGACTACGCTAACGCCATTTTCCTAGGCCTCCCGGACTATTTGGTTCAGCGCCTGCAGGTGGCGCAGAACTCGGCAGCCCGGGCAATCTTTGGTCTGCACAGACGAGCGCGGGCCTCGGAGTTGCTGCAGACGCTTCATTGGCTTCCAATCCGGAAGCGGATTGTTTTTAAATCTCTGACGCTGGTGCACAAGGCTTTGTTTGGCTCTGGCGCAGGATACCTGAAGAAAAGATTGGCCTTCTATCGCCCAGCTCGCTCGTTGCGCTCTGAATCCCTGTTCACTGCGGTGGTCCCACGCGTGCGGAAAGCCCGTATTGGGGGGCGCTCTTTCAGCCTTAAGGCTTCCCAGCTGTGGAATGCGCTTCCGTTGGCACTCCGCAGCACTCCCAACCTGCTTCAATTCAGGAAGAATTTGAAGACTTGGCTTTTTAATCATTCTGTTTAGGTGGCTTTTTCTTGTTTTGGGTTCTGTTTTATTTGTTATGTTGAGTTGACACTGTAAGTTGCCTGTGGAAAGCGCCGGGACACTCTTTTAGAGTAGCCGCGCGCTATAAAAATGCACTTTAACATAACATAACATAACATAACTTTAAAGTTATTACAGGTAAGTTCTGATGTCTCATTGTCTACTTCTCTGCCAGCATCTAACTTCACTGATATGTTGTGAGACAGTTGTGTAGCGTTCTCCCCAGCCGGGAGCATGCAAATAAAATAAACCACACACAGAGTTCTGCAACAAGCATCTTAATTCTTCAACATACAACAACACACTGCATGCATTGCATCATAACTTTTATAACCACACCTCAACACCTCCCAATACATTACATAATTCCTGTTCAGTGGTGGCTTGCATCTAAGTGGGAAGGGGGGCAGGTGCTCATGAGCGCAAAAACAAATTAAAAAAAAAAGAAAAGAAAAAACTTACTGAGTTCTCCGCCTGGACTCTTTTTTCTAGAACTGCAGTCCGGTTACCAGGAAACTTCCTTGACCAATTCTGGCTCTGCTCCCAGGCAGCATGAGAGCAGAGCCCTGATTGGAGGGAGTGGCCTCACTCTGCGCTCCACAGTGCTCTGAGAGGGAGGCCTGCACTTGCTCTAACCTATCTGTCTTAGGACAGCTGGGCTAGAGATGTTTGAAGGGCACGTGTGACTTTCCGTTGAAAGACAGCCGGCCAGAAAGACATGCACACTTTAAATAGTGCACATACAGCCCACCCTTGTTCCTGCTGCTGTTACTCAGCAGGCACAACCCAATCCTGACGCTCTGTTTGGGACATGGGATGAAAACAAAATGGTAACTAATCACCATTTTATGTTTCATCTCGAGCTTTGGGGGTAATTTAATTGCTCCTCTGCTTTAAAGGAGGAGCCTCCCCTGTTCCTGTGTAGAGTCCGCCCAGAACCACAAGGGTCCTAGCGTGCATAATCTCGGGACACTACAAGATGCATCCACAAGGGCGAGACCTCTATCAATGTGTAATAGAGTGTGGCAGCAGGAAGAAGAGTGAGAGGTACAAGAGGAGTTGCGGGTGGGGAGGGGGCGGAGGAGCGGGTACACTTATCACTAGGGGGATACGTATGTATGTTGGCATGTATGTATTTATTTATTATTTGTAATGCACTGCATGTCATTTCATAGTTATGGAAAGGCACTCAGTAATACAGAGCAGCAGGTTTGATGTCTGCAGCTCTTCCAGTCAGATGCGATGGGAATCCCTGCCTGGCATACTTTGGTGACGGAGGCGCATCACAAAGGCAATCGTCCAATCACATGGGATTCAGAATAATCTCATTTCATTTTGAGGAGTTTGCTGAATCAGAAGTAGTTTGGTGTGCCTTCAGGCCATGGTCACTCTTATTCCACGGTGTTGTAAACCTTTCTGCCCCAATGCTTTGCCATCATGTTTTAGTTGTTTGAGGTGGTACTAGTTGCTTGGTAAGAAGTGGCTACATACCTTCTACTGGCAGGGCTATTATGTTAGTTATTTGTAAGTATGGAGGGGAGTTTGCAAAATGCTTTGAACATGATGCAAACCATCTAGAACTTGATGTTGGATCCCTTTGAGAGCCTGTGGCCAGACTTCAAGGCTTTTTAGACGGATGTATGACGTTACAACGCATGCTTTTACCACGCATGCTGTTACACCGCAAGTATTACAACGCAAACCTTTACAACGCATTACACTTGGGGGTGCTGGATAGTGAATAGTTTAATTTACTATTCCAACTCTAGTCCCCGTGGACACTAGGGAAGGTGTTGGATAGTAAATTAAAACTATTCCCTATCCTAGAGCGCCCCCCCAGTGTAATGCGTTGTAAAGGTTTTCGTTGTAATACTTGCGTTGTAACAGCACTGCGTGGTAAAAGTTTCGTTGTAAAGGATGTTTCCCTTTGTAGACACAGTCACTTCTAGGCAGGTTTAAGATGACCCCAAAAGGTTGAGTTTGAAGCTGTTTTATCCCGCCTATGATTGGCCCATGTGGATGAGATTCCAATACTATATGCACCTTATATCCAGGTAGTAACATTCACTGATGAATACTTTGCTGGAGTGATTGGGATAATTGTGCATTGTTATGCTTCATCACAGCAATAATACCATGTGGAATGAGAGCTTTACAGTGAAGATGCCTCCCAGGTTCCTGACTTTCTGTGAATTTGTAGATTCAGGCGCTGTTCCTGAGGGACAATTTGGTAATAGTGTGACAGTGCCTTCACCCACTAATACTAGAGTTTCAAACTTAGCTTCTCTATGACACAGAAAGGATCCTCTCATCCGGTGCTTCACACGCTCTGCAGATGCCCTTCGGTCAGAACATAAAAAGACTGTCAGGAGATGTGCCTGCATCTGTTAACGAGGCAGAGATCCTGATGTCATAACTCACTTCCCAGACATAGTAAGACATGCATAGACCATATACGCTTGACACATGATAATCAGAAATGTTTTGTGCATTGTTATATTGTCTAATTTGTGGTAAGAAACACATTGGTTGTCTGCCTCTCGTCCTACGTGATGCAACTGACACCTCTTCTCAAGCAAACTCTGTCCCTTTAAAGCTCTAGGTAACCTGTACATTGAGCCAGATTGAATAAAAAATTGTGTTTTTGTCTTCCAGTGTAGTATGCTCCTGTATTTAACTGTGATTCAGGCCCACTTTGAGATGGTATACCTAAGTGTTTTAGGATTGTAAAGTCTCTTGAGGCTTGAGCTTCACATATCTTACTATGTCATAAAACATCTTCATCACATCAAGTAGTAATTGTTTTGTAGGAAGTTTGAGAACAAGAATCGCTTGCTGACTTAAATACAGTCCATTATGGCAAACCAGAGGAATCTTTAGAATCATTATTTCCAACTCTCCTGGACCCATATGTTCTATGGTTTTGTGTCATTTATTGAAATAATGTTCATTTTCAACCTCTTGTGAGATAGAATCTCAGTTTAAACATAAGAAACAGCATCAGCCAATACATTCTTAGAACCAGGAATGTAGGTGGTTGGAAAATCAAACTGTGCAAAGAAAAATGGCTATGAATGTAGTGGACTGCTGTTATGTTGATAATTTTTCAAACACTGTAGATTTGAATAGTCTGCTTGAATTTCAGATGGCACCTTAGCTCAAACCAAAGTGTGTCCTTTGAGTAAAAGGTCAACAATGTTTTTTTTCCAATTAACTCCCTTTAGATTCAGAAAAAAACATGAGACACATAGAAAATAGGATGTTCCAATCCATTATCATATTGTCTTTGCAAAGGAACTGCCCCGAGTGTCCTTTCAGAGGCATCACTTTCTATAAAGCTTTCTATAAGAAGCAGGGTGATGTGAAATGTGTGCTTGAGTAAGCATTTCTTTGAACATTGTAAAGGCTCTTTCAGCATACCAACAACATTGTCTCCATATTTTCTTTTTTCAGGGCTCAAGTAATATCACTAATTACATCAGCAACATTTTTAATGAATTGCAGATCAACATTTTTAACCTCAAGAAACTTTGAGTTTCTTTAACAATTATTGGTGAAGACCAACCTAATATAGAAGTCGTCGATCCACTGTCTGAGGTTGCGGGCAGCGGTGTCGGTGGGGTTGGTCAGTGGACTCAGGGCGAGGGTGGTGGGTAGCTGGTCTTTGGTGACTTTGATCCAGCAGCGGCGAGGGAACTGTTGGGTGGTGCGTGGTGGGTTTCTGGATGGTAAAGTGGATGCAGCGATGGTCGGTCCAATGGAGTTTGGTGGTGTGACTGAAGGAGACGTGGGAGCTTGCGGCAAAGATGGGGTCAAGCATGTGGCCGGCAGAGTGGGTGGGTGTTGTGACGAGCTTTCTGAGTCCTAGGTTGGTGATGTTGGCAAACAGGGTAGTGGAGTTGGTGTCGTTGTTGTTCTCGAGGTGGAAGTTCAGGTTCCCACAGAGGATGTAGTCTGTGGTGGCGTGGGCGTGTGTACTGACAAAGTCAGCGATGGAGTTGCTGAACTGTGGCCGGGGCTTTGGGAGTCTGTAGACAAGGGTTCCTCTGAATGTGGTGTTGGATCGGTGTGGATCTGCAAGTGCAGGTGTTCAGCGGTGCTGAGGGTGTCGTCGGTGTTGGTCGAGACTCTGAGAGTGTTCCTGTGGACGACGGCGATTCCTCCTCCTGTTCCGTTGGTGCGGTCCCTGCAGGTGATCTTGTAGCCGTCCGGGATGGCTATGGCGATGTCGGGTGCCAAGGAGGGGTTCATCCAGGTCTCTGTCAGGAAGGCTACATCTGGCGAGGTTGAGTCGAGTAGGTCCCAGAGTTCAACAGCGTGTTTGTGGGCGGAGCGGGTGTTGAGAAGAATGCATCTGAGGTGGTTGCATTCTTTCACGGTGGGTGGGTTGGAAGAACGGATGCTGGTGAAGATGCAATTCCGGCAGGAGAAGGGTCCTTGGGTGCGCTTCGGAGTGGCCAGTAAGCAGGTGTGTGATCATCCGGTGTTGAGTGCATGGAGGGTGCTGGCATCGTAGTGGAGACGGGCGTCGTGGCGTTCGCAGGGCCAGAGGTTCTGGCACTGGGCGCGGTCCAGGCACGGAGGGGTGCAGACGGGCTTGCCTTAGGCGTGACCACGCAGCAGTTGTCATTTGAAGGGGAGGGACGAGCAGCTGGGAGGCGGGAGCGGGAGCAGGGTGGGAGGAGAGGGGTGAGGGATAGCGGTGGGAAACTGCAGGAAACATATGAGGGGGAACAGAGCAAAATCAAAACAAAAGTACAGTGGCAGTCAGGGAGTTAAATAAACAAATAACAATAACAAATAACAGTAGGCAGCACCAGGCAGGAGAGCAGCAGAGAACGAGGACAGCATGGGGCAAAAAGCAGTGATCACGTGGTGACCGGCTCACAGGGAGAGGAGACCTGAGCAGGCTCTAACCCTACACAGGATGGCTGGCTGGGCGGAGGTGGCGCAGCGCACCGCTGAGCTGCTGGGGAGAGTGAGATCCTTGAACCAAGGTCTGAGGACTTACGCGTGCTCCCCCGCAGCGTTCATCATTTGAAGGGGAGGGGGAAGGGACAAGCAGCTGGGAGGAGGGAGCGGGGTGGGGGGAGGGGTCTGGGATAGCGGCGGGAAACGGCGGGAATAATATGTGGGGTAACAGAGCAAAATCAAAATAAAAGTACAGTGGCAGTCATTGAGCAGGCAAAGTATGAATGAATGATTATTTCTATCGCGCATGAGAACTTAACCCCAAAAGGGCATCAAGGCGCTGTCAGATGGAAAAGACAAAAACATAACTGAGGTGGAAGGACGGAAACAGAGAAGGGACGCCGATCGTGTTAACATTCATAAGCTGATGAAAACAGCCATGTTTTTATGAGTTTACGAAAAGCAATCAAAGAGGGTTGACTAGCAATTTCCGGCGGAAGCGAATTCCATAATTTAGGGGCCAACAGGGAAAATGCTCTACCACCCCATCTCGCCTTGTTAACCCTCGGAACTGTAAGCAGATTTTTTGATGCAGATCTCAAACATCTGTGGGGGATATAAGGTATCAATAAAGATTTAACCTCTTCGGGACCTGATCCAAAAAACACACTGTGGGCAAAACATAGAATCTTGAATGAAATTCTCGCCTGAATCGGCAGCCAGTGTAGCTCTCTTCTAGCCGCCGTCGCTGACGATCATCTAGGCAAATTCAGAACTAACCTAGCGGCCGCATTCTGAGTTACCTGTAGTTTTTGGATCGCTTTCTTATTTACTCGCCATGAAGAGCGTTGCAATAGTCGATACTGGACAATACCAAGGCGACCGTAGATTGCTTACGCGCCTCAGGGGATAAGAAGGGAGCTATCTTCTTTAGGGTCCGAATAATGGAACAACAGGTGCCAACCACTTTATTGACCTGTAGATCGAATGACAGGGTAGGGTCTATAATTACACCTAGGTTCTTAGCAGATTTGGCGGGGGCATTCGCCCAGGGAGGTAGGCCACCATTCCTCACTCCACAGATCTTGATTCCCACCAAATACCAGAACCATCAGTATTCTGCAAAAGAATAAGATGACTTCCTCAAGGCTTCACAAACAGCTTGAAATATGCCTCCTCTGTGTAGCTGCAAGCATTAAGACTCCAGGACAGTTTTGGCCTAGTGGGCAATCAGCAGTGCACTACGTGTGGCACCAAGCCACCAAGACAGTCAATGCTTTTACCACATCAGCCCTTACAGACCCAGCGGTGAGCCTTTAACTAATGTCATGTTACTAATGTAGCAAGTGCTTGCTTTAATGATGGGTAAAACACTTACAAATACACGCATAAACAAATGCTATGTACATAAGCGTTCTCAATAAAATCAAATTCATCAGCTTTGCAATTGATTGTTTATTAAGACTGTATAACAGACAGGGTTCAATATTGCAGCCCACCATTTAAAGTGTCTCATTAGTAACAGGTTGGATCACCTATCCAGCCTTGGGGCTTTAAATATGTCAATGAGTTGCCCAATGATGATGGTACAGACACTGCTCAAGGATCAATTGTTGTATCAAAGACACTCATGCAGATGCATTGAAGATGTGGGAAATATTTGAAGACAGAGTAATTGTGAAGACTTTGTTAGATCGAAGATAAAATGTGCCCAACGGTAAGGGGACCCAGAATTATTTCATAACACTTTTTTTAAGGTTTACAAAATGTCTTCCAATGATTGTTGATAGATGTGTATTTTTTATGTTTGAAGAAAGTTTGAAAATTCTTTGCAGAGTTCCCTAATCACTGAACTCTTAAAGGATACAAGCAGTTCTAGCTGAGGAAGGGGGTCTCTTATGTAGCACTGTGTCTCCTTTGCTGGTTCTTGTCTTCCGAATTTGGCCAGACCGTGGCACTTCTCTTGGAATTCACTTCTTTGTTTTTGTTGTTTCTGCACTTACAAGAACAGAAAGTGCTTGTTCAGTTAACGCATTGCAGTCATTAAGGCAGCATTCAGTGTACAGTCAGTATAGTTTGTAAATGCCTTATCAATGTTAATGTCTCTTCTTAAATGCCTTCAATTCTATTAGTTCCACCGAATTTTAGTTTACTACTTACAAAGGACCCTAAAAATCATCAGCAGTGAGATAGATTATCATGTGTTTTAAGCATTTTAATTGGTTTGTGGTTTGCTGCTAACTACCTTTGAAGGCCAAAGAGTGTAAAGTTAACAGAAAGTGATAACTTTCCGCTATTCAGGGAGTTATTTCGGTGGCTAGATTTACTTCTTTTCTCTTGATGAAATAATAAACCAGAAAGAAGGAACTGGTAGGGTATTTCTAGCTAGAATATCCCTGGCCATTCAGTTTAATTACCATAGATTAAAAGACCCGAGATGGGATTACCGTATTCAACCTTTGACACTGGTAAACTGTTTAATGAACTAGGGGTGGTGGATTTTCCATGTGTCATTAGACTCTGGTATATTTGAAGGATAGTCACACTCAATGAATTGTCTCCTGAAAGTTGCCACTAATAATCATATCTGTACCAGGTGCTTTACATGCTAACTCTATGAACAGGATCATTGTTCATAACCTCTATGGTACGTTTGGGAGAAAATTCTTTATCACCCATCACTAGGTCTATTACTGACCTGATGTATGCATTTTTGTTTTGTAATTTAATAAACATCTGCATGTGTGTGTTTGTGTGCACACACATTGTTTATAAAATTATAACATGCTTAGAAAATTTAACAATTATCACAAACAAAAAAGAATAGTTTATCTCACTATAAATTAATTAATAAGCAATAAAATTAATTATACAAAAGCTGAATTAGGCATTTGTAGTCCACACAAATTGACACTACTGTACCATTAAGTTTCAAATCAATTGGAAAGAAAACAAGGAAGAGAAGAAGCAGACTTAAAAATATCATTTTGTCTTACACATATCTATAAAATACGTCATATGAATTCCGATTTCGTCATTTGAGAGATATAAAAGCATTCGTAATAGATAATCAGCACCGTAGTTAGTATCTCAATCATTGGGCCAGAGTTAGGTCGCCCTGCTGAGGATGTATATATGGTGATATTTAAAATAGATCTAATATTATGGATATCCGATCCCTCAGCTTTAGCGTGTCTGCTGCACTGTTCATAAAATCAGATTAAATTAGAAAGGAGGAGACAGATGAAGGTAAATACTTTTCTAGTTACATTTCGTTATTTGAATTTTACTGCTTATGAGAGAAACATAATTGGAGGTATACTATCTCTATCTTTGCATTCTGTTGCATGTATCTTTGCATTATTAAAAATAACCCAAGGGTAGGAAAAGGAATGTATCATTCCGGGTCAAATGACGTCGCAATGATGCCCTAAACCAAACTGTCCCCATCTGTGTTTCCCCTTCAGAGATAATTGAATGTAGCTGAAGGCCTCTTCAAAAATGATTGGAATGGGAGTGAGCAGAGTAAACATTTTTGACCAAAAAGGGCGGCCACTTTAAAGAAAGATGCATCCGGATTGTTCCCAAATTCCACAAATACGTGGCATGCCAAAATAAACTGTCTGCTGCCTTCTTTTGGCCTAGCTGCCCCTGTGTGACTGAATAAAGTTCACCGCAAGTCTGGGTTTTAATGATGAGTACTCCTATTCAATCATAACATAAGACCAAACCATAGGCATTTTAGATTGAATCTGGTAAAGTTCCTCTCCCTTTCTCAGTGGAGTAAAAATATAAAACGAACCCTGGGGGAGACACGTAGGCTTAGATTTACTAAGTGTCACGCAGTGCTGCCTAGTATCAAGAAGTTGCGTTCCATAACTTTTTTCAACAAAAGCAGCACTCGACCTGGCCTGGAAAAACTCCATTGGTTACCATTGGCCCAAAGGATCACCTTCAAAACCGGCTGTATAGTTTTTAAAGCACTTCAGGGCAAGGGCCCTAAATTCATCAGACAGATGCTCACTGTCTATAAACCACAACGCAACTTGCGCTTGGCCCATTTTAATCGGCTCACGATCCCTTCCTTTAAAAGGAAGAAGCAAGGAGAAAGCTGTTTTTCGTTTCTGGCGGCTACTCTATGGAACTCCTTTCCTATCCCACTCAGGAATTGTGATAATCTCTTGGTCTTCAGAAAAACCCTGAAAACGTGGTTATTCAAGCAGACGTACGTTTAAGGAATATATCTGGATCACTGACATTAGCTCCTTGAAACCTATGGGTGTACGTGTGCACTATAAATAAATATTAACATAACATAACAACACTATATTTACTATGCGTCAACCAACAGCGCAAACCTCTCTGACATAGCGCAACACGCCATAATGAAACCCTTATACCACGCAAGGGGTAAAACATAATTTAACTCTTCAAATGCAAGTTGGGGTATTATTTATGAGAGGTTGGCACCGCCAAGCATTCCTTTATTTGACGATCATGCGGCACAAGCCTCTAAATTATATCTACGAGGCTTTGCATGGCCTCATAGATGTGGAGTAAGACAAAGCAGCACAAGTCGCTGCATTTCCTTACGCTGCACCAGTGGTGTGTTCCATGGGCGTTGCAGTGACACCCATGGATTTTTACGCTGCCCCATATTTACTTTAATCACGTCAACCTGGGGCAGTGCCAAAACCTTACACCTCCCCAGAGCAGGCGTAATGATGAGAAATATTGTTATTTCTCCTAATGTTCTCCTCTTTCTTTGTGTGCTGCATCCTGCAGCACACATAGAAGGTGGGAAATGCCTCTCTGGATTGTTTTTGAGCAGGAAGGTCCCCTTTCCTTCAAAAAAACAATCCTGCATGCAACTCAGACACCCTGGCACCATGGTGCAAGGGTGCCTATATTGGCACTAGGCAGCACATTGTTTGCTAGCGCAGGGGTAAGGCCAGAAATGATGGTGCATTCCTGGCCTTTCACATTGTCGTAGGGCAGCACTGCGCTGCCCTACACCAATTCCCTGTAAGTTATGACCTTAGTAATCATCGTACACCATTGCGCTGGGTATAATGCTAAATTCCAGTAAATATGGGCCTAAATACTGTAAATACTGAGTTAATGTGGATTCTAACATGGCCATGAATAGATTGTCAAGTGTGGCAATATTGACGCTGACATGCCATGTTATGTTTCAAACTATCATAATTCTACTCAACAGCCTGAGCGTGTAAGATGAATAACGAGAGGGTAATGTATAAAGTGCACATGCTCATGAACCCTGAGGAGCAACCCTGCATCTGTGGCACTGAACCATCCCTGCATGTCTTTCTGCCTGTCCTTAATTTGTGATGGTGGTTTTTGGAGCTCGGCACCGGCACTTATGACAGTCTCCCACATGGTGGCGCTGTCTGTCTAATTTAGAGATGAGCACAAAAGCAGTTGTTTACTAATTCAGTATACATTAAAATGATAAATACCTACCACCAAATCCATTCTTATAGCTTTGTGGGTCTGGAATAGTATGGATTGTCACACTTGTAGAAGTGTGATGGTTAGTAGTTGTGTTGGTATTATCATTGGCTGTACTGGCAGAGGGCATGGGCGAGGCAAGCTGCAATGGCCTCCTGCCTAGGGCCATGGTACCTATTTTGTTACAAATTAAGCACTGCCTTCTGCACCACCACACAGTGAGCAGTCTCGTCGTACAGTAAGCGGCCCTGGTATATTTGAGCATTAGCGATCACCTCTGCCCAGATGGAGCTCAGAGCACACCTATGACACATGTGAACAGCACGCTTGACAGGTTGAAACTTGTAACCCCCTTTAATCAGCAGCACTGTGGATTATTTGAGCACCCATTAATGTTTTGGAAGTGGCCTGGGCTATAAAGGCTGGCCTCAATTCTGATGACATTTTAATTTTTCTGCTCCAGGAATTGTAATGACTAGTGCCAGCACAGCAGCGGGTATTGTGTACCAGAACATTTTTAAAGTGGTGTTATTTTTCAGTGCATTTGGGTTGCCATCTGTTCACAAAGACGATGCTTTACTTGTGGCACAAATGTAATCATCTGCTGTGTACTGAGAAGTTTGTATTGGGTACCAAATCATCTCAGTAGGACTTGCATCATATCCTGCTGGCAAGAAACAGTGTTCCAGAGCACAGGAGCAGACTCTGAAATAACTCAGAATGTCATTCCATCGCTTTGAGAGAGGACTGCACAATCTAGGATTTATGGGCACAATATTTGAAAATGTGGCTATTAAGGGAACCTTTGGATACACGTTTTTCAAATATTTCAAGGGGTGAGCCCTGAAGTCCTGTGGGGTGGGTCAGCCTTGCTTCACTTGTACCTTGCACTGTGGAGCTGGTCTAAACATCTTTACCAGGGAAAGGGCCCAGTCTGACCTGGTCCTACTAAACTGTGTTGGTTGTTGACAGGGTTTTAAGTGGGATGAAAAAACTGGGGCGTCTCTCGAAAGGGCGTGGCTGATGTAATTAAGGGTGTGGCTTAAAAAAGATTTAAGCTATAAATCTGTGCTTAGCATAGTGTGACACCTGACTGGTATTTTGCTGCTTCTGTCATTGTGTCCAGATATATAATACAACATTTAACATTACACCTGCAACAAGCCAGGACTATTGGCTTTGTCAATCCTTGTTAGTTGCCTAATATAACTATATAACATGCAAACAGACGACTGTGGCTTTGTTGTGTATAATATTGAAAATGCTTAAGTACTTACGTGAGAGGTTGTGTCGTAACGGCTAGAGCTGCTGACTATGGAAGCAGGTTCGAGTTTCAGTGTCAGCTCAACATCCTGTGATTCTGCGCAAATCAGTTAATCTCACCGCGCCTACTAAAAAATAAACAAATATGTAATGTAACTAGTGCACATGTAAAGCGCTTTGAGTTTGGCCAATATAGAACTGCAAAAAAAATGACATCTACCTGCTTTTTAGAGATCCGGTGCTGAGCACTGTCAGGACCTTAAAGGCCACTTAACGCCCTGGTTGTTGATATTGTGTTTAGCAGCCGCAGCCCGTGGAGGGAGTACCGGTGGGGAAGAAAGGCGGGGCGGGTGAGGGGCGCTAAAAACCGGAATATGGATAATTTGAGGTAAGTAAACAATTTAATTAATAAAACGAATTTTGTAGCGCGCGCTGCATCGCATTTTGCGATGCACGGCGCGCTACGAAATTCGTTTTATTTATTAAATGGTTTACTTACCTCAAATTATCCATATTCCGGTTTTTAGCACCCCCCATCCTGCCCCTCCCCCGTCCCGCCTTTCTGCCCCACCAGTACTCCCTCCACGGGCCGTGGCTGGTGTTTAGTAGCCTACAATCAGACTCCTCGTCATAGTGTGTACTAGAATATATTTTCCATTACAGGACTGCAAGCCCTGCAGTTTATAATGCCTCTTTCATTTTTTCATCAATTCCTTGGTGGAGAACATCAAATATCCTATGTCAAATTATATTTGCATTTTCTTTTTCATTTTCACAAAAGTTACTGACTTAATGTGCTTTAAAACACACCATTTGCCACTCATTGTCTAAAACTGTCCCAGCAGAAAAGCCCACAAATACCCTAAAAGGAATATTTAAATCCCATCTATTCCTGTCTACAGTAATTCATTCAGCCAACATGCTTTAAAACACACTGTTTGCCAGTGCTGAATTTGAGCCAGTGGTTGCCGGTGGAGGTCACCAGCGCCTATTTTTGTGGGCCGGCACTTATTTTTCTGTATGAGATGTTTACAGGGAGCGAGAGGCAATAACACCCAAATTGGAAAGACGCAGAGACGTTTTAAGCCATGGACAAAGTGGTCTCTGGCCCAGGGCCCCATATTTCAAGGGGCCCCTCCTTAGGCTTTTTGAGCAGGTAAATACCCAGTTTGTTTACTTTTTTTTTTAACCATGCCTGGCTGGCCAGCCATTCTGGTCCTTACCTGAGAGATAGTGATTGCTAAAGAAAAATTCATATTCTTTTACGGTTAGATTCAGCAAGCATTTAACATGTTAAAGTGCATAGGTCCAGCCCAACTGTACAAGCCTTTGCCTTTATGCAGTATGTTCCACTTACTGTGCACTCCTTCTGTAAATGTATCATTCTTGCGGAGTCTCTGCCGGACTGGTGTGATCTCTGGCTAGTACCAGTGGGTTCCGATTATCAATCCCACATAGCAGAGGCAGGGCAGTAAAACAAAAGCACCCATCAGCACCATATCCCTGAATGGTGCTGATAGAAACTACACCACACATTGTGGACAGAAGGCTTGGTCAGGCTACTAGTCTTTCTGCTTTGGTGGCTCAGTCCAGTTGGAGAGTGTTTGCTCCGAGGTGGAGCCACAGGGTAGGCCATATGTCAATGTGCAGTGCAGAGTAGCATTATATGCTCCCTTCTTCACTGCACCATCATTGTGGAACCACTGCTAGGCCAGTGCAATCACAGCATACTCCTTACTGACTCAGAATCCCTGCTCCTCTCACTGCAGGGACTGGAGTGCAATATACAAAAATGCACCCTCTGTATGCACAGGTTCAAAACATGAGACACCAATCCACTGCACCACATGCAAAAGCTTGTTCATGTCACTAGTCTTTCTGCTTCTCTGGTGCTGGCCAGCCACAGAAACTGTTGTTTGCAAGGTTGGGCCTGGATGAAGGATGTCGTAGTAAGAGGGTTGCCAGTGATCCCACCATAGTTGCAAAGGGCGTGTTTTGAGCTGAAATGTATTCCAAATTCAAAGTTGTTGTGAGTAGGGGGCCCCAAATTTTCGTTGGCCCGGTCACAAAAAAGTGAGATAAATGGGCAGGTTGTGTCTGTTAGTGGATTAAATACATGAGGTGGGTTTAGGACTGTGCAGCAATGGTATTCAGCGTACCAACATTTAGTAGCACCAGCCGTGGGCTTTTAAACAGAGCTTCGGGCACCGACACTCTTTCTGTCACAAATGAAGCATTTCCATTAGCCACTCATTTTCACAAGCTCTTTTTGCAGAAGAGCTCCACACCTCCTCAAACTATATACTTAAATCCCATCTAGTCCTGTCCAAAACAATATATTCATACAGCGTGTTTTAATTCACTGCATTTGCCTCGTATTTTGCCTACTTTTTTGGGATGTAAACTAAAAAACAATTTGCTAAAATCTAATTACTTTCTATTCAACACGTAACTCCGTTAGGTTATGTTATGTAATGGGGAATTTGTAAAGCGCACGTATACCAATAGGTCTCTCGGTGCTAACTTTAAATCCACCACTGAAGTTGTATCTAGCTATGGGCTTGAGTGAAGAGCCAGGTTTTCAATTTTTTTCTAAAACTCATATTATCAGCTGTCTGTCTAATCTCGATCGGCATGGAGTTCCAAAGTTGGGGGCCCAACTTGGAGAACCGCCCATTCTTTTGCACTTAAATCTGTAGACTATCAGTAAGTTCATTTGTGCTGATCTGAGATTCCGTTTTGGGAGGTATGGGTGGATCTTTGTAGAAAGAACATTGACCGCAAGTATGCTGTGATCGAAAGAGGGCTTCTTGCGTGTGTTTGGGCTGTGGAGCATTACAGATTATATGTCTGGGGGAGTAAGATCACCCTTACGAAGGTTCACAAACCATTAGTAAATATATTATCCACTGGAAGGGGTTGGAACTCCACAGCCAGTATTGTAAGACTAGCGTCAAAATTACAAGAGTACAATTTCAAGACAGAGTATGTTCCAGGGAAGAAAAATGTTGCGGCTGATTTTCTTTCACGCTTACCTTGTGATCATGGCAATGTGAGCGTAACTAATGAGTGTGATTTTGTGATGACCATTAGGGATGTTGTTCCATTGCATTTTCAAGAGATCACAGAACAACGTTGGCAAGAAATTGAACAAGTTGATGACAGGCGGAATGATCTCAAGAGGTTTGTGACAGGAGGTTGACCCAAAAAACGTTCTGTGAAACGAGACTTTTTACCTTTCTTTAATATTTCAGAAGCATTAGAGATGGAAGGGAATTTGATTTTTAAAGCAGGGAAGTGTGTTCCTCCAAAGTGTATCGAAGATGTTATACTTACCATTGCCCACAAAACTCACCCTGGAATCTCATCCGTGAAGCGTCTGGTCAGGAGCTACTTCTGGTGGCCTGGCATAGATAAATTCATAGACCGTGTTGTTAGGGAATGTAATGAATGGGTTTCCAGTGAAAAGATGTTAAGGACGCATACTCCTCTGTTAAAGGTGGTCAAGTGGCCTGTAGAACCATGGCAAAGGGTTGCTTTTGATATCTCGGGTCCCTTTACATTTTACCTGAGTGTTCACGTTTTGCTTTGGTTATAATAAATTATCATTTGAAATAGCCAGAGGTCAAATTTGTCCCTAAGGCCACAACCTTAAAAGAAATCTTTAGCCTTGAAGGCTGTCCCTCCACTTTAGTATCTGATAACTTGGTACAATTGAATTCATCTGCAATGGAGGACTTTCTTAAAAGCTGAGGAATCAACCATAGGTTCACTTCTCTTTATGAACCACATGAACATGGACAGGTTGAGCCCTTCAATAGAGTTCTCAAAAGCTTTGTCATTGACTCCTTTAAGTTTGGTGGTAGTTGACTGAGTGCTTTCAGAGAACTTCTATGGATTGATCGCATCAAACCACACTCCACCACTGAGGTTAGTCCGTTTAAGTTGCTCAAGGAAAGAGATCCTGCTTCCAGTGTATGCCCCTGGTGGTTCAGAAACAAATGGCAATTTATATTTACTAAGAGAGAGTGTGTGTACATGACACAGCTAAGAGGGTAGAAACTAAACAAGACAAAACAAAAGAATGGTACAATAATAAATGGAGAACAAGAGAACACATGTTCCAAGTTGGTGACTGGGTTAAGATTCTAAAGCCTGGTATAATGAACAAAGGCTCTAACAGATTTGGAAAAGCCATTCAGATCAAGAAAGTGTTCGGCAACAGTGTTTTACCCAAGATGGCAAAACTTGGTATGTTATGAGATTGGCTAAATGTCCTTTTAAAAGTTTTTCCCAAACCTATGATTCTGATGAAGCGAACTGCCCTATCACAAATTCTCGCGGTGGGCAATATAATGAGACTGTTGCTTCTAGAGTCAACATGTCTTAGGCAAGCTCCTGAAAAAATTTAATGACTTTGTATAGTTACACTTTTACTTTTGTTTTCTTGTTCTTTTATTTGATGAGGGGTATGTGTTGAATTCTCTTTAGTGCACACACATTCTTCTATTACTTCTTTCCCTTTATATCTGTTGCATCACTTTTCTGCATGCCTCCCTTGGCATACGCTCTGTTTACTTTCGCAATGTATTCTATATTCTGTTTGGCCTCTTCACTAGAGGGTTCTATACTATTGGCCCAGTTGCACCTGGAGCCTAACCTGTTTGGACCATCTTTGCAGTGCTCACAATAAACCTACATTTATTTCATTATTGGATTCTGGATTCAATTTATAGACCTGCTGACCACTAACCATTATTTGTTGTTGTTGCTGGGCACTCTGCCAGGTCACAGAAAGTGACTTGTCAGAGTCGCCAGCAATGGCAGTGGTGGCTGGTACCAAACGAGGGTGGCAGGGTTAGGGGGGTTGAACGAAAAAAATATATTATACTTACCTATTCACGGCCGCTGTCTGTCCTCCGTCGACGCTCCTCACGGAAGCAGGAAGCACACAGCCTCCCCTAAGCCAATCACTACTCTGCTGTCACCAGCATGACAGCAGCAACATGATTTGTCTGAGCTTCCTGGACCGGCGCTGAGGCAGGGAGTGTGAGCCTCACCCAGGATGTGCAAAACAGCCAGGTTGAGAACATTCTAAGGGCGCATGATGGTTTGCTCTTCCAAAACGGCTGGCCAAACTCAACAAAACAATGGACTTTCTGCAGACCCACAGAGAGGTGGTCATATATGTGGAAATCATAATTAAGATAATACTGGAAAATGAAATGTTTAAGGAATTGCAGAACTTTTGCATCACGGTAAGCACCAAGAGAACATTTTTCTTGGAGGGAGAACTGCCCCCACACCTCAACTTGTGGTAAACTGCTTCACTTGATTGGTGTGCTCTGGCGTTGGCACTCTCTATGCACAAAGTGGGCAGTGCCTGTAGGGGAAGTGGCAGCTATCACTGTACTCCAAACCTTACCCCTCTCCTTGACACATAACATCACACCCTACACCAATTAGACTCCCAGACCTCACAGGGGCCCACAGGAGTCACAAACCTTTTAGCTCTTCCTCAATCTAGTCTTGTCATCTTTCCCAAGTGCTGCTCTTCAAGCTGCTCCAGCTTCTAGAGGAGCAAATATCGTAAAAACTCAAAACTGCTCCTGGCCCAAGATCCATCCGCAGGGAGAAACGGCAGAAACAGCACAAGCCCGTAGACCAGAAAAAAATGAAGTCTATCCTCTGAACCTGCGGCACTCCACAGTGCAGCCTGGATTCAGTGGGGGTGACAAGCAAACCACTCTGAGTAACAGGTCCACCAAAGTGCAGTTTTGCACCGCTCCTCTTCTCTCTTGCCTGCACCACTTTGGTCCATGTTCCAGGTATGCTAGCAATCAAAATGCTTAGGAACTCTGTCCGACCATACACAGCCCGTGGTATTATGTAAATTGATGGAGCCCCCTGCAGGGTGTGAAGAAGGCCCTCTGAGTCCTCCATATGTCACAGATTTTCATTGGACTCTGGAGGAATAGCGCCACTTTGAAGGTTGTGAGGGGCCCAGGAGGGTGGGGCCCACCTGCGCTGCAGGGGCTTTTGTTACTCCCCTGTACATAGCCCCCATGCAAGATGTGAGTCACCTTTCTTCCCTTCTCTGCTCTAAACATACACAGTTATCACCCAAATCAGATGTGGGCAGATAATTTCACCGCAGCCGGAGGAGTAGACACAAAGTGAGTGTCGGCTCGACTACAAAGGACAAACCTGCTGTTTAGACTATGTCTGTGGGGGCAACACCACTTTCCCTATCAGCTGCCATAGTTGTTGTGTTTGCATTGTACTCTTTTGTCCCTCCTCACCCTCCGTACCCACCTCCCACACTCTTGTCATCAGCTTAGTGTTCTGGAATGTTGACAGATGCCAGCTGCTGACCTCCCCGACCTGACACTTCCTCCTGCTCCCCCCTTCTGCCCTTCATGCTGTGTTGGTATACAACTTAATAAAGGCATTTACTTCAAACGCATCTCCACGTGTATTAACTGTCCAGCGAAGGGTTATTAGTGTTCAGAAATAAATGGCGCACAACATGTAGTGGTTGAGTAGTCACAAAAAAAGGTTCAGTTGTTTGGTGCAGCTTGTTCAGAGAAAACCCTGAGAACTCTGAAAACCAAAGGGTGAGGAGGCTAACCCTTGTGTTAAATGAACTGACAGGTCAAGCGCACACAACAGATATACTGATTGAGTAATCAAGGTAAGGTGGTTCAAGGATAAGATCACACACGAATGTTCTTTCTATTTCTGTTTTAATTGGTATGTGAATAGTCCTCCTATTCAAGGGGATCCATACAGAAAGAAACCAGCCGACACGTGTTTCGCCAATAAGGGCGTTAACCCATGACTCTTCAGGGCTGCTAGATTATGGGAAATCGTGTTATCGGGGGACCGGTGATAATTCCAACCCGGTCCGAATCGGGTTTTGGAGCTTGGAGGTGCAGGGGTTCGCACAATCTCAATGGTAATTAGAGCGGTAACAAGTAATGGACGTAGGCGGGTAGTGCCTATAGTCAATGCAACGAATAGCGTAGTGCCGTAGGGTAACGGAAAAGGTATTGCCGGATACGGGAAACACCCACGTGTACTTTACAATAGTCCATGTCTGGCTAGCCTTGGGCCTTCAGGCAAGGGGAACTCCCTTGGTCCCACCCACCTTTATCCTCAGTAGGCCATTTGAGCTGATGCAATGGCAATAAAATGTTCCCTTGATCTATTCATGTGTGAGCACTTCCTTATTATTCAGGCAGCTTTTGTTCTTTACTGAAGGATAAACTGTTGTGGCCTCTTGTTATCTTAAGCTTTCTCCCCACAGTCCTAATGTTCTCTGCTACTCAGCCAGTGAGTGAGGTCATTGGATGGTTGGAATGCTGGGAGTGTTTGTGATTGGATGAGTGGACAGTTGGAGTGAGAAGGGCTGAGCAGCAGGATGCTTCTCCTGGTGGAGCTTTATCTGTAACCTACAACTAAGCTAATAAATCTGTCTTTTATAACCTAAGAGTATCCATCCATGATTGAAACATAAGCTTTCTCACCATTTGCATAACTTTTAAAAAGTGGCCAAGCCGCCATTCATTGAACTTGTAAAGGATCACATAGGAAAGTATTTTTCCCATGGGGAAACACAAGTTATAAAAAAATGTTAGACCATTTGCATTTTGCTTCACATTTGAATGTGTAAATGTACATTTGCTACATTTCCAAGTGTGGCTACAGTAAAACTCTCGAATGCGTTACTTTAAGCAGAATTTGAAATGTAATTTATGGAATAGTCCAGCAGAATGAACAGGGCTTTTTTATTTTACATATGTTATTCCTAAGTCTTATCCTGGGAACTCTTATTAGTATATTTATTGAAGTTTTGTATGCTTGTATTGCTTTTTGTACGTCTAGAAGCTGGACTTTTCGAACATGGTTGTGCGTTTTCAGATGTACTGCAACTGCATGAAAAGTGTTTTTACGTCAATACGGAAAGCAATGAAGAATTACATACTGCTCCTGAGAACATGCACAATTTGGAATTTTATTAATGATAGGTGTCAGCTAAAGGTAGTAAATTTAGACCTTTTAAATAATCAGCCCATAGCGATCTCTGGATCTTTCTCTATTAGTCATATGCTGATATTTCCTGCTGGGCTTCATGTGAATCCAAACAAATATAACCTTTCAGAACAAATAGAATTCCAGCTCAAATTATTTTTCTGCCCCTGAAGGTGCATTGTGAGTCGTCTCTTTTATTCTCAGCAGCTTTCTTTGTCCCCTTTGTGTTGTAGAGTCACGTCCCCCTCTGCTGTTTGTGGACAGACAAAGAGAAATTGTTGTAAATGTGGCTATTTTTGGACATTTGAAACACTTCAGTGCAACCTCCTAACCTGGTAGAGGCAAAGCATTTTGCTTTACTGCTATTCAAAGAAAATCTCTAATTTTGCATGGTGTAAGAAATTACATTAGTCACTAAATTAACCTGAGCTCACCCCGTGGTAACTATGGCACAGAGTAGACAGGCTTAATTGTGGGCAACGTGTAAAGTATGCTGGCAGAACCAAAACTTTAATAAAGTCAAACTAAAAAGCAATAAAAATGGCAAACATAAATTAGAAACCTGGATTAACATTTACTAGGGAAAATGACACCAAAATGACATGAATCCAATAAGGACAACCAGAGATACGAGTAAAAAAGAATGTAGGTTGGAATAGCGCCAAGAATCAGAAAGCGCCAATGATAGTCAATGACCATTGTATGCCAGGACATAGGTGCAATTTGAGGCTGCCCATGATGAAGGACGGGTCAGATATACCAACCAGATTTGCCCTGGTCAAACATTTTACGTCCTAACTTAATCCTTGACGTCCCTATCCACCACAGAAGCACACTTCTAAATACCCGGACCTCAGGAGAGGCACATACAAGCTCACAGGGAGTCAGGCAGAGGCCAACAGAAGGTTCCAGTCTAGGACCTGTTGCTACTGGTCAGCTGGGCAATTGTAGGAAAGGCCTATTGTAGCTTTTTGTATCTCTGTAGCTTGACCAGGGTAAGCCTTATTGGAGTACACTTCTTTGTCCTAGATATCAGAGGGAGTAGGTCCACTCTTTCGGGGCCTCTCTCAAGACACAGATGCGGGTCCAATCTTATTCTGTTCTCCCTCAGGTCCAGAGAGTGTTATTCAGTTATTCTGCAAGTCCAAGAAGTATTCTGAAGTGGGTGCTTGGAGATGCCACATTTATGCCTGGCATGAGCTAGTGGGTGGTAATGACTCCTGGGTGTGCCCTAACCAATGGTGTAAATATTACCTGACCCAACCCTACCAACATTGGGCATATCTAAGATGTTGAAAGTCTTCAGCCACAATCAACGTAGTCTCTTAAGGGCTGGAGGTGTGTGTTTGGGAGGTTAACCCCGCAACCGAATTGTCTTGACATCCTGTTTCCTTCATTTCAAGTGTGCCCCAAATGTTATATGCAAACCTAGTTGACAAGTCAAGCAGGATTTGACTCTGTGATCTCAAACAGGATGTCCACAGCCCCCACCTTTCTTTCAAGTGCTAAGGCGTTATCCCTGCCCATACAGGTCGACCTGTCGATCACAGTGACCTATTGTGTAGCTCCTTCATTCACACCTTATTCACACCAGGTACAGGCTGGAGAAAGATGTAGAAGTATTGCAAATTAGTCTCAATGAGATTCAGGCAAGGAAGAGGTAACTTTCTTGAGGTTACTTTTCCCTAATATGTATTCAAAATCTAATGTCATAATTGAATTGTATTTTTATTACCTATTAAAAATAGTGGTTTAATTATTTTTCTAGCTAGTTCCATTTTAATCTGTATTCTGGTTTTCTAAATATGACAGTTGGGTATGCCAATTGAAAAATACTTTTGCATACTAGTCACTGTAAGTACATATTAACATTACCTTTCTAGATGTCCTATTTTTAAATTCCATGCACCATGTCTTGTGGGCTGCAAAGCCTGTATATGGGTGAATTGTTAATATTTAAATGGGAGTTTTTGATCTGTCATAATGGTTTATTATGAATGGTTGAATACCAGTTTTTACACTGCTACAGTTGGCCACACAGGGTATGCCTGAAGACATGTTTTACCACAATTGTAGTGGATGGCACAATAGGTGCTCCAGTCCACTAGTGATATTAAACATCCAGGCTCTAGGTATATCTTGTACCATATACAATGGCCTGAAAGGTAAGGTAAATATACTAATTAGGAATATGACAATTCAACTAAGTTTAATGGAGGAGCACTGGCACTTTACTACTCGTTAGGGTGGTCAATTGCAAAGAGATCTAAAACCAGCTAAATATAGTGTTGAAAAAGAGGAGAAAGGGCAGGGATGAAAAGGAGGATTTCCTACACATTGTCATATTATTCGTTTTTTTCTCCCAATTTGTTTAGGTCTAGACTACAGACAGTTTTTAGCTATCTGTTGGTTAGACATACTGTTTCCAATATATGTAGAGTGGCCTTAGTTCAGCCTTTGCTCTTGGATAGATGGCTTTGTTGTTTATCTCAGTTGTATTCTCTTGATTTGATTGCTTTCCTCCAGTCTTATGTTTGTCCCGCCCAGGAGCATATAGGCCTCACAGTGATCTGATTGTCTGACTATTTTCCTTCCACTGCCGACATCTTTTTGCAACTATGGATCTAATGTTTTCTTTTCTTTTAAGCACTCTATGGAAGTGTTCTTGCTCTCTCATCCTCTGAGTGCTTTCACTTCACTTTAACTGCCCTGTCAATCTACATATTTCTTCGTTTACCCAGCTCATTAGCTTGTTCACCCGCTCCTTGCCATCTTTTTTATTCTGTTTTATATATTCAGACCTTGCTTCGCTGCTTCTCCACCCCTTCTACATGTAGGCCCATTCAAATGCCCCACTCCCACTTCATTTTGCTGTTTCAACTAACTCTGTTGGCTCTACCACTGTATCCGAAGGTTACTATGTTAAATTGGGGTTTACTCGTTTTTTGGGCACAAAGGAATAGTGAACAACAAAAATAGGATTGTTTTATTTTGACAAACCTATTACAAGACGACCCATGGAAATGTGCATGCATCCACTGTTGCAATTTTTCAATATATTGCAAATGCATTCACAGGTGGCCCCCATGGAAGCTCGTGTATCCACCCCAACCATCTTTGAATGAAGTTTATTAAAAAAGCACATGTGTATTCAAATATGGCCTCCATTGATGCGCCCTTGGTTACCACACTCAAATGTGTTTGCAATGTTTTAACCAACACATTAAAAATGACAGCCACGCCCACGGGCGAGCTCACATCCACAGTACCTATCTAAGAAAAAAGCATTTGTCAAGGCCAGTAGGTGTCAGTGCCAAGACCTATTGGCTTTGTCATTGCTTGTTTTGGACTACGGCCCAGAGACACCGTTAGAATTAGTTGATTATGTACTCGTCGTCATTATTGTATCATCAATATACTAACCTAAATGGTCAAAATTGGTTAAGAGTTTCAATTGTTTAAATACAAATAGGACTATTCACAAAAACATTCACAAATAATGATATATACATTATTTAAACAGTTATGCATATTTTACAAATGTCCAAAAACAGAGAGAGAGAAATTGACACATTTCCATGCCAAAAAGCAGCTGATGGGACTTAAAATCAGAGCTGCTCACTCACAACCAGGCACATCCGTATCCAGATTCATGAATAGGATAAGCATGTCTTAGGCTGTGAATGTGTGTGTGCGTTAATTTACACCTGATCCTAAGCCTAAATATGCATAGTGTAAGCTTTCAATACAGTATTCATTGAGTCAAGTATAGTTACACATTCACAAATTATTTATTTTCACATTTCCTTGCCTCAAAAAACATTTTCCATTTATATCAACCACTTCTACACTTGCTGTGGAAGACCAGTACAGTAGGCACACTATATGTCATCATAGGCATATGTAGAGACATAGAGCCCAAACCACAATGGTAAATAGACCCATGTAAATGTGTTCACTTGTTGTTTTATTGTTACACCAAGGTGTAAGTCTACACTGTTTTGCATTTCATCATTTTCATGTTTAGATTTACACTTAAGTGTAGACTTACATTTATATTCCCTCAGTCCTGGGTCTAGCAGGATTTAAGACAGAATTTAATGTAAAAATATTATCAATGTACAACTAATAAAATACAATGTCATAGCACATTAACTGATCCAATTAAAATGTTAATAAATAATAACATATGTTTAATATATTAATTCACTGTATAACTATATATTTTTTAAATATAACATAACACCCACATTAATATTTCATTAATGAAGTAATATTTACTAAATTAAATTAAAAAGCTTTGTGCTGTGTTTCTGTATACATTTAAAATAATTATGCAATTTTGTTTAAAGTTTAATTTAGTTTTTAAAAATAAGTTGATTATTCATTTAAAAAATCTAAAATAATATTGTTTAATTTTAATCTAACTTTTCAACACAAAAACAATCATATGCATACTTAACAAAAAAGTCAAATATTTTAATGTATTGAAAATTATTTCCTGCAGGGTATTATATTAAGGCCCTCATTCCGATGTTGGAGGGACCAGAGTCCCTCCGGCATTGTTCAGGAACTGGAACCGAACGATCTCTTGTCGTCGGTTCCAGACCTACAATTAGAATGAGACTGAACCTTGTTCGGGCGGACTCCTATATTTAACAATGGGAGCATGCATTCCGAATGGAATGCATGCTCCCATTGTTAAAAGTAGAGGTGCAGTTCATCCCTGCACCCCGTGGCAGGCATCCCAAGGTACCTGCAATCTGGGGCAGTAATGATTCAGCAGCCTGGCACCCATGGGGGCCCTGCTGGGGGCCCCAAAGCAGTTTCTCAATGCCTTTTTATGCCGGGAAGGCCGGCACAAGAAGGCAGTGGGAAACTCCCATTGTAATCCCCCGGCCAGAAAGAACCAGCCGGGGGATTACCGTGGGCCTTCCGGATGGGAGATGGGCTCTCTGAGCCCATCAGAAGCCATCCGACCGGAATACCGATTTGGTTTCCTTTCCAACCAACCTCTTCGTAATGGGTCGGTTGGAAGGGAAACGAAATCGGTAATTACAATGCGGTATTGACGGCTCCGACCGAGGGTCGGAGCCTAACCTTACCACAACGTAAACACCCACTAAATCGCGGCCTCCATTATTTGCTATGGGAGTGTGTTGCAGTAACTGTGAGCGGACATGTGTTGTGCTAGATTTTCTTCAAGGCTGGGCTGAAATACATTTACCACTGCTTTGGGATGTTTATTGCTTTAGTAACTTTAGTTGTGTATTTTGTGGATAGCAATATCACAGCATATGTGTATAGATCTCTGCACATGTGGCAGAGATGTCCCCACAGAAAAGATAGGAGTGGCAGAGGCAGATATCTCTGCATGTAAGTTTGTGAATTGCATCATGTAGCACTTTCGTAGTACTAGTGTAGTACTTCTAAACGTACCACAAAATGCACTTTGCAAATAATGGATGTGGAGCGATCCCAGAAGGCTTATCATTTGCCGGTCTGTAATTTTGAACATACTGCACAGTATCATGGAAAAGAGAGAGCAAACAAATATCCAAAAACAGAGAGAAATTGACACATTTCCATGCCAAAAAGCAGCTGATGGGACTTAAGGTCAAAGTTGCTTACTCACAACCAGGCAGAGCCTTTTCTGAGTGTTAATGCCTTCATGTCAGAATGCACAGTCTAGTCAATAATGTGCACATCAAGCTCCTTGAAGAGTAAGATGTGTTATATGCAAATCTATATACTACGTGTAGCAGATGGTCATGTGATTGCTATGAACAGCTAATGAAAAAAAAAATAGTTGTGAACCAAACAACCAATATTCATACAAGAGTCCAGTTCAAGAAACACATTCCATATCTTCTTTATTTTGCTTGTATACACAAGAAACTCCAGACATTACAGAAAACAGCCAACCCGTTTCGTTCATGACATGTGAACTTCTTCAAGGCTGTAACACAATAAACCCCAAAAAATGTATAAATATAAAAGCACATACAAGTGAGGTAAACATTACAAAACCATCAAGGACAGAAAAAACCACCACAATTAGTGCCATAGTATATAAACCAACCCACAACACCTTAAAATTAGAACCAGTTTAAAAGCATTATACAAGGTTGTACTCAAGCGTAACTAATAAGACATTTACCCTCATAATACATTGTGCAGTGAAGGGTACCATTAAGTTAGATATATTGATGCCTGTTTTCATATGTACCACATTTATCAGTACGTATGCTTAGGATCAACAAGTCTCGATGAGGAAACCACATCTATGCTCGAGATCAATGTCAGTGACATGATATTAGCAGGCATGTTACAATTTATTTTTATTTTGTATTTCTTCTCAAGTATATTCTATATCTTGTAATCAATATTCTAGACAAAAAAAGTGAGAAGGAAGAAGAAAAACGAAAATAGAAAAACGAAAAAAGAAAAACGAAAAAAGCGGAGGAAAATGGAAAGGAAAAAGGAGGGTTGTGAGATAAGCTCAGGAAGAAGGTTGCCTGTCATGAAAATATATAAATCATCATTGATTGTTCCAAAGGTATATTTTGGCATCCTTCAAATTACCCTACGCTCATGGAGTTTGTGGAGTTTTCCGCACTCCGCGTTACGCAGAGCTTGCGGAGTTCCAAAAAACCAGCTTCCCGTAGCGGAGCGGAGTTTTTTCCATCACTCACATTCATCAACATCAAATTGGCGAGCGCAAATGAGGAAAATCCACCTCCCGGTGAGATTTTTCTTTGTTCGTGATCGTCAACATTAAGTTGGTGCACGCGAGCATGGAAAATCAACCTACAAGCGAGATTTCTCAATCCCTGCGGTCAGATTTATTATTGCGAGTGGTCGCGTATGCTCGCAACCTCTACCGTTGAGAAACCGTCCGTTTGCTTTGAGAAATCTGCGCTGTGCATGGTGCCGTTTGCAATGATTGCACAGTGCAGACAAGCACCTGGCACCTAAAATCACTGCGAACAGCATTTATCTAATGCACTCCGCCGCTTGCAGACCTACGCGTAGCGGGGCAGAGTTTCTTTTTCACTTCCCAGAGTTCCATATAGCGGAACTCTGTGAACTGTGCCTTGGCTTAATTACTACATACTTAGATCCATATACAGCACTGTATTAGTTGCACACCGTTTGAATTGTTTTTTTCTAGATCATTCCTCAATTTCTTGCTTCCTCATTCCACCTTAAGAGAGTCATTTTTTCTTAAGTGGACAGGATCTCTATCAATTCAGACCCCCTCATTCATCATGGTTCTGGCCAGTCGCCCATATACTTGACACCTAATAACCCAGTGTGTTGTTAAAAGACTCCAATTCCAAAAAAAGAAGGAAAGGAGACAGAATGTATATACCGAAATGCAGAAACCACAATGTGATAAAAAAGAGATAGTAATTAATAGTAATAACCTATTAAATTCTCATTACAAGGGGCAACAATTATGAGAGTACATCCAAGGAGAGTAGGCTTCATCAACACGTTGCAAAGTATCCATCCAAATACCAACTTCATCACTCCACATCAAGGCGTACCGTAGCGTGTACCCTACCAGCTATCGCAAGATGCAGCTCGCAGCATAATACATTTAATGGATTACCGCACTGTTACGTCCCACCTGTGTACATATGTGTAATGTGTCCTAGATCGACAAACCAGCATGAAGCAGACAGTAAGATGTGGTTGCTCCCCTCAATGTCCATCTATATGACCCATCATTGTGTGCGTTTCCATGGGGGAACATCCTTTACAACGCGGATGTTAACCCGCAGTGCAGTTACGACGCGTCTTTTACAACGCAAGTCGTTACTACGACTTGCGCTGGAGGGTGCTGTGGGATAAGAAATCTTGTAATTTTATATTCCAACACCTTCCCTACTGTTACGGGGACTGGTGTTGGAATATAAAATTATAAGATTCCGAAATCCGCACCCTCCAACGCAAGTCGTTGTAACGACTTGCGTTGTAAAATCTGCGATGTAAAGTTCCGCGTTGAAAACAACCGCGTTGTACTGACATACATCCGTTTCCATGTATATTAGGATCTCATCACCCTATGCATGTGTCAAGCGTAGCATTATGTGGACTTATGCTTACAAGACAAACTATCCTAAAAGTATCCATTATGTAAGTGTTGTCATTCCAGAAACCGTGCTTGGCATGTTTTATCGTTATTGCCTCCCTACCTCATCTCATCCAGCACCAAACAACCCACATTGTCAACGTTCTCAATTGGAGCGCAGCATTTCATCATATTATGCAGCTTGCAACAAGGTATCTCTGTACCCTGTGTCCAAAATAGTGCCACATTCTATCCACAGCTCTCAGAATATACAACCACAACCAACGCTTGATAACAAACCCTTGGCGTATCATCACCTACAGCAATTTTGCAATAAAGTGTACCCCTCACATTTCCATACCTTGATCCATGCCACAGACCGCACATCCGCCGTATCTCACTTCGCATACGTTTCTGCAAGAAAGAAAGCCAGCCCCAATCCCAGGTTCTCTTAATTATTTCCCCAACAGTGAAATCACCCACATCTGGGGCAGCTGGTAAAAGACTCCCTTGCATCTGGTAAACAGATCGGCCATCTTCAAGGAGTGTGTTTCTAACTTTAAGTGGCTATGAAATGCTGATCCGGAATGGACCAGGAGTTCCTACACAGAACTACTCCAGGCATCCAGTGACAAGTATCCCATAAATTCATACAAGTGTTATGTAACACTTTTTTTAAATCTCAATATTAATGACATCCACTTGAGATGCGGTGATTAATGGGATAGCACGATTCCTTCCAATACCATAATGCCTCATCATTGTAACCTCAGGTGGTCAAGTGGATGTCAAAAGAAGGTCCCAGGGGTATGCACATTGCAGCAAGTCAGGAAGTCATTTTTCCCTAAATCGGCGAAAAGAATAAATAGCGCAAAAACAGAGTGGAAGAATACATACAGAAAAGTAGCATTCTTCACAGTGGTATGACTCCCCTAACACATTATAGTTAGAACCTCTGGTAATCATACAATTGTTAAAAAATAATAACAATAACAAATGAACCGATTAAGACACCCAAAACGTGTGAACACTAATTTTATAGTCCATGTACGTGCGTATTATCACAAAACACAGCATTCATCGGGAGTAATTATATTCTTATAAGTTGAAAATGCTCTGCAGGCAGGAGGGGACCACACTGTCTTTAGTGGAGCTGCCGCTATGGAGCCTCCATTTGTTAAAAATAGAACGTAAAAAACACAGGAAGCCTAAAGTCCAACTAGCGATTAATGCACAAGAGACGGCAGCACAGCAAAAGATCAGAGACAAGTGTCATTTCAACTGACAAGGACTCCTGCTAGAAATGGTAAACTGGATCACACAACTAAAAATACAGAAAATAATTTTAGTTTATAAATGTTTCTGCCAATACAATTCAATGGAGATTAATCATGTGACAGAAACGTGTTACTCTCAGAGAAAATGTATCTAATGAGCCTGTGTCAAGATCTTCTCCCTGAGGAAGAGTTGGACATCCTTAATTCTTACATGTACAATCCTGAGCCATCTGGCTTCAGGGCCTACTTAAGCCATGATGAAATGTATTAAACATATTCAATGCTACGGGAAGCTTCATACTACTATGACATTTGGTTATAACATATAAATGCATTCTCTGTTATATGTGTGGTGATTAAGATAGTACTACATAGAAGCATATGAACATATACAGGCAGGATTTAAGTTTTCACACATTAAAGGCACTGGTGTCTTGCCGAGCAGGTCTCAATGTTTGATGTGCCTGCTTTGCAAAGCGTTTTATTTTTGAAGCATAAATTCCCAAAGCAAAAATTATTGTTTCAAAACAAAAAAAGTAATAACCAGACCGGTAGAGCTTTTGGTGGCTATTGAGTTAGTTCCCCGCCTTGGACTACCATGTCTCACATGGCACACCTAAGAAGAGAAAGATAGTGACACTGAACCACCCCCCCCCCCCCTCCCAAATTAGGGCAGGGTTACCATTAACATTAGCATCTTGTCCACCAAAGGACCATCAGGTATCTGCAGCTCTGCCACCGGAAAGTCATTGTGCCCCCCAACTTTAAATGGAGTGGAGAACTGCATGTTTGATGGGGTGGGAGAACAGTCGAATTATGACGATACTCCTGTTCTTCCAAACTCTAAATGCACCCCCATGATTTAGAAGTGATCATTCAATAATGTATATAAATAGTATTTTCAATAATTTATATGACATGTGCACAACTGTTTGAGACATTCATTTTCTCCAGCCTATATTCATTGTCATTGTGAACCGACATAAACAGTCAGGGCGCAGAATGACCACACTTAAAAAGATAGGCCACGACTAACACTGTGATGCTGGGATGTGCATAGGCCCGGCCTATCTTCTTTAGTGCAGAGTTTTCCGCTGTTATAAAGTTACTGATTAATCCTTTGTTTGTCAATACCAAAAAAGAGTAAACTTAAACAAAAGTGGAAGTTATCTTTGTGAATGAGGCCCAAAGTTTGTGATAATGTTATGAGAATCTGAAATTACTGGCTACCTGTTTCACATCATGAGGGGGTGAACCTTGGCTGTTAACTATCCTCCTTTTCTTTAGGATTTCCTGTGCTCTAAATCTCTTAATATTCCTGATCCAAATGGCTGAATATATAGTAGGTGGTTCTGATCAGTTGCCTCTTCCATTCACTGTTGGAATGGAAGAGGCCTGTGGGAATGTGTCCTTCCCACATAGTTTTCATTCCAACAGCTTGTCAATGTCACTCATAAATGTTTCTGTGTCAAAGGGAATCCTGCAGTTTTTTTCCACTCTAATTGAGTGGGAATCAACCTCTCACCTGGCCACAGTAACAGTGGGAGAAATGCACCTTTAACCAAAGGCTTTCCATCTGATGAGTCAAGAAAGCCATCCTGCCCACCACTATTTGAAGATAGAAGCCCCCAGAAATCTCAGAAGGGGTCACCATCCCAGGGGAGCATCTTCATCTGCGTCCCGATCAGGGACTCTGGATCGGCGTACTTCTTCTCCTCTCTCTTTCTCTTTTCTCTGTCAACCATCACCTAAAGAGATTCAGTCAGCCTCCACATCGTAAGTTGTCTGTGACCTAACATTCAATCCACAAACAGTCTTACAACCTAGGGAGAGCAGGATTCTGCATATATAGCGCTAGAAAACCAACTACTGTTACAGTTTAGAAAAACTGAGTACATATTAATAAATACAATGATACCAGAACAACAAATATCCAATCCAAAAAAACGGAGATATTACATTTTAAACTTTTTAGTGAAAATAGTACCTAGAACCACAAAGCACCACTTGAGGTAATCTGGTCCAGCAACACCAGTGAAAGTCACAAGATCCGGATGACAGCGATGAAGCATGGGTGAGCTACAGGGACCAGGTTAGTACCACTGAAAAGTTACCTTCGAAGGCCAGTGGAAAGATTTCTATCCACGCTGAAGGAGCTACGAGGAGGAGGTTGAGAGCCGGTTGCTGGTGACTACTGGCAATTGCTCTTGGTGTGAAGAGCTGGTCTCACAGGTACTTCGTGTTGGCAGCCATCACGTACTGCAGAGTCTTGTCACGAACGGGTCCGTTCGCGGTCACGAGGAAGACGATCTTCAGTATTTTCACCTGTTCTTCAGGAGGAGTACACTTTCATGCCAGGCAAGGGTTCAAGATCTAGAGAGGCACCTCTTGGGGATCAGGGCTCACTTCAGCAGAAGCTAGCAGGGTCTAGTTACAGGTCCAGGCAAAGCCAGTTGCAGCAGGTCAGCTGGCCAATTGCAGGGAGGACTCTGACGCTTGTTGTGTCCCACTAGCTCACACAGAAAGTTACAGGAGGTCAGCCAACCAACCCATGGAGTCACTCTAAATAGCCCGGGATGGAGGCAAGCAGGTCCAATCTTCCTTCTCACTCAGGCAACAAGGCAGTCCTTTAAGCAGCCGGACAGTGCTTTTGCAGTGGGGCAGTCCTTTTTCTGTAACTTCTACAGTTTTCTGAAGTGTGGGTTCAGAGGTCCTATATTTATACCTGGCGTCTGCCTTTGTGTGTGGGAACTGCCTTGTCCTACCATCATTTCTGGCTTTGGAACGTTGTGAGAAGGTGGTTCTGACGATCAAAGCTGCCTGGATATTTTGCTTTTTTTGAGCTTGTACTGTGGGAGAGCCTCATAAGCTGGGACTCACCCAATGTGAAATCATGATAAAATGAACTGCATGTGGATTTCACCTGTGTCCACCTTGTGGCATAAGGCTGCTGTGCTGCAGCCAGGCTAAGGGGCACTGGACTGGGTACATGTGGACACATGTGCACACAACTGTGCACCTGTGTAAGCACTGTGAGGGAGAGATTCCCGTTGTGCGCAGCCCAGGAGCAGGTACAGATGGAATAGTATGGCAGGAATTATGCAGAGTTGGGTGGTGACATGGAGTAGGCTTTATAATGTGGGGAGACACATGTAAGGGAAAGTCAGTGTGCTTTACTGTTTCACTGTAGGAACACTCCATTACTCTTCTATGGAGACAGAGACCCAATGGGGTAGTTTCAGTTTCCTAGGGCCTACAAATTCCAGACACACATCAAAGTACACTGTAAGTTGTGTAAAAAGAAGTATTCTGCTGAGTTCAAAGCCATATCTGTACTGCTTATGTGTCATCCAAAAATTTCATATTCCTCTGACTCCGCTCATAACCAGAGCTTGGCCGGGTGTGACCCTGCCAGCCTGGATTAATTACCTTCCTCCACAAGCTGTAGCACCAGAGGCCTAGCCTTTCACTGCAAGCATTCACAAGGGTGAAGGTCTTCTCTCCAGGAGGGAGAGATGTGGGTGAAGCTGCAGGTTATCCATCAGCAGCTGTCCTCCGGTGCCAGGCACCAGGCCTGCTCCGGGTTGGGGCCTTGAAGTCAGCAAGGCAGGAAGGAGGCTTTTCAGTGACCATGTGGCATGAGACCCCTGGACGACGCCATCTTGAAGTATCCCAGACGTCTCTGATGAAGGAGAGAGCAGGAGCAGAGAGGTGATGTGTCGCAGCAGGATAGGGCAGAAGTGCGTTCCTGCCAGCCCCCTCCAGGTTCTCTTAGAAGGTCTTGCACAGGAAGAGGAGCTCTCTCTGGGGTGGGAATGTTATGCAAGGTCAATAAGTATTTCCAACAGCTTATGTATATTTGTAAATTGTTGCATAGTATTGAGTAGTTTGTGCGTAATAAATGTACTTTTCCTTTTTATAAAGAAAAGTACAGACTGGACAATCAATTATTGAGTGTTATTTATGCGTACCGGTAAATGGCGATTACTAGCCCACACCACCTCCCTTGAGTAAGTCTTAGACTGCTCTGCAACACTACCCTCTGAAAGTCAGGCACTCCAATGGGGTGTTTGCTTTCCCATTGAAGGAAAAATGTAGACATATTGTTTGTGCAGGCCTCACAATTTATGCCTCATTTCCCAACAAACATTCTTCTCTTTCCCCTGTCAAGGATCGAAACTGTCTGGGAGTGATAAAAGGCAAGCCAGGCCTGGTGCCAGGTTCCTTTGTGTGTGCAGGAGGCACAGCCCTTTGAATTGTAAGTGGGGTTGGGTACAGCACCTCTAAAGTCATCCTGCCAGACTACCTACCCATCCTGGCCACACCTAAGCCCCTTTGTGTGTTAGTGTCTGGAAGCAATACACAAACCCCAACAGTAGACCTCTTCACAGTCATGTGACACAGGACACTGGCAGAAGGCACAGATGTTTGGGACAAGAAAAGGCCAACCTTCTAAAAGTGGCATTTTCAGATTTTGTAACTTAAACTCTGACTTCACCGTTAAAGGGGATTTTAAATTACAATTTGCTTGAGTGCAAGCAGAATATCTATCTGCTCTCATTCTAAAGTTAAACCAAAGGAAATGATGGATGGAGCGTTGACAATACAAGACCTCGGTCCTGGGGTTCTGGGTTCGAGTCTCGGTAATGACGCCAAAACCTCCTGTGATTCTGGGAAAATCACTTAGTCTCCCCATCCTCATGTAACGTAACTGGTGCTATGTAAAGCTCTCTGATACCTGATTCGGTTCGGGTCTAGTTCGCGCTATATAAAACTCTGCAAAAAAAAAAAAAAAGCACTCACCCCCAGTCAACTGATCTGGGTTTAATCCATCACCGTTCTTTAGCCCACTATGCCACCCCAGTTCAGACATGACCATATGCAAATCAGTCTGACCCTGTGCCTCATGGGAACAGTCCAGCCCGAACTGCCAAGCCATGCCTTCCCTGGACCGGAAACAAGCTACCGAGGACCGGTTTCTGGCATTTCAGCTGTCTTCAGCCCGGCTTGCTTGAATCCAGTGGCAAAGTGAGCAAGGGACTCACGTCTGAGCATACCCTGCCAACTTATGGCGAACAAAGAAAAACCAAAGGAAATGATGCCAAACCATGTCTTCCCTGGACCGGAAACAAGCATCCTGGGACCGGTTTCGGATTCATAATCCTCATCAGCCAGGCTATCTTGAATCCAGTGGCCAAATGAGCAAGGGACTCACGTCTGAGCATACCCTGCCAACTTAGGGCGAACAAAGCGAAACAAAAGGGGATGATGGACGATGGATTAAACCCAGATCAGTTGTGAGTGTTTGATTTGCTCAAACGCTCCGTCCATCATCCCCTTTTGTTTCGATTTGTTCACCCTAAGTTGGCAGGGTATGCTCAGATGTGAGTCCCTTGCTCACTTGGCCACTGGATTCAAGATAGCCTGGCTGATGAGGATTATGAATCCAAAACCGGGCCATGTAGTACCATTTACTAGGGGCTCACATGTCAATCAAATGTACAATTCGAGTAGTTGGCAATTATACCATGATCTAGAGAGAGAGCACAAGCACATGTTAACAGGATAGCAGGGAAAGGTGCACAAACTCCTAATGCCAACAAAAACCGGTCCAGCAACAGAAGGCAAATATCTGTGGGTGAGCCTGCAAAAATGGCGGTGTCCAAAAGTCAGCATCAACGATTTAGGCCAAGGTGCATATATCCATCCACAGAAGCCTATTGCCAAAAACTTCTCTCAGTGAAACCCTATTAAACATCACAAAACCATTACCTTATGAAAATGTTTCACCTAGTAGAATTGTTGTTCTTAACATATTACTTTCACTTGTGCTAGAGGTGGCGGCAGCACTGATGGGCACAGGTGGGGTAGCCAAGTGCGTCCTCTAAATTTGTCTCTCAGATTTTAGTTTTTATCGTGAATCTGAAAATGTAAGATCAATAGTTGCTTCTAAGGACAGAAATACTCCCCATCAAATCTGGCAATACAGTGTGGCTGGTTCATAAAGGAATTTATGAGTATGTGGAGTAGAAATACAGGCTAACTATTTCACATATTGATAAATGCCAGTGTAAATCAGCCTGAAGTGTCCAAATCATCATTTGTAAAAAATGAATGAGCGCACAGTCCTTTCTGTTAGAAATAACTGTATATGGATATATTCCCTTAAAATACCAGTGCTCATAAATGGCTTTGTGAACTGGCCATAGCATTTTCAACTGGCTATGTGGCTATATTTGTAATGAGCTTAGGGCCTAATTTACCGGCTATTGTCGTAGGGCAGGTGTCTTGCAGTGCTGCCCTACGCCAATGTAAAAGGGCATGAATGCCCGTATTGATGAAATATGGGGCATTCCTGACCTATCCCCCTGCGCTGGTGCACAGATATGCTACCTGCAGATTGCAGCACACATGGAAAGAGGAAAAAACGAGGGGAAATAAAAATATTTATCCTTGTTGCGTCTGCTCTGGTGAGGCGTAAGGTTTTGACGCTGCCCCAGGTTTATGTTATTAAATAAATCTGGGTCAGAGTCAAAATCCATGCGTGCTGCAGAGGAAATCTCACCATAACGCCCATGGAATGCCACCCTGGCGCAGAGTAAGGCAACGCAGCAACTTGCTTTGCTTTCTCTTACTCCATATCTGAGAGGCATTGAAAAGCCATGCAAAGTGGTATTGCGTGGCCTCATAGATACGAATGAGAGGCTTGCGCCACCAGAGAGTCACAAAACGTGACGCTCTGGCAGCGCAAGCCTTTTATAAATAAGCCCTTTCGTTTTTCTACAACAAGCATAACATCTTTTCCAATGTAACCATTGATCATTAATATGCTGTCAGACAGAATGAAGCTGATTCCAGTATTAGAATGTGGCACTCTCTAATACATTGGTAAATTGTCATAATCCAGTTTTCCTTTTCTCATGTGTTGTGATTCTTTACTGCTGGATCTTAGGGCCAGATGTATGACCATTAAGTTTAGCGAGTCGCAAATTGCGCAAACTTGCAGCTCACAATTTGCGACTCACTAAACTTAATGTACAACATGGTCTCAGACAATGTTTGCGATTCCCAATGGGTTCGCAATTTGCATGCCTCATGAATATTATTGAGGCTGTCGCAATTTGCGACCCCATTGGGAATGGCCAACACTTCCAGGGATGGTGGCCTGCTGGGGTCAGCAGACCACCATGTCTGTGACTGCTTTTTTAATGCAGCCCGTTTTCCTTAAGGAAAACAGGATGAATTAAAAAAATTTAAAATGAAACTTTTCAGTTTCGTTTTTAAGGGCAGGCAGTGGTCCATGGGACCACTGCCTGGTCTTAAAAAAATATTTGCGAACCCATTCACAACGGGTAAGGGGTCCCCTAGGGACCCCCTCCCATTTGCAGTTGGCTTAACACCCTTTTGTAAAGGGTGGTAAACTGCGAGTGTTTTGCAACCACAAATGCGGTTGCAAAACAATCATACATAGGTTTGAGACTCGCTATTAGGAAGGGAAGCCCTTGGCAAACTCCTTCCTATTAGCGAGTCGCTAACCATATTTTGTGAGTCTCTAATAGGTTAGTGACTCACAAAATAGGGTTAGTACATTGGACAGACGTTTTTTGCTGTCGCAAAGGGGCCAAATTCCCTTTGCGACCGCAAAAAACGGTCAAACATCTGCCCCTTAGATCGGTGTTTGTAATGCCTTAGAGTGTTTAGTAATGAAACATCTTGCAGTTTCTGCAATAAGTACTAAATCCAGACAACTATTCAGAGGTGGGACTACCTCTACCATCCCATACTTTGAGAGGAGGAAATCTCACCAGAGGTTTTTCTCCAGTTTCTAATATTCCTCTAGAATTTGGTGAATGTTTCATTATCTCCAAACTCTTATCAAGTCCTTACTATGTTACTTCCACCATACAAGAAACCATGATGTGTAGGTGAAGTGATGAATGACTGAATGACACTTCCACTCTATAAAAGAGCTGATTAAATTGTAGAACTCTACCATGATTTGCAATGGACCAACCCACCAAAGAGTCACTGCATCAAAGTGAGCCTCACACAGACCTGGTACTGTGAGAAAGGGAGACTGATCAAAGATAAGCCTACTTGTGCTACAAGACAATGTCCAAACACTAGAGATCCTAGTGCTATTTTACGTGTGAAGAAAACGTATTGTATGGCTTCAATTGGAAGCTTCGATCATAAAATACTGGATTAAAAGGTTATTATTATCTGTGGTGAGTGATGCAATAACAGTGGGAAACAAAGGTTGCTTCCCTCTGTTTGCTTCTCCAGTGCACCCCACCCTCCTCAAGTCCCCTAGTCATGAATGCAGTGGTGGCTACTTTGGAACAGAAGTGGTAGTGCAGTGCAGGGGGGTAAAAAAAAGAAACAATTACTTACCTGCCATCCACCGCTTCCATCCTCCTCTGTTACTGTCAACTTCCGGCAGTACACAGGCTCCGAGACTCCCCTAAGCCAATCAAAATGCATCTATCAGGCTGGTAATAGCATTACCAGCCTGACAGCAGGGTTGTGATTGGTCTAAGTGGCCTGGATTACCACTTAGACTGTGCTTGGGACTGTTCTTTATGCTAAGTGTACATATTGGTTTGGCTGTGCTAAGTCGGCAGGCCAAACCGTCATGCGCACTTATGGTGCCCAACACTCCTCCTCCCTGCTCCATCACAATAGCTTAGCCCAGCCCCTCCCGCCCCACTCAAGGCTGTCTCAGTGCTGAAAAATAAAATGATAATAACATTGTTTTATTATCTTTTTGGGGAAGGGGAGGGTACTGTAGAGGGTTAACTGAGTGGGGTGCAGGACACCAGGTAGGTATTCTTTTTTGCACTGGGATGGGATTGGAAGTCAGGGGTCCTTGTTATGTATGGCTCCTACCTCTACCTTTCTGCTCCTTATCTGAAATAGGTAGGAGGAGTGGGTGGGCCATCAATAGCATAACAAATATAGAATGGTAAAAGAGAGTCATAGGGATGTTTTTCACCTCAGGGTGTGGAGTGACATCATAGACAAATTGAGTGTTTTCATTGTGGTTTAGATGAGAACCCCATGGTGAAAGAAGTCTCCATTATTCACAGTTACCCATCTATAACTCTTTATTTTCAGTATGGTTTGCTGAGGTAGGCTATTGAACTGAAGAACCATTCCAACTGTTGATGCAAGTGAACCTGGATGAATAAAACTAACCTTAGCCAGATAAAGCTGGAACTGTACAGATTCATTGCCGTCGTAAACTTCAGAGAATTATCGATTCAATTTCTGAGGGGTGCTCACTGCCGTGCAACCTCAGACAGCGAGGCTTGGATTTGTCTACATCAGGCTGCACACAACTGAGCAGACATTATACCCTGAATTTCCAGGTGAAACGCAGGCACTAAAAGCACTACAGGTACTACTCGCCACTACTGAGTGGAAGGGGTTGATAACACCATTATATAACACATCATTATGTGAGAACCCAGAAGTTGGGTCATCTGCCCTCGCTAGATGGAATAGGGTGCTGGAGATGACTCTGTCTGGAGAAGATTGTGAGTCCTGTTGTGTGCTCACAGGTCGGCTCACGGTTAACTGTAATCTTAGAATCATACACTAATTCAACAAATATATTACACGCCTGCGCGGCTTCGTCATTATGGACTGCAGGCGGATTCCCGATGTGTGGGATGTGGGGATGATATGGCCGACTTCTTGCACCTTTCCTGGAGCTGCAAGCCTATTTATGCATTGTGGGTTGGGGTGACACACGCTGTATCACACATGGTACCGGAGGATATGTGATGTAACCCGCAGGTGTGTCAGTTGGGTTTGACTAAAATGCTAAAGCTGTGTAACCAAAAGTTGGTGGCTATTATGATGCTGCTGGCTAAAAGACTGGTAATAACAAAATGGGGTGGGAAGGGACCCCTACGGTTAGGAGATGGCTCAAAGATGTTGTCTATTGTAGAGTACAATTGAACAATTATGAGGAGGAATTGCCTTTTTCTTCCAGGCCCAAGAATATATGGGCTCCGGGTACAGTCTTCCTATTAGAACACCCTGATATGATATAAATGTTCACATTGAGTGCCGCAGCCCGACTGGGTCATGTGAAGATGTCCTGTATCTGCTGAAAGGTGGTGGCAATGGGTGTCAAATAGTCATAACAACCTGTATTGTATTTTTGTACTGCATGAGACTCTGTACTGCATAGGTTGTCACCTTGTTGTGTGTGAGGATTTATTTACTGTTCAGGATTATTTTGATGACAAATGCATGCGATGTATGCTAAAAAACTCAATCGATAAATTAATTTAAAAAAAGATTCAATTTCTGATGTCAGTCAACCAAGAAAAGGGTGGTTATAGCCAAGAACCTCCTTATGTCTCGTCATGCACGGTATTATTATTATTATTATTATGCGTTCTTATATAGCGCTCGATTACCCGTAGGCATCTCGGCGCTTGCCTTGGGAACCCGTCCTGGCTTTTTCCCTGTGAGATACCCGTACTGGGCATCGGGTATCTGCGGGGGTCGGGGACTCCCGCGGCTCCTCTAGAATCTTCAAGGTCGTGGAGAGCTATGATGGTGGAGTCAACAGGTGACCGGGCCATTCCTTCATGCTGGGCCCGCTCTTGCAAGGTCGACCGCCATTTTGAGATTTCGGCAGCCACCGGCGATCGCGGGGTCAAATGAGCAGACGGGCTCCCACCTGCCGGGCGAGGTGTTGCAGCATCGCCATAGTGGATGAACCCTTTTCCGGGTGCGCGGAGCGTCACTGCACCGTAAGAGTGGACGAACCCTTTGCCGGGTGCGAGGTGCGTTGAGGGCGCAGCTGGGGAGCCTCCACCTGAGGAGGTGGGAGAGGCTCGTTCGCGCCGCCTCTCCCTCCCGGTGCACCCCACGGCGCCTCGCTTGACATTTGTTATGGCCGGACCAGGCGATGAGGACGGGGGGGGGTCGGAGGCATGTGCAAGACATCCCCCCCCAGGGTTGTTGCAGCCATTATAAAAGAAAGAAGTGGCGCCTGGCATGTTTTCGGGCCGGGCCTCCGGTGGATGGCGGCCGGACGCTCTTTGCCCTGGCCCCATGAACGGGTTCCTTGGCTCATCCGGTGGGGCAGGCCTTGGCGTGTGGCGCCTCTCCTGGGCCTTTCGTGCAGTGGCCTCTCCGCTCCCAGGCCCTCCATGGATGCTGGTCCAGACTGGGAGAGAGAGGGGGGGTCGGGGACACGGACATTCCCCCCCCTGCAACTCTCCAGGGTGGTCGTAGCAGTCCCCTTGGCCGGGTCCCTTCGGCCTCGGCCTCTCCTCCGGCTACACCCTACGTGATGATGTGTCACTAACTTTGAGGATAATGCATTTGCTAGCCATGAGGGACAAGTGTCAGTTCACAGAATAAACAATAGTCTACAAAGCCTTTCATCAGGTGCTCATTGATTTGGTAGATTTTGTGAGTACTTTCTTCAAAGAATGCTGTGGTCCTCAGAAACATGTCTCCTTGCTCTGCCTCGGTTTATCAGGTGCATGTATGGTAGTCAAATGCTCCAGGTTGAGTGTACGAGGCAACGGAACAGTCTCCCCAGGAAGCATGCATAGGCTAGTCCATGAGTTCAAATACATCAAGAAAAGTTTGAAAACATTTCTTTTTGGGTGTGTTAATTTCCCTCCCTATACTATGCTGCAAAGCACCTAGGGCCACATGTACGACTGTTTCTTTTTGCGAGTTGCTAATTGCGACGTTTTGCAGCTCGCAATTACGAACTCACAAAATACAATGTACCAATGTGTCTCAGACACATTTAGCAATTCCTAATGGGGTCTCAATTGAAATACTTCATCAATATTCATGAGGTAGGTAGTAATTTCCGACCCATTGGGAATCGCTAAAAACACAGGGGTGGTGGCCTGCTGGGGACAGCAGACCACAGTGTCTGTGTTTGCTTTTAAATAAGGAAACCTTTTTTTTAAAATGAAGCCCATTTTCCTTAAAGGAAAATGGGATGCGTTTGAAAGAGAAAAATGAAATGTTTCAGTTCCATTTGTTAAGAGCAGACCTGCTCTTCAAAAACTTTGTCGCAACCATTCCCATTGGGGACCCCTTTCCGTTTGCGACTGACTTACCACCTACTTGAAGTAGGCCGTCAACTGTGTGTGTTTTGCAAATGTTTTGCAACTGCATTCCGGTTGCAAAACATTCATACATCGTCCTGCAACTCGCTATTAGGAAGGGATGCCCTTGGCACGCCCTTTCCTAATACCAACTAGCAAACTTTATTTTAATAGGTTACTGACTCGCAAAATAGGGTTAGTGGATGTCAAAAGGCTATTTAGCATGTGGCCCATGGATACTCTAAGGTTTAGCACTGTCTGAATATATGACTTGGAGATCATTTGCAGTTTGGCAAAGACCATTCTCAGTGAAACTTGGAGTTCCCCATCCCATTTAGAGTGTGGGGATCTCCCAATGCATATGTTCCTTGCCACATAAGGCATGCCAATCTCGAGCAGGGAAAATCAACAGTGAGTGATCTCTAGGTACAGGAAGAAAACTCCCTCCATGTCAGGGCCATTGGTCCCCAGGAGCAAACTTTTACCTTGAGCGTTGTTTCTGAGAAAAACTAAAACAAATGCGGAGCTGACAGCAACAACATGGAGGCCCACCCAGCATTCAGTTTTGACAAAAATGAATCAGCCAAAGTGGCAGAAGCACTTTTGACAAAACGAACACTCTTTAAACGTGGTGTGCAGTGTGCTGCTATGTGGGAAGGGGGAGCCTTCTGCTGCGCCTGGAGAAGGGCTCGCTGCCCACCCAACCAATCAAAAATTAGTGGGAAGATTTACAAGCCCCTTGCGCCACTTTTGCGTTATTTTTTAACATGGGAAAAGTGACGCAAAAGTGGCGCAAGGGGCCTGTCAATCTGCCCCTAGATACTTAGGCTTGGACTTTTCCTCTACCAACTACGATTCGTGAAGGTTGCACAGTTTAAAATATAAAGCAACACATCTTTAAAAGTAGGTTTTCAGGGGTAAACAGTCAAAATATCGACTACAAAATATCGAATGGACATAATATCGAGTTTTAAATATAGAATGGACAAAATATCGAATGGACAGAATATAGACATCACAAATATCGTTTTTAAGGTAAGTAATGTAATATCGAATGGTAAAAATATCGAGGTATATAATATAGGTTATTAAAAATATAGAATTTTTAATATCGAATTTTTTATAGTGTTTTTTATGTTATTATATGTGTGAAAAGTGTGTATTTATGTTATAATTTATTTTAATTAATGAATTTTGTGTTTTTTAATTTTTGCGTAATTTAATTCTGTAGCGGGTTGTGGGTTTATAGGGGAATAGGGTGGGAAGTAATTTAATTATAATTAATTAAATATGTAAATTTGGTTATTGGTATTCATTTTTAATTAATTGTTAATTAATTTATATTTGGTAATTAATTAAATTTTAATTGGCAATTCATTTTAATTAATTGATTAATTGCTAATTATGTTAGTTTTACTAATTTATTTTCTGTAGCGGGTTGTGGGTTTATAGGGGAATTGGGTGGGAAGTAATTTATTTATAATTAATTAAATATGTAAATGTATTTATTGGTATTTATTTAGAATTAATTGTTAATTAATTTTGTATGGGTAATTAATAAAATTTCAATTGCCAATTAATTTTATTTAATTAATTAATTGCTAATTATGTTATTTTTAATAATTTATTTTCTGTAGTGGGTTGTGGGTTTATAGGGGAATTGGGTGGGAAGTAATTTATTTATAATTAATTAAATATGTAAATGTTTTTATTGTTATTTATTTAGAATTAATTGTTAATTAATGTTAAAGGTAATTAATTAAATTTCAATTGCCAATTAATTTGATTTAATTGATTAATTGCTATTTATGTTATTTTTAATAATTTATTTTCTGTAGCGGGTTGTGGGTTTATAGGGGAATAGGGTGGGAAGTAATTTATTTATAATTAATTAAATAAATCGATTTATTTAATTGTATTTAATTTGAATTAATTGTAAATTAATTTTTAAATATTAAATTATTAATTGTTAATTTGTAAATAATTTGTATTCATAGGTAATTAATATTAATACATAATTTTAATTTGTATTTTTAATTGATTAATTATTATTTTATATTAAATTGGTAATTACTTTTAATTAATTTTTTATAGACATTAATTTATATATTTTTAAATAATATATGAAGTATTTACTTTCCCTACTGTTGCACTCTCTGGAGTGGTAATACTCATTTTTACCTCTATTCTATCCAACGCTTTCCCTACTGTTGCACTCACTGGTGTGGGAATAGTAATTTTTACCTATACGCGATCCAACGCTTTCCTCACTGTTGCACCCACTGGAGTGGGAATAGTAATTTTTACCCCTACGCTATCCAACGCTTTCCCTACTGTTGCACCCACTTGAGTGGGAATAGTAATTTTTACCCCTATGCTATCCAACGCTTTCCCTACTGTTGCACCCACTGGAGTAGGAATAGTAATTTTAACCCCTACGCTATCCAACGCTTTCCCTACTGTTGCACTATTTGGAGTGAGAATAGTAATTTTTACCCCTACGCTATCCAACGCTTTCCCCACTGTTGCACCCACTGGAGTGGGAATAGTAATTTTTACCTCTACGCTATCCAACGCTTTCCCTACTGTTGCACTCACTGGAGTGGGAATAGTAATTTTTACCCCTACGCTAACCAACGCTTTCTCTACTGTTGCACCCACTGGAGTGGGAATAGTAATTTTAACCCCTACGCTATCCAACGCTTTCCCTACTGTTGCACTATTTGGAGTGGGAATAGTAATTTTTACCCCTACGCTATCCAACACTTTCCCTACTGTTGCACTCTTTGGAGTTGGAATAGTAATTTTTACCCCTACGCTATCCAACGCTTTCCCTACTGTTGCACCCACTGGAGTGGGAATAGTAATTTTTGCCCCTACGCTATCCAACGCTTTCCCTACTGTTGTACTCACTGGAGTGGGAATAGTAATTTTGATCCCTACGCTATCCAACGCTTTCCCTACTGTTGCACTCTCTGGAGTGGGAATAGTAATTTTTACACTTCTGCTATCGTACGGTAATAATATTGGATATTATTTAATTATATTATGTTACTATATATATATGTTTTAACAAATATGATTGTAATTTTTTTATATAACTTTCATTAATTATTTGATTATTATAAGTTAATTTAAGTATTTTTAAGTATATTTTAGTAATACATTTTTAATATTAATTTAATTTAACACTGTTTTTATTAAAGTCGATATTTTTATAAACTATATTTTTGTAAACGATATTTTTAACTCGATATTTTTGTACTTACCTGTTTGTAGATACAAACTCGATATTCTGTCAACGATATTTTTGCTAGTCGATATTATGTCTCTCGATATTATGTCAGTGATCCGTTTTCAGGATATGACTGGGACAAAAATCTAATTTTGTTAAAGAGTTGCCTGGTAAAAAAAAAGGTTTTCTATGAAAATTATGCTGAAAAAAGTGTAGCTTATATTTTTAACTACAGCTGAATTTGCCGAAATTTGCTACATTTGCCTGCTTTCCGAGACATTAGAAATGCAATTATAATTAGTCTGCTGCCCAACATATTAGTTAGCGTTCTGTCTTTTCACGTACTGGTGTTCTGATAATATTTACTTTTTTATATTTCATCGATTTAATGTGATGGTAAATGTCTATCTAGCAATCTAGAATGATTTTCTCTACAATGCACAATCTTTAATCCTGGTGTCTGTTATTGTTTCCAAAGATATCGTTATTTTTAAGAGCATGGTTTCACAGCTCAGCAAGAAGAATGATGTTCTCAGTGCAGTTCTCACTATAAACATCTTTCCGTTCTGTTTTTCCAGTGGCGGCATTTACAGAACTGGGGTGGCAGGGCGGGGTGGAGGGGAGGTGGGATGAGAAAAAAGAACACCGCCGCCTCTCCTCCGTCCTCTTCAATTCCCGGAAGCACGCAGGCTCCCAGACTATTCTCAGTCAATCACGACACTGCTGTCACCAGCATGACAGTAGTGGTTGGTCTGAGCGGCATGGTTCGGCTCTCAGACAAAGAGTGGGAACCTGTGCATGTTCTTCACCCAGGCTGTTCAATACAGCCGGGTGGAGAACATGCTAAGTGCGCATGTTTGTTTGCCTGGGTCAAGACGGCTGGCCAAACCGCCATGCACACTTAATTGCACCACCCACTCACCCCCCTGCTGGCTGTGATGACAGCCCAGCCCCGCCCTGCCCGCCCCAAATTGGGCTCTATATGGAAAATTAAAATGTTATTACGATTGTATTTTCATTGTGCACTGCTCAGAGCAGTGGGGCGATGCTCCTCTGCCTTAGCGGAGGAGCCGCCACTGCGTTTTTCTTCTACTGCAATAAAATATGAATATTAGCAAATCTGGAAAAATCTTACAATAGACTAATCAGCAGGAATCATGTTTGACATCTGCAAATCATTCATTGCTCATATGAATTTCATGCGAATATCACACTTTTCAAGAAATTAAAGCATTAAGCATTTTGAACACTACTAGCAAGGCTGAGGCATCCAAGCATTAAAGCTTGAGTGTCCAATATTTTACTACACAGGCTGTATCCATACAGATTTTCGGGATTACTACTGACTATGTAAATGAGTGACTCTTGGAAGCTTAGTATTTCCCTTTATTCCTTTTGCCTAGTCAGAAAAGCCAGCATCTGGCTCGGTGACCAAGATTTAACACCTAGTTATTAAGGAACATGCAGACGTACATGGAGACAGAATGTTTCAATATGGCCACTCTAATGCCTCTCTGATGTATTCTCAGCCTTTTTGTACAGCATGACAAAAATCCTTTACAAAACAGAAAGCAAGTAGTTGGTAGAAATTGACTGACTCCAAAGTAAAAGGTATAACTCCTTAATATAATGCATGTAAGTGCAATGATGTACAAGAAATGTACATCAAAGTTTGAAATTGATCTATTCATCTTATTCAGTTATGCCCGATAATTATCTGAAGTGGCATGTCTCTTAAGATAGCTCCACTGAAAAAACCTGACATTTTAGACACCTCACCTGCATCATGTCAAGTCATCTTTGATGCCTTCTTGGCAGCTCTGCGGGGATGAAAGATGTGAACTCTCAGGAGTGCTGGGAAGCAGAATGAAGAGTTTGAAATGAGTGAACATTGAAGAATGGCATGGGTCATAAGGCGAGAAGCTGGGTTACAGAAAAAAACAACATAACTCTTGTTAGAAATTGGATTACTGGTTGGCAGGGGTGTGAGCCCTGGTGAAGCAGCAACCACAATCCTAGTCTGGGTAAGGCACGCCCCCCTGGTAGCTTAGCACAGAGCAGTCAGGCTTAAGTTAAAAGCAATGTGTTAAGTGTGCAACAGTTCAAATAGTGAAAACACCGCACAAAAAGATCACACACCAGGTTAGGAAAATATGCAAAATGTAATAAATAAAACAAGACCAAAATGGCCAAAACTCAATCAGTAGAACTGAAGTTATGATTTTTTTAAGAATAAACTGTAAAATTGCCCCTAACAGCATGTAAAACTTAAAGTACCTCTCCAACTTTTTAATGACACTGCACCTTGCCCTTGGGGCTGGCCAGGTCCTACCTTGGAGGTGACTTGTATTTCTTTAAAAAGGAATGTTTGGACCTGGCAAACAGTTTACTATGCCAGGTCGAAATGGCAGGTTAAAACTGCACAAACAAGGGAGAAGCCAAGCTCGCGTCCGCGATGGCCGCGTTTTAGCTCGGCTCCGTTCGCTTTCCTGTTTGGAACGTCTATCCTGTGTTTTATCCTGCCCCGGGAAGTATTCTTTGATAGACTATGGAACTAAGACATTTCGCTGGCACTTACCGTCTGATCCGTCTGTTCATGGGTGCCGCGGATCCTGAGCTGCGCCCTTGTTCGCTTCGGGGCCTCCGGAGCGTGCGGGCCTGAAACTCCTCGGCGGCGCCCGGGCGGGGCGAAGCGCTGTGGCCGGCCCTTGGTGGCGGTGTGGGCTCGGTCGGAGAGAGGCCGATGTGCAATTAGACTGGTTACGGCTCTCCGGGCCTGGTCCGGCGGTCCTGCGGCCTGGTGTTGGGGCGCTGCCTTCCATGGACGGGGTTGACCGTGTATGTGGCTCGTCTCCCCTTTGATCTCCTGTCCGGCCATTTTGAGTCCCTCCGCCCGGACTCGGAGAACGGAGCCGGTGGCGTTGGGGAGCCGGCGACCCTCCTTCTTCTGGTGGCCCGCCTTCCTGCTCTGGGGGTGCCTCTGCTGGTGGTCGGCTGTATCCTGTTTGCCCCGCTTATGGCCGGACGGGGGTCGGAGATTGCCGCGGCCCCGCCGGGCTTCCAAGATGGTGGCCGGCTCCCTGTCTCTCAACCTGGCCGAGACTGGCGATGCTGGTCCGCCGCATGGCACGTTTGCGGAATACCGTAAAGGTGAGCCTACGCTTGGCGACATTCTCGCCACCTTGCGCTCCTGGAGTGCTCCCATGGCCGCACCTATCACTGATCTGGAGGAGGATCATTTTGCCGGGCCTGCTGGGCCCTCCCCGGTGTGTGCGGCTTCATCGCTGCTGTGTGCTGCTGGAACTTTCCTGGAGGTCGTGGGCCCGGCGGCTGCCGCTTGTGTGGATGTACGGATGCCCGCTGCCCTCAATCATCCTGTGCTCCCCCCTGTGCAGGGGGTCCGCCGGCCGGGTCCCGTCCGGACCGGTCTCGTTGGATCTCCCATTCCCTTTTTGCCTCGAATGGCCGAACGAAGATCCTGTGGTTGCTCCGCCGGGTCGACTTTCCTCCTATTGTCGGCGGAACTGTGCCTGCATTGCCTGAGGTGGTTGCTGTCCTTTCCTGTTCATCCGGGTCGCAATCGATATGATTTGTGTGGATTGACGATTGGACTCCCTGTTATTCGCCTCTGGTTCCTCATGATCTGGTTCCTTGTGCGTTGGACGACTACAGCTTGGGATAGACAAGGACAGGGTTGAGATGAACTTGCCTCGGTGGACTATTATCTTGCGGTATGGTCGGATGATCCGTTTGTGACTGTATGACTATGTTCGATTCTCCTTCATGTTCCTGGAGCTTATCCTTGTACTTACTATCTTCCTGTGGGCTCTGAGTATGTTCGGACGGGGGGGTGGGAGCTGATGGTTTTGATTCTGTGGCTCCTCTCCCGTGGTTATTTCCCTATTTTCCCTTCTTCATTTTGTCTTTGTGGTTCTTTCTTTACTTTTACCTCTTCTATATTTCGGGTTCTGGTTAGGGCGACAGGCACGCTGCTGGGAGGTAGGCCATAGCCTTCTGCAGGGGTGCAGGGTGGGGTGTGCGGGGTGGGGGGGGTCTGTCATTTTGTTATTTCCCCCCTTTTTTCCTTTTTTGGTTCTATGGCTCTTATGTATCCCCCTTTTTCGGGACGCGGTGTCGGCATGTGGCCCCCTGGGGTGTTCCTTGGCTTGCATGGGCCTTCGGGTCTCCCTGCCGTCACGGTTTACTACGCATCCATTACTCCTGTTGCCACTGGTTCCATGTGCCGGTCTATTTTGAGTGCTTCGTTAGCCATGGGGCACATGCCGTGATGCTGCGTTCTTTCTTTCCCCCTTTTTTTTCCCGAAGTCCCTTCCCTTTTTCCCCCTTCCCCCCCTTTTTTCCTTCCCTCTCCTGGGTTGTTGTAGCGGAGGGCTCTTTGTTTTGCAAGACTATTTTCAGTTCTGTGTATCATTGTGTGTTCTTGTAGTGGTGGGTGGGTGCTGGGCAGCGGTTGCAATTGCTTATTACTGTGGGACTCTCGTTCTGCCTTTGCCGAAATGTACCTGTTCTTTTTGAATTTTCCTGTGTTCTGTGCTTCTGCTTGCTCGCGGCCCGCAACGGCCCTCTGGACTTTAATGATTGCCATTATTCTGCTATACCCTTTCTTCTATTATAAAATCAACCTTCTCTCATCCTGCTTGTTGTGGTTGCTCGGTAGCTTTTCGCCTTTGCTTCCCGTTTGGATTGCTGTGATATCCTGCTGGAGCTTCTGTACTGCACAATGTGTTTCTATAAGTGTGGTGGCCGGCCCGATGGGTTGTAGGCCCGTATTTGTGAGCACTTTCTGCATAATAAAGGTTTAAAAAAAAAAAAAAACTGCACAAACAGCTCAGCAATGGAAGGTCTGAGACATGTTTAAAGGGCTACTTAAGTGGGTGGCACACACAGTGCTGCAGTCCCACTGGCAGCATTTAATTTACAGGCCCTGGGCACACGAGGTACTACTTTACTTGGGCCTTATAAGTACATTAAATATGCTAATTGAGTATAAGCTAATTCTACCATTTCTTGAGAGAGCACAAGCACCTTATCACTGGTCAGCAGTGGTAAATTGCACAGAGTCCTAAGGCAAACAAAAATGAATCCAGCAAAAGTAAGAAGATAAAGGCAAAATGTATCAGGGTGGCCCTGTAGAGAGGGCAAGGCTCAGCAAATTGAAATATGCCTTTTTAATAGCTTCAAGTCTGATCTTTCCCCCTCACACACTAAAGTATTTGATGGCAGCAGATTTTAAAAATTATTAATTGCAACATTTATTTGGAGAATCATCAGGCTTTCACAGTCTTCTTTAATTCTAGGATAAAAAAAACTCATAAGCTATATCCCTTAATGTTTAATATCCATGGGTTTCTGTGAGAAAGTAATCCATTGTGCCCTGATCACCCCCAAATTTCTATTAATACTGGTGGTAACTGAAGCTGAATGTGTCCTCTGCTAACCAGACTCAGGGCCAGTGCTCTCTGCAAAAGGTATATGGTAATTAGGTGTATTTACCACTTGTATGACAACCTACCTGTGAGCCTCTAGTATATAGTAAGGAATGTAGGTTTAGAGGCCCAGCAGATTCAGTGCACTTACGTGTGCACTGCTGTCTATCCTGCTCTCATTTTCAAGGCAGCCTAATCAAATTACATGCAAATTCGACTGGAAATAAAATTACTTCCAAAGTCTTTATCTACCCTATTTTTATATATAAGTCACCCCTAAGGTCTCTCCTAGGTGCACAGGGTTAGGGTGCCGTGCAACTATAAGCAGGGGTGTTATAACATAGGTTTTATATGCCTTGGTGAGAGAAAAAAATGGCAATTTTGTTTTTCCCCATTGTAGCACATTGGCTTCATAGGCTTACATTGCAAAACATTAATGAAGTATATCTATTGATAGAAGTGAGCTAAAATATACTTTAGAGTATTAAAATTGTAGTTAGAATAAATTCAACAACTTGCCAAAGTTAGATTTATTATAACTATCACAGAAAAGAAGTGATAGAGCTTTTTTTTCTGATGAACTAAAATCCAACCTTCCTACCGTCTCTCCTGATTGGCCAACCTTAGGCAAGCTGAGCCAAACTGCTCTGATGAGGTGTGAAGTGGCATGCATAGTGACAAAGGACATCTGGTGGGAGCAGACCTGCAAGCTGCAGAGTGAAAGGCGGGAAGGGGGCTTGGTCGCCAAACTGGTCTTCAAAGAGGGAATGACAGTTAGGACAAGACATAGGCTCACCCCCACAACCTGCACCCCCAGCCAGACAGGTGCCCCAGTAATTGAATTAACAGAGGGACTGGTCGGGGAGCATTAGGGAAACTTTGCCACACCAGTGGGTTGGCTTAGCCAGATTTCAATGTCCATGAGAGAGTTTCCCTGTTTTGGATTTTAGAGAATAGTGCTCTCTGGGACAAACCACACTTTGGAGGAAGTGGTCATACCTGAGGGTGGCACTCTGCTGCCCATTGGTCAGAGGTGCCCCTGTTGCTTGTCACTCAAGAACAATGAAAGCTATCCAGCAACTTAGATCCCTGCCTGAAAATACATAAAGACAATGGACTGCCCTGTTGGGACTGTGGCCTGCACCAAGAGAACCACTCTCCGTATGACTGCAACTGCTGCACACTTTGGGAACTACCACTCTAAGGAATTTGCCTTCCTTTGACAAGTGAAGGCGTGGACTCCCTGAAAGCAGCAGGTTAAAAGAGCTCCACCTGCATCATCTCCAGCAAGAAGACATCGAGAGAAAAAGCTAAAAAAAAAAGTGACTAAGTTTGAAGGCAAAAACTTGACCGGGCCCTATGACTAAGTGTATCTGGCCTGCGCTCCTTCGCAGTGAGCCTGAAACTTTGTCTTTGTCCTGGTGAAGTGTGACCAGATGACTCAAAGTGGTGCTTTGGGCTTTTAGTCACTAGAAAGTGTTTATTCTTTAAAAATGTATATCTCTGGTTCCCTACATTGGATCTTTGTCATTCTGGTGTTGTTCTAATCATACAAATATGTTCTACTTTTATAAATTGGTGTTGGTGTTTTATTGTGCGTTGTGTCTTACTTATTTAATGTACTGTTGTTTTTAATGCCTTACACACTTGTCTCCTAAGTTGAGCCTGCCTACCTGCAGCTAGCTACCAAGGGTTGAGCATGGGAATAATTTATTGAGACCTTGACTGGACCTAAAATTGTGTCTGTGGCCCTATTACTAGGGGTAGGTACCTAATTACACCTACTAATAAACCACATTCCAAGAGTACCGTTCTGGACCACAGTTACTTTTAAGTAGTAATGATCCTACACAAAGGCATAGACGATGCTATGTGAGCAACTTAGCCATAGATGGGAGAATGCTTAATGGATGGATCTGATATACAAGTGGGTGCAAAGGTTGGTGTGCCAGAAAAGCAACATAGGCCCAGTTACGGGTACTAGACATCGCCACAAAATCTGCTCAATTTAGGTCAAAACATGGCAATAATATGTCTGCACACAAATATTATTGTATGTGTACTTGGGACACTACATTTGATTGTACTAACACTTTTAAAAGGAAGGTTTAGCCTTATAATGTTTACATTTCAAACATTAAAGCTATACTTTTATATTTGTATTTACAACATGGGATGCAGTGCAGTGTCACCACTGTGGCTGCAGCAAATTTACTATGTGGCATCCATGCACATTATTAAAGACCTATTTGGTTTCTCTTTGGCCTTGAAAAACCTAAGAAGGGTATTCTTGTGACATATGACTAACAGGCAAAAATATACGTCGATAGTGCATATGTTTATTTATGTGTCTTAACAATGGCTTTTTCCAAAGTTTCCATATGTTGGCTGTTTCCACTTCCGAGGCTTTGCTTCCCAGATAGTCCCAGTAATGAGTGCCTCTTGAATCTCCCTCCAGGCTGGGAATGGCATGAGGAGACATTCATATGCCACATACCTGAGCTTTCCCCAAGACAATACAAAAGTGTTTCAGAGTTTTGGCCTCCCCTGTGTTTGACAGCCATCCGTTAAAATCAGAGCAGCGTGTCACTGATCAAGGGCCTGCTCAGACAGTGGATTGACAGTTCTCATTCCCTTTGCTTCTTCCAACCTCCTAAGAGGGAGTGTTTGTCACTGCTCAAAATCAGGCTCTCACAAAGAGGATCATGCCTTCTGTTGTGGCATCTTGAAGTGAAAAAGAACCTACCCCAGAGAATGCCTTTAAACCTGTAGGGTTCCATAGACATATAGCTGCTTTAAACCCTTCCCTGCTCATGATGGAACCACGCCGTCATGAGCCACGGGTGGCGTGTGCTCATGATGGCGTGGTTCCCTCATGCTGCAGCCGCTCCGCCCACGCTGCACTGATTCCCCACCTGTGCAGGCGAATTAGTGAGTGGGCGGAGTCGTGACGGAACAACGCCGTCATGAGCACAGCTCGCCCGTGGCTCATGACGGCGTGGTTCCGACATGAGCATGGCAGCACCATGCTGCCCCACGCCCCCCCAGCGCCACGCTGGAATTACCACCGCGGCCAAGGGGTTAATCCATGCAGGTAGAGAAAAGGAATACCCAGACGTGACTTTGATGCTGATAGAGCTGCAAGTGTCAGACTTTGGTCAGTAAGAAGAAATAATTGTAGACAAGGATCCTTTAAACTATCTTGAAAAGTAAAAGAATAATGCCCAACAGGATAGATTTTACCTTTGGCCACAGGGACTGGACCATATTGTTGAGAAAGGCAGGTAATGATTTACAAGAATTGTCCTAGGACTTGTTCAGTGAATTTAGCTAACCAATGGTAGGTCCACCTGCTTAAATTCCTCCCAAATTATTGCTGCTTGGATTTATGGGGAGAAGAAGACGAAGACTGCCTGTTGGTAAAGTGCCAGCTATCTGGGAAAGGACTTCTTGCCACTGAAATTCTGACTCTAAAGGCTACTTTCAGGGAAACGCTAACTAACAAATTGCTGGCTCCAGGAAAAGATGGTCCAGGATCTGAATAGGAGTGTTTGCCTTCTGCTGATTGCCTTTCCTAAAGTTAGTGAGAGTAGAGAGTATATTAATCAGAAAGAGTTCAATATTCCTGGAGGAACCAGTGAAACGAATTGGAACTTTGGCTGTAATCCTCTTTCATATTGAGGAAACCCTTTTACCCTTCAGCCCGTGGTCTGGTGTCCCTGAAGGGAAATAGCCTTTATAACGCGGCTGTAACCACACAATACCATTACCACACATCCTTACAACGCATTAGTCTTTACAATGCATGTCTTTACCACGCATATACCTTTTATATTTTTTTATTTATTTATAATATGGGTTTTAAGTAGTGTTACATGTTATGTGAAGGCGTGAGTTATAGTTACCTTAGGGCATGAGTTGTAGTTATATAAATTGTTCTCACTATAACAGCTGAATTTCTATGGTTTTGTGCGCTTAAAATCTGAACCTAACTATAAAGTCCCAGTAGCCTTTAGTATTTTCTTGAAAATAAACAGCTGTGTCCCAGGGGTGGGTACCCCAGGACATAGCTGTAACTGCCCCTGAAGGATAGTGGACACCAGGGCCAAGTATGGCTCCTGGACGGGGAACACCCAGCCCCGCTCCTTTGTAGTTTATGGGCCAGTCCCGGGGAGGTGGTGCTCCCCTCCCACTTTTAAAATGGTATTTTGGCCTCGGGGAGGTGGTGGTCCCCTGGGCATAAAAACGGTAAGAAGACAAAATATCGAAGTCAAAATATAGAATGGACAAAATATCGAATGGACAGAATATAGTGGTGAAAAATATGGAATTGAAGGTAAGTAATTTAATATCGAATAGTAATTTTTATCCCTACGCTATCCAAAGCTTTCCCTACTGTTGCACACTCTGGAGTGGGAATAGTAATTTTTACCCCTACCCTATCCAATGCTTTCCCTACTGTTGCACTCACTGGAGTGGTAATAGTAAATGTTATATTTATTATTTCATTAATTTTAAATTACTTTTAAGACATTTAAAAAAAATCGATATTTTGACTAAATATATTTTTTTAAACTATATTTTTGATTCGATATTTTTGTACTTACCTGTTTGTGGATACGAATTCGATATTTGTGCATTCTATATTTTTTCTTCTATATTTTGGTAATTCTATATTTGTGAATTCGATATTATGTCAGTTATCCCATAAAAACACCCAAGGAGGGGGTTCCGTGCGCCCCCTCCTTTTAATTTTATGTAAGCCCACATGCCCCCAGGACCTGGCCCACCCGGGGGCTATGATCTAAACAAGCACGGGAGCCCACGCTTTTTTTTTTTTGTTGCCATAAACTTCGCAAATTTGCAGCAAATAATTTTTTTCAGAAACTTTTGCTGTGGCAAGGTTCCAGGGGAGCCCAAAACCAAGGCTTAGGAGTCAGGGCATTTATACCCTGCCCCCTTTTCTTTTTCTGTAAGTTTTGTTTGGGACTTGGCTGAAGCCGAGTCCCAAGATGGCTGCCAACACTTCCTGGTTGCAGTGTTGGCAGCCAATCAGAGCTCTGAATTTCCCTACACAAGCTCGTCATTTATCATGCTTATTCGCGAAGGACGCACAGCCCTAGATATCACTATTTTGATTCACTTAAATTTCTCAACTTCTACTGAACTGGTTTACACCAAATAACTGAAAGCAGGATCTGCGTAACCAAAATGTACCTTCCTGCTAAATTTGCTTCAATTCGGTCCAATGGTTTGTACTGAAGGCTCGACTAAAGGTCCTATTGGAATTAACATGGGAAACACAATTTTTTGGACCCCCCCTTGTCCCAGCCCCCACTTCACAAATTACCCCAACACTTTCCGTGAAGAACAAGATTTACCCGGGAACTTTCTTTGGAAAGTTCTTGAAGATTCGTCAAACAGCGGCAAAGATATAGGCAAGTCAAAAAATGCTTTTCCTATGGAAACATGGTCCTTACAATATAGTATTTTCTTGCTTAGACATCCTGTGTGCCTCTGCTGGTTTGCGGATTGACTGTCTGGCTTTGGAGTGACAGGGGCTGAGAATGTATTCTCTCAGACAGCCACTGGGGGTGCGGGGCGTTTATGAGTGTCCTGCCTTTCCTGAATGAGGCAGAACTGGTCTGAATAGACCTTGGCTGCAGTTAGAGTAGGGGGATGAGATTTCCTTGCACCTGAATATGCCTGGTCTGCCTTACACAGTTCTGTCTACACCTCCTGCTGGTAAGCTGGTCCAGAGAGAACAGAACTGTTTTTGACTGAGCACAGAGCCTCTCTGCCACCAGAAAACAAAGGAAAATGCTGTATAAATATTGGGGCCTAGACCCCAGACCTTCAGATTACTTCTGGAATTCAAGAGGAACATTTGCTAAGGAGAAGAGCTGGAGAAACTGAAGGAGAAATACTGCAGTTTTGCTGTGTGCTGTCTGGGGTTGGCCTGCAGTCGCTGTTTCTGCCAAGGTAAGGACAAGGACTTTGCTGTGTGCTGCGTCACCTGCTTGAGGAAGATCTCAAAGGCTTGAAGTAGAGCTTGCCTCCTGTTCTGAAGTGTCATGGACACAAATTCTTCACCCACAGCTACCCTGAACTTCCCTGCTGGGAGTTCTGACCTGCCAAGAGTTGCCTCGGGCTGTTCTGGGCCTCTGAAAGTTGTTCCTGCTGTTGGCAGCTGGGAAAATAATGCTACGATGAGAAGCACGACGCATATGCATCTGTTTCCGATGCATTGCCGAAGAAACCGACACAGCGGCAGGAGAAATCACCGCATGCTGCACTGAGTGCACCGATCCACGAAGTCTGAGATCACCGCACTGATTCCGACCAGGCCCTGCTGTGCGGCTGCAAGAACCAACGCATCTTGCAACCATGGCTGGAGAAACCAACGCAGCGCTGTTGCCACTGCCGCATCAAGAAGCGAGGCATCCCGATCCTCACGCATTGCACCGGGGAGCCAAGTCTACAAGGACACCGGGCAGCAGTTAGAAACTGATGCATCACCTTCCCTTCACTAAGGGACCGGCGCATCACCTCCCCTGCGTGGCAGTAAGGAACCGACTCATCAGCTCCCCTGGAGTACGGAACCAACGCTTCACCTTCCATGTGCGTAAGGAACCGACGCATCACCATCCCTGCATGTAAGGAACCAACACATCACCTTCCCTGCGGCTGTTCTTGCTTTTGATTTTAACACATCCAAGGTATTTTTAAAGTTGAAACTGTTGCATCTATAGTTTGCTATGGACAGAAATGTTTCTACCGTTTAAAAGTCATATTTTGATTACTGTATTGTGGATTTTTATTGTTTCGGTCTTGTTTGGTTTCGATAAAGATTACTTATTTTTCTAAACTGGTGTGGTGTCCATTTGTAGTGTTTTCACTGTATTACTGTATGTGTGCATACATTCTTTACACACTACCTCTGAGATAAGCCTGTCTGCTTGTGCCAAGCTATCAAGGGGGTGAGCAGGGGTTATTTTAGAAGTGAATCCCTCTTACCCTGATTTGGAAGAAGAAGGTGCAAACCATACCAACTAGAGACCCCCATTTCTAACTATATATACATATATATATATATATTGAGTGATCAAGGCGGCAGGAGCCCGTCGAAACGCGTCTAAGCAGAAACTGAAGTAAGGAATAAACACGTTTGAATTTAAACTCACGGAGTCAGCGCCTTCTTTAATCAGAAGATTGGTTTGGTAAAAAAAAAAAATATATATATATATATATATATATATATATATATGCTCCAAGGTTCCCACCTGTTGGAGACGCACTCTGACATCCACACACACATATATATAGGTAGGTAGGTGGGTGGGTGGATGGATGGATGGATGGATGGATGGATAGATGGATAGATAGATAGATAGATAGATAGATAGATAGATAGATAGATAGATAGATAGATAGATAGATAGATAGATAGATAGATAGATAGATAGATAGATAGATAGATAGATAGATAGATAATCAAGAATCACATTTCCCCGACAATCCAGGAAAGGAGATCACACTCCAGGTCAAAATTCAATATGCAATATTTATTCCACCAAAATCAGTCGGCACAGAAAAATGAAGCATGCGTGTTCCTTTTTCTATACTGACTGATTTTGGTGGAATAAATATTGCACATTGAATGCTGACTTGGAGGGCTGTCCTTTCCTGGATTGTCAGGGTCATTGTGTTCTTGATACATTTCAGCAAGCCCTGCTGGCTACCTGCACCACCGCCAGTTTCTAGTTGAAGGAGCGCCCAAAGGAGGGAGAGCTTGCAAGAAGATATATAGATATATATACTCCTTTACAGCGTTCACATCTCGAACCACCAATGCCGCGGCACAGATCCTCATTATCCGGAGGTATTTGTTCAATTTCTATTTTAGTGTGCGAGCACCAAACGTTTCCATGACACAGAATAATTAAAAGTGAAACAACAAACGTGTTTCAGCTGACGCCTTCAACTGGGTATATATATGTATAAAGGCTTTATGCTTAACTGCGAAATGCTCACATTTAAATTTATGTTGTAAAGGCATGCAGAGTAAAGGTATATGCTGACCCAATTCAGGAAGGATCTCAAGACCTGGCGCTTCGACTGAACGCCAGCGCCCAAACGGATCAGCAGCTCCCTTTCCCCTTTCCCCTCGCCCCCAGAGCCTTGAGACTCCCCCAGATGAGAAGCAGCGCTTTACAGACCCTGATTGATTGATTGAGTGATTGATTGATAAACTTTTGCATCATAAAGTCATGCATTGTAAAGATGTATGCGTTATTAAGCCTGCATTGTAAAGGCATGCATGGTAATGGCAATGCTGGTTCCGTCATACACCCTTCCCTGAAGGTTTGGGAATTTATGTTGCACCAGGGAAGAAGGGTCCTGATGATCTGGACATGCGTTTTGACTTCTATGACCTAAACATAGGACCTGATTCACAAAGGTGAATATATACTGATGTATATTTATTTATGTGTATATTCACCCCTACACCTAGGAGTAATGCTCTAATATTTTGCCATTCACCATTTCGGAGTGTAGACGTACATCTTGTGGTAGATTTCCGTGGAAACATAATAAATTAATTATTTTAAATGTATAGATATCTTTTCAAATATAATTTGTTTTTCAAAAATAATAAAAAAATACTCACCCTCAGTAACATTTAAATTTTATTAAAAGTCATGTATTTCATTATTTTAAGCAAGTTTGAATCAATAGATTTCCACTGGAGTATGCTGCAGTACAAGTGATTGGCCATGTGGTGTACTTGACCTACTTCTTGGCAGGGCTAGAGCCTGTTGTGGCACTTTTAGAGTTGTAGTAAAAAAAGTGTTTTTTGTGAATTGTAATCATCTTACTCTTTTGTTGCATTGTTTTTTGTATTCGCCTGTCCCTTCAAAATCCTTTCTTACATCTCTTTACGACCCTCACCTTTTCTAGTAATTATTCACCATATTTACACCACTTACCTTGGTCTCTACCACATTTACTACTAAATTGCAAGCCAATGTGTGTGTGTGTGTATGTGAAATCTCAGAGGCAGGGGCCTCTGGCCATATATTTAAGAATTGTATTTTGTAGTCCCTAAGTTATACGATTGTTGTGCTACCTTACATACTACTAAATACAGTGTACGAATCAGGCCCCATAGCCGTGTGCTTCATCTGAGGTAATCTGTGCTATAACGGAAAACACGTATCCAAAAATAATTCCTTTGTTCCTTAAATTAGAGTGGTTAGGACACAGCCATTGATGCCCAATACAAATGCACTGATGCCCCCTAGTGGTTGTTTATAGGAAGTAATATCAATGTTTCGCTATTTCTGATTGTTTACTTTTATAGACTGTTCCAAATGCAACAAGTATAGGCAAAAGCCAATAGGTCTGGATTGTGCAGCCATCCTTATGGCAATTCTTGTTTTGTCAAGATTTAAAAAAAAAAACTGTATTGTTTGAGATTAATCCATGTTCTCATCAGTCTAAAAAATAATTGCTACAGGCAAAAAAAATGTTGGGTCTCAAAATAACCACACATTGCCACAGTACTCCCTGGCACTGTAGAGAACTACTTTGAGTGTGAATGCGTTCCTTATGACAAGCAGTAACTCATACTGAATTTAGCCAAAGGCTGCTTAAGTGGGCTGATACATTGCCCCTTAATGCATGTTACAGTGGGTGGAAGAAAAATGTAAGTGACACCAACCAGACTAATTGTTGGACTTGGCCCTTTTTGCAGGGTCATCCATAAACTTTTTGCCTTTCTCCCTGCCTTATTTCTGACATGGTGTTGGTGGTTTTATTATTATTATTATTTAGCATTTGTACGGCGCGGCGAATCATCCCCAGGGGATCTCTCGGCGCCCGGCAGAACAGAGAGACAGGCACACTAGACGGCCTAGGCTCCTAAAACATCCAGGATTTTAGGCTCTTTTTGAAGTGTCAGGGAGGTACAGCCACGTAGTGAGTCCGGTAACCTGTTCCAATGGAAGGGGGCTAGATGAGAAAAAGCCCGTCCACCCATTCTCACTTTCTTGATTTTACAGGGGGCTAAAAGATTTTGGTTGCTGGATCTTAGTTGACGCCCCGGCACATATGCTCTTACCTTCTTTTTTAAGTAGACCGGACCCAGGCCATGCCTTGCCTTAAACACCAAGATCAAACGTTTGAAGACTGCTCTCTTCTTCACAGGCAGCCAATGTAGGGACTGCAGCAGAGGACGGGATGGAGTACGTCTAGGTTTATTCAAAACCATTCTGGCTGCCGTGTTCTGCAGTACCTGGAGCCTAGAGAACAATTCTTCTCTGGCTCCAACTAGTAGGGAGCTTCCTGTCTCCAGTGTAAAGTGTGGCGCTCTCTATGTTACATTTGGTGAGATTGGCCTGCCCTCCCATAGGAATGCATTGGGGATTCCCTGATCAGTGTGTCAGTGGTAATTCCTGATATGGGAGGAGCAGCGTGGTCGAGTTTAGTATGTATGGAATTGTAATAATAAATGCTGCGCAATGGTGTGCGCAGATTTATTATGGCTATTTGGGAAATACCACTTTTAGAAGTTGGCATTTCGGTGTGCAATATGTCTGCCTGCCTGATGTGAATTGCAAGTCTGGCTTTTGAGTGACAGGGGCTGGGAGGTGTGTGGGCTCCAAGAGGGGCAGGGTGAGTCAGCACTAGGCTGAATGGGACATCTGCGTTGGGAATAGTGGGAGGAGTAATCCCCTGACTCTGAATAGGACTGTGCCCAGACTGTACAATGCTGGCTCCACCCCCTGTGGTGTGTCTGATCACCTGGCCCCCACCTGACAAAGTGGAAGAGGAACTTGGAAAAGTGCTCCAATTCCCCCCTGAAACAGTTGCATCTGGTTCCCCAAGCACTACACAGAAGACAAAGAAGGGAAGTGATATAAATGTAGGGGCTGTGACCCCATGTTAATGGTTTTGTGCTGGTGCTGTTAGTCACCTTGCTGGGGCGTGCTGCTGCTGGGGCCCAGGAGGAATCGCCATGAGGGCTTGCCTCCCTGGGCACTGCCTTGCCCCCTTGATCTCAGGACCTTTTAGGACCTCTTGCGCCTTGTGAGCGCTTTATTTATTTGCCAAAGAAAAGGAGCACGAGGGCTCTGCAGCGCTGTGCTGCGATCTTTTCAGAGGGCATCCCGACGTGGGGATTCCCACTAATGGAGGGGAGAGAAGCGGGAGCCCACTTCACATTTTGCCTGCTTGGCGGGAGCCTACCCCGCATTATGGTGCCTTTGTGGTGGGAGCCCACCCCGCATTTGTGCTTTATGTATGGCGGGTGCCCACCCCTCCCTCTGTTCACTAAGAAAATCACTGCCGCTGCCCGGGGAAAAGGAGCGCCGAAGGAGGAAGTCGGACAACCTTGCCTGGACGTGGGCAGGTCCTGCTGTGGAAACAGGAAGTCACCTTAGGCAGCAGCGGGGCTCCCTTGAGCTGGTGGGAGCCCCGGGTGAGGAGCGTGGAAGGCAGCGTGGTGAGCAGGGCTCCCGTGATCAGGAGAGAGCCCCACTTGCTGCAGAGTCCTCGTGGAGTGGGGGCTTCCCAGATGCAGCCAGCCGAGCTGGCCCCCGCCGTACTGGAGGGGAGAAGAGGAGGCGGAGTCTGCAAGTGGCAGCCCGGTGAGTGGGGCTGCCGCCTGTCCTGGAGGAGTCCTGCCTAGAGAGTGCCCGGTGAGCATGGCTTCTCCATAGTTGATGCCGCTGAGGCACAGCGAGTGCCAGTCTTTGTGTGGTCATACAACTGCACTGCAATGGCGGGCAGCTGCATTACGGGGGCACATTTGTTCTTGGGGCACCAGGAGGGGGCCCGGAGGGCACCGAGGTGCCTGGGCCTGTCTTTTCTCTTCCCAGCTGCGCCGCACAAGAGGGGGCAGCTGCAACGATTGGGCACAGTTTATTAAGAGGGCACAGTGAGTGCCCGTGTTAATTCCTTAGGGGGCATTTTGTGGTAGAGTCCCTGAGTGGGACAGAGGAGGCACAGTGGTGCCAGGGCTGATTCTTTTTTTCCAGCTGCACTGCGCCACCATGGGCAGCTGCGAAGATGGCGCACATTTGTTGATAGAGCCCCAGTGGGGGCCCTGAAGGCACAGTAAGTGCCATGCCTACTGTGATGATCACTGCTGCACGGCAATTAGCGGCAGCTGCTACGTTTAGGCCAGAGCATTTGGAGGAGTCCCAGTGGGGACCCAGGAGGCCCAGTGGTGCCAGGGCAATTGCGCATGTGGATTCTGCTGCATTGGCAGCCGCCCTGAGATTATGGACATAGGGCATTTGAACCCTCTGAGAAGGCCAGTTGGCCATGGGGACGGTGTGAGGTTTGTAGGGGGCCTCGCCCTAATGTTATTTATGTGGTGCTAGGAAATGTGATTTATACACTGTGGTTTATGCACTAATGGTATTTATGTTTAGGAGATTATTCCCTAATATAAGGTTACTGCATAATGTGTTTATGCTTGTGAGGTTATGGTCTAATGCGTTTCGGCTGGCGCAGAATTTATTTTACGCCTAATGTGATGCTGCTTGCGTAATATGATTTATGTTGCTGGAGATGATTCCGACTACAGTATTTTGCCAGTAGTTACTGGTTGTGTTCTACATTTATTATTGGTTCTACATTTATTATGTGTACTTGTGATGGTTCTGACAGTGACCCAATTGGCACTGTCATGTGTATATAATCCCCCTGTAAATACTGCCTAGTGCCAGTTGGCACAGTGTATATTGTGTGATTACGATTCTAATGTGTTTGTAATAATACAAAGGCTATTTTTGATATAACCTTGTGTGGAGTTCCTTTTGTGGTGTGCCTAGTGTGTTGCTGCTGTGTGTGTGTGTTGCGCAAATGCTTTACACATTGCATCTGGGATAAGCCTGACTGCTCGTGCCAAGCTACCAAGGGGGTGAACAGGGGTTATCTTGAGCGTGTAACTCGCTTGCCCTGACTAGAGTGGTGGTTTCTGCCTGGCTTAGGCGCAAGCCCTAGCCAACCAGATATCCCATTTCTAACACTAAGAAAGAATGAAACAAAGAAAGAAAGAAAGAAAAAGAAAGAAGGAAAGAAAAAGAAAGAAAGAGGATACCTAATGCAGGTACAAATTAACAAAATCTAGTATTCTGAGAAATAGCAGCAGTCAGAAAAGCAAAACAGTCCAAAAGGAATTAACAACAGCATTAGCAGGAGACGGGATCTGATAAAGATGGAATGTGTATCAAAAGCATCTTGCTATCACACCAAACAAACACAAAAGCAACACGGAAGTAATTATAAAGTAAAAACAAACATACAGGCACCCTGGGGGACGAGCTTTTGCGTGGATGTGTTCCTCTTGAGAACAAAATGCAACAACTCAAAGTTAACCAGTGGCTTAAGCAGGCTGGACCACTGCTCCATTCTGTATGCTGTAGTGGGCGGAAGCAAAATGTGAGTGGCACACCAACAGACCAATGGATGAAGAAATGGCTGAAAGCCCCTATATGTAAGTATATTATACATTTTTCAGTAAAATCGAAAGGTCTTGAATAACACTAGACCTAAAAGCAGGAACACACTTTAATACTGAGAGTGTGTGAATCTGAACTTCTACGGGTTAATTTTTGTAAAGGTCATGAACTTTGCGAAGGTTCCAGATGCAGCGTTTTCTGCGTGAAATGCACACGCCTCTAAATGCTTTTTTCAGGGCCTTATGTGTCAATTGTCCTGCAAAAAGCAGGCTTTCCAGGTACTTTCAATAGAGATTCTGCTTTGGCTACAGTTTTTTTTCTTGCCCACTGCTATTTATATTGTTTGATTATATATTGTGCCCTGTGACTCACTCAATTAAATTATAGGGGATTCTCGTATTTTTTTTTATGTTCTCGTTTATTCATTGAACATCCAGAATCCCTGAATCTCAATGTCTGTTGATTGCGCTAAAAATACAGGTGAATGGAATAAAAGACTATTATGTATGCCAGCGTCACTGTGGGCCTCTACCCAGTGCGCTCGTGGGAGCGCTCGAAATTGAATGAGTTCTTGTCACAAAAGCCTCTTTTTGCTATTTTAGATCTCTTTGTTATTATGGGTGACTCATCTTTTCCTGCCTGTATGTATGATGTGTTGTATCTTAAGTTTGTATTATTAATTTAGCAAATAAAGCTGGTTAGCATCTATGAAGCCTTTTCCCTGAGTCCTGGAGCAGATAGTGAGTACAAGGCTTTCTTCATAGTTGTCTCTATCTTTTAGGAGAACAGCCATAACAACGCGGGGATTACCCCGCACTGCCATTACAACGCGGGGATTACAACGAAAGTCGTTACAACAACTTTCGCTGGAGGGCGCTGTTGGATAGGGAATAGTTTAATTTTCTATCCAACACCTTCCCTACTGTCAACGTGGGCTGGAGTTGGACTAGAAAATTTAACTATTCCACTATCCAGCGCTCTCCAGCGAAAGTCGTTGTACCGACTTTCGTTGTAATCCACGCGTTGTAATGGCATGCGGGGTAAAAGCCCGCGTTGTATTGACATACAACCATCTTTTACCACTGTGCCCCCATGCCACAGATATAACACTTTCTAAGTGGATTACTAAATTACTTTTATATGTCTTTGACTCTCTCAAGGTAGTGAGGTCGAGTAGTCAAATCTTACTCCAGCAGACAGAAGAATTTTAAATTTAGATACATTGTCACACAGTAGCCACATGAAACTAAGTCAATATCCAGAAACATCTATTGATTGTAGAAAAAAATACACAGGGGAGCGAGTGGAGGAGCATTGCCTCACTTAAAAGCCCCAGAGATGAAAAATAAAATGCTAATCTATTACCATTTTCTTTTTCATCCTCCCATCCTGAACCGAGTGTCAGGACGGGGCGGGCATGCTGAGTGGCAGCAGGTAGGAGTGGTGTGCTGAGGGCTGCCTGTGCACTGTTTACAGTGCGCATGTCTATTTGGTCGGATGACATGCAGCGGCCAGCCAGACCTGGGTACTTTAAATCCTTCGACCCAGCTGTCTTTGACAGCTGAGTTGAGAGAAAGTGTGCATCTCCAGTGCGCTGGGGAGCACAGAGAGAGGCTGATCCCTCCAATCGGGTCACTATTGTCATGTAGGTAAACAGCATGTGAGCAGCACCAGGATTGGTCAAATGGAGTGTGTTGGTGCCTGCAGTTGATGAAAGAAGAGGTCCAGAATGGAGGACATGTTCGGAAGTGTTTATTTTTTAATTTCATTTGTGCACCCACCTACCCTCCCAGAGCCACCCCTCCGTAGAGATGCCAGTGCCACTGAAAAGAATATATTGGTAAAATTCAGCATTGGCTACCAAACCGCCGAAGGGCCACAGGTTCTGCCTCTGCCCATTCTGCAGTCCCTTGCCAGTTGTAGTAGGAATTCCTCTCCAGCATGCTGGGGTATTTTTGACAAAAGTGCTTCTGCTAGTTCAGCACAAGCACTTTCCTCAACACTAAAATGCGGGTGGGCCATCATGTCACACTTGGCAATCCATTTTACACGGCAGACAGAACCCCCACCAGGTGTATTTTTTTCATCCAAAATAAAAAGCTGCTGTTCCAGCCAAGCTTAGAGATTTTTTTACCACTGCCAAGGGCCATTTCTGAATCTTTCTTCCTGTATCTGCTGTGTCCTGCAACGGCGTGTTCCGGCACAATGTATAATACGTCCCCTGGTGATTACATTTTGACATTGTACTGCAAGTATTTGTGCTAAGAGCCCTTATTGTATCCATAGTTATGTGCCTCTACCTAAGTGTAGAGTTCCCTTGCTCTATACAATTTGTTTTGAAGCACACTAGCATCATTAAATTAGCCAAGACAGAGCTATACAAAACCCAAAATAAATAAACAAATAAATGAGGAGCTGAATGTAGATTCCCTAAAACTTCCAGAAGTACATATGTTATGTGGAAAGGAAAGCTACCGGAAGAATGTCCCATTAGCAAAGGGACCATGGAGGTGAACCCCCATCCTGTGCTGCAATCACCATGTCCTTCAGAAGGACACCCTTGATATAGAACGTGTACACCTAGCCAGGAAACACAAGCACTCCACATGTGGCACATACACATGACTTAAATCGCCACCTACAGATGGGGAGAGTGAAACCCCAACTACGGTACGTTGGATAGTTTTTAAATGGAGAGGGTTGTTACACTCCTAGCACCAGTACTGATAAACTATTCCTAGAATATTTTCTGTTAGCCTCTCCATAGAGTAGCGAGGTGGGAGTACTCACTCACTACCATGGGGAAGGATGTACATTTGGTGCACACCAAGTCCCGCAGCAATGGTAAGTAAAGTATTGTCCCCCAAGCTCTGGCACTGAACTGCACTACTAGCCAGATGTGAGCATGTGGGAAGTCAAAATGTCATCACCCACAGTGCCTGAAAGCCGATGGCAATGACGTGGGCTGTACCATTGTTCCGTTCTGATTTCTGTGGGGGGTGGAAACAAATTGTAAAGCACGAAAGGGGGAAGAGGGCTGACAAATGGATGGAGAGCACCCCTGTATGCTGGGCCGGTCCTAGAACTCCTGGGGCCCCGGGCGAACGGGAAGATGTGAGGCCCCTCTAATTTGCATGTAACTTCCGGTCGCAGCCGGCATGACTCGTGGGTGGAGGATCTTGCGGGAGTTCAGGAGGAGGGGAACAGGAAGCAGGCAGCCTCCCTCACCTCCCCTAATCCAATCACAATGCTGAAATGGCAGCGTTGTGATTGATCAGGACGCCGACCAGCCAGGCGCCTATGGGGAGGCCATTTTCTCCATGTAGACTGCATTGTAGTCTACATAGAGAAAGGCCAGAGTTGCATTACTGGTTTGGTCAAACAGTCAGCGCACTTAGCAGTTGGGAAGGCACTCCTCCCCTGCCCTAAAGCAGACCTGCCCGCTGTAGTAAATGTCCTCTCCACTGTTCTCCTCTGGATAGACTGTACTATGATATCTGTGACATCATAGAATGCCTGGGTGTCCCTCTGGCTCAAGTGCCTCTCTATAACTTACTGTGGCAGTTGGTCATCTGAGGCTGAGCTGCTAACAGCTGGCTCCTGGTGGGGTCTACTCTTGTACTTGTTATCTTGGAAGGAACTTACAATAAAGGATCTTACATACACAGTGGACTGTGCATCTTCCTTTACTACATTTTGGTGACGTTTTTAAGAGGATGAACCTACGTGTGGGCTAAAGAAACTTCTACAAGGAAAACAACTTAACTCATTTTGGAAGTGCTTCTACAAGAAAAAGAACTAAAGACATTTTAGCGTAAAGGTAATGCCCAGCTGACCCCACCAGTGTCCTGTTTCATCTTGGACAGCCTGCACCTGGGCGTTTGTTTGTGAAGGATTTAATTACTGTGAAAGTAATCTTTGTCATCTTACTGTCTTCTGGATTGTCTCCAGCAACAAAAGCGCTTGGAACTCAGCTGGCTTGATCACCCTTCTGTGCTTCTTTCACTTTTAAGCCTTGACAGTTCGCAGTAGGGACATTGTTGTTTTTTTCACAAGAGCATTTGGTGTGCCTACTTTCATGCTTTTGCCCAGCATTAGCACTTTCCTTCACAACTGCTACCGAGTATACTCTTTGACGAGTGGAATATTTTGACGTTTACGCTAAAGTTTCCAATGTTGGCTTATCTTTAATGACTGACTTTTTGAGAAGCGTCACCTCTGGACAATTGATACACACGTCAGGTAGGCTGGTGTCTGTGCCTGCGTGTTCATGGCTGCGTGTTTCTATGTGATTTGAGATATTTTACTGTCTAATATTGGATGTTCACGCAGTTTCTGTGACACAACAGTTTAAACGCTACATTTGAAACTGTCCACGAGCCTCCCTCCGCGCGCATACCCTTCACACGCGCAGCCCTACCTGTCTCGCACCGCATCCAACAGTTGTGACGTCTTCCCCACTGTTCTGTCGACGCTTTCTCAGCACGTCTTTGCCGTGAACCATCCTTATGGTGCAAAATGTAACAGAAGGGGGGAGAGAGAGGGTCAGTGGATTCGATCTCCCTGTACGTATACATAAACAAAGTGGAATCCACTCAAGGTAGTGATCCCAAAAGTGATGGGGAGACACACAGTGTTGTTTAAATGCCCCTCACACACCAACAGGCCCCTTGGTGTCATGCTTCATCATCGGGGCCTTCGCGCCCCTCTACGGGATGCGGCGTGCTACGACTAGCGAGTGCGCAGGAGCACTTGGAAGTGAACTATGTGTGGGGGTGTGTGTGTATATATAACCAAAGTGTGAGTGAGGTGAGGTGAAAAAAGTGAAAAAGTTAAAAAATACCTGGCACGTGGGAGAAAAACAAAATTTTATTAGTCCCCGGCTGGTATTGTTAAAAAAGTGCAGAGCGTGGTTGGGTAGATACGAGTTAAGGTATCTGGAACCACTGTGAAAGTGTCAACATGTTTCGGAGGGCACAGCCTCCTTCTTCAGGACGAGGGTTATGCACTTTCCCTCACCTTACTCACATGTAAAATGTAAAAGTGTTTAATTAAAAATTACCACAATGTGTAATGTTCCTAACAATGTTATTTTGGTGTTAGTGAATGTCGTTGCGCCCAGTTGGCGAGAGAACCTGTAAAGAGAAATGCATACTTGAATACATACCAACAGATTCATTGAAAAAGAAGGAACAAGCCTTCTCAAAAATTCACGTGGTCAAACCTAAAAATACTGGGACCTTTGTGATGAAAAAGACACACTAAAGTACATCACTGTACTGACACACACAAATACATACAAAACACAAAAATACTCTCAACTCTGATGGAAAAAGAGAGCAGCTGGTCAATAAGAGAAAGTCTTACTTGGAGTCCTAATATGTGAGACCTCATGAGCCTAAGCGTATATTGGGGATCCCTCCTTCCTGCTCAGAAAGACCTAAAAAAACATTGGTAATCCGGGTTCAGTTGGAAAAAGGGAAAGTGTGGAGTTTACCATAACTATGGAGAAAGAAACATCTGTCTACTATCACCCATTAACTCACGGTTACTGCATGTGCCATTCGCCTGCCTTCCCTCAACGCGGCTCCGATGAAGTGAGCCTCTCTAGGGAAACCGCCCTTTAAATATACCATCCCTCATGATAATTAGTATTGGCTAATTGATTAATGAGAGTCGGTATATGCCCAAATATAGCGGACGCCATCGCCGATGATCCGGTACTGCGCTCCCGCGGTACACTATCTGCACGCATGCGCAGAAAGCCTGTCTTCTGCGCATGCGCGGTCAGGGAAGCGATCGCGCATGCCTCGAGAAGGAAAACGCCACGCTTGCTGGGAGGCGATGTCTCCGCTGCAATAGAATGCCTGTCTTCTGCGCATGCGCGGTCAGAGAAGCGATCGCGCATGCCTCAAAATGGAAACACCACGCTCGCTGGGAGGCGCTGTCTCCACTGTTGTTAACTAGCTCCAACATGGAAAAAACGGGGCCAAGGGTCTAATATTAAATGTATATTATGCAATAAGATGGGACAGGCTTATGTTTATCCTTTAGTTTTAGAAAAACGGAGTGAGTTGGCTATACAGCACTGATGGATCAGGAGTGCTATGCTGGGTGGTCACAATACAGAACACATAGCTGGTGACAATAGGAAGGCTAAGGAACCAACGAGATGTTATTAGGAACAGTTCATAGGCCTAAAAAACGCCTAGGAGGTTATGTTCTGTTCAAACACAGTTTATCTCAAGAGGTTCCACGGGATTGAATCATTCAGCCCCGTGACGTCAGTACCCAACCTGAACACCCACCGCTGTTCCTTTTCCAAAAGGCCCACCTCTGAAGGTAATTGTTCAATGACTGTCCACTGCAGTTCATTCACGCAGTGTTGATGTTCAATGAAATGGGTAGACATTTTGGTGGTGAGTCTCCCACGAAGAATGATCAAACGAGACTCCAGGGCCTACATGGTCACTACCCATGTGGTAACTGTAACAACTGCCACCTCACTAAAAAAAGCCTAAACTTAACTTTCTCAAATGGGACACAGTGGGAGCAACGTAAGTTTACAAATTGCAACAGCAAGAATGTTGTATATTTAATCTCGTGCCCCTGTGGAAAAGAATACGTTGGTATGACAACAAGACCTGTCAAAACAAGAATCAACGAACACAAAAGTAACATTAGGTGTAAGAGACTCACCACCAAAATGTCTACCCATTTCATTGAACATCAACACTGCGTGAATGAACTGCAGTGGACAGTCATTGAACAATTACCTTCAGAGGTGGGCCTTTTGGAAAAGGAACAGCGGTGGGTGTTCAGGTTGGGTACTGACGTCACGGGGCTGAATGATTCAATCCCGTGGAACCTCTTGAGATAAACTGTGTTTGAACAGAACATAACCTCCTAGGCGTTTTTTAGGCCTATGAACTGTTCCTAATAACATCTCGTTGGTTCCTTAGCCTTCCTATTGTCACCAGCTATGTGTTCTGTATTGTGACCACCCAGCATAGCACTCCTGATCCATCAGTGCTGTATAGCCAACTCACTCCGTTTTTCTAAAACTAAAGGATAAACATAAGCCTGTCCCATCTTATTGCATAATATACATTTAATATTAGACCCTTGGCCCCGTTTTTTCCATGTTGGAGCTAGTTAACAACAGTGGAGACAGCGCCTCCCAGCGAGCGTGGTGTTTCCATTTTGAGGCATGCGCGATCGCTTCTCTGACCGCGCATGCGCAGAAGACAGGCATTCTATTGCAGCGGAGACATCGCCTCCCAGCAAGCGTGGCGTTTTCCTTCTCGAGGCATGCGCGATCGCTTCCCTGACCGCGCATGCGCAGAAGACAGGCTTTCTGCGCATGCGTGCAGATAGTGTACCGCGGGAGCGCAGTACCGGATCATCGGCGATGGCGTCCGCTATATTTGGGCATATACCGACTCTCATTAATCAATTAGCCAATACTAATTATCATGAGGGATGGTATATTTAAAGGGCGGTTTCCCTAGAGAGGCTCACTTCATCGGAGCCGCGTTGAGGGAAGGCAGGCGAATGGCACATGCAGTAACCGTGAGTTAATGGGTGATAGTAGACAGATGTTTCTTTCTCCATAGTTATGGTAAACTCCACACTTTCCCTTTTTCCAACTGAACCCGGATTACCAATGTTTTTTTAGGTCTTTCTGAGCAGGAAGGAGGGATCCCCAATATACGCTTAGGCTCATGAGGTCTCACATATTAGGACTCCAAGTAAGACTTTCTCTTATTGACCAGCTGCTCTCTTTTTCCATCAGAGTTGAGAGTATTTTTGTGTTTTGTATGTATTTGTGTGTGTCAGAACAGTGATGTACTTTAGTGTGTCTTTTTCATCACAAAGGTCCCAGTATTTTTAGGTTTGACCACGTGAATTTTTGAGAAGGCTTGTTCCTTCTTTTTCAATGAATCTGTTGGTATGTATTCAAGTATGCATTTCTCTTTACAGGTTCTCTCGCCAACTGGGCGCAACGACATTCACTAACACCAAAATAACATTGTTAGGAACATTACACATTGTGGTAATTTTTAATTAAACACTTTTACATTTTACATGTGAGTAAGGTGAGGGAAAGTGCATAACCCTCGTCCTGAAGAAGGAGGCTGTGCCCTCCGAAACATGTTGACACTTTCACAGTGGTTCCAGATACCTTAACTCGTATCTACCCAACCACGCTCTGCACTTTTTTAACAATACCAGCCGGGGACTAATAAAATTTTGTTTTTCTCCCACGTGCCAGGTATTTTTTAACTTTTTCACTTTTTTCACCTCACCTCACTCACACTTTGGTTATATATACACACACACCCCCACACATAGTTCACTTCCAAGTGCTCCTGCGCACTCGCTAGTCGTAGCACGCCGCATCCCGTAGAGGGGCGCGAAGGCCCCGATGATGAAGCATGACACCAAGGGGCCTGTTGGTGTGTGAGGGGCATTTAAACAACACTGTGTGTCTCCCCATCACTTTTGGGACCATCCTTATGGTGTACACTATCTAGGGGATGTTGTTGTTTTGAGTTCCAAGGGGGCGTATCCTTTGTTGTGCTCTTATTGGGTGTCGTTGTGCATTTGTGGGTAGTCAACGCCCCATTTCACTTCCCAGGTTTACTATCCTGTGGTGTACCCTACTTAGGGGAGGTGGTGTATTTGTGAGTAGTCAGTGCCCATTTCTGTTTCCAGGTTCATTATCCTGCGGTGTACCCTACTTAGGGGAAGTTGTGTTTTAGGTAGGTGGTGTATTTGTGGGTAGTCAATGCCCATTTCCCAGGTTTACTATCCTGCGGTGTACCCTGCTTAGGGGAAGTTGTGTTTTAGGTGGCTGGTGTATTTGTGGGTAGTCAATGCCCCTTTTCAGTTCCCAGGTTCACTATCCTGCGGTGTACCCTACTTAGGGGAGGTTGTATTTTAGTGGGTAGTTAATGCCCGTTTCTGTTCCCAGGTTGACTATCCTGTGGTGTACCCTACCTAGGGGAAGTTGTGATTTTGAAGGGTTAGTACCCTGTATTGTTTTGGTGGAGATTGTTAAATTTCGTTTCTTTTTTACACTCTGCTTCTGTCAAAGTCTACCTGCCTGGGATTCGTGGCCAAGGGTTTCATGTCAGTGGGACTTTGTAAGAAGTTTTATCATATTTTTCTTTGTCAGCATGTTTTGTAAAGGGTCTGTGTCTACGCTCGCCTTTGTTTATCAGGGCGCTGGTGTACCTCTTTTGTGAGCGTGACCACCTTTCTTTGCTACTTTGGTTCTCTTTCATCTAAACCATTCTTTTACCCTAAAGGAAGGGGATGTGGCATATAGTAGCATTTAGTTGTTTTTGTTCATTTAAAATCTAGCATGTCATTGTATTTCTGTTCATGCTAATGATATCTCATGCAGTACTTGTTGCCTGTAAAGTACTTTGCTGATTGTTTCTTTATTCTGTTCGTATTCCATAAGGGAAGAGGATGTGTAGTAAATGTCCTCTCCACTGTTCTCCTCTGGATAGACTGTACTATGATATCTGTGACATCATAGAATGCCTGGGTGTCCCTCTGGCTCAAGTGCCTCTCTATAACTTACTGTGGCAGTTGGTCATCTGAGGCTGAGCTGCTAACAGCTGGCTCCTGGTGGGGTCTACTCTTGTACTTGTTATCTTGGAAGGAACTTACAATAAAGGATCTTACATACACAGTGGACTGTGCATCTTCCTTTACTACACCCGCCCCCAACCAAACACTCATGCTTTCTCGCAGTGCTAGAAGTAGAAACATAAAACGGTTGTTTTAGCATTTTGTGTTTCTGCTTTTGCGAGAAAGTAGTGGGGCGATGCTCCTCCGCCCTAGTGGAGGTCCCGCCCTCATTAAAATCACAAGAAGTGACATCACAGAAAGTGACATCGCAGGACTATTGATCCTATTTGGCATCACTGAAGAGACCTAACATGGATATCAGTAACATGGACAAAAAGCTAAATATACAAATGAAATAAGTCCATATATTTTAAAACTGTTAAATGGATTACATGTGTCTCATTAGATGGAAAAGCTAGGTGCAGGTCCCACAAATATGTATATTATTTACTCCTCGTTAACTGATTGCTTCCAGATGAGTGCATGATCCACTTTCCAGTTCTGCCTCATAAAGGGGGGAGATCCTGTTGAGGTAATGAGGGGCGGGATCATTCAAAATATAAACATACACAAGAGAAAACCTCTCTCACCATGGATACAATTGCACATTTCAAAAGGCTCCCTTATCTTTCTGTGCCATTAATGTGCTACCTTAGGATGACATTAATACTTCGTAATTTGTTTTAACGTAAGTCCTCTCACCAGAATCCCACACTCCCATGCTAAAAGATGTAGGACAATCTTTTTTGTGTGTGTGCTCTTTACTTGCCAGAATTATGTTAAGTGCAAAAACACAACACCTATAGTACAAAATTACAAGACCGCATTGCAAACAAATAAAGATTGTACATAAACAAAAAAGACTTGGAACAACCTAGACCACTGCTAAATCATACATGGACTTGAAGTTATGCTACAGATTATAGGGGATGTCAAATCAACGTTTTTGATTTGGTGTTAGAACTGTTGCAAGTAGATGTGGCCAGCTGTAGCGCTGGTGGAGCCCTGTGCGACAATGTTGGTGCCCCCAATGACTTGCTCTGCCTCCGATTCCCTCACTATCACCCATTAACAGTGCCCCTCAAGTCTCCATAACTACACTCTCTCTCAGATGCATTTAATTTGATTAACAGCACCACTGATACCAGTTTAGAGTGTGAGAGAACTTTATATCACACATTGCACAGAGACAATCAATCATACATGTGTAAATCACAATAGGTAATGTTACATAAGACAAAGGACTTGGAGTCACATGACAATCATACTAGTAGGCAGTATAGTTTAATAGTGATTGATCTGGAGAAACACAAACTCTGAATTTAGAACGTAATACCATGGTTGGGGGTTCTTTTTAATAACCAGAATTGATTTCTGCTCAAATGAACCCTTTTTGCAACATTATGTTAATCAAAGACTGGGGAAAAACCATAACAATATAATTTATACCTTGCAGTTGGCATGCAGCTCTAGTTGACAGTTAATAGCTCATTGTTCTATGTTAGGATTTTGACTTCTAAACTGCAAGTAACAAAAGGATCTCTCTGACAAAAGCAGTAACCCACTGGCCTATTTACATTATGTGGACTTACTGATCTGCATGGTACATGTTCTTTGCAGCAAGCACATTAACCCTCTGCGCGACCTTTCCACAAGTCAAAACTTCCAATTGACAAACCTCCATCTCTCTCTAGTAAGTACATTGATCACCAGAGTTTCATGACATTTTTATTGTCGCCGAAATTTGCTGGAGGCCAGGAAGGAGGCAGCAAGTGCTTTTAGAAACATAATATACTCGCAAACATGACCCAAAGTCAGCGCTCAGTGCGATCTCACCAGTTTCACCACCCTAGAGCCTCCCTGCTCTTCAGTCCTGTGACCTCAATGACAGGGTCACTGTTGCTCTAGGGTGTGCTGCTTCGTAGGCCTGCCCAAAAGACTTGTGGTGAGCTTCAATAGGGGTTGTGGTAGACAGGCCTTCAAGGTTAACCCACACTTGCCACTGCTAGGGTTCACCTGCTGGTGCTAAGACATCAGGCCTTCTAAATGTCTTGCGGGTCCCTCCAAGGTCTAGCATGGAAATGTGCTCTCTCAATAGAGTGGTCTGTTGGACTGGTCATGAAGGCTGAACCTGGTTCCCCAGTTCCAAATTTTGCAGCTCTGACCATAGTGCCACATCTTCTCCCCCACTGAACACCATACTACCCCACTGAGAGAAACTCGCGCTGCCTTCAAGTACAACCCAATTGCGCCCCACTACAAACACCTGGAGGCGACTCAATTCAAATTACGCACTAGACAAGAGCAATATGCTGCCTAAAAAAAGTGACAACATTCTGGAAGAAGCAAACACTCATAAGGAATGTAAGATTAATTAAAGCATGTGAAATGTAAGTAGGAACAACATGGTTACCTTAACGCTTTTGCACATATTATTCAGAAATCAATGAGTGCTTTTGCATGAAAAGTTATGGCCATGACTACAGAGCCAGAACAGACCTGCTTCAATGCCCATTGCTTATATCCTTACAAAACAAAAGCAATATGGTTTAAAAAGACCACATTCATGAAATACAGAGCAGCGGTATGCATTTTATTCTCTAGTCTGTCCATCAAGCAGGTATTGCAGTACTCCGAGAAAGACAAGAAAACAAAAGTAGCGCTTGCTTCACTGGCACTCTGTGGAGTGGCACTAATGTGTTTTGGATGTGAATAAAATCAATCTGGCCCCTTTTTGACTCACTCTGTCTTGCTTTAGTTATTTTTTTTACATTTTGAACCTTTTATTTCTTCAAACCCAAGGCTGCACTTTGGAAGTGAAAAATGTCACAAAAAAGATGACCTTTCCAGCAAAAAAGTTTTTCTTTTTTGGATTCATTTCACAGGGGAACAAGTAAAGAAAAGGAAAAGAAAGAGGGAGTAATGGCTACAAGGCCAAGGGAAGGGGGCCCCCACACCCTGACCTTGCAGCTTGCTCTAGTGTTTCGAAGTGTTTCGAAGCCCAGGGAAAGAGGGCCCCCTCCCCATGGCCTTCGAAGCAGTAACAAGGCATTTCTTAAAACACTGCCCTAGCAGCAGTTGATCTGACTGCTCCCTCCTCCCCTCACCCACCTCTCCTCACCTGTGTCTGGCTGGTCCTGTAAACAAAGGGGCCTTCTGTCACCTAGCAACAAAATGCGGGAATGGCCGGTACTTAATAGAGGTGCTGCCGGCCCCTGACACTGTGAGCCATAATTGCTGGCCTGGCTGCTGTGCCTTTCCGCCTCCACCCCTGCGCCCCCAGGAATGCCACCACACGGTCAACTCCAGACGTCTTGCATGTGTATTGTAATTGTGTGGGGAGGGGGCCCTGTTGGATCAGGTGGGCAATCTGTGAAAGTGTTTAATTTCACAGTGGAGCAGGGTGGACCCCTGCCTTTCACCTGAGCGTGAGGCCCTGGGCAGCTGCCCATGCTGCCCTTGCCTAGCACCGGCCCTGCCTGTATGCATCTATTCATGTCTCTAAGCCATACTTTAAAAAGAGAGTGCAAAGTCACTTCTTAGCAGATCATCAAATATTTTTTGCTTGAAGCAGAGCAGTCTAATAACAGCTCTGTTGATATGTAAGCCATTTGCCCCATGGAGTAACCCCACGTTCTCTAAATAAATACACTGGTAATGGAAACAAACTATGGGCATCTACGCTGGTCCCTTGTTTATTTGCAGATTCCATTCTGTACCCTTTCCTCACCCCTTCACGGCAAATACTGGGCTCTTATAGGCTAAGGATGGGACAAGAGGGAATCTCTGTGATGTCAAGAGGTGCCAAAGGGTGTGTGGGGTTGTTTCTGCCATCCTTGCAAGTTTGAATAACTGATGTCTATGACAAATATGTGAATTAAAAAATATATTAGTAAAGGAACACTTCCTTAGGGAGAGTCATCAGAATATATGCAAGGTAAATTGCACTGTTGTCCCCGAGGACCCCATATGAAACTAACCTGGTGCTACACTCTTTCCAATACCACGTGTGAAACAGTGAATGAAAGTGTATGAAGACTAGCAGCATTTGCACTAAATAATGGGGCATCTTAGGTCATATCAGAGTGATGGGCAGCTGCATGATATGGCGCCATATAAGAAAGCAATACGTAAACTTATAACAGAATACCTAGAGACCGTACAAGGCAAATTTCTACATAACATGCAGTAACGGCTGCTATGGGGCTATGTAAGTGTCCAGTATTTGTAAAGCGCAAACAATTACCCAAAAGTGTCAGGGCGCTGGGAGTCTTCGGGAAGATTAAGCGAGCTATTGCCCAGAGTCACATGGTTCTGGGCTGATCTGCCGCCGGCCCCGGGGATCTAACCGTGAGCCCCCAGGTTCCGGAGTTAGCGGCACTGGCCGCTGGGCCACACCTCTTCCACTTCCTATCTATGGTAGTGTAGAGGGCAGGGATGGGGGCATGCAGGAGTGGGAGGATAAAAAAAGAAAGAAAATTGCACTTACCTGCCGCTGCCTCTCCTCCATTCTTTTCCGTTGACGACGGAAACAGGAAGCTCCCAGTCTCTCCCAGCCAATCACAACGCTACTGATAGCAGCATTGTGATTGGTCTGAGCACCGTGGTTCAGTGCTCAGACAGGCATTGGGGGCCTGGGCATGCTCTCCACCCATGCTGTAATATGTGTGGTTACAACCCTCAGGACCTGCTTCCTCACTAAGGGGAGCCAAGCCCAGCAGTGCCCGTGCCTCTGCTCTCCTTTGTTATGTGTTTCCTGCATGGCCCTTTGTGGTGTTCCCTATGTTGGCCTAATTGTGCACATTCTAGGCCGTGTTTTCATTTGGAAACGTTACTATATAAACCTGCTTGCTGTTGTGCCACACTGTACTTTCACACAGACCCAGCATATGTTTTCTGTTCTGTTCATCCCTGGGATTTAGTCTGAATATCATAGACAAGGTCAAATAACAATGCCCCTTGTTATTCTCTCTGGTCAGGCACTAGCACCTAGACAAAAGACGAAAACGCAGCTGCTGTTTGTGAGCACACATATCTTGTCATATAGCTGAGCACAAGAATTTAAGCAGATACATTGAGCGAGGATTCTAAGGCAAGGCTGCTACGTCAGCTGAGATGTAGAACATCCATCTATGAATCCTAAGGTACGGGGTCTGCCACTAATTAAAGAGATCTTTGATATATAATCATCTAGCTTCAGTAGAAGGGAAGGGGTTTAGGATGTTCTGTCTTATAGCATGACAGGGCTTGTTATGATATATGGTTTATTGACCATGCTAGCAGGATTTTTAATATGCATTTGTTTTCTAATTATGGCAAGAATACTGCATTTTAGGACATGATAGTTAGAATAAAAATTCTAATCTTTCTTTGTGTCTCTTGTTTATTTTATTGTGGACGAGTACGAGTGAGAGGGTGAAAGGGTGTGCTCTGATACAGAGATCCATGAGAAGATTGAGAGTGTTGTGTTCTGGGGCGCCAATTCACTTGTTTGTCTGGTAAGGTTAGGAGGCAAGTGAGGCACTATAGCTCGTCAGACTTGGACTCATAGATACTGAGCTGGTATGATGACTCGGTCCCTACATGCCAATGTTCCATTCCTATGCAGAATCCCTGCAACACCTTGATGCCTGAACTTCTTACATTATAATCACAAGTTGATCTGTATCAAAGTTTGAATGTAAAATATTAAATAATTAACAAGTTAACGTTCAGTATCAGCCTTGACCTTAATGCATAGCTGATAATGATTATAGCAGGTTGGTAAAAATATTTGTGGCATTGCAGTATCTCAGGTATTTCAAACAAATGGTTTAACCAAACAATCTAACAATAGCACTGCGTACGTCAATGCGCTGAAGTCACGGGTTATAATACCATCCATACTAATATAATAAAGAGAGAGCCCAAACCTTTGAGGCAGTTAATCTCAGGAACCACAGCACCAATCCCAACACCCAATACAGCGTTGGAAAGGGCAGTTGCAGCAGAAGGACATAGGCTATGCAGACGCCCACCATATACATTTAAAAGGTAAAAGAACGGTGCCAGCAAAGTAGTCCCTTGTGGGCATGTCTGCGTTGTGCTGTGGGCGTGTGCTGGGGGCGTGACAAACGCTGGGGGCGTGTGGTATGTTCCACCCTTCATGCCATGTCTCATATCGTGTGCTGTGGGCGTGTGCTGGGGGCGTGGGAGTGTGCGAGGCGCGGGATTACGGGGAAAAAAAAGCGAGCGTTGTGCCCAATATTTCATTGTTTTTTCTTCCCAGGTTCTGTACATTCCAGCTCCGGGTGTCCACCCTGCTCCCTTGAAATACCCCTGCACCCCATAATCATAACCCACCCTTACTCCTTAAAATACCCCAACACCCTTAAACACTAACCCATCTTAACCCTATAAATATACCCTGTACCCCAAAACCCAAACCTATCCCTAAACCCTAAAAATACCCCTGTACCCCAAAACCCAAAACTAGCCCTGACCCCTATGAATAACCCGGTACCTCAAAACCCAAACCTACCCCTGAACCCTAAAAATACCCCTGTACCCCAAAACCCAAACCTAGCACTGAACCCTAAAAATACCCCTGTACCCCAAAACCCAAACCTACCCCTGAACCCTAAAATACCCCCGCACCCCAAAACCCAAACCTAGCCCTGAACCATAAAAATAACCCTGTACCCCAAAACCCAAACCTAGCCCTGAACCCTAAAATACCCCTGTACCCCAAAACCTAAACCTAGCCCTGAATCCTTAAAATACCCCTGTACCCCAAAACCCAAAGTTACCCCTGAACCCTAAAAATACCCCTATACCCCAAAACCCAAACCTAGCCCTGAACCCTGAAAATATACCCTATACCCCAAAACCCATACCTATCCCTAAACCCTAAAACTACCCCCGTACCCCATAACCCAAAACTATATCTGAACCCTTAAAATACCCAAACACCCCAAAGCATATACCTCAGTACCCCAAAACATATACCCCTATACCCATACTTACCTTATCCAAACATTAAAAAAAACATGCTTTTACCATTCATACATTTACAACGAATTTCGTTGTAAATGTATGCGTGGTAAAGGCATATAAAATGTAATGCCATGCGTTATAATGGCATTGCGGAGTCATGGTATTTTCGTATTGAAAGTATGTAGAGTGATGGTATGCGGAAAGAAAGTTGCGGAATAATGGATATTTACCCTCCCCCGGTAAGTACATTGGTGGCACGGCGGCCCACATCTCCAGCAACATACTCATATTTTTTCACCACCGATTTGAAAAATGCACAGGTCTCTCTCATTGATGGCCGGCACTGACATACACTTTTAGACACACCTCCCACCACAAGTTCTAGAATTGCGAACTTTAGAGCTGGGGAGCTACGTTCGAATCTCGGCATCAGCTCAACAGCCTGTGATTCCAGACAAATCGCTTTGGGCCCGATGTAGGTCACCAAATACCGGTCAGTAACGGACGAATTTGGCCGTTACCGACCGGTATTTGGTGATTGAAATGTAGGGGCCATTATTTTACAGAATCAGTAAATTTACCGATTCGGTAAATTTACCGATTCTGTAAAATACCGAATCGGTAATTTTACTGATTCGGTAAATCCCAGATGTAGGTAGCACTGTTTACAGTGCTACAGGCCTTCAGAATTCGGTATTTTATCACCCAATACAATTGGGTGGTAAAATACCGAATTCAGGTGTACAGGGCACATCTGTGCATGTACACCTGTGCCATGTGACTCACAGACATGCCCTTAAGGGCATGTAGGTGTGCCACATGTCACACAAGCCTGGAATTGGGGTGCTACGGGGTGTCAAAGTGACACCCCGTTCACCCTTGCAGGATTCGGTATTTACGGATTCGTTAAATACCGAGTCGGTATTTCCCATTGATTCCTATGGGCTTCAAGGCCCATAGGAATCAATAGGAAATACGGATTCGGTATTTACCGAATCGGTAAATACCGAATCCTATAGATTCGGTAATTCTAAAATAGGAATTACCTACATCTGCCCCCTTCCTATTTACCTACTTTTTAAATACCGAATCGGTATGATTCGGTATTTAAGAGTAGGTAAATAGGAATTACCTACATCGGGCCCAAAGTCTCCCCGTGCCTACCACAAATGAATGTGTTCTTCTGTAATGTAAATTGTGCTCATGCCATGTTGTCGAGTTTGCGCTATATAATATTGCAAGGAAAAATAAAGTAGGGAAACTCGAGTTCACACACTACTGAACGCGCACTCTTAAGTGCATCAGCAGTGCACTGTGAATCGGAGCATTTCACAGGCCTGTCACAGATAAGAAATGCTATCAAAACGAAATCCTACAAAACAATATACTACTGGCCGGCAGCAATTCATACCCGGACAACGTCGGGACGGGCTGCTAGTTGGATAATAAACTTTACACATCATAGTAGCAATTTGATGGCTTATGGGGCAAATTCATAGCTTAAAATGGGAGATTTGTAATTTAAATGCAGATAATTTGGAAATAGAGATAATTTTATCAGTATTTGAGAGTTTTGTGTCACGTGATAGTCAGTTTCACCGCTTATGTGGTCAATTTCATGCCCAGCAAACCCATACCGCGTAATCAGTCCCTATTCAAATCGTATTGTTTACTTGAGTAAACTGGAACAATTCCAAAATTGAAATTGTGTTTCATTATAAAAGCTTGGAGCCTCAAGCTAGCTTACTTGTATTTTTCTGTTGATGTCTATTGACATGCCTAAAATGAATGTTTTGTAAATGGATCATTGTGTACAGTTTGAAAACTGGCTCTCAAATAGAATTTTTTCTAATATTCATTGCAGGTCTCAGAATACGCCTCTTTAACTTCTCCATGAAGCTGCTCTCCTGCCTCTTGTACATCGTTCGTGTTTCACTTGATGACCCTACAGAAGGAATAGGATGGTGAGTTGCACTTTTGCGACAGCGAACAAACATATTATATTCAGCTTTAGAACCCTTAGGCCATGATCACGAGTACGCTAGAGTTTCCCAAAGCCTTCCCAGCCCTGGATTGTAAAGGTCACAATGTTGTGTTGTGCAGAGATTCCTGCAACCAATAATTGTGATGTGATAAAGTTCTCAAACTTTGTTAAATTTCAGCAAGTCAAACCTGGCGGAACAGAGTGCCACTGAGGGTTTTTCTGCCAATATAGGTGTTACTATTAACCAATTTAACTGCACTCAAATGTTTAACTTCAGAAGAGTTAATTCTGGGTTGTCTGACATGATTTGAGTAACCTGAAGGTCACCCACTTAGATCTCAGTAGCCTCTCTCCTAACACCACATTTGGACAGTCCATAAGTAGAAAGTTCTGAAGAAAGTTAATTTGTCACTGTGATCCAGCATTAAATTTTTCCAAGCTTTGGCCATTGAGGGCCCAAAAACAAGATGGTCAGAGCAGAATGACCAAGTAAAATTCCACTTCAACCAATTACAAGTAGGCAGGTGGCCCTCATCTTGTTTTCCTGGTTACTAGAACACTAGAGTTGATTTCACTGGGCAGAGAAAATCACTGATAAAATCATTTGCGACCTGATGACTTTGGCACATCAGGCAAGTCTCTGTTCCCATCATCCCAAACGTTTTTATGGCAAGGGGCATTTACTCCACCCCCTTGCCAAAGCACTTTTTTCCCTTTCGCCCTACTGTCTGAATCCTCCTACTTCCGCTCTCTTCCAGTACCCGCCCCCCCAGCTCACATTTCCCACCTGCTTAGAGCGTAATAACTTGGCAAAGCACCATATTTCATGTGTTTAAAGTTGTAAATATATGTAATGTAAAGCTGTTGAAAATAGGCAAAATATAAGTATACAATTCAAATGTGTCAACAGTGATGTCATTGAACTTGTCATCTGATGTAATACGTGAGGTCATAAGTACGGGTGGGCATAACTGGGGTAATTCTCGGTGGCATAATTACTCTCAATTACCGTAAAATGACTCATACTTATGCATAATTGCAAAAGAAGCATAATCCAGCAATTTAGCTCAAATTTTTCAGTGCATAATGCATTGTCCTGCTAAGAAAATAGTCCGAAATGCTACAGTACAATAACAGCAGTAGCCAAGAGCCAGTCACTGTCTGTTCATTAGTTGTTCCTGTGCACCTGCGGTAAGATTTTTGCTCCTAAAATCTTGTAATTATTCAAGCTGGCATCATTTCGGTAATATCACATCACAAGAGTAATGTGTAATTACTTAAATTACTCACATCACTCCACCATAGTACACATTTTCAACAGGGCTAGTGATAAGCCAATTATGGTGGGGGTGTCGGTTATAGTTAGTTCAGTGAACTATAACTGGTGAATTTCAGTGTTTTTTATTTTTTAAACATTCATTTTTATGTTATTTTAACACAGTACTTTCCCCAAAAAAGTTAATTCACCTCAGCTCCTACATGGTAGTTTTTGGGCTGATCCTTCAAGTTGGGGGCTAAGAAAAAGGCAGCTGTGCGGTCCTAAAAAGTTTTTACCCCAAGCAAATTCCTTTAGGAATTTTGGGAAGTGTTTTAGAAAAAATGGTTTAACAGAATGACACCATATTTGGCAGAAAGCTAGCTCTTTACTCAGAAAGCATGCTTTTTAATTTGGTTCAATCTCTTCAGCGATGTTTGAGAAATTAGGGTTTAAAAGTTAGTGATGTCTGGGTGGTTAGTCCAGCTGGAGTATTTCAGTACTCCAGCACGACCACAAATTCAAACACATTGAGAGATCGGATTGGCCGAGAGGGCTCTTTTCCTGTCACTCATTTCAATACTACCAGACAGCTACCAGTCCCAAAAGAACTAAGTGATCTGATTAGCTGGCTGCAATTCAAGCAGTTATGTCAAGACTGCCATTGCACGACATGCAAATTCAGTCCCTGTGTTTTGAAACTGCTAAAAATAAAGATGTAACGGTGCCCCGTGATAGGGGCAGGGGGTTTCGTAAAGTGATACTGCCAGGGTGTAAAAAATATGAAAAAAAATGTCCACTGGCAGCTTCCGCTGTACCTCCACAGGAGGCAGTCTGGAACACGTATGGTCCTGCAGGACCTCTGTAAAATCACACAGATGGTCCAGGGCTTGATGTTGAAGCCACTTCCTCCTACTCCTGTTCACTCAGCACAGAAACATATCTCAGATGCCTCACCTGGATTTGCTTCCTTATTCTATATTTCCTAAATGACTACTGCATTGCAGTACATCTGCTCAACTGCTTTCTTTTGTCCCGGAGGGATTGACAGGCAATCCCATACAACAAAATCCTTTGTTCTTTCCAGAATCTCCTCTTCTTCTAACTCTTCAGGTCTATCCTGTTCATATGCCACATTTTGTTTGGAGAAATTCCCCCAGAAATTTAAATATTTCCCAAAAAAGATGGAAGGACCAGCATAAAGAAGTGTTTACACACAAGTTCTACTCCCAACTGAGGTTGAAAGGGTGGAAGCTTCCTTCTAATGAAGGAAAATAGCGATTTCAAATACTCAAATTAGTTCTAAATGTGTTGTAGGCCCTGCTGTACCAAAATTATGTACTGTAGCACTGCTACTCTCAAAAAGAGGAAACGTCACAGAAAGACACAAGGCGTTGTCATTAATTGTTCCTATGGGACCTGTGGCAAAAAAAATATTAGCCATTAGGTTGAAATGAAAACACTTGATAAAATTCACATTATACCCTACTGTGCTAATAAGATTTTACTTTGAGTAAAAAATAAAACTTTCATTGAAAAAAGCAAAGTTTATAATGATGTTATAGTTAGGTATGGTAATAACATCTCACTTTATGTTTCAAAGAATTAGTGAGGCCACTGAGCCCCATGTTAGCAGAAACATTGCTCCATAGGTGGGAGAGAACCTCTGAATGAAAAAGAACTACAACTCTTCTATGCTCAAGAAAATCCAGCAATTGAGGCTGATAAATCACTATCAGTACCTTAGGACAGGAAAGATGTCTGACATCCAGCAAATTGTATGCAACTGTGGAAATTGCATTCTTAGAGCGATCCCTGAAAACGTTGGAACAGATGACACTAGTGGGCAAAATACACAACTGTTAGATCTGGGGGTCTCTAGTTGTCAGAGGTAGGTACCACTGTCCAAATAGGGACCCTTGCTTCTAGTCAGGGCAAGGAGATAACCCTCTGAGATAACCCCTGCTCACCCTCTAGGTAGCTTGGCACGAGCAGTCTAGGCTAACCAGAGGCAATGCGTAAACTATTTGTACCAACACTCACAGTAACACAGTGAAAACACCACAAACCGACTCCACAACAGTTTAGAAAAATAAAGGTATTTTTAATCTAAACTACACAAGACCAAAACGACAAAAATCCAACATACACAGTTCAAGAATATGGTTTCAAAAAGAGTTCTTAAGGTTGCATTAGAATTCTCTACGTTGCGATAGAATTCTCTACTGATGCGTGAAAAGTTCACAGTTGCGTCACGTTTACTCACAGTACCTTTTAGTTGCAACAAAGTTCCAAAAGCAGAAGCTGGTGCGGTGGAAAACAAGCGATGCGTTGCTCCTGAGACCCTGGGGAGGCGATGCGACAGCCCCGCTGCAGCAGCGGGCGTGTTGCGACGAATCCGGTCTGTATGGGGAGGAAGGCCACTTGTATGGATTCCGATGCGTAGGTTCCGTAGGAAGTCTGTTCTCGCAAAGGCACGATGCGACGATCTCGTAGGGGCTGCGACGATCTCCGGGGCGACGATGCGCGGTCCAGCGGGGATCCTCTCTCTCGCAGCTCCTCGATGCGTTGATTCTGCGACGATGCTCGCAGCGACGTGATGCGGTCCGCAAGCAAGCGGTGCGGCGATCTCACCCAGCGACGACAGGCTCTGTGACGATACTCGCAGCGATGTTCGATTCTCCCGCACCGGTCTGGTGCGTCCCGCAAACGGAGGATGCGGCGTCTCTGGCAGCGGCATCAGGCGCTGCGACGATCTCGACCTCCGTAGCGGCGGGAAACTTCTCGCACTGTCGGGGATGCGCTCCGCAAGCGAGCGATGCGACACTTTTCAGATTCAAAAGTCACTCAAGCTTAGTTTCAAGCTTCCCAGCTCAGGTACAACTTCCAGAGGCCCCACAACTGGATCAAGCACTCTAGGAAGGACAGAACTCTCTCAGCAGAGTTCAGGGAAGCTGGGGGTGAAGTCCTTTTGTTCCTGGGACTTCAAAACAGGGAGCCAGCTCTTCTCAGGCCCTTGGAGATTCCTTCAAGACAGGGGACACAGCTCAGCAGCAAAGTCCTTCCCCTCTCCTTGGCAGCAAAGCAACAGGTCAGTCCAGCAGAGCAACAGCAGGACAATCTTCCTTCTTCAGTTTCAGCTTTCTCCTTGGCAGAGGTTCCTTCTTGATTTCCAGGATGATCTAATTTTCTGTTGTCAGGGGTCCTGTACTTATACCCCTAAAGTCTTTGTTCTCTCTGTGCATGTGGGCCCTGAGCCCGGCCTGAACCAGTTCTGGGTGTTTCCTGAGTACTTTGTTTTGCTGGCTGCTTCTTTCCTTTCAGAGTGAGGGGCAGGGTCCTCAGCCGCCCAGCAGGAGGTGGAGCCAGTATTGTGGGGGGAAAGCCCAGCCCTGGAGCACTTTGTTGACATGATTCCTTCTCTCCTTTCACAGTGCAGGGCAGAGACATCAGACGCACCACAGGGGGTGGAGCCAGCACTGTGGGGGGCGGGCACAGTCCTATTCAGGCCCAGGTGCTAACTCCTCCCACCACTCAAGTTGCAAATGCAGTCATTCAGCCTAGGGCTGACTCAGCCAGCCTCCTGGGGAATTCCCCAGCCCCTGTCACTCTCAAACCAGACAGTCAATACACAAACAGGCCCAGGCACACAGAAGGGTCAGACAAGAGAACAGCAACTTTCTAAACGTGCTGTTCTCAAACACAGGATTTAAAAACAACCTTTCCTAAAAGATGTGTTATTAAATTCTGAGTTCAGGGACACTAGATACTTATGTCCTATCTTGTTCCTATGGGAAGAAATGCTGTTAACCACTGTAGCCAGCATCCCCCATGTTAATCTATGGAGCAAGATAGCCTTAGAATAGTGAAAAACGAAAATGGCTGTAATTCACTACCAGAACATGTTACCTGCACCAGTACATGCTCTACCTTTCACATACACTGCACCCTGCCCAGGGGGGGTACCTTGGGCCTTCCATAGGGGTGACTGATGTCCACAAAAAGGGAAGGGTTAGGCCTGGTCAGTGGGGACACTGACCAGGAGGACATGGCAGTTCTAAACTGCACACAGGCACTGCAGTGTCAGGCCTGAGACATCATTTTAGGGCTACTCCTGTGGGTGGCACAATCAGTGCTGCATGCCCACTAGTAGCATTTGTCATCACCAGCCCTGGCACACCCAGTGCATTTTACTAGGGACTTCATGGTGAAACAAATATACCAATCATGTATATCCAATCATGATACCAATTTACATAGAGAGCATATGCACTTTAGCACTGATCAGCAGTGGTAAAGTGCGCAGAGTCCTATTGCCAACAGCCACGGGTCAGGAAAAATAAGTGAGGAAGAAGCAAAAAGTTTGGGGATGACCCTGCAAGAAGGGCCAGTTCCAACACAACCCCCTTCCAGCCTAAAGCCAGGGTAGACCAATCGATACCTCGATGGTATTCCCTGCTTAAGGCGATAGAACATGGAAACTGACCCACACAACAGGGCAGTCCTGTTCTACGCCGTCCAAAACCCAGTTGGATCACTCTATCCATACTCTCAGGGTCCACCATGTCAATCCATGTGGAACCCTTCTCCTCACCTGTGGACACCACCTCTGCAGCACCTAACCTTAATTTCCTCACAGGTGTGTCCCAACAGACTGACAGCAAGCCACAGTGACCACCAACAGTGATCAGGGATGAGACCCAGGCCTCATGCCTCTCAGGGCGCTCAAACCTCTGTGGCGTCAGAGAGTGGGGGGCAGTAGCCCCAGGTGCTTGGCACCTTTTGTCCACTCCCTCTCTTGTCAGGTCAGGTCTGACACTCTGGCACTGACCCACCAGTCCCGGACCTGTATCCGGTGGCTGGACAGGAGGCTGGGGAGGGCTTCCCCACAGCCGGCCCTCCTCTTCCTTGGGGCGCTGTACCCTCCAACCTGGAGCGGTAACCCCTTCTAGAATAGTCAGGGCACCTGTGGCAGGTATCCTGCACCATTCACCCACCAGGTCAGGGCTGCTATCCTGCAACTGGTATTCCAGGTCAGGGGGGACACCCCAGACCTGGCCCTCAAACCTATGCTCCAAATCCTCCAGGTCAGACAGCACCTGAACCTGGCTTCCCCCTCCAGGGACTAACCCCTGCAGTGAAACACTTGCCTGGCGCACCAGGACTTCACTCACTGAGGTGCCTATACTGGTAGACAGTACCCACCTGGCCAACACAACGGTGTGGCCCAGTCCACCCCCAGGGTGAGACTCCTGCCCTCCTTCCAGGGGCAACCCTGTCCACCAAGACAACCAAGAACACAACTTTCCTACCAGTCCAGGACCTCCCTCCAGCAACTGGTCTCCCAACCTAGGGTTTAACCCCTCAGGTTGTACCGGGGTCAGGGGCGAGGACTCCCTCCCTCTGCACCCCCTTCCAGAGCGCTGCACCCACCCTACTGGAGGGGTACCCCTGGGAACCATATTGGTCAGGACACTGGTTACAGATGTCCTTCCTTCCAGGTCAGGCAAATCCTGAACCTGGTCTCCCAACCCAGGGACCAATACCTGCAGTTGTACACTTGCCTGGCACGCCAGGACTTCTGGGGACTCCCATAGTACCCCCTTGAGGGTGACACACAACTCATGTGTCCTGTGACAGTCTGCCTGGCGCAGATCTCCCGACCCCTGTCCACCTGACAGTGCGGGAAGATCCCCCAGGACAGAAGTGAGGTCACCATGGTCACTCACTGGGGACTGAGCCCTTACGACTGGTCCCTGACCCACTGGTTCACCCACTGGGGACTCCCTCCCCCTCTCACCCCTCAGTTTGGACTTCTGCACCCTCCCAAATGGAGCGGCACTGCCAGACACCAGAACTGATGGAGGCCTGGTTACAGGCACTCCCCGTTCGCCAGACACTAGGAGATCCTCCTCAAATGGCCTACAAGTACAGTCTAGGTCCCCAACCTGGTGTTCCCTTAAGGAACCCTCTAGGCCCTGAGACTGGGTTTCGGGCACCATGAGACACACCGTCCCACACTCATTCCTTCTCCACTGAGTCCGGACATGAGCCCCTACACCCCTCCCACTACACTGGGACCTAACTGGGCTACACTGAACCTCTTCCACCTCACAGGTCTGGAAGATATCTAAGCCACTCCTTTTGGGATCACTCCCCAATGCCTCCTCAGACTCTCTGGAATCCACCAAGAGGTCTGCCTCCAACGCAAGCTCTCTGGGATCAGAGAACTCACACTCCACCGGGTGTTGGCATAGCTCTGGAAAACAGGGACTTAAAATATGCTCTCCAACAAATGAATCACACAGCCCCCCACAGTTGTTAACCAAGCTACCCTTTGCCTCACCCTCCAGTGCCTCACACAAGTACCCCACACCACTCTCCTGAGACTGGCAAGACAGTATCTGACTGTCTCTGTCACACAACCCACACTCTTCTGGCTGGTCTTCACACACACACCAAGGTTTCTACCATGGGGAAACCCCTCTCCCTGTACCTCTCATCTAGAGTCAGTAGAGTGTCCCTCCCACCACTAGGAATATGGTCCTCTGTGCCAGTCCCCCAATCTACTTCAGGGACACTGCACTCCACTGGAACTACATCATAAACCTGGACCACCTGGTGTATGTTGACCCCCTCCCTCAAGTCAGGCGCCACATCTCTGGGTGTTTGTACCTTTCTCTCAGCACTAGATATCTTAAACATGCTGCCACCTTCTGAGCTGGACTCCACCTCCAACTCAGCAAAGCTCCTTCCTTGAGCATCCCATTTTTCTTTCTGGGCTAAGGCCCACCGGATCATACCTTCCTTGTTTAGCCGGTCTAATTCTCTGCACCTTTGCTCAGCAGCAAGGAGCCACTCATCTTTCTCTTCCTCACTGTCAGAGAAGTCATCCTCCTCAGAATCATCTGCTAATGTTGCTTCCCAAATTCTGGCCTCATGGGAATACAGGCATGCCTCAAGATCCCTCCTTGTGGAACCTTTCTCAATGGGCAGCCCCCTCTTCTTGCAAAAGGCTTTTATCTCCTCTTCTGTGTAAATGCACAGGTGGAAAAAGTTGACTTCCATTTTGGCAGGATTTTACAGGTGCAACACTAACCAGAGTCTCAATATCCAAAAATACTTCCAGGAGGACACCGGAAAAAACAAACAGTATGTGGTGGCGTAGTGGTCTGCACTCACTAGTGATGTACACCAATTACTGTGGGTCAAGTACAAATACAAGTTCAAATCCCACCGCCTGACCACCAATGTTAGATCTGGGGGTCTCTAGTTGTCAGAGGTAGGTACCACTGTCCAAATAGGGACCCTTGCTTCTAGTCAGGGCAAGGAGATAACCCTCTGAGATAACCCCTGCTCAGCCTCTAGGTAGCTTGGCACGAGCAGTCTAGGCTAACCAGAGGCAATGCGTAAAGTATTTGTACCAACACTCACAGTAACACAGTGAAAACACCACAAACCGACTCCACAACAGTTTAGAAAAATAAAGGTATTTTTAATCTAAACTACACAAGACCAAAACGACAAAAATCCAACATACACAGTTCAAGAATATGGTTTCAAAAAGAGATCTTAAGGTTGCATTAGAATTCTCTACGTTGCGATAGAATTCTCTACTGATGCGTGAAAAGTTCACAGTTGCGTCACGTTTACTCACAGTACCTTTTAGTTGCAACAAAGTTCCAAAAGCAGAAGCTGGTGCGGTGGAAAACAAGCGATGCGTTGCTCCTGAGACCCTGGGGAGGCGATGCGACAGCCCCGCTGCAGCAGCGGGCGTGTTGCGACGAATCCGGTCTGTATGGGGAGGAAGGCCACTTGTATGGATTCCGATGCGTAGGTTCCGTAGGAAGTCTGTTCTCGCAAAGGCACGATGCGACGATCTCGTAGGGGCTGCGACGATCTCCGGGGCGACGATGCGCGGTCCAGCGGGGATCCTCTCTCTCGCAGCTCCTCGATGCGTTGATTCTGCGACGATGCTCGCAGCGACGTGATGCGGTCCGCAAGCAAGCGGTGCGGCGATCTCACCCAGCGACGACAGGCTCTGCGACGATACTCGCAGCGATGTTCGATTCTCCCGCACCGGTCTGGTGCGTCCCGCAAACGGAGGATGCGGCGTCTCTGGCAGCGGCGTCAGGCGCTGCGACGATCTCGACCTCCGTAGCGGCGGGAAACTTCTCGCACTGTCGGGGATGCGCTCCGCAAGCGAGCGATGCGACACTTTTCAGATTCAAAAGTCACTCAAGCTTAGTTTCAAGCTTCCCAGCTCAGGTACAACTTCCAGAGGCCCCACAACTGGATCAAGCACTCTAGGAAGGACAGAACTCTCTCAGCAGAGTTCAGGGAAGCTGGGGGTGAAGTCCTTTTGTTCCTGGGACTTCAAAACAGGGAGCCAGCTCTTCTCAGGCCCTTGGAGATTCCTTCAAGACAGGGGACACAGCTCAGCAGCAAAGTCCTTCCCCTCTCCTTGGCAGCAAAGCAACAGGTCAGTCCAGCAGAGCAACAGCAGGACAATCTTCCTTCTTCAGTTTCAGCTTTCTCCTTGGCAGAGGTTCCTTCTTGATTTCCAGGATGATCTAATTTTCTGTTGTCAGGGGTCCTGTACTTATACCCCTAAAGTCTTTGTTCTCTCTGTGCATGTGGGCCCTGAGCCCGGCCTGAACCAGTTCTGGGTGTTTCCTGAGTACTTTGTTTTGCTGGCTGCTTCTTTCCTTTCAGAGTGAGGGGCAGGGTCCTCAGCCGCCCAGCAGGAGGTGGAGCCAGCATTGTGGGGGGAAAGCCCAGCCCTGGAGCACTTTGTTGACATGATTCCTTCTCTCTTTCACAGTGCAGGGCAGAGACATCAGACGCACCACAGGGGGTGGAGCCAGCACTGTGGGGGGCGGGCACAGTCCTATTCAGGCCCAGGTGCTAACTCCTCCCACCACTCAAGTTGCAAATGCAGTCATTCAGCCTAGGGCTGACTCAGCCAGCCTCCTGGGGAATTCCCCAGCCCCTGTCACTCTCAAACCAGACAGTCAATACACAAACAGGCCCAGGCACACAGAAGGGTCAGACAAGAGAACAGCAACTTTCTAAAAGTGCTGTTCTCAAACACAGGATTTAAAAACAACCTTTCCTAAAAGATGTGTTATTAAATTCTGAGTTCAGGGATACTAGATACTTATGTCCTATCTTGTTCCTATGGGAAGAAATGCTGTTAACCACTGTAGCCAGCATCCCCCATGTTAATCTATGGAGCAAGATAGCCTTACAATAGTGAAAAACGAAAATGGCTGTAATTCACTACCAGAACATGTTACCTGCACCAGTACATGCTCTACCTTTCACATACACTGCACCCTGCCCAGGGGGGTACCTTGGGCCTTCCATAGGGGTGACTGATGTCCACAAAAAGGGAAGGGTTAGGCCTGGTCAGTGGGGACACTGACCAGGAGGACATGGCAGTTCTAAACTGCACACAGGCACTGCAGTGTCAGGCCTGAGACATCATTTTAGGGCTACTCCTGTGGGTGGCACAATCAGTGCTGCATGCCCACTAGTAGCATTTGTCAACACCAGCCCTGGCACACCCAGTGCATTTTACTAGGGACTTCATGGTGAAACAAATATACCAATCATGTATATCCAATCATGATAACAATTTACATAGAGAGCATATGCACTTTAGCACTGATCAGCAGTGGTAAAGTGCGCAGAGTCCTATTGCCAACATCCACGGGTCAGGAAAAATAAGTGAGGAAGAAGCAAAAAGTTTGGGGATGACCCTGCAAGAAGGGCAAGTTCCAACAACAACAAATATCCAAAGAAAGAATCTACAGTTTCCAATTAGGGCGAGATTTGAGAAGGTAAATATTATGTTGGTCAATGAGGAGTTGCCATTCCAAATTAGTCTGATGGCACTGCTCCACAAAATAGAACAAAACACACATGTAGTGTAAAAGTAAAGTATTTCTAAGGATCCATTTACTAGTGGTCCTGTTAATCTGGTTTTGGTGGCAACAGGATTACCGGTGTCCCGGTAGTTCCAACCGCAAACCAACCTGAAAAATGCTGATGGAAACAGGTTATAATTTCGAGATGCGCATCCTACGTGAAGAGATTACAGCAACATATAGTATCAGCTAGAACAGGTGTGGTAACAGAATCCTGTATCTCGGATACCATGCGCCATTTTTTTGTTCCCTTTTGATCATCCTACATGTGATGACATTCTAGGTGGAGCAATCACAAATGTATTTCTTCCTGGATGTGGCTGCGGAGATTAAAGAAAGACTGAAGACATTGCAAGAAGCAAAGAAAGGACTCATAGAGAAGAGAACAAAACAAGGCCTCCTCTTTCATGTAACCCTACAAACCACCTACAAATATCGGAAGCAATGTGGAGGAAGCAAAATAATCTGGAAATAGCTGCTAAAATGGCCACTACTACATTATGACCAGGGACTAACAATGCAGTGGCATAAAAGGTGCAAAAAGCGTGAAAGATTACAGAAAATGGGCTTTAAAAATAGCCTTCATGCTAGGAGTGAAAGGTCATCCAAAAATCAAATAGTTATTTTGCGTTTGGGAATGAAAGATGTTCTACTGGTACATTTGGTAAACAAGGTGTCAGAGAAAAACTGAAGAGAATAATGCACAGAGAACCAAAGTTATTCAGACATGGTGGATTAAAATGAGACATACAAATGAAATATTAAGCCCTCCGGCCCTCACTGACAATTTAGGCAGTTTATGAACCCAGTACTGCAGAACAATTGCTTTATGGAAGATGTAGCTAGTAATTTAATAACTTTAAAATATATTATTGAATATATCTGGCAAAAATACAGGATGAAACCATTCTCATGCTCTTTTTTTATTTTTTATTCAGAAATTCTTTATTCGATTACCCAGAACCATCAAAGTACAAAAGTATGACATTAAAAACAGACAAATTATATCATAAATGAATTTGATAGCGCAATACAATCAGATAAAATCATTGTGGTACTATGTCCTAAAAAAGAAAATAAGAAGGCCCAGGGGCACTAGTTCTCATTCTCTTGATTCCTCCAGCCCACACTGGCCCGCCAATCAGATTTATTTACTTCACTACCATAAACCCTTGAAAGCCAGCCCTAGCTTTTTTATGATAACTTAAAAAAAAACTGGTACTGGCCTGGGTCCAGAGCTTAATTTGAGCCCGTGCTTTCTGGTGCGCGGCACCGGCAATAGCTTGTCAACACCAGCGCTTGTGACAGTCTGCCAAAAGGTGGCGCTGTCTGGCTAATTTTAAGATGACCACAAGGACAGTTAATTATTAATTTGATATCCATTAAAAATTACTATTACTTGCCGCCCAAGCCACTCTTATAGCATTTGGGTCCTGAAATAGTGTTAATTGTCAGACTTGTAGGAGTGCGATGGTTAGTAGGTGTGTTGCTACTATCATTAGCAGTATGGCAGGGGCAATGTGTGGTGCAAGTTGCAGTGGCCTCCTGACGAGAGCCCTGGCACTTATTATTTTGCAAATTAAACACTGTCTGGGACCAAGACTTGTATAAGAAATGGTATTTTGTAGTAGTCTGCCCACATTTTGAGATTGGGTTTGTCGATATTAGAAGTCTATGCACTGTGATACTGCCATTTAGTGTCAGAGGATGTGTGATTTTTCCCTATACATATGTTGTAAATTTAGTTTCACCCTGCTGGTGTATTTAGCTTTCGAGTAAGGCAATAAATAGTAAGGCAGCACAGGAAATGCCCAAAATTCATTGATTTTAGCTATCAAATGTGTCCTGCAGTGTATATTTATATCACCTACATCTGTAACTAAAATGTGTGGCTCCAAAGAACAATACCATTTTACTCAAGCTGGCTGCCAACTTACAGCAATTCGGTAACAAAAGATTGCGAAAAGTGTCTTGTATAGGAAGCCTAATTTTATATTTATGTAAGTTGCCCCTAACTGTCCCCTTTAAATCACCACGGCTGGATCCTTCATGCATGAATGTGAATTCACCAAAATACTCGGGGTAGCAGAACTTACATCACATGCCATTTGACCATTACGTTCAATTACACACTCATGCTTACAATACACTCATTCCTTCATACACACACTCTCTTCCATAAGCACACTCTCACCCACAAACAAGCATGTTTTAATTACCTCAGTTGCAAAATTGGGTCATTTTCCAGGTAATTGGCCTACGTTTTTTATTACACTATTTGTGAATATTATGATATAATTCACTATTATTGTAATACAAAATTGACTGAAAACAAAGAAAGTGGAGCCACAACTGACGTCAATGAGGACGAACTAGTCCTGTGTTCATGGCTCCGATTTTAACACTTCTGATGCCAGGGGTGACAAAGGCAGAACCAGGGGCCATTAGGGATGAGCCAGGGTTCACAGCTGTGACCTTTGGTGACCCAAAATGACATCCATGACTTAATATATAAAAGGCGAGCAAAGAATATAATAGCCCCAAAATGAATGCAAAAATATTTGTTACTGTGTAGTCAGTTACATATCCTCCTGAGTAAACCTACTTATGAGTGAAGGTCAATCTAATTTTCAAAGGTCAGCACTGGAAGTTAGTAGAAACATGTATTTTCCACTTTTTATCAAAGTTTAAATTCAAAGGTGAAAGTATATTTTTGATATATGCAGTGAAAAAGATAATATTATAAAGGGTGTTGCATAAAAGCCAAAAAGAATAAAAAGGTTCTGCTGGTTGCCTAAAAGCCAAAAAGGCATAGGGCCTTATTATGAGATTTAGCGGTGCAGGAGCGGGGTGGTTCACCACCCCCACCCTCCCGCACCAGGGACAGTAAAGTCAGATAAGTGCCCCCATTCTAATATTCCAACTGGCCAGTTGTGAGTACCCAAGACTTGACCCTACAGGGCCCTGGCTGGAGAGAGTCCTGGTGCATAGGTTCCTATTCTGAAGAACTGGGCTCTGTCAGAGAGGTTTGCAGTGAGGTCCTCAAATCATGAAATATTGGGACTTGGTAATATCTCTGAATTCTGTAAGACTAAGAAAAGGCACCAACAGCTCCTGAGGAAAAGAGAGATCTAACCAGCTACTGATTGTTGGTGTATCCCCTAAGAGCGTGTGCACCCAGCGTTCAAGGCTAGTGGGGGACCTACAAAGAAGATTATCTGAACAATCGCTGGCCCTTGTGCTTGCACAGCTGCAGGAAAATATGAATAAAGAGAATAAGTCTGAAAGTAGAACTCAGGCAATGAACAGCTGTGACGCAACCTCCGTGGCTACAAAATCACACTTTGACCTGCTCTGACGTTCTGACAAAATTGAAGGTTTCAGTTTAAGCTCAATGATGACATACCTGACTTCAAGGGACCTTCTCAGACTTCAGAAATCTGCTTTCCCCGATTGCAAGATTTTGGGAATCGGAGAAGTTCTGTAACTGGTGCACCCAGTTAGGTTTACCTATCCCCAGCTCTGTAGATGCCAGCCTGAAATCATGGCAACATTTGTATCTGTCAAAAGCATTCATTTTTATTTGCTACTTGCCCTAGAATTTTAAAAATCCATAATTTCTTAATCCGTTTTAATCATTTTTGTGCAGTTTTGCTCATTACATCTTATTTGGTTTTTCTAAATTAGTTCTGTAATTCTATTGAGTTGTACTTTTATAGTGCTTGCTTCTTCTTGAAACCCATTTCTCTCGGAAATTGCGTGCTGCTGGTGCCTTCTCTACCAGAAGTTAAGCAGAGTTTTAACATGCGAAAACGTGAGGGGCCTGCGGCGCAAGGGGCTGTTAAATAAGCCCCTTATGCCCACATGCATCAAGGGTTTTTGCATTCGCAAACGGTGCGAATTGCAAAATTCATCCGTTTGCGAATGCAAATCTCTTTTTTGAGATGCATTAAACTTTTTGCTATTTTCGCAATTTAAGAAATCGCAATTTATTTGCGATTTCTTAAATTGCGATTGCATTTAAGAAATCGCAATTTGTGATTTCTTAAATGCAATGCATTAACATTTTTTTTGCGAATTCGCAAATTGGAAGAGGTAAATTACCATGAAGTTGAACTTTGTGGTGATTTGCGAAAACTTTCAAAAATGCACAAAAGTGCATTTTTGAAAGTTTCATTTTACACACACACATGCCCTTGGGGCATGTGTGTGTGTTAAAAATGTTCTTAAAGTTTAATTTCAGGGGTGCAGGGGGGGTCCTTTGGACCCCCCTGCACCCATGAAATAGCATTCTCATTTTGCGATTCCTTAATTGTGAATCGCAAAATGAGAATGGCTTCCCATTCATTCCTATGTGCCTCTAGGCCCATAGGAATCAATGTAAAGGGATTCCTTATTTGCGATTCGCAAAATTGGGAATCGCAAATAAGGAAAAATAAGAAATCGCAAAAAAAATGCGAATTGTTAATGCATAGGGATTTGCGATTTCTAAATTGCGATTCCTTAATTTTCGCAATTTAGGAATCGCAAATACCAACAATGATGCATGTGGCCGTAAGCGTTTATAAACACAGTAGGGCTACCATCCCCCTTCTAAATCAATAATTCAGTTTCTCTCACCATGGCATTCACTGATGGCCACATTATTGTACAGGGAGGGAGCTTGTGGACCCCGGCGCAGCTGGACACACATTCTTCCAGCTGAACAGTGGTCTATTAGCCAATGACAAATAGTGTACCGATGTGGAGGAACTGACATTTTTTTTATAAATATGTATGTTTTTGTGTTATTTTTGGAAATATGATAAAAACATGCTAAAAAAAGATTGGACTTTTATATTATTAAATCCTGCATATCAGATCAAAGTTACGGTTTGAAGCTTCTGTTCTTTTATACATTTTCTAGAATGTGCTACAAAAATGGTGCAAATTTTTATGCAGGCATTCGTTTTTGATGAGTTCATAAATAATGCCATTGCACCGTTTTTTCATTATTCATATGACGTCTGCCTGTATGTCTCGGATAATAGCTCCTGTCCCATATAGCTCACTGCAGTGGAATAATGAATAGCTGTGCCAGCCTGTCTCCCACGCATCCTGGGGACCTGCTTCAGCCCAAGCAGCCCTTCGCGTGCACCCTCTGCAATAATATAATACTGGTAACTGATTAAAGCTCCACATCATGAAAATATATCCTCTGTTTCTAGCTGGCATTTCAAGCAAGTATCCGTTTTGCTCATGAGTCGGATAAACTGTTTATTCCTGCAGAGAGATTTTCACCAGAGCAGTATAAATGCCACTGTATAGCAGAAACTCTAAAAATGATGGAAAAACACAATGCAAAACCGGTTTCAACGTGCTCATAGACAGTGGACCTCATTTATGAGGCCTCTTGTAGCACTTTTGCACCACCAGAGCCTCACTTTATTTGATGCTCCGTTGGTGCAATGTGCTACAGAATATGTTCCCATGAGGCACAGGGTCAGACTGATTTGCATATAGCCATGTCTGAACTGGGGTGGCAGAGTGGGCTAAAGAACAGTAATGGATTAAACCCAGATCTTTTGACTGGGTGTGAGTGTTTGATTGGTTCAGATGCTCCGTCCATCACCTCCCCCTTTTGTACCGCTTTTGGCCGCCATAAGCGTGGCAGGGTATGCTCAGACGTGAGTCCCTTGCTCACTTTGCCACTGGATTCAAGCAAGCTGGGCTGAAGACGGCTGTAATGCCAGAAACCGGTCCTCGGAAGCTTGTTTCCGGTCCAGGGAAGGCATGGCTTGGCAGTTTGGGCTGGACTGTTCCCATGAGGCACAGGGTCAGACTGATTTGCATATAGCCATGTCTGAACTGGGGTGGCAGAGTGGGCTAAAGAATTAAACCCAGATCTTTTGACTCGATGCTCCGTCCATCACCACCCCCTTTTGTACCGGCCAGAGTCCCTTTTCCGGTCCAGGGAAGGCATGACTTGGCAGTTCGGGCTGGACTGTTCCCATGAGGCACAGGGTCAGACTGATTTGCATATAGCCATGTCTGAACTGGGGTGGCAGAGTGGGCTAAAGAACGGTAATGGATTAAACCCAGATCTATTGACTGGGTGTGAGTGTTTGATTGGTTCAGATGCTCCGTCCATCACCACCCCCTTTTGTACTGAATATTTACAAGGCCACACACAGCCACTTTACGTGGCTTTTAATGGCAATGTAAATGTCTCCCCCTTTCACGTAGAATTTGCATTTGTCACCCCGAGTGGGACGGGTATGCCCAGATGTGCGTTCCGTTGCTCTCCATGCCACTGGAGTCAAGATATCCTGGCTGATGAGGGGTGAAACCCCGAAATTAGTTCTAGTATGCTTGTTTCCATTCCATAGAGGACCTGGCCTGTAAGTTCAGGCTGGACTGTTCCCATTGGGTGCAGAGTCAAGACTAACCCCGAGCGGAGAACTCCGCTCCGCCAGCGGAGTTTTGTCTACTCTGTGCTCCGTTGAGAATGCGGAGTTCATGCAAATCTCTGACTCCGTAGAAGACTTTTCTCCCATGTTACATCTACCTCATGGGCATGTACACTTTTGTTGCAAATCCCTGTATACATCAATGTGTCAATGTATCCCCCCCGACACAAAGTAGTGCATAGTACAGCACTACTTTGTGTTACTTTAGGGCTACTTTCCAGCACAAAATATGTGTTGAGCTGGAAAGTAAATACAATTAATCACTTCATCACTTTTTCCAGTTTGCATCAAAACTGTGATGCAAAGTGTTCTTCAATCTGCCCCAAAGCATTTAGGCCTAGATGTAGGTAATAGCAAATTACCGAATGGTAAATACCGAATTTTACCGATTCGGTATTTACTAATCGGTAATTGCTATGTAGGTAAAAAAAACGGTAAAAATACCGAATCGGTAAGATTTGGTAATTACCGATTAGGTAATTACCCAATCTGTATTTGCCATTGATTGCTATGGGCCTTGAAGCCCATAGGATTCAATAGCAAATACCGAAACGGTAATTACCGAATCGGTAAAATTACCGATTTTACAAGGGGGACAGGGTGTCACTTTGACGCCCTGTTGCACCCCTGTTTCTGGCTTGTGTGCCATGTGACACACATACATGCCCTTAGGGCATGTCTGTGTGCCACATGGCACAGGTGTACATGCACAGATGTGCATGTACACTGGAATTCGTTATTTACCATGGAATAATATTCCATGGTAAATAACGATTCGGTAAGGGCCTGTGGCACTGATTACAGTGCCACCTACATATTGATTTACAGAATCTGTAAATTTACAGATTCGGTATTTTACCGATTCTGTAAATTTACCGAATCGGTAAATATACAGATTCTGTAACATTAAGGCCACCTACATGTCAAATCCCAAATACCGGTCGGTAACGGCCGAAATCGGCCGTTACCGACCGGTATTTGGCGACCTACATCTGGCCCCTAGTGTGGTGACCTTGCCTGGGGATGCAAGTGATTATTGCAGGTAAAATTATGGATGCTTTGGAAATAAAGCAGGTTTGGCAAAAAATTAAGAGAACAGGACCACCCTCAGAGTAACAAGAAGTATATTATCCTAGTTGTGAAAATCAACAGCAAAACGTGTATTGTGTTCTTATCCAAAGATTTCAAAACTGAGTACTTGCAAACCTTACAACCTAGGGGCAGATTTACAAGCCCCTTGTGCCTCATTTATGCCGCCGTAGCGTCACTTTTGTGACGCAGGGATGGCGCAAATCCTGCGCCATGGTGTGGGGTACTTACAACGTGACGCATCTGGGTGATGCATCACGTTGTAAAGCCCTGCGCCACATGTAGGCGTTCCTGCGCAGGGGCGCAACTCCAGCAATGTGCCACTTTTACGGCACAGATGCGTCACGCATCTGTGCCATTTTTGCCCCATGGTGCGCCCCATAGTAAATACGGCGCATCCATGATGGCGGAGCTGTGGCGCACAATAACTGGCGCATCCCTGCTGATATGTGCCAGTTATTGTAAATATGCCCCTAGTGTCTTAGAACTTGAAAACACTAAAACTTTGTGTCTTTAGCCTGCCTTCATTTGGAAAAATATTTTAAACAACCTGCTAAATGCATTCAAGAGAAATGTTTTTCAGATATTCTTCCCAACTGGCTGTGCAATGTCTACAGCTTTAAAATAAATAGACAAGTTGGCCCTCACTACAAGTTGGATAGTACTGAAGTAATGTTAAAATCAAATGTGGTTGTGCTGTTACCATGTGGTAAATCTGCCCCAGTACTGTCAAATTAAATGCAAAATTACCATGTGGGGTCAATATGGTCATAAAACCACACAGAATTCATTCTATATTCCGTGGTGTTGTACTCATAAATATATATTTTGAGCAAGTGGTAAAAGTATGCAGGGACCTTTGGCTGGATGTGGGTGCAGAGAGTAGGGAGGGAAGGCGTGTTTATTTTTCGGGCAAGGTGAATGATCAATTTTGGTGAGTAGTAATTGGTGAGCTCTGGTGTAGTGGGGGATGACAGGAGGTAGGAGTAGGGGCTGGAAGGAGGAGATGGATTATTGCATGCTTTGCCCTGTAATAAAGTTAAAACAAACAAAGTGAGACTCCTGCCTGCTGTGGTGGCAAAACTTTGTCGTGGAATTCTACAGAACTTAAATTCCGCCTGGGAGAACCAGGGGGCATATTACCAAGGCAGTCGAAATGAAAATATCGCCGCTTTTGCGGCCATTTTCGGCCGCAAAGAGGCGATAATTTCATTGCCCTATTAGCAAGCTGTTGCTAACATCAGTTAGCGACAGCTTTTAGGTGATAGTGAGCGGTTTGGGGCTCGCTTTGCATGTCAGCGATATTTATCGCAAATGACATGCAAAGTGGCCATACTCAACCAGTTAGCGACTGAAAGCAGTCGCTAACGTCGCCATCGCCTATTAGCAAGGCAGGCGTAGCGATAAAAAAATTCACGCTAAGCGCAAATATCGATGAAAACTAACGCCTGCTCAGACCAGTTCTTAACCTGTATATCAAATGGGAGTTTGATATTCAGGTTAAGACCCTATTAGCGATGATGCGTGAATATCGCTGGTTTTCCAGCGATATTCACGCATTTCGCCGCTATCGCCGGATATTTTATCGCATTGGAGATAAATGTTGCTAATGGCTCGTTATCTCTGTGATAAAATCCGGCGATGCGCGGCGATAAAAAAAATGTCGCTAAGCTTCTTTACCGAGAAATATCGGTAGTTGTTGATAATATGGCCCCAGGTCTCCCCACTCAGAGTCATAGTGGAATTCCATAGAGTAACTCTGCTCCGCCTGACTCATAACGAGGACCTTAGTGAATATTGTTCATTTTAGATGCTTCCATTTATATTATTCAAAGCCAAAAGGGACTTCTTTCATGTCTGTGCTGCTTTTCAGTTTTAAAGTTTAAAGTTCTAGTAAACTGACTTCCTCCTAGCTTGAAAGTCATTCCGAGATCACTAAATGATTTTGCTACTCTTTCCGAAAGCAAAAAAGTGCACAAGATTAAAGTCCCAGGCCTGTCAGGAGGGTGCGAAGTGTGACAACCAATGAAATAAATGATTGCCCTCTGGGAAGGACTGTCACCAGAACTTTAGAATTTGTCCATTTCCAATTTTCTAGCTAATTACCACCTGTCAAAGGATATTTTGTAAATGACATGTAAAGTCATTTGGGCTCGAGACTTATCTCTGATTACACAGCGCTTATCTCAGGTGTGTCATATATTTCACTTCTTCCCTGAACAGGTGTCTAGAGATTGTAGAAAAATAATGCAAATCAATTAAGAATTGCGTATATCAACAACGTCATAGGTATAACTCAGGGCACTGGAGACACCTTTTTCAAAATGGCTGCTGGCGCAGACTGATGTGTGGCATGAAACAGAGGCATCCAGGGGAACAGGGTATCTCGTTTAAAGCGAAACAAATTAAATATCTGATTACCAGTGATGTCCTCTTCTGATTTTCTTTGTCGAGCAGTAAAAAAGAAGTGCTTTTTGGCTCTACCTCTTTTTTCTTGTAAGAATTTAGTGGCATATCATCAAAGCGCCACAGTAAAATGATTACCGCTTTAGCATCCGTTTTCGGGCGAAAAGCGGCGATAATTTTATCGCATAATCAGCAAGGTCACGCTATCGCATGAATCCTTGCCTTAGCGCCCTTTCCCACAACGCCCAGCTTTCATCTCAAATGAGATGCAAAGTGGGCGTTCCGCCCAAAAATAACGTGAGAAATGTCACTAACGGACATTTCTCCTATCAACAAACCTCCCGCTAACTTGCATGGCGATAAGAAAAGTAGCGCAAACCGCGCTTATCGCTACTTTTCTTACGCCTGCTTTCAATCCGACTTAGCCATTATATCCAATGGAAGGTGGATATAATGGCTAAGTCTGCCCTGCCCTATCAACAACGTATCGCCAATCGCTGTGCGATTATCGCTGGATTTCCAGCAATAATCGCACATTTGGCAGCTAACTCTGGAATTGTTATCGCTTTGGAGATTAGCGTCGCTGATAGCGTGCTATCTCTGCGATAAAATCCAGCGATAATTATCCTAGCGCTAAGCACGCTTATCGATAATTATCGCCGGTTGTTGCTGATATGCCCCTTAATTTGGCAGTATTTGTGTAAACCCTTCTCCAGCAAGTAGCTTGTTAGCTACTGTTACCTGTAAGTAGCTCTTCTGTGGGCAGCCTAGTCAGCTAAATTGGTATTGGTTGAATTCAAGTATATGTGTGCTAGAATTGAAAAAGCATGTATTTAAGACGAAAATGGGTTTATTCGCAAAATCCATAAGCCGATGTGTGGAGAAAAATGATTGAATTTCCAAAATATACTTATAGCTGATAATTGAATGAGAAAAATCAAATGGTGTTGGGGAGATGTTTTGCTAATATTATTAACTTGGTGGCAGGGCATTGCACCTATGCCTGCCATGTATTACCAATTTAGAGGCATTCCACATTGATAAAGTATTTTCACATTACTGCTAGCAACCGTGCCTGATGCACTGAGGCGATTGCTGCTGGTAAACTTGCATAAATGGCCACTAATGTAATGTAGTTTGGTGTGGTCTATTACATCTCAAATAATATTAGTAGCTCTGGGGAATTTTCTTTTACCATAAGTAGCTCTTATTACAGAAAAGGTCGGAGACCCATGATGTAAAGCCACTCATTCTCATAACGGATTATTGACATTGTTAGCATAGGCTCCTTGTCAAACACAGCAGACATGAGCTTTGGATAGTATAACCTGACAACAAAGGATTTCTATTGTTAATACTCTGCCAAATGCAATAGGGAAGAGATTTACATTGTGAGCTCTGACAAATGAAATATAAAGTTATTTTATCTTGTGAATGTGTCACAAACAGCATAGGAAAGTAGTTTACATGGTATAGCACAGAGAGACCTTCTGCCACGAATCTCTAGTTCAGGAGGGCCCTAGTGCACTCTGGTTTTTGATGTGTACATTTGTAATTTTATATTCAGTATTTAAATATTTATGAATTAAGCAGGCATGACACTACAACGCATACCACTACAACGCATGTCATTACAACGCATACCATTACAACGCATAACATTACAATGCATAGTACCCTTACACTATCCAATACTTACCCTACTGTAGCACCCCCTGGAGTTAGAATAGTAATTTTTATCCCTACACTATCCAATACTTACCATACATGCAATGTAATGTTATGCGTTGTAATGGTATGCGTTGTAAAGGTAGTATGCGTTGTAATGGAATGCGTTGTAAAGGTAGTTTTTAAAAAATTTGTTGTAATGGCATGCGTTGTAATGGATGTTGCATTGTAAAAAATGTGTTGTAAAGGTATGCGTTGTAACGTCATATATCCCTCACGGCTTCCCCAGGAAAAGCCCTGCTACGTTCCTTGCCCCCAGCAACCACAGATTTGGCATAAAACACAACAACACCAATGCTTAATTCGAGCCAGTGGTTTCTGGTGCTCAGCACCGGCACTTAAAGATCAACACCAGCGATTTTCATGAGTACCAATTAAGGACACAATCATTTATTGTAGGCCCAGGTAGATTAAGTGATTTGCCCAGAATCAAAGGATGTTGAGCCAACACCGAGATTTGAACATGGTTCCTCAGTTCCGAAGTCGGCCACTACGCTACATCCTCTCCCCACTTTTATGGTTAGTAGTTAGTTCTGTTTTAGGTGGCACTAACAGGAGAAATAGACTGGTACAATCTGCCTCCTGACAAGAGCCCCAGCACTTCTTTTTTTACAAATTAACCACTGAACAACAGTTGACAATTAGCACTAAAAAACCAACAGCTTCGCATCATGCTGCATGGGCCAGCAGCAGGGCTTGTTTGACTCAACGTGCATGCACACATGGAAGCTGCATTGACTTCCTGGTTCATGCACCTGCACTGCGTCCGTCACAGAAACAAGTGGCTAGAAGCAGCTGCTGTGTTGTTCATGTGATGCAAGAGGCAGAGTCCTAGAGCAGTGGGTGAGTGTCTGTGTGTATTTAGTTCACCAGTGAAACTGGAGCTTGGGGAGGGCACTAGACACAACCAGTTGTGCACATGATGTGGGGGTCAGTGACCCATACTGAGTGTTTGTGGGTGGGGGTGCCTGCAAGCACTCACTGATTATCAAAATTAAATAGTAAATGAATGGGCATCCTGGGTCATTAATGCCCTCAAATCTTTGGACCGCTTCATTAGTAGAGAAGGAATGATTGCAGCATTAATTAGTGGAACAATGCAATTTGAAAATGGTGCAATTAGAAGTGTTACATACCACCAGAGCTAGTTTTCAGTAAAACCTTTTAATCGAGAAGGTACAACTACTTTTGAAGCATTGTTGTCTCTAGAGTCATCTATTGTTCAATAAGTACAGCCATGGCCTAAAGATAAAGCAGAAGCAATCCCCAACCTCTCAAAGACTGGGGGCATATTTACAAGCCCCTAACGCCACAAAAGCGTCACCTTTTCTGACATTCCAGTGGCACTGCTCCGTTCTCCATTTTTACAAGGTGGTGCTAAGCCACGTAACGTGGCTCTCGTCACCTTACAAATATGACCCTTTCTGCTGCAGTCTGCTGCTGCAAAGGGGCAGGCAATTTGTGCTGCTGCGGGCGTTCCACTATAACCCCATTGCTTTTTGATGCTGCTTTAGATTTAACAGGCTGAGGCAGCGCCAAAAACCAAGGCCAGGTAATACCTGGTCTTAGGATGGGAATAAGAGGAGAAATTATTAATTTCTCCTGATATTTTGCTCTTTCAATGTGTGCTGCATTCTGTAGCACACGTAGAAAGAGCAAATCGCCAAGAAAGATTGTTTATGTGCAGGAAGGAGTCCCTTCCCGCACATAAATAATCACCCCTGCAATGCAGGCACCCTTGCAACATGGCGGCAGGGTGCCTACGCTGGTGCTAGGCAGCTTTAGTAGAGCCAGCACTAGCGGAAACGCAGGTATATGCCGTATTTTTGTAATTACAGCAAATCCCTGCATTTTGAAAATGTCAGAGTGCAGCGTTGCCACATTTTCCATACCACATGCACTCTCATATCTGACATACTAGTAATCTTGCAATATCCTCCGGTCTCCTACCTCTATCAGAGTGCCAGAATCACTCTCATGCTTGTCACATACTAGTAGTCAAACAATACTGACCACATTCACACCCCTCATCCAGCAGAAGTGGGACACTACTGAGAACATTGTTATACTGCTGACGTACTAGCAGTGTCACTCTACTGACAGCGCTAATAACCCTCATATAGTGGAAGTTCACACCTCCACATGGGGAAACATCATTTACCACGAATGCATTACCACGGGATACGTTTACAACGGGTCACTTACCACGCAAACGTCTTTTCACCGCGGGTGCATTCCACGAACGTTTTTTCCACGCAGCGCAAGCTTCATTCCTTCCAGTCTTCGTTCCTTCGTCGTGGGTGGAGACGAAGGAGAAAGGGACAATATAAAGGGGGGGATTTGGGGGGGGTCTCCCCCCCTAAAAAACAAGCAGAATAAAAAAAAAAAAGAAAACTTTAGAAAACAAAACGCTATTCAGTGCCAAAGGAGAGAAAGGAAAGAGCCTCAACAACGACGTGGCGTGTACGTCAACATAGAAGTCCTATCTCTATTTTGAAAGACGTGTTTTGACGCTGGTTACGATCGTAACGTAAATATGGCGGTGTATAGTCGTGCGTGCTCAAATGCTGCGTGGTAAAGACACATGCGTAGTAAAATTCGCGTGGTACAGGTAAGCGTTGTATAATCCTATATTCCTCCACATGTACTCTGTCAAACCTCACAAACTACCATTCACACGCTGCTAACAAGTAACATCAAAGCCAAAGCTTTTGACTGATAACTGATACCACATCTACTTTAAATGGTATGTTAATTTATGTGGTTTGTGGTATTGTGAGTGAGTGAGTGAGCGAGTGAGAATAAATCAGTGGGATGAGCAATAGATGGATGAGTCCTAAGACAAATGACTGAGTTAATGGATAATGAGTGATTTGAGTGCATGGGAGTATGAAGGAGTAAATGCATGGACCGAAGCTTCCAGGCACTTTCAGTTATAAGCCATACACTTTGGTTTTGCCTATGTTTGGTTTTCTTTCTTATTCACAACTGATGGATTTGCCTCATTAAGCACTGAATTGTGTTCTTAAGGACATGAAGAGCACTCTTGTTCTACTGTCTTGCAAAGTGCTTGGTAATTGGTAACAGCAATGGTTCAACGCAGATTGTCAATGTGTTGCCATGAGTCATGTATCTCTAGGTTCACAGGTTCAACCCCGCTCTCCAAAGCTTACTGCTCAACGGGACAACCAGAAAGGACTTGTGAAGATGCCTCCTCAGTAAACATTACATCCCCTAGGTCCATCAGAATATTATTTCTCACTGTAAACGATCAGGAATCATATCTCAGGACCTATGCCACCAATTTGTCACTCTGTTCTCTACCAGTACTGTTACATACATACATATCAGTTTAGATATTTCTGAGCCTCCATCACAAAACACATCCCACCAAGCTGACGTATCAAGAAAACTGACTTGTGTTTGCATGTTGAGTCAATGGAGTTTCATAGTGCAGTTTCCCCACTGTGAGAAATGTTGCCATTGGGTGACTAGGGTGTGAGCCCTGGTCAAGCAACAGCCACAACTTCTTGCAGGGTGAACCACAAAAAGTCACTAAATTAACCTGTGCTTAACCCTGGGTAGCTTGGCACAAAAAGCTGTCAGGCTTAACTTAGAGGCAATGTGTAAAGTATGTATGCAGCACACAAACAGCAATAAAGTGAAAACACAACACCAGAAAAGTCCCAAGACCACATGGAAAAATAGAGTAAATTTAATAAATTATTTGACACCGTAATGCCAAACTTCCAATCAGTAGAACCAGCCGTATGAATTTTTTATATTTTAAGTGAAATCTAGCACCTAAAAGATCAAAGCACCAACCAGGGACATCTGGACACGCAAGACTGGGTCTCAGTTGTAAGTTAAAGCCGACTGCGATAGAGTGTGGTTCTGATACAAAAAGTGGATTGGGCCCTGTCAGCACTTACCTTCTTATTCAGAAAAATATCTGAAGAAAAATGTCTTAGAAGGTAGAATTTCAGCAAGGCAAGACTGCAGGAGTGTCCAAGAGAGGGAAATACATCTTTAAGATGGCCGTGGAGTGAAGCTGCTGTAAAGATTTATACTTTTGAACTTAGTCGCTGAAATGGAAGTTGAAAATTTCCAGCAGGACGAGGCAGAGGGATGTAGCCAAAGAGAGTTCCACGAGTTCAGATACCCCTTTGGCAAAGGACCGCTGAAAAGGATTCACTGCTGCGGAGAGGAACGTGGCGGGAGAAGCCACAAAGTCAATCTGGCCAGCAATGCACCTCAGTTGTACACACGAGCAGGTTGCTACCGGTCTCCTCCTGGTTCTTAGAACACTTTTTGACTAAATTTTGTTTAAGTCCTCAGTTTTGGAAAATGGCCATCTGGACACCTTTAGCACACAACCAAGGGTTCAGGGGTGGATGCAGATCCCTTGGGAGTTCAATGCTTACTTGGGCTGGGTCCAGATGCAGATTCAAGATGGTGGGAGTTTGTTATATCCCTGTGGCTCTGAACAGGAGGCCAGCAAACTAGCTCTTGAAGACACTTTTGGCAATGCTGGGTGCAAGTGAAGATGCAGGCCTGGCCTCTGAGGGTTCAAGGCAGGCTTCAGGCTGCAAAAGAGTCCTTCTAGGTATAGGAGCAGTGTGCGGAGTGCACAGCAGGTCAAGGCAGTAGGCAGTCCTCCAAGAGTCCTTCAGCAGGTCCTGTAGCAAACTGAAAAGTGGGTCTGTAGGGCCTATTATCATACCCTGGTCCTCTGCTTCAAGAAGGTGGGAGAAGGTCCTGGAAAGGTTCTTTGAAGTTTATGGAATTTCCTGCCTGCCCTTGCTCCAAGCGGGCTGCACTGATAATACAGGGTCATTAAGCCTATCGTGAGGAGACATGACACAACCTACTCAGGTGTAATTAGGGCTGTGCTCAGGTCCACCCCATCCTGTCAGTGATGTTTTTTTTGAGGCACAGATACTCCCACTATTTTGTGACTGTCTGGGAGTAACTCACAAAGTCTAACTGTCAGTTACATCTAGTCATGTGACCCAGGACAGTCTGCATGAACAAAGGGCTATGGGCAGGAAAATGTCAACCTTCTAAAAGTGGCATTTTCAAAATTGTAATGACAAACCTGCTTTTACCATGAAAGGGGGTTTATAATTACAATTCTGTAGGTACCCAAAATTACATAGCTACCTCCTCTCAGTTAAGAATGACAGTTTATTAAATGTAAAAAAGGAATTCCCATTGTTATCCTATGGGAGGAGTAGACCTCTCAGTAGTGAAAAAAAGATCAGGAGTTTTTCACTACCAGGACATTTCAAATTAAACATACACGTTCTACCTTTCAAAAACACAGCACCCTGCCCTATGTACCACCTAGGGCTTACCTAAGGGTTGACTTATATCTAATAAAGGGGAGCTTAAGGCTTGGGAAGGGGTTTTAATTGCCAAGTCGACTCGGGAGTGTGACCTTGGATTCAAGCTGCAATAGCAGTCCTGGGGCATGTTTTAGAGGGCTACTTGAGGGGGTGGCACAATACGTGCTGCAGGCCCACTGGTAGAATTTAATTTACAGGCCATGGGTCTACAATATACCACTCTACAAGGAACTTACAAGTAAATTAAATATACCAAACATGTGTGAGTCAATTCTACCATGCTCTACAGAGAGAGCACAGGCTCTTTAGCACTGGTTAGCCGTGGTAAAGTGCACAGAGTCATAAGGCCAACATAAATTAATGCAGAAAAGAGTGGGGGGAGGAAGGCAAAAGGTTTGGGGGTGATCCTGCAGAAAGGGCCATTTCCAACACTCCTTTTCTCTTGAAAGGATGTCCCTCCAATCCTAATAATAATATTAATGTGATTTCTAATGCACATAGCTACCTCATGTGAGATTCCCCAACACTAGGTAGAGTTATCCGCAGGCCTAGCTGCAGTTATTAAACCCCCATGAGATCCTGAGCTAAAAAAACAAGTTTTAAGTTTTTTCTTAAAAAGATCTTCTGGCTAGGCCTGACGAGCCATCAGGGACAAGGCATTCCAAAATGTTAGCACCAAATAGCTGAAAAACACTCCATACAGTGTTCACTTTCTTTATGCCGGATCTGGTGGCTAAGTGGACTAATGCCTCCACTGTAGGGGCCTGTGTTTTGACCTCATGGTCACAGGTGCTAATCCTGGCAGGTCCACTCAGCCTTTCATCCATTGGAGGTCGCTAAAATGTTTACCATTGAGTAGGGTAACAAGAAACATCTATTATTCAGCGCCAAGATACCTACAGGTGAACATACACTTACAAATACACAGGTTATGTTATGTTACCCTGGGAACAATCACCAAAATTTCCCCTGCTGATCTTAAATTCCTCATTAGTACATATTGTCTAACCGAATATTGAAGGTAACGTGGACCTTTGTTAGCAAGTGTCTTGTAACACAGGGCTTTGAAAGCAGATCTCTGCTTGACCAGAAGCCAATACATCTTCTTCAGTGTGGCCCGATCAAGGCATGTCTTGGAAAATTCAATGGAAGACATGCCACAGAGTTCTGTACTCTCTGGAGTCTCTTAATCTGCCTCTGTGTGACTTCAATATACAAAACGTTACACATTACAATAGTCAAGCCTAGACACAATCAGGGCCTGAACTACTGTTTATTAGTTTACAATTTGGCAAAAGGCACAGGAAGTTTTTAAGGAGTCCAAAATATTTTCCAGCCACTGCAGTGATTTGACTGTCATAAGAAAAATGAAACTTAACCTTGGGTTTGGAAACAGGCACTGGACACAACTACTTAAGCCACCATGCAGATGGCCAGATGTTTGACTGATTGCCAAGGTCAAAACCATTGTCTTCCCAGAAGAGAACCTTAAGCAATACAGGTCCATCCACCTAGAAACCTCTGCAAGGTAGAGGCATAAGGCAGAGGCCATATGGGACATATTCTGTGACAAAATGATGATCAGCTGCATGTCATCCCCATACGAAATGATGGTACATCCATAGCGTTCGATAATCTCCGCCAGCGGTCGCATGTGCACATTAAACAAAGTTGAACTCTAGGAGGAGCCCTGCAGTACTCCTTGTTTCAGAGGACTCACCTCTGACTGGTAGGGATTTTGTAACACTTGAAAGATGTGCCCCAGCCGAAATGAGGCGATCCAGCTCAGTGTTTATGGCTCACCCTACAGTTCCAGAGTCTCTCAATCAGGATGTTATGGGACACAGTGTCTAAAGCGCCACTGAGGTCAAACAATAGCAGTGCCGCAGAGTTTCCCGTCTCCAAAATTTCGTGGATAGACTCTGTTGCCAGCAACAAGGCTGACTCAGTGCAGTATGAGGGCCGTAAACCAGATTGAGTCCTGTGTAGTAGATCATGCGTCTCTACAAAGCTCGAAAGCCGCTTACTAACACACGTCTCCGTAATCTTTGACAATAGTGATAGCAGAAAGATAGGGTGATAGTTTTCCAGCTAGGAGGGGTCCAACGGAGGTCTTTTCAACAGCAGAACCGCCACTACATGCGTCCATCGCCCAGGTACCAGATCAGAGGCCAGGGATCTGTTAACCTAAAACTGGGTGGACCAACTCAACACTTCTTTCCAGCAGATCATAAAACAATAACACACACAGAACGACATAAACATTTTGTAACTGAAATAAGTGAAATTGTGAAAAAGAATTGGGGGACTTTACTTTCCCCCATTGACTTACATCAAGGAGGAGTAGACACCTAAAATACAGCTCTTTAGGGGTTAAAAATTCAGGAAACTACCGCCTCACTCTGGTATGTTGACACGTATGTAACAAAATTAAAATGTAGCCCACAATATATCAAAACACTCAAAATAGAACACAATAGTCACAGTACAGCACAACATTAAATTGAAATAATGCAGCACAAAAAGAAATCAGCAGAATACATCAGTACCCCAACAGAATGATTCCCCACAAAATGCACATTCTCCTTTTGTCACTTATTACTACCTGCACAAATCTTATTTGATAACAGGATGGTAAAAGGTGTTTGCACCCAGTACAACCTTATCTTACCACCAAGGACATCAAAAAGCACCTTGTGAACCGGCCCCTAGAGTTCTATTAAAATACCCTGTATGTTGGTGTGTTTCAGTATTACTTTTGTTCCATCTGAAATTTTCTTAAGAATAAAATTAAAAATATGGAAGCATGTCAAAATACAAACTGACATAGAAGAAGGCAAAAAATACAGGGAGCCAAATATAGGACATACAAAATATCTATTTAAAAAAAAGTTACAACTGCACATAATCCACACTATCAAACATAGACCAACAAATATGCTACCATTAAAGTAAAAGTAGTAGTTAAACACAAATGATCAAGTTTGGTGTGATTTTGGAATTTGACATTTTTGTAAGTTGATATTTTTTCTTGGTCTACATTTTGGTGTATTTTGCGTGTGTAAATCGTGTATTCAAGTCTATATTTTCATGTGCGACCAGAGATATTGGAGTGAAGTGAAGGCACACTGTGGACAAGGATGGAGACATTTCCTTGTACAAGGAGGGAGTAGATGGCATTTCAGGCAGAGACATAATCATTCGAGCAGCTTACACTGAATTGTAATGATAACTGTGCTTAAAGTAGCACAGTTCATCATTACAACTCATTAGAATAAAGGTCTATGAAGAATGTTTCTTCATAGGCATCTATATTGAATTCCAAAATGTGTTCCAGTGCAATGGCATTGTTACCCAATGCTCGCTAACCAATGTGCTTATCCATTCAGTGGATGCCAAAAGTATCAGAGCTTCATTTCTCACCCAAAAATCTCAGCTCGCCCGCATATGCAGTGCAGGTTATGAATAGCAAAACCTTTGCAAACCCTCCTTCAGGTTAGTGCATACAATCAAACAAGTACTTGGTGTGTCCTAGTTCCTCAATTTGCAAAGGCCATGATCACTCAGGAGTTCCTCATTTCTGGCATGGTGAGTTTGTCCCTCATATTGTCAGTGACAATTGCGTTCTGAATCATCTTTAGGTCGCGTGGGTGACTTACAAAATATGATAAAACAAACTAAATAAGAAAACATATGTGTGGATCATTTCCAGTGTTGCCCCAAATTCTTGGTCCAGGTGGCCCTCTTTGCCACTCTGAGAAGAACAGAAAGTGAAGAATGTGAAGCTTAAACTGATGCCAGATGCTGAGAATTACTCTGGACATCTTTCCATCATTTTCACTCAGTACGACATGACAGCCGTAGACCAACCTTATGTAAATCACTCTTGGTCCTTTGCCAAAATGGATAATCCTGACAAAACTGCTAGAACCAATCCAATTGGCCCGTGGCAAGAGTCAACCAGGCATGTTTCAAACTTGCTGGACCTCCTCAGTGTGTTTAGCTTGAACCCTGTGGCTCCTCAGGGCTACACTAGACATAGGTGGTTAAAGAGTGAAGTTTAACTCAATTTAAATGTCACCAGGAAGCAAATGTTGTAATTTTAAGAAATAGTATTAAATAAAATTAAATGCAGAGATTAAAGGTGTGCGTCCTCCTTGGTATAGCTGAGGAGAGAGTATTTAATGTGGGAATTAAGCAGTGGTAATCATACTGAGCACTGCGCTGGCCCGCCACCAGTTCATGCCCGTGATTCAATACTCAAATCTTTCTCCAACATCTTATAGAAAACTAATGGCATGCTTTTGTTATCTTTGTTTCAATTTCAGCTGGGGTTGCCCAAAATACCCGTATGCAAAATTTAACGAGACAACCGAAGAAATAAATTGGTGAGTAGAAATTAAATCTTTGTGTTGTGTTAGAGTATGTTTGTAGCGTGGTAACTCCCTTCCAAAGGCTGCCCCTGCTGCAAGCTTTGTGTGTCTTTCTGGAACCACTGCTTTAGTGTTTTGGTTGATGTAATTTCCTCTCGGTGCCAACTCTTTCCTGGATCCTCCTCCTATAGAAGCAGCTGAAGAGACTGAAGGAACTTGTTTTGTCTAAAGCACTTCCCAAGCCCCAACTGTATGCAATAGATATCTAAGGCAAGACCCAGAGTTAGAAAACATTCAAGTCTCATGTTTCATGGTTGTCCGCTTGAAAGTGTACCACATGGAATGGTCTTTCCAAGCCACTGTTTGATGTCTTCTAGAGATTCTCAGACATTTCTAACACAACTTAAACAGAAGTTGGCAGGACTATGCTGGTAGCCTGCTGATGAATATTAATAAGGCAGGTCTCTTTTAGTTACCCCTTGCGATTGGATGCGACACAGGCCTGTATGGTATAGCCAACCACAATTTCTGTGTTTGTCTTCCATAACAGAAAACAGTTTGAAGCAGCCTATATTCCTGGTGCCGTTTTATAAAAAAATTAAAGATTCATATTTGGGAAAACATTGGGGGAAAAGTCAGTGGTTTGGGAGAGGAGAGGTAGGGAGTGATTTTGCTCCCCTCTCAAGGTTTCCAACACAATTCACAAAGTGGGAAGGGTCTCAAAGTGACATCCTCTCTTTTGCGACCCAGTCACCACCTCCTTTGAGGTGTTGGTAACTTATCAATGGTTTACACTTCAATGTACATGCCATTGCACTCATAACTGGTGAGTTGGGCTCAGATTTTTGATGGATGGATTGGGAAAGTCCTTGTAATAGTTAAAGATGCCTTTAAATTATGTGTTTATCTTGTCACAGTTGCTGGTGCTTCAAAAACAAAGGTCAAATGTCAGGCTATGTCTCCTGAACATTTGCTGCTTATTCCTTTAACATGAGATTGGAGTTACTTTACTTTTCTTTCTCAGGCTGCAAAGTATGAGAAGATTTCAAAGTTAATTGTGAGAAAATCTTGCTGGAGTACAGGGAGTGTGAAAGGGAAGGCAGTCGTGTTTTTGTCACACACTAGAGAATGTAAATACCTGTAAATGAACTGTTTGCATTCAACAGTTAGGAAAGCAAAAACTAAGCACTTTTTTGTTATTCTGATGTGTGCTGGAAACATATTTTAATGAGTAAAATAAATCAAGACACTTTACTTGGTGATGCACAAATGATATATATTCACAGAAACCCTATTTCTACACATAATCATTTGTGTGCTATGTAGTCAGTAAAACTGCATGTCTGTGCAAATCTTGCGGGAGTTTCAATGGAATATGTGCTCTCTGAAAGTTATATTTAAAAATCACCATACCTCATGTTTATTAAAAGTATGTGGGGCACAAAGGTTTGTCATTCTAAAAATTGAGCCATGGTTCTAAAAGGTTGCAAAGCTCTGGTTTAGGCCATAGAAAAGAGCTCCTTTGTGGTTGCTAACCCTGTGAATTTGTGAATCTCAGGATGTAGGACCACAAATTGGATTTGTATATGCAAGCTAAAACATTTCAAGTTAGGAGTATACTTTCAACCCACAGTGTTGTTTTATATAATTCTGTGTTACAACAAACAAATGATGGACGGAATGCTGACAATGCAAACACTCTCCCCCAGTCATAAGATCTGGGTTCAATCCATTGTTCTATTGCCCACTACGCCACCCGAGTTTGTACCCTTCCATATGCAAATCAGTCTTGACCCTGTGCCTCATGGGAACAGTCCAGACAGAACTGCCAGGTCCTCCCTGGACTGAAAACAAGCATCCTGGGACCGGTTTCAGGGTATGTCACCCTTCTTCAGCCAGGCTAGCTTGAATCTAGTAGCACAGTGAGCAAGGAACCCACGTCTGGGCATACCATCCCACTTAGGGTGAAAAGTGTTACAGCCAGCAAATGATGGACGGAATGCTGACAATGCAAACATTCTCCCCCAGTCAAAAGAGCTGGGTTAAATCTATTCTGTTGCCCTCTAGGCCACCCAGGTTGGACCCAACCCTATGCAAATCAGTCTTGAGCCTGTGCCTCATGGGAACAGTCCAGACCGAACTGCCAGGCCAGGTACTCCCAGGATCAGAAACAAGCATCTTAGGACTGGGGGTGAATGTTTTGATTAGTTCTGCATTCCGTCCATCAATTGTGTGTCTTTTGCTTTCTCGCCATAAGTGCACCGGGTATGCCCAGACGTGGGCCCCGGGCTTACTGTGCCACTGGAATAAAGCTATCCTGGCTGATGAGGGGTGAAACCCCAAAACCGGTCCTTGGATGTTTGTTTTCGGTGCCCCACAAGGACATGGACACTCACTTGTGACCTTGGAACACCCAAGCAGGTGTGGCAAGCAAGAAAAAAAGGAAACAACCCTAAGCTGCATTAAAGATTTTCTCTGGAAAGGGAATACTCCAACTAAAGTTGTAAGTCCCAGTGGGGCCTGAAAATATGTATATTTCCCTAGTGCTGCTCCCAGAGAGACAGGGAGCAATGTTTTGAAGCAAAAAGTGTGTTGGTGTGCTAGGAGGTTGCCAGTAGCAGCTAAGTCCCCCACAAGTGCTCCCACATGCCCCAAAACACTCTTAAGTATTCTGGGGTATTGCATTACTGGCCATGCAGGAGGTATTTGTCTGGTTAAAGTGTTTCTGTGGCTGATCTTTTGGTATATTGTGGGTCTGTGTGGGGTCCTTTGAGTTTTGGGTCCTCATACAGCAGTAACAATATGTAATTTTCTTTGAAGTTTAGACTTTTTTGAAATGTATACTTTCTACCTCCATAACTGAGCTGCTGTCCCAAGTGCAGTGCCCTTTTTTTAAAGTTTTGCGGAACTTTGCGCAAAAACATTGAAAACCTTTTTCACAAACGGTATGTAGGCTACATTTGTGTCCTTTTTTAAACATATGTTGGAGATTCTAAATATACCTAGCGTTTACAGATGCACCTTGTTAGACTTGGCATCTTTGGTGTGGTTTTCCCCTATCTTTTTGCCTCTACCTCTTGTATTTTTGATGCTGTGCTGGATTTCGTTTTTGCTGGTTTAGATGCTTTGGACACTCTGCCACTGCTGATCAGTGCCAGAGTGTAAGTGCTCCCTATGTAAAGTGGTATTCTGATTGGATATACATGTTTGGCATATTTGTATCACCATGAAGTCCCTAGTAAAGTGCACTGGGTGTGCCAGGGCTGGTGATGACAAATGCTACTAGTGGGCCTGCAGCACTGGTTGTACCACCCACAGGAGTAGCCCTAAAATGATGTCTCAGGCCTGACACTGCAGTGCCTGTGTGCAGTTTAGAAACTGCCATGTCCTCCTGGTCAGTGTCCCCACTGACTAGGCCTAACCCTTCCCTTTTTGTGCACATCAGTCACCCCTATGGAAGGCCCAAGGTACCCCCCTGGGCAGGGTGCAGTGTATGTAAGAGGTAGAGCATGTGCTAGTGCAGGTGACGTGCTCTGTTAGTGAATGGCAGCCATTTTCGTTTTTCACTATTGTAAGGCTATCTTGCTCCATAGATTAACATGGGGATGCTGGCTACAGTGGCTTCCAGCATTTCTTCTCATAGGAACAAGATGGGACATAGGTATCTAGTATCCCTGAACTCCGAATTTAATAACACATCTTTTAGGAAAGGTTGTTTTTAAATCCTGTATTTGAGAACAGCACTTTTAGAAAGTTGCTGTTCTCTTGTCTGACCCTTCTGTGTGCCTTGGCCTGTTTGTGGATTGACTGTCTGGTTTGAGAGTGACAGGGGCGGGGGATGCCCCAGGAGGCTGGCTGAGTCAGCCCTAGGCTGAATGACTGCATCTGCAATTGGAGTGGTGTGAGGAGTTAGCACCTGGGCCTGAATAGGACTGTGCCTGCCTTCCACAACGCTGGCTCCACCTCCTGCTGGGCGGCTCCCGACCCTGCCCCTCACTCTGAAAGGAAAGGCGAAGCCAGGAAAACAAAGTTCTCAGGAGACTCCCAGAACTGGTTCAGACCGGGCTCAGGGCCCACTTGCACAAAGAAAACAAAGACTTTTAGGGGTAGAAGTACAGGACCCCCTGACAACAGAAAATTAGATCATCCTGGAATCAAGAAGGAACCTCTGCCAAGGAGAAAGCTGAAACTGAAGAAGGAAGACTGGCCTGCTGTTGATCTGCTGGACTGGCCTTCTGTTGCTTTGCTGCCAAGGAGAGGGGAAGGACTTTGCTGTTGAGCTGTGTCCCCTGTCTTGAAGGAATCTCAAGGGCCTGAGTAGAGCTGGCTCCCTGTTCTGAAGTCCCAGGAACAAATGGACTTCACCCCCAGCTTCCCTGAACTCTGGAAGTTGTACCTGTACTGGGAAGCTTGAAACTAAGCTTGAGAGACTTTTGCTATTGAAAAGTGTTGAATCGCTCGCTTGCGGAGCGCATCCCCGACAGTGCGAGAAGTTTCCCGCCGCTACGAAGGTCGAGATTGTCGCAGCGCCTGATGCCGCTGCCAGAGCCGTCGCATCTTTCGTTTGCGGGACGCACCAGACAGGTGCGGGAAAGTCGAACATCGCTGCGAGTGTCGTCGCAGAGCCTGTCGTCGCTGGGTGAGATCGCCGCACTGCTTGCTTGCGGATCGCATCACGTCGCTGCGAACATCGTCGCAGAACCATCGCATCGAGGAGCTGCGAGAGAGAGGATAACCGCTGGACCGCGCATCGTCTCCCCGGAGATCGTCGCAGCCCCTACGAGATCGTCGCATCGTGCCTTTGCGAGAACAAACATCCTACGGAACCTACGCACCTGAATCCATACAAGTGGCCTTCTTCCCATACAGACCGGATTCGTCGCAACACGCCCGCTGCTGCAGCGGGGTTGTCGCATCGCCTCCCCAGGGTCTCAGGAGCAACGCATCGCTTGTTTTCCACCCCACCAGTTTCTGCTTTTGGAACTTTGTTGCAACTAAAAGGTACTGTGAGTAAATGTGACGCAACTGTGAACTTTTCACGCATCTGTGGATTATTCTATCGCAACGTAAAGAACTTTATCGCAAACCTTAAGAACTCTTTTGAAACCATATTCTTGAACTGTGTATGTTGGATTTTTGTCGTTTTGGTCTTGTGTAGTTTAGAATAAAATACCTTTATTTTTCTAAACTGTTGTGGAGTCAGTTTGTGGTGTTTTCACTGTGTTACTGTGAGTGTTGGTACAAATACTTAACACATTGCCTCTGGTTAGCCTAGACTGCTCGTGCCAAGCTACCTAGAGGGTGAGCAGGGGTTATCTCAGAGGGTTTCCTCCTTACCCTGACTAGAAGCAAGGGTCCCTATTTGGACAGTGGTACCTACCCCTGCCAACTAGAGACCCCCAGTTCTAACATTGTTGGTCAGCGGTGCGGATTGAACTTGTATTTCTACTAGACCCACAGTAATTGGTGTACATCACTAGTGAGTGCAGACCACTATGCCACCACATACTACTGGTTTTTTATTTTTGATCCTATTTTTGAGTAACTCTTCTAAAAATCATGTCTTTGAATGGGAAGGCACCCAGTAAGGAAGCAGAATTAGAATTTCGCATTGAGGATCTGTATTCTTACAAAGTTACACCGCTTCAGGAATTCTGCAACCAGTTTGAGTGCCCCACAAAGAGCGGCTACAGGAAGGATGAGCTGCAAAGAATCTTGAAGGCCCATTGGGAGGCACAAGAGGGAAATGATGATGTGGATGCGGGGAATGCTTTTCAAGTCACAGATCTTCCAGTGGGCAGAGTAGGTGCAGGAGCTGGCAGCAACCACTCCAGCAGGGGCCCCACCCCAGAAGAGTTACAAGAAAATCAGAGAGTAAGAGAGTATGACTTGGAAGTCATGAGAATGAAAATGAAGCAATTAGAAGTAGAAAAGGCCTGTGCCTTAGAAGAGAAGAAATTGCTTTTGGCTCATGAGTTGAGCATGGGAGAACTGGATCTTAAAGCCAAGGAGGTGGATGCCAGTTCAAATGGTGGCAGCGCACAGCCAGTGCATGGGGGTAAAGTATATATTCCCAAAGACCTGGTACAGAACTACCATAGGGGTGAGGATATTTATGCCTGGTTCACTTCATATGAAATTGCAATGAAGATGAATGGTGTGCCTGATCAGCATTGAGGGCGGGCCTGTGGAAACATTTTGAGGCTTCTGGGAGGAGTGCTCTAGAGCCCTTAGAGATGGCAGGTGCCATGACCTACCCCAATATGAAGGAGGCCTTATGTCTCAGGTATGGCCTTACCCCAGAGCAGTATAGACTTCAGTTTAGAAACTCCAAGAAGAGAGAGTCTGAGACTTTGATGGAATGTGTGAATCAGTACTCACATGCACCGGAAGGTTGGATGAAGGGCAGTAAAGTAACTGATTTTAAGGGGTTGTTGCATTTAATCAGTTGGGAGCACTTGAGTAGTCTTTGTGTTCCAGAGCTGCGCCAGCATCTTTTAGACAGCAAGCTGACAGACCCCATTGAGCTTTCTAAGGAGGCGGACCGCTGGACCAGTACCAGGGTCCAAAGAGGAATTGTGGGTACCACAGCCAAAGGTGGGCAAGGTCCCCAGCAAAAGAGTGGGGGGGACAAGGGTAACCAAAGGGAGTTCTCTCAAGGGCCCCAAAATCGTTCCCAGGGAAAGGAATCCCAACCCCCCAAACCTAGACAGCCATGGCCCCCTAAGGGCAGGTGGGACAATAGAGACAGAAGAAATAACCAAGGTCCCCCTACCTGTTATCACTGCAATGAGGTGGCCACATGTCTCCAAGCTGTCCCAAGAAGAAGCGAGCACCCACCGGTGCTCCCGCCCCAGCGTTAGCACGTGTAGCTTTGGGAGGGGATTTGGTTTCTAGTGACTGGGGGGAGCTAGCAGTTATGACCCTTGTCTCTCTAGGAGACCAAGAGATGGTCCAGGAAACCTTACTGCCCTCTAACACTAAGAAATATGGGCAGAAGGTGACCATCAATGGGAAGGAGGTTGAGGCTCTGAGAGACACAGGAGCCAGCGTGACATCCATGAGGTGTCAGTGGGTGTCCGAAGAGCAAATCATCCCTGATGTACTCCGCCCTGCAGTGGCAGCTGACAGCTCAGTGCGCCTCTGCAAGCTGGCGCGTGTTCCCTTTGAATGGGGGGGAGTCTCTGGTCTTTTGGAAGTAGTTGTCAGTGATGTCTTGCCTGTAGACTGTCTGTTAGGTAACGACCTGGAGAGTTCTCCATGGAAGGATGTAGAACACAGAACTCATTTGGAAATGTTGGGTTTGCCTGCGTGGATCTGTGTGACCACGCGTGCTATGGCAGCCAGTAGGGGTGATTCAGCAGAACTGGAGCCTGAAACAGTGGCCCAGAGGTCTGCCAGGAGAGGAAGAGGCAAGGGGCGCGGGAAACCCGCTTCAGTAGTTCCCACGGTCCAGGAAGGAGCAGAACCTGAGGGGGATACCCTGGAACCTACAGGGGAACAGGTGGCCGAACTGGGAGACCTACCTGAGCTGACCCATTGGCAACAAGAAGGTGGTCCCTCCAGGGAGGAGTTCTGCCAGGCGCAGAAGGAATGCCCTTCCCTTGATGGTCTGCGGCAACAGGCTGTAGATCAGGCAGCAGGTGGAGCAGCCAGAGACCACTTTATCTACTGGGAAGTCCCTCCAGGGAGGAGTTCTGCCAGGCGCAGAAGGAATGCCCTTCCCTCGATGGTCTGCGGCAACAGGCTGTAGATCAGGCAGCAGGTGGAGCAGCCAGAGACCACTTTATCTACTGGGAAGATGACCTACTATATAGCGAGCCTAAGTTTGCTGAGCCCGGTGCAGCCCATGTGCTGGTGGTACCCGAGCGCTTCAGAAACTTCCTAATGGGTCTGGCTCATGACGTGCCTCTTGCAGGACATCTGGGGCAAGACAAGACCCTGAACCGGCTTGTCACCCACTTCCACTGGCCCCAGATGAGAAAGCACGTTGGTTCCTTTTGCAGATCTTGCAAAACCTGTCAAGCCAGTGGCAAGACTGGAATGAAGTTGAAGGCACCCCTCCAACCCTTTCCAGTGGTGAGCACCCCTTTCGAGCGGGTGGGCATAGACATAGTAGGGCCCCTAGACCCCAAGACAGCCTTAGGCAACAGGTTCATCCTGGTCTTGGTGGACTCATGTTAATCTGAGTCCAGATCTATATTCCTAAAGTCATTGAGATGTTGCTGCAACATCATTCTAGTGCTGAGTTCATGTCTTGACACAGGCTTCCTTACACATGATGTAGCACAGAGGCCACATATTGCAGGAGCACACTGTATACATAGACAGAACAGGAAAAGAATGGCTAAGACCATCCCAATGACCATCAGAATTCTCCATCCCCAGGCAGATATTAGTTCCCAGAACCATCCCATTAACGACCAATCTCCTTTATCCACATGAATATATTCGGAAATCTTATGTAGTTTGGAGATGGCCCGTACACTGTTGGAGCATTATCTGGAATGAAAATGCAACAACTGGACTGGATCAATTTGCATACCCCACCCCGGTCCGCAAGTATTACATCCAAAGCGACCCGGTTCTGAAGGGTCATCAGTCGATCCGACTGGAGCTCAGCAGTCAGGTTACTAAGGGCACCAGCAGTTTCAATCACGGTGGATTCAACTACCCTTGTCAATTGCCTTATGTTTCTGCTGTTAACCATGGCTCCCCAGAACGGCAGAACACCCATTGCAAAGTCACCAAATTCTTGACCCGCAGTGTCTTCTTTACTCAAAACACCTCGAACTACCCTTGTCCGATGGTAATCCGCCGCTGCTGTGTAGGTGGGAGGTAACAGGAATGAAACAAAACATGAGCCCGAGAAGTCAGGGGGCAACCATGTATAGGCTCTATCGTGGCAGATAAAATAAGTACCCTTTGCGGCTAAAAAGGCAGGGGAAGTCTGAGATCCAAAAACGTACGTTTCTGTACAGACACTCTTCCCTAGCTGAGCTCTGGGATTCCTACCAATACCTTGCAGACACAGGTGACCTTGATGGGGTACGATCCAGATTGGGGACGATCTCTTGGCTTGCTGTTTCTCACTTACTGTAGTGCCGTATCCGGTCACATTCCAACCTACATATGCAAGTATCTCATCATCCGGGGTATCTTCGTAAGAAGTTACTTCCTTGATCATGTCAACTATACCCTTGACTAGGGCGCTAGTCTTGAGGTTGTCTTTTACAGAACGTAGGGGTTGGATTTCTCGTGCATATATGAACATTGTTCTATATGCCCATACTGACCCATTGCGACTAAATGGCAGGACCAAATAGGGGATACCTCTATCCGTGGTGTGGGGCATGAGACCACACACCCAACAGTTGGTTGTGTTCATTACAAGTTGGTGTTGGTGTAATAGCTGAACGAAGGAGTTATTAATGAACTCTAATCTCCTATTTGATTCGTGGTCAGGAAAAGGGAGGAAAGAATGAGAGGAAACAGTAGAAGGAGGTATGGGTGATGTAGTGGGCGTGAATGTCACATGAAAAGAGAATAGAACATAGCTTATTAGAAACACCATTACGCTAAATAGCATAAAAATACACATTATTATAAAAATTTTCTTTCTCATTGCTTTCAAAAGTCTCTGCTTAAAGTTCATTTGTTTGGCAGTTCTCTCCACATCAGGAAACTCCATCCTCTCTAAGGTGCTGCCCGCGGCGGTAGGTTGTTTCTGCTAAGGGATGCTTCCGTCAGTCTAGGGTGGCTCCCTTCGACCAACTGGAACCAGCAACCTATTGTTGTCAGCTGCACCCAAAAGTCTTTAATCAACCGCGACCCTAGCAGCGGAACCCGGATGGCGGTTCGAAAAAAACAAAAATAAGCAAGTTACCTAGATGGGAGAATCTGTACTTTCAAAAATAGCATTTTGGGACAAAAAAACTTATTTTTTATTAGTCCACAGGTTTTTCTCTCGGATCATAAAATAAATCACTTTTACTTTAGTCTGTTTTTCTCGGTCGTAAATTATAGCGTCTTTTCCCGGTTATTGTCTGGTCCGGAAATAGTAGCTCAGGTTCCACAGAGTTCAATTGTTCTGATGGCGGCGTAGTTTCTTGAAAAATGTTCTCACTGTCACAATCACGTTTAGCTTCCTTTACACGTTCATTAGTTGTGCGCTCTGAGTCAGTGCCTCCTGTCCGGACCCATTGGTCATATGGCAGAGGGAAGGGTATCTTCTTACAATGGATCCCGTGGACCCAATTGGCCTTCCCCTCCACTTTAACGGTCGACCTTGTAGACAGGAGGACGAGGTGAGGTCCGGTCCATCTGGGCTGGTCGTTTCTTGTCCTCTGGAAATTCTTGACCAACACCCAGGAGCCAGGGTCAATGGAGTGACCTGGTGTCTCAGAGATCGGAGGCAAGGTGTTGTGGACCTGTTGATATAAAACACGCAATTTAGCCGTCAATTCATACAGATAGTCGAGCAAAATGGGGTGTTGCAGCTCGCTAAACTTCGTGGGCCTAGGCACTCCCCATATGTTGGCTGGCCGACCAAAGATTATTTCATAGGGGCTGAGTTTCATTCGCGAATGCACAGTCATTCTGGTGGATAGGAGTGCTAAGGGTAGAGCGTCAGGCCATTTAAGACCTGTGCTCGCTTGGATTTTGGCCAATTTAAGTTTAAGCGTGCCATTGTAACATTCCACTAATCCAGCTGATTGGGGGTGATTTGCAGCGTGGAACTTCTGACTAATGCCTAGCCCTTCACACACTCGTTTCATCACCCGACCCACAAATTCACTTCCGTTGTCCGACCAGACCATTCTAGGCATTCCGAATCTGGGGAAGAACTCTTTCACAAGGGCTTTCGCTGTGGACAAGGCAGTATTGTCCCTTAGGGGATAGGCTTTTACCCACCTTGAGAAGGCACAAACAACCACGAGCACATATTTTAAGTTGTTGCACCTCTCCATGTGTATGAAATCTAGCTGCAAAACCTCGAACGGGTACGTAGGAGGTGCAAAATGACCAGCTGGAGTTGGGGTTCCCCTACCAGGATTGTGCTTCAGACACACCATGCAATTCTTGACAACATTCTCTGCACACTTGGGAATCCCTGAATTCTTCCACACTGGGGCCAACAACTCGCAAATCCCTTTCGCGCTGATATGGGCCATCCCATGAGCCATTGTAACCACTGCAGGCACATATGCATCGGGTAACAACCATCTCTGTTGCTCTGTCGATTCGATCCAACAACCATTTGCATCCATTCTCCCTGTACTTTCTCTCCACATGCTTAACTCTTTCTCCGTGGCCTCAGCTTGGATGGACTTCACACTTTCTATCGTGTCTTCACATATTCCAACATCACCAGTCCATCTTTCTGGGCTCGCAACATACATTCGGCTCATCATATTCTTTGCCGTTTCCTTAGCAGTTTCATCAGCAAATGCATTTCCACGACCAACATCATCAATCACTTTCTTGTGTGCACTACATTTTACGATCGCTACTTTCAGGGGCAACGTCAGTGATTCAAGAAGCTCATTCACCAACTGACCATGCTGAATCTTAGCTCCATGCGAAGTCAGGAACCCACGTTCTCTCCACAATCGTCCAAAACTGTGAGCCACTCCAAAAGCATACTGACTGTCGGTATAGACAGTCACTCTCATTCCTTTGGATAACACACATGCTCTCGTTAAAGCCACGAGTTCAGCGGCTTGAGCTGAACCGTGTGGTATTCGCGCAGTTTCAACGATTGTGTGCAAGGTTGTGACAGCATATGCTGTAGTCACGTTACCATTTGGGAGTTTAAAGCATGAACCATCCACCCATAATGTACCATCACATTCGGCGAGAGGAGTATCGAATAGGTCAACTCTCCCTTTCGTCTCTTCCTCCGTTCTGAGGAAACAATCGTGCTGTTCTGAAGCATCCGATTCCTCAGCAATTGGTAACAAGGTGGCTATGTTCAGGGTACTGCACCTTTTGATGTGCACATGGCTTGCTAGTAGCGTCAATTCATAACTGGACAGTCGAGCACTAGTTAAGTGCTGTGTCTTGGTCCTATTTAACAACGTGTCTACTGCATGCGGGACCATCACGATTAGTGTATTATTCATTACTAGACCTGCAGACTGTCGAATAGAAACAGCTGCTGCTGCTGTGGCCCTTAAACAACTTGGCAATGCTCGTGCTACCGGATCCAAAGTTGACGAAAAATAGGCGCATGGCCGTTGTCTATCTCCGTATAACTGAGTCAGCACGGACAATGCACAACCCTCCTTCTCGTGGACATATAAATTAATGTGAAAGGTTTACTGTAGTTGGGGTTACCTAACACAGGGGCCGAACATAATGCTGTGCGTAATTCAAGAAAACTTTTCTGACACTCATCAGACCATGGAATGGGATTGGGTGTATTTGTACACGTTAGTGCCAATAAGGGTTTGGCTAATAACGAAAAATTGGAATCCACTGTCTACAGTACGATGTAATGCCCAGGAAAGCGCGTACTTCTCTCTGCGTTCTTGGCACATTTAATTTTGCTATTGCCTGAATTCTTTCTGGGGTCAGTTTCCTTCCCTCCTTCGATAAGAGATGACCTAAGTAGGTCACTTCTTGTCGGCAATATTGGAGCTTGGAAAGTGACACCTTGTGATGTAGATCACATAGATGACGCAGTAGTGCCAACGTGGCCATTTTACACATTTTCTCAGTATCCGCAGCGATGAGCAAATCGGCCACGTACTGTACGAGAGTGGAACCTTTGGGCAAAACCATTGCGTCGAGCTGACTTTTCAGAGCTTGACTGTATATTGAGGGGCTTTCACAGTAGCCTTGAGGAGCGCGTTTAAAGCGGAAACTGCGACCACCTAAGCTAAAGGAAAAAATATCCCTGTTTTCCTCAGCAATCGGGATACTGAAGAAAGCATTCTTCAGGTCAATCACCGAAAACCAGGATGCAGAGGCTGGAATCATAGTCAATAATGTTGTAATGTCGGGGACAACTGGGAATTGTGGCACCACTATCTTATTTACTTCCCTAAGATCAATCACAAATCTATACACAGGTGGCTGAGAAGGGTCAGTTCGTTTTAAAACAGGCAGAACAGGACTATTGCAAACATTGCCTCGTGTTTCTTCAATTACGTCTTTCTCAATTAACTCGTAAACAATCGCTAGCAAAGCTTTTTCGCCCTCATTGGATATTCTGTATTGGGGAATTCGTGGCATTTTGAAATTCGACTTTAATGTTACAACATATGGTGGAATTTCTAAAAGACCTACATCATTCGGACCAGTAGCCCAAAGAATATCCGGAAGGAGTGCCAATTCTGCTGGAAGCGTATTTCTCGACAAATACATGGGAGAAACCACTTTCTTGCCTAAAGTCAGTTGTACTCCTGAGGGAGAACAGTACAAAGTCGCATACAATCTTTTTAGCAAATCTAATCCTAGCAAATTTTCACCACAACCTGTTGTCAAAATAAGGGGTGCTTCGAATTCACAAGGACCAACAGAAAGAGATAAAGGGTCAGAAATCGGATTTCTAACCGGGGCGCCAGAAAAACCTACGGAAACGTTCATTTCGCCAGACAAAGGTGCGCCAGGGAGTTTGGAGTGCATAATAGAACTCTTTGTAGCACCAGTATCCAACAGAAAAGGTTCTGACACACCCGATGTAATCACCTCAACGTAAGGTCCACTCTGATCTACTGGAACTGAAACAACTCCCTCTCCTTGTCTTAGGCTGTCCTAGCAATCATTAATCTCCCACTGCTCATTTTCTGTGTAATACTCGTCAACGTAGTATTGAGCTGTCCTGTCAGATACGTTATTTTGCTGGTCAAACCTGTTCATAGAGTTTTGTGGTGGAAGGGGACGTGCGTCCTGAGGGGCGTTTCCACGCCCTCTACCTCTAGGCGCTTGCTGACTACCACGACCTCTTACGCCAGAAATTCCATTCGCACGTTGTGGTAGGGCAGGACAGTCATATTTGTAATGACCCTCTTGTTTGCAGTATAAACACTGGTTGGGACCTACGCGGTTTTGATTGTAATCGAATCTCTGCAAGTTTCTCTGAGGCTGCTGAAAAGTGTTCTGGTAGTTATTCTGACCATTATTATTTTTATTACCACCACCTCGTGGCGGATAGGCTTGCTGTAGCAAAACCTTCGTTTTGAGTTCTCTAGTTTTCTTCTCTACTTTATCTTTCTCATCCTTGTCTCTATTCTCGTAGTACTGTGCGGTAGCTAATATCTGGGCTGAAGATGAGACTGCCCAAGAACTTTCCGAATCTTTCAATTTTCTACACAAGTCTGGAAGTAGATTGTGGACAAATTTATCGACAAACAATCTCTGACCACCTTCTGTGGTCATATCTTGACCGCTGTGGTCAATGAATGTTTCTTCAAATCTGGTGAAGAAATCTGAAACAGTTTCTTCTTTCTTCTGCTTGCATGCAGATAACTTATCCCAATTTACGCGTATTGCAGGCATTATCGTTTTCATGTAATCTACTATTCTACCAGGTAGTTCCGCTATCAGAGGCTCAGGCTTGGCACCACCAACTTGTCGTGCATCTGCAGCAGTAATATTAGCCCACGTGTCACCTAATTCCTGGTCATGATCTACATGACGAATTTTTCCCCATAAAGGCTGTGGAACAACGTTCCCGAATAACATATCGATATCGGCCAAATTCATTATACAATGAATCCAGCAGTTTGCGACAATTCTTTATAGTACCCTGCAGGATTTTTACGCGGATCTGGTAGTGTTTGTTTGAGTGCTAAAACTTCAGCTCGCTTCCATGGGACATGTACCCATACGCGGTGAAAGTGGGGCAGGACAGGTGGGACAGCTGTCGCGTTACCCTCTCTCCATTGTGGGGGAACTTCTCTCATAGGGTATTGTCGTGCCTTTTTCCTACTAGATGCACTGGATTCCGATGGTGACCCAGAACTACTTCCCTTACTTCGATATGATAATAGCATTTCGACTGCTTTTTCTACATCGGGACCTACAATCATACCCAGACTAAACTTAAACCTTATACGACACATCTCTTGTGGGAGGCAATCCTGATCATTGTCTTCTAAATCCTCGCAAAGAAAAACACACATCTGTTCGAACACATATCTCTGTGTCGCTGTTTCCCATTGAGGAAAAACTTCCATGACAGACTGTAAATCATATTTTGCAGTGTCCAAGACCCATTTCCGAGCTAAACTATTCAGGGAATCTCTCTCTTGATAATCGGGCAGTTGACTTCGCAACTGTCTTCTTCCTATGTTAGGGGTCGTAGCAGGCGACCCGAAAAGCGGTAAAAGAAGATTAGTAACAGTGCTGGCCATTTTCTGCCGAAGGGAAGGTGAAACGGAAGAACAAACAGATGAAAGAACGGGGTGAGATGAGGCGGGTGCAGAGATGGCAGAAAAGGTATGAGGAATAATAGATGTGGTACTAGGCAAAATCATAGAAGGGGCATTAGGAGTTGTAGAAAGTACAGTAGGCAAAATCGTAGAAGACATAGATGAAGCAGAAGTGGTCGGTGGGCCTGGAGGAGGCTGCACCGAAGAAGTAGGAGCCAGCTGAAGAACAGCGGGTGGGTGCTGTGGAAGAGCCAGAGGCGCAGCTTGTGCAACAAAAGGTTGCGGGGGTGCTGTAGCATTCTGCGCATAGGGGGGTGGCGAAGTTAACAATTGCGACATTAATTGGTCTTTTTCACGCTCTTTTTCTGTCCCTTGCTGAAGAGACGGCAAAACTGGATAGCACTTATCTATTGCCATTTTATGTTGCCTGTGCAATTGCTCATTTATCTGCTCTTCCTCATTATCTTTAAACTGCACGGCAGCTTGCATTACTGAAAGTCCCCCTTCTCTCTTATTTTTCTTAGCTAATTTAATTTCTTTTTGTTTGGCTTCTTTGCGCCATATGCGGAAAGAGTCAAACATCGCCGGCCGGGCTTTCTTTTTGAAGAGCTTAACTTCAAGGTTGTCTAAAATTTCAGAATCAAAGCTACCATATTGGGGCCATTTTAAAACACCATCTTTCCTAGTGTATTTAATCCATACCTCGTTGTAAACGATGGGGCCTACCCCATGTTTAACGTACAGCTCGTAAGTCGGAGTTCCAACTGGAGGAACCGGACACGAGTCCTCCAATCGGGAGTCCCTATTATTACTACCAAGACAAAACCAATTCCCGAGTCTAAGACTAGGCATCCTCACTCTCTAGTCTAGTTCCAAAACTTCAAAGGATTTATCGATTACGATATTTCTCGTGAATACACGAGTCCTTCGGTTATGGTGCTTGCAAGAACCAATAAAAAACCTTTATGTATCTCCAAGATATCACAAAGTAAGTCCAACTAAGGACTGGGAGACGCTCCACTTATACTTAACTGAAAATATCGATGGCTTCACCAGAAGACTCGTCTCAGCGTTTCGCTCTACCGAAAATTTCAAGGGTCAAACATCAGGGCGATAGCCAGGGCAGCAGTCCTTGTAGCCGTCGGGAAGCGGGGAACCTCGCAGTAAAGACCTTCGGACCACGTCGACATGCAGGGGTCGATGAGGTGGTGGGCCCTCCTCCGGAATTTTCACACGAAGATCCTCACGATCTTCAGGCTTGATCGGTACCACTGGAATCGCCCCAAACGCTGGGCGCCAAATGAGGTACTGGGTTTTTAAGAACCGGTACCGAACCGGTAACCCAGCGGTGCCAGGGGATCAACACACCAGAGACCTCGGGTTCTCCTGAGTCAGACCTACAGAAACTTCAAAGTCTTCCAGGTGAAGTCAAAGATTCGTTTATTGGCTGCAACCAAGGTGACAGGGTCCTAGAAGTACGATACAAGTATATTCAGGAGACTGCACACTTTCACAAGGTTAGGTTTCTCTTCTTATACACAATTTTCACCCTTGGGCAAAACATTCCTTGCATTCGTGGTATTTCATTTATGGTTACTGTTTACAAAAGAAAAGCAGAGTCATGATGGCATGTACATATTTCACGTTGTGCTGCTCATAACAAATCATCCGGCAAGGCCCAACATTTCATCAGATATCGCTGGACCCCTAATAAAAAATGGTCACCTCCCCATCATAAAATAAGTGAGGAAAAGGAGTGGAGAAAGATGTGAGCGAGATATGGCAGGTGTGCGCGCTGAAATGGCTTTATGGCCGGTTGGGCCTAGATGCTATCTTGCTCGGCCACTGGGAGGGAACTGACCTAACGAGCTCGGCCTGGGGCGATGGTTCTAACTTGTACTGGGGTCAGGAAGAAGTCGATTAAGGAGTATGTGTCCTTGTGGAATCAAATTCGACTGGATTAAGGCCTATGTAGAGGGCAACATGCAGCTAAGGGTTTAGAAGGTAAATGACGATTTCGAGGCGAAATCGTCACTCGAATATGCCGAAAAATACATGTACTTGATGTACTCGTCATTCTCGGTCTTTTGATACCAAATTCGTCCTATTTCGACGAAGTTTTTATTCTCGAGTCCGGTACTATTACGGATCCATATTTTTCAGAACCACAGTACCCGGAAGCAGTCCATCTCAGGACAATCACAGCACCCGTGGTGGGCCGTGCATTGATGGGGATCTTTTCCCGTGTGGGGTTCCCCAGAGAGGTGGTCTCCGACCGGGGTACCAACTTCATCTCTAAGTACATGAAGTCTCTGTGGGAGGAGTGTGGGGTAACTTATAAGTTCACCACTCCTTACCACCCTCAAGGAAATGGGTTGGTTGAAAGGTTCAACCGGACCCTAAAAGGTATGATTATTGGCCTAGCAGAGCCCATGAGATGGAAGTGGGACGTCTTGTTACCATGCCTGTTATTTGCCTACAGGGAGGTGCCTCAGAAGTCCTTAGGGTTCAGTCCCTTTGAACTCCTGTATGGCCACTCTGTTAGAGGACCTCTCTCCCTGGTGAAGGAGGGTTGGGAAAAGTCCCGTGGGAAAACCCCCCAGGATGTGTTCAGCTATGTGCTGGCCATCCGCAACCAGATACAACGCTTCAGGAAGCTCGCTCAGGCGAACCTGGAAGCAAGCCAGGAAGAAATGAAAAGATGGTACGACCAGAATACCACTCTGGTCGAATTTCAACCTGGGCATAAAGTGTGGGTGATGGCGCCAGTGGAGCCGTGTGCGCTCCAAGACAAGTGGACTGGGCCATATGAGGTGGTGGAAAGGAAGAGTGAGGTAACCTACCTGGTTAACCTGAGGACTCCCAGGCAACCCCTGAGAGTCTTGTATGTGAACCGCCTCAAACCACACTTTGAGAGGTCTGAAGTGACAATGCTCATGGCTACAGATGCAGGAAGGGAAGAGGATTGTGATCCTCTCCCTGACCTCCTGGCAGTTGAGGAGCAAGATGGGTCAGTGGATGGTGTGGTCCTCTCGCCCACCCTGACCCCAGAGCAGCAGAGTGACTGTCGCCAAGTGTTGGGTCAGTTCTCCTCCCTGTTCTCCCTGACCCCAGGAGTCACCAACTGGTGCGTCCATGATGTGGACACTGGAGACAGTCTGTCGGTGAAACAAAAATTTTACAGGGTAGCTGACAAGGTCAGGGCCAGCATCAAGGAAGAGGTTTCCAAGATGTTGGCGCTAGGGGTGATTGAGCCCTCCAGCAGCCCCTGTGCTAGCCCAGTGGTCTTGGTACCAAAAGCTGCTGCGCCAGGTGCCACTCCAGAACTCAGGTTTTGCGTGGACTACCGTGGGCTCAATGCGGTCATGAAGACTGACGCACACCCCATCCCCAGAGCTGATGAGCTCGTGGATCGGTTGGGAGCTGCCCAGTACCGCAGTACATTTGATTTGACTTCTGGGTACTGGCAGATTGCCTTAACTGATGGGGCCAAAGAGAGGTCAGCATTTTCAACGCCAGAGGGGCACTTCCAGTTCCGAGTCATGCCCTTTGGGTTGAAGAATGCCCCTGCCACATTCCAGAGACTGGTTAACCAGGTACTGTCCGGGCTGGAGGAATTCAGCGCCGCATACCTGGATGACATTGCTGTGTTCAGCTCCACGTGGGAGGAACACTTGCAACACCTCTGTGAAGTGTTGAAGGCTCTGCAAAGGGCAGGGCTCACTATCAAGGCCAGCAAGTGCCAGATAGGGCAGGGATCTGTGGTGTATTTGGGACACCAGGTGGGGAGCGGCCAGGTGGCGCCCCTGCAGGCAAAGATTGATACCATTCTGGCTTGGGAGCCCCCCAAGACCCAGACAGAGGTGAGAGCCTTTTTAGGACTCACCGGGTATTACAGACGGTTTGTCAAGGGATATGGCACCATTGTCGCCCCCTTGACAGAACTCACTTCCAAGAAGTTGCCCAAAAGAGTGGACTGGACTGAAGCCTGCCAGACTGCTTTTGAAACCCTGAAAACTGCCATGTGCACAGCACCGGTACTCAAGGCACCTGACTTTTCCAGTGAGTTCATAGTACAGACAGACGCTTCAGAGCATGGTGTGGGAGCAGTACTCTCACAAGGCACTGAGGAGAATGGAGACCAGCCCGTAGCTTTCATTAGTAGGAGGCTACTCCCCAGGGAACGGTGGTGGAGTGCGATTGAAAGGGAAGCTTTTGCTGTGGTCTGGGCTCTGAAGAAGCTGAGGCCCTACCTGTTTGGGACTCACTTCCGTGTTCAGACCGACCACAGGCCCCTCAGATGGTTAATGCAGATGAGGGGGGAGAACACAAAACTGTTGAGGTGGTCCATCTCCCTACAGGGAATGGACTTTACGGTGGAACACCGCCCTAGCACAGAACACGCCAACGCTGATGGTCTGTCCAGGTTTTTCTGCCTTAGTGAAGAGAACGCCCAAGAGGGTGGGTAGTTCTCCCCACTTTCAACTGGAGGGGACACGTGTTAGACCTGGCATCTTTGGCGTGATTTTCCACTATCTTTTTGCCTCTACCTCCTGTATTTTTGATGCTGTGCTGGATTTCATTTTTTTGTAATTGCTCCTTATGTAAAGTGGTATTCTGATAGGATATACATATTAGGCATATTTGTATCACCATGAAGTCCCTAGTAAAGTGCACTGGGAGTGCCAGGGCTGGCGATGACAAATGCTACTAGTGGGCCTGCAGCACTGGTTGTGCCACCCACAGGAGTAGCCCTAAAATGATGTCTCAGGCCTGACACTGCAGTGCCTGTGTGAAGTTTAGAAACTGCCATGTCCTCCTGGTCAGTGTCCCCTCTGACCAGGTCTAACCTTCCCCTTTTTGTGCACATCAGTCACCCCTATGGAAGGCCCAAGGTACCCCCCTGGGCAGGGTGCAGTGTATGTAAGAGGTAGAGCATGTACTAGTGCAGGTGACATGCTCTGATAGTGAATGGCAGCCATTTTCGTTTTTCACTATTGTAAGGCTATCTTGCTCCATAGATTAACATGGGGGATGCTGGCTACAGTGGCTTCCAGCATTTCTTCTCATAGGAACAAGATGGGACATAAGTATCTAGTATCCCTGAACTCCGAATTTAATAACACATCTTTTAGGAAAGGTTGTTTTTAAATCCTGTATTGGAGAACAGCACTTTTAGAAAGTTGCTGTTCTCTTGTCTGACCCTTCTGTGTGCCTTAGCCTGTTTGTGGATTGACTGTCTGGTTTGAGAGTGACAGGGGCGGGGGATGCCCCAGGAGGCTGGCTGAGTCAGCCCTAGGCTGAATGACTGCATCTGCAACTGGAGTGGTGGGAGGAGTTAGCACCTGGGCCTGAATAGGGCTGTGCCTGCCTTCCATAATGCTGGCTCCACCTCCTGCTGGGCGGCTGATGACCCTGCCCCTCACTCTGAAAGGAAAGGCGAAGCCAGGAAAAACACAGTACTCAGGAGACACCCAGAACTGGTTCAGACTGGGCTCAGGGCCCACTTGCACAAAGAGAACAAAGACTTTTAGGGGTATAAGTACAGGACCCCTGACAACAGAAAATTAGATCATCCTGGAATCAAGAAGGAACCTCTGCCAAGGAGAAAGCTGAAACTGAAGAAGGAAGACTGTCCTGCTGTTGCTCTGCTGGACTGACCTGCTGTTGCTTTGCTGACAAGGAGAGGGGAAGGACTTTGCTGTTGAGCTGTGTCCCCTGTCTTGAAGGAATCTCCAAGGGCCTGAGTAGAGCTGGCTCCCTGTTCTGAAGTCCCAGGAACAAAAGGACTTCAACCCCAGCTTCCCTGAACTCTGCTGAGAGAGTTCTGTCCTTCCTAGAGTGCTTGATCCAGTTGTGGGGTCTCTGGAAGTTGTACCTGTGCTGGGAAGCTTGAAACTAAGCTTGAGAGACTTGCTATTGAAAAGTGTTGCATCGCTCGCTTGCGGAGCGCATTCCCGACAGTGCGAGAAGTTTCCCGCCGCTACTAAGGTCGAGATCGTCGCAGCGCCTGACGCCGCTGCCAGAGCCGTCGCATCCTTCGTTTGCAGAACGCACCAGACCGGTGCGGGAAAGTCGAACATCGCTGCGAGTGTCGTCGCAGAGCCTGTCGTCCCTGGGTGAGATCGCCGCACTGCTTGCTTACGGACCACATCACGTCGCTGCGAGAATCGTCACAGAACCATCGCATCGAGGAGCTGGGAGAGAGAGGATCACCGCTGGACCGCGCATCGTTGCCCCGGAGATTGTCGCAGCCCCTACGATATCGTTGCATCGTGCCTTTGCGAGACCAAACTTCCTACGGAACCTATGCACCGGAATCCATACAAGTGGCCTTCTTCCCCATACAGACCGGATTCGTCGCAACACGCGGGGTTGTCGCATCGCCTCCCCAGGGTCTCAGGAGCAACGCATCGCTTGTTTTCCACTGCACCAGCTTCTGCTTTTGGAACTTTGTTGCAACTAAAAGGTACTGTGAGTAAACGTGACCCAACTGTGAACTTTTCACGCATCTGTGGATCATTCTATCGCAACGTAAAGAACTTTATCGCAAACCTTAAGAACTCTTTTGAAACCATATTCTTGAACTGTGTATGTTGGATTTTTGATGTTTTGGTCTTGCGTAATTTAGATTAAAATACCTTTATTTTTCTAAACTGTTGTGGAGTCAGTTTGTGGTGTTTTCACTGTGTTACTGTGAGTGTTGGTGCAAATACTTTACACATTGCCTCTGGTTAGCCTAGACTGCTCGTGCCAAGCTACCTAGAGGGTGAGCAGGGGTTATATCAGAGGGTTTCCTCCTTACCCTGACTAGAAGCAAGGGTCCCTATTTGGACAGTGGTACCTACCCCAGCCAACTAGAGACCCCCAGTTATAACACACCTTGAGGAAACTGCGAAAATGGCCAAAATATAGCAAAAGTTTGGAAGTTTTTTTAGGAAAATTGGTAAAAACTGCAGTAAAGAATGCTTTACTAAGATGAGGCTCTTAATAGTATTTTTCCTAATATTTGTTTTTTCCTACATACTTGCAGTTTGTGAGGGAACAGGTGTGAAACCTAAGAGTGTACTTTGAAAATTATACAATTCTGAAAAGTATTGAGCAAGGAGTTTTTTGTGCTGATAACTCATTGTTTTTCCCAAATAAACAAATCAGTGAATAACATAGAAATAAATATGAACAGGCAACAGCATTTTCAGCCATAATTAGTTGCCCAATGACTGATTTATAAAAATAATATATCATTATATCCATCTGGTCATTATGGTCACAGGGATACGTAGGGTCTTACTTAGAGTGTAGAGTTTGGATTGTACTGTGCCAGGGACAGAATAAAATATTTCATTGCCCTGACGAAGTACCCTTACTCCAGATTTAGATATGTTCACAGAGATAGGGATATATCTGGACATTGACAGGAACAACCTATAACACCGATTCCTGTCAATGAGTTGAAAGTTTGATGGATGTCTCCTTCACAATTGATGGATGCCTGTCAAACCTTTAGACATTTTTTGCTTCTTCTTAAAAAAAAATCCCACAGTTAGATTTTGTTTTTGAAAAAGTAAAAACTAATGACCCCCACACCATGGGAGTTTTCTCCCATGTGTTGATGTCATTTAAACATTGTACTGCCCCTTACCTCCAGGTTTTTCAAGGCAGTAACACACAGTAAAAATTGGGCATTCAGCTACCCTCTCTAAATTGGGCAGGTGGCTGAATGTCCAAACATATCATGGTCCTTACTCCGCCAGCCATCGTAGGAGTATGTCAGCGACGGAATCAAAGTAGGTTCCATCACTGGCATACTTAAGACCCAGCTGACTTTAAATCAAACTCTAAATCAGCCCCATAGTGTGTATTGTTTGTGCAAGGACACATGATACCCAGAGACAAGTAGTGAGCTGCAGGCCCACCGCTCCCGTGCTGCAGCACTGCTCTGCTTCCTCCTCTGCTTTTCTGCTTGCTTTCTCCTGCTTTTGCCTCTTTTCTTACTGCTTCTTCGTCCTTTCCCCCGTTTTCTGAGTGCTTTCTCTTGCTTTTCCCTTCTTTTTTACTGCTTTCTCCTTCCTTTGTTCATTTTTCTGACTGCTTTTCCTTCTTTTGCCTTGTTTTCTAACTGCTTTCTGTAGTAATAAATACTGCCACTCAGGAAATAGAAGGAAGCAGCTTTATTCACGTCTTGGTCTCTCGGCTGCCAGCCTCACACGCCGCGTTCTAACACGAACGCCTCGCCAACATTCCGTGGGCCAGTTAAACAGTACACAGGGGGAAGGGGTGCATGGGGCATACCACAACTCATGTAAATAAACTGAGGGATATTACAACACATCTCCCTCTGTAAGGAAGTAACAACAGTTGAAAAACGGTCCTCAAGGAGAGGGTAAGATATACAGACATAGCTCTATTTTACATAGTCCTTTTGCCAACCTGGTGGCTGACGCACTCTGGTTTCTCTGGTTGCTTGAACCTCCGGGAGAACCTCATCTTGGTTTTCCGTACAACTAGCCATTGGAACACACACATCGTAGCAGCCACTTACAATGTCTATGCTCCATGTGCTTCCATCTTCCAGAACCACAGAGTTACTGTTCACCCTCTGTATTCTCGCTGGTTTGGAGAAGGAGGACACCTTTGCACGTCCAATAACTGGTCTTTTGACTACTACCCACTGTCCAACATGGAACTTCCTGCTAGTGGTGCCCCACTTCTGGTCGTACCTGGTTTTGTAATCCGCTTGATGTAGATCCACCTTTTCTCACACAGAATCTCTATCCACCCACATTGGGACACCACCATTTAACCAGTTTGGGTTGAGCTTAGACCCTGGATTCCTCCCTTTAAGGGATACAAAAGGGGATACTCCTGTCACAGCATTAGGGGAATAATGATAAGACCATAGTGTTTTTCTTATTGCTTCCTCGACAGGTTCATGCATAGTAACAGCCATTTGAATAGAGTTCTTCAACATTCTATTTGCCCTTTCCACCCTTCCATTAGCTTTTGGACAGTAAAAAGGAGTCCTTATATGTGTGATGGCCAATTCTGCTAAGAATTTTCTCATTACATCTGACGTAAATTGAACACCGTTATCTGTCACCAGAGTACTTGGTATACCTTCTGTTGCGAACACCTCCTGCAATAAACTCAGTTAAATCTTGTGTAGTTATTGGAGGTACAAATTTGGTACTGATCCAATGGGAGTGATAATCAATGATTACGAACATAAACCTCTGGTTGATGTTAAGTAGGTTCAAGGGGCCTATTATATCAATTCCCAGCTTGTCCCAAGGTTTAGTCGGAACCCCTACCGGAATGAGTGGTGCTTTGTGTATTACTTTGGATTTGTCACTCCTTCCACACTCCTCACAGTCCTTTACAGCGACTTCCACCAACCCATCCATCTTAGGGAACCAATAATGCTGTCTGATCTTACTCTTGGTCATGCTTCTCCCTGGATGACCTTCATGTGCTAATGCTATAATCCTGTCTTTCATGTTACCAGGAGGAATTACTTTGTTTCCTCTGCACACCTGACCATTCATGTTGGATAGCTCATTTCTCACTGGCCAATAAGGTTTGAGGTTTTCTGAAAGCTCACTGTTATGCTCAGGCCACCCTTTCTCATTCAACCTCCTCAACTCCCTTAACACTTGGTCGTTTTGAGCTTCTTTCTCTCACTCCTCTTTACAAATGGCCGGTTGTTCTATTGCCAGAATTACCTCTTCTGGTGGGCTGCACAAGTTGTCCTCACCCTGTATAGGCAATCTTGACATGCAGTCTGCTATAGTGTTCTTCTCACCGGCCACATAACACATGGTGAAATTGTAACCCTGCAATGCCAAGACCCATTTAGAAATGCGTGGAGTGGCCCTCTCTAGGTTCTTTGTGGAGAATAATGGAATTAGTGGCTTATGGTCAGTCCTCAGGGTAAAGGGGATTCCCCACAGACAAAATTTAAAATGATTAATTGCCCAATAGCATGCCAAGGCTTCTCTTTCAATGGTCGAGTAATTGGACTCTGGGTCCTTCAACGCCCTGGAAGCAAAAGTAATTATCCTTTCACATCCACCAATCATTTGAGTGAGGGACGCCCCCAGGCCTTTACTGCTGCCGTCAGTTGTAAGTGTGGTTTTTTCATTGGGATCGAACATCCCTAACGTGGGTGCTTTGGAAATGGCTGACTTTACATACTTTAATTCCTCTTGGCATTCAGAACTCCATACAAAGGTACTGCCTTTCTTCAAGAGTTCTCTCATTGAGCATGTGTGACTAGAACAGTTTTCAATGAATTTGGTCATGTACTCCACCAAACCCAGGAAAGATCTCAGCTCATCTTTGTTAGAGGGTGCAGGAGCTAACATAACTGCATCCACCAGGCTAGTTTTAGGTTTGATTCCCTCACCTGAAATGGTGTGCCCTAAGTAAGTCACCGACCTCACTCCTATATTGCACTTGTCCTTTTGGGTGGTAAAACCTGCTTTACTCAACTTGCCCAACACTTCTTTCAAGTTCATGTTATGCTCACTTTCTGAGTCTCCATAAATTAGTATATCGTCCTGGAAGCACAAGACTTTTCCAAGACCATCTAAGATGTGCTGCATAATGCGTTGGAATACGGCAGCCGCAGATGCCAATCCAAATGGCATGCGGTTGTCCTGGTATGCCCCAAAAGGCGTAATAAAAGAGGTCAGGCTTTTAGACTCAGGATGAAGGGCGACCTGGTGGTAAGCCGCCGAGAGGTCTAAAACACTGAAGAATTTTGCACCATGTAAAACACGCTAAGCATCTCATTTATTCTAGGGAGAGGGTGCCTCTCCACCCAGATGTTGGAATTGAGGTCTCTGAGATCCACACACAACCGAATCCCTTTGCTCCCTCCTTTAGAAGCTACCACAATGGGGGCGAGCCACTCCGAGCTCTCAATTTTTTCAATCACCCCAATGGACTCCAACTTCTCCAGTTCACATTTCAAAGAATCTCTCACTACTAACGGTACCGATCTTGCCTTATGTACAGTGGGTTTGCAATGCTTCTTTAATTTAATCTTATGGAGGAAACCCTTCAGCAGGCCTAACTCATTAGAAAATACCTCTGGGAAGTTCTCACACACTTCTGTACCTATGCTTGGTTGCTCCACCAAATACACTGGCTCGGAGGCATTGGGATCTAACTTGATGCCATGGTCTCTTTGATGTTTCCACCCCAGTAAGCATGATCCCTTTTTTGTTAAATATACTTTGCCCACTGTGACTCTATCCTTGAATTTGATGTGAATAATGACCATTCCTACCCAAGGGTATAGTGTCATGGTTGTATCCTCCTGGGTTGATGTCTGGAGGTAATATTTCATATTCTTTGTCAACAGATCTTGTCTTAAAAGTGGTTTCACTTATGAGTGTATAAGGTGAACAAGAATCAGCATATACATTATACGGTACATTGTCAAGCCAAATCTCACATTCAGGGTAATTACAATCAGAGCTCTCAAGAAGTTCGTTCACTTGGAATACAATGTCACCTCTAGGTTCTTCCTCATCAAAAATAACATGGGCCACATCTTTTTTCATCTCATGACATACCTTGGTAAAATGTCCCTGTTTGTTACACTTTCTACATATGACACTTCTTGCTGGACATTTTACATTATTAGCCAGATGGTTAGGATTCCCACAACGGAAACATTTTAACTTTTGGGTTTCAGCCTTCTGAACAGAATTCCCCCATGATACACTTTTGCTTTTGTCATGCTTAGTAGATACCTTCAGTGCATCTTCATCACGCACTTGTTTTACTTCAACAGCATCCTTCATCTCACTCATGCAGAAGGCTGTGTGCTCTATGCTTTTGGCTATATCCACAGCCTGTTTCAATTCTGGGGCATCTGCTAACAACTTTTCTTGTATTTTTTTGTCTGATGTACATCTAACTAATTGGTCTCTGATCAGAGAATCAGTAAGATTTCCAAATTCACAAGTGGAAGACAGGCCTCTAAGTACTGCTATATAATTTACCACTCTCTCATACTTTCCTTGCGACCTTGAGAAGAATTTGTGTCTCTCCAAGACCACATTAATTTTCTTCCCAAACTGAGCATCGAGTTTCCTCAAAGCAACTTGGTATACATCAGGCAGAGCTTCACCATCCACACTTCCACTACTGCTATCACTGGCTACGTCAGGTAAATTGTCATATATCTCTCTAGCATGCTTCCCTAGATTATGTAGCAATATGTGTAGTTTTCTCACAGATGAGAACCTATTACCACCAATAGCTATCAAATAGGACTCAAATATCCTTTCCCAATTCTTCCAGGGTGTGAGGGGTTCCCCATCCTCATTTAGGAAGGGTGGTGGTTGGGACATTGACATCGCAGCTGCCATTTAATAAGTTAACCTAGTTGTAAGCGCTGAACATATGTATATGAAAAACGGAAATGAAGGTACAGCTTCCTAGGTTTTCACAAACTCAATTGCTTGCATAGGGTAAACATTAAATAAATCGCATAACTTGTGAGTGAACACGACAAATTACCCTCTGTTATATTTTTCCACACCTTCACCAGATTGCAAGAACACCGGTTGAAATATTTACTTTTGAATTGATTCATAAACTTGTCAACGCCCTCAGTTTCAATTGTCAAAGTCCAATACTCCTACTACAGTCCTAACAGGCTGTGCCTGTCAGCGTGATCTATCAGGTTTGTGGAACTTGACAGGCTCCTTGAGTCTAGCTGTGCCTGTCAGCGTGATGCCAGCATGTACAATCATACAAGGCGTCCACTTCAAAATGCGCTCCAAAATCTCCAACGATCGGATGGTTCCGTGGTTATGCGCGCCTTAACATGCATGCGCCAAGAGTTTTTTTTTTTTGTTTTTTTTTAAGAGAAGCCTCTCGTGGCTAGAATGCACTCGACACGATTCTTCGCCTCACAATGCGCAGCTGACGAAGCACCAAAGAACGCCTGCTGTCAACATTGACAGACGCCGTGATAATTCCAGTGTGCTCTCTCCTGACTGGGATGCACCCGCACACGCTCCTTTGCCTGACAATGCGCAGCTGACGAAACGCCGAGGAGCGCCTTGCTGCCCCTCGCTGACAGACTTCACACAAGTCCTAAGTTAAGCGTTTCCTTTCATAAAGTCTCTCCGCAACTCACTGGCTCTCTACATTAGGAAAACAGAACAGCCTCCTCAATGCTTGGATGCCACTTCTCCTCACATCACTAAAAGCCGTGAAATAAGTCAGACTCACGGTCCGCCAACTTCCAGCTGGTAATTCGCCCACAAAGCCGCTTCTCAATATGTCTCATAGGCTGACACTTCACGAAGCGAGAATATTAGCGCTACACGGACACGTTTAAATATACGCACCGCATTCATAAGCTAGTCTCTAACTGCATGCGCTGGCGAGTTCAATTCAACGTTGTCAATTTCATTATGACTCACGGACATTCTTCATGAACGGTGTCTCGGCTGTCGGCAGCTCTGTAGAAACGGGGGAAGACAGCACCTGCCCCCATCCCATCCTAGTCGCCAATTTGTAGTAATAAATACTGCCACTCAGGAAATAGAAGGAAGCAGCTTTATTCACGTCTTGGTCTCTCGGCTGCCAGCCTCACACGCCGCGTTCTAACACGAACGCCTCGCCACCATTCCATGGGCCAGTTAAACAGTACACAGGGGCAAGGGGTGCTTGGGGCATACCACAACTCATGTAAATAAACTGAGGGATATTACAACACTTTCCCCTTCCTCTCCCCCCTTTTTCTGAGTGCTTTCTCCTGCTTGTCCCTGGTTTTTCACTGTTTCTCCTTTTTTTGCCTCATTTGCTGCTGTCGCTAGTTTTCTCACCTCCCGTCTAGCCCCACCCACCACCTCTACCTGCACCTCCCTCCTACCAGGACCTATTTAATGGAGGCCGCAGTGTGACCCTCTTGAGCAGGCCCCCAGCCCAGCTCTGCTTCCTCCCCATTTTCCTGAGTGCTATCTCCTGCTTCTGCCTCATTTTCTAATGCTTTTCCTTCCTTCCTTTTGTGAGTGCTTTCACCTTCCTTTCACCCATTTTCCTGACTGTTTTCTCTAGGATTTGCCTCTTTTTTTACTGTTTTTACTGTCATACCCCCTGTTGTTCTGGGTGCTTTCTCTTGCTTACTCCTTGTTTTTTCCAGTCGTGGCCAATGCAGGTAAAATTGGTGGTACAAAAGGGGGTGGTGATGGACGGAGCATCTGAACCAATACAGCACTCACACCCAGTCAACAGATCTGGGTTTAATCCATCACCGTTCTTTAGCCCACTCTGCCACTCCAGCTCAGACATGGCCATATGCAAATCAGTCTGACCCTGTGCCTCATGGGAACAGTCCAGCCCGAACTGCCAAGCCATGCCTTCTCTGGACCAGAATCAAGCTTCCTAGGACCGGTTTCTGGCATTCCAGCCGTCTTCAGCCAGGCTTGCTTGAATCCAGTGGCAAAGTGAGCAAGGGACTCACATCTGAGCATACCCTGCCAACTTATGGCAAACAAAGTGGTACAAAAGGGGGTGCTGATGGACGGAGCATCTGAACCAATCAAACACTCACACCCAGTCAACAGATCTGGGTTTAATCCATCACCGTTCTTTAGCCCACTCAAAATTGGTGGGGCAGTGGGAGGGATTACAACTGACGATGATGAGAAAAAAATATTTATTTATTTAATTTTACCTCGTCATCGTCCGTCGAAATCCACCCCACCTGGCCCCATCGCCACACCACTCATACCTGCGGTGGGGCCGGGTGGGGGGGATTTTGACGGACCATGACAAGGAAATATTCATTATTTATTTAGTTTTCCACATCATCGTCCGTCGAAATCCCCCCACCCGTCCTCACCGCCCCACCGCTTTTACCTGTACAGGTCGCAGCTCTTTTTTTACTACTTTCTCCTTTCTGCCCCCGTTTCTCTGACTGCTTTCGCCGTGTTTGTCACTGCTTCTCCTTGTGTTTTTTCTCATTTGCCGCTGCTGCAAGTTTTCTCACCTCCCATCTAGCCCCACCTACCGCCTCCATCTGCACCTCTCTCCTCTCAGGGCCTACTTAATGGAGGCCAGAGAGCGACCCTATTGAGCAGGCCCCCAGCCAAGCTCTCCCGTGCTGCTGTGCCGCTCTGCTTCCTACCTGTTTTTCTGAGTGATTTCTCCTGCTTTAGCTCATTCGCCACTGCGTTTTCCTTCCTTCCTCCCCGTTTTTCTGAGTGCTTTCTCCTGCTGTTACCTCATTTTGCACTGCTTTCTCTGTAAAGCAGCTAGCAACTTCAGCCCTTGAGACCCTCACGGGTGATTTGCTGTGATTTATAAGTCCTGATTGATTGAACTTCTAATCTTATAATAATTCATAAGATAAAATCGAAGTTAAAGAGAAATTCAGTGGTTAGCACAGCATTTTCTACTATTTTGTGTTTCCACATTTTCTCAATACAAATGGTCCTCCCCTCGTGTGGCTGGGCCTATCTCCTGTGAAAAGAAACGCACCATAATGCAATGTAGAGACAACAAATTGTTGCCTTGCAAATGGGTCCATTCAAGCAATATTGATTGCTGTGGTAATGGCTCAAGCACGGCCTCCACCCAGAGAAACCTACCAAATTCAGACATTTCAGAAAATTTGGCAAACAGGGGAGGCCAGTGTGGTGCGCTGGTGCATATCCTTCTGGTGTTTCAAATGCACTGAGGTAGATGAACCTTCATGTCTACTGCACTTTGACAGTTCTACTTAGACGTGAAGGTTTCATTCACCACAATTAAGCGGCTAAAGTGTGTTAAGCCTCCTTTCCATCACACCTGATAACGCATCAATTTATGTTGCTGCTGAATTGGGAGCCAAAATTTTAATTATTTATTTACTAGATGTTTTTTCATAGCACTGTTCTACCCAAACTGGGTGTTGGTATGATATACGGTGAAAAGAATTTAACAGTACAATGTGGCACTAAGGTCAAAACTTCTAATCGAGCTAACACAAGTCCAATGAGAAATTACAGTATTTTTCTAGGGAGTAGGAGAATGAAATCAGAGAAAGGAGAAGAATTAGGGGATGCGGGGAGAAGATTTCTGAGTGAAGTTTATCCAACTACCTGAATCACCATGCTCAATTTTCTGAGGATGGGCATCATAAACTGGACCGTCCAGGGTGGTTCACTCTTTCACCAGTGTTGCATGTCGAACGACCATCAAAAATCATCATTCTAGATTATCTATTATTAAAATACTGTGACATCGTTCACCAGATGGCCCTTTAAATATGTAGACTAATCAAATAGCAGAATGTACTGCTCCTATTTATCAATTTACCTCTTTGCAGAGTTATTATTGCGTGCTTCATCCAGCAGCAATATCAGCTTCTACGACACATTAGGGCTAGAGAAGAGAGTTACTGGTCCAGCAGACTTACCGGTCTCTGTAGTTTCCTTCTCAAGCAGCTGCATAATTGAATCATTAGCTATAAATGTGTTTAGTAAAGCATCCCTCAGGCAAGCAGAGCAGAGATAAGCTGAAGTGATTATCTCTCTGTGGGGCAATCTGGTAGGGTTTAGTATATTCTCTAAACTCTCTCAAAATTGCTCTTTTTTTCCTGCTTGCAAGAGCAGGATAAAAAACTGTCTCAAAAGTTTGGAAAATGAGGCAGAATCATTGAGAAATATCTAACAATATCTAGACTCCTTCACTGCTGCATAATTCATGAGTGAAGGTCAATTAAGAGTGTGAATTTGAAGCCACGCCTCTGATATTTACCTTTTAAATCCATTCTAAACTGTCATGTATATAGTTGTCAAATATATATATATATATATATATATATATATATCCCACACAAGAAAAGATATTGAAGCCTTCGTCCTTGAAACACAAGTGTTTTTATTTCACTCTGGGAGGCAGCATTTTCTCTCTCTCCTTACGCGTTTCGGCTGTCTAATCAGCCTTGATCACTGGTGAGCCAATTATACTAACAATGTGAAAACCCAGTTCATCAAGCGACTTTCGGTTTGAGCATCAATGTCCCATAATGCACTTGGAATGTAAGTACATTTAATAACTTGTAATGTTAAAAAATATATATTGTGCTGAATAGGGTTGAAAATCATCACAAGAAAATATTGTTCAAGTGCGCATGTTTAAAAAGTAACAATAGCCATGAGATGCAAGGAGCCTTAATTTTATACTTGCTGTCATGCTCAAAGTATATGCTGCCATAGTTTCCACAAAACACGAGTCTCAGGGAAATGGTTAGAGGGGACGCTTCTCCTCCAGTCTCTCCCTTTCTCACCTCCATGCATGTATTTTTTTTCAAGTTCAAGTAAAGGTTTATTGAAGAATTAAAGTAGTTGCAAAAAATAATACTTCGATAAGATAATTATTTACCGCATAGTGAACAGAAAAGGATGCTTAAGATTACTATTGAGTCAATATTTATCAAGGACCCCCTGAGTGCATGGAAATAGAGTTCCTAGACCAGGGAAAAGCAAATAATTTGATATGTATCAATCTAGGCAACAGAGCGTAACGAGAGGTCGAAATGAACTGAGCTAATACATTGGTTTTTTGTAAAAAAGGGGAGTTCAATTTTATTCACAAATTATTAAAACGCATTGAAATAATAATACACATTTACAATTTACATTAAACACATGTAACTCAATGAATTGAGAATACACAACAACACTGTTAAAAAGAAGCAAATAATTCAACGAGGTGGAAGTTACATAAAATGAACACAATTTTTAAGAGAAAAATGTGGCTAAATTAATCTCTACGCGCGTTTCGGCGAACCAGCGCCTTCTTCTGGAGCAGCCACGATAGTATCTACAAAAAGGAAAATATCATATAAAGAAACATTATATACAATATTACTCTTGTTGTGTAACATAAAAACACTTCAGAACAATCCAATGTTATTGTAGTAGTCTCAGACTTTCCATTTTGTTTTGACCAAACGTTTTTATATTATAACATTACTATTAAGGATTTCATTTCCTTGCCTTGAAGGTAATCATACATGCGTAACTGTGGTAGATCATTGAACCCATAATCTTTTATCTGCACTAGTGGTCACAGAAAGAAGACAGTGTCTTATAGTCATAGATTGACTATTCCCAATGTTGTAAGTTTAAAGGGTTTTTACATTGGATGGTTAATAAAGGGATTCTGATATTTGTATCTCTCTAGATAAGAACTCACAAACTTGCTGCCCCAATGGTGAAGCATTTCTTGGAGAAGGGACACCAAGCAGATGACTTCAAATGGAGAGTGCTGGAAAAAATTAATATCTCAGACTCCAATGGTGGATGTGCAATTAGAAAAAAGAGGGAGGTGTTCTGGATATTTGTCTTTAACACCTTTCGGGAAGGAATGAATAGTGAATTGCCATGGGAGCACGCTATTTGCTAGAATAACCGCAGATTTTTCCTACCTCAGGAATATTTGTTTTGGCTCTATCTGATGTAATGTTGAAGATCCATTCCGTTTATAAATTGACAGTTATGTATAGTGTGTCCTGAGTAAAATAATTATTAAGAAGCTCCAAAGTATTTCTCCTCATGTGATATCACGTATTATATCACATACACTGGGGTCCCCTTTCTTCCTCTTCTAGCTATTACTACCATAACCATTCTTTCTTTCTGTCAATTCATATTATTTATGTATAATCTTTTAAAATAGTAAATGATATAGATTTCCATCATGTTGACATCTAGAAGTCTGAGACTACTACAATAACATTGGATTGTTCTGAAGTGTTTTTATGTTACACAACAAGAGTAATATTGTATATAATGTTTCTTTATATGATATTTTCCTTTTTGTAGATACTATCGTGGCTGCTCCAGAAGAAGGCGCTGGTTCGCCGAAACGCGCGTAGAGATTAATTTAGCCACATTTTTCTCTTAAAAATTGTGTTCATTTTATGTAACTTCCACCTCGTTGAATTATTTGCTTCTTTTTAACAGTGTTGTTGTGTATTCTCAATTCATTGAGTTACATGTGTTTAATGTAAATTGTAAATGTGTATTATTATTTCAATGTGTTTTAATAATTTGTGAATAAAATTGAACTCCCCTTTTTTACAAAAAACCAATGTATTAGCTCAGTTCATTTCGACCTCTCGTTACGCTCTGTTGCCTAGATTGATACATATCAAATTATTATTTTTTTTAAGATTACTATTGATATACAAAAATCTTCAAGGTAATAATAGTATAACTCAGGAAATAATATGAATACATTCAAAGGTTGATAAATATTGCAAATAGTAGTACATGTAAAACAAATATATATACAATTGAAAGTGTGTAATAAGGAGTGACAAATTGAACACAATTATGTAAAATCAAGCAATAGGAAGTCAAGGAGGCTTGGTAACTTCTTGCATTGAAGGAGCAGGGGAATAGGTGTTCTTTGCTGTTGTATTTAGAAAGTGTGTGAGAGGAGGCCAGAGGTGTAATCTTTTCATAACGAGAGAGATAGGGTGGACAAGGGCTGTATCTAAACGATGATTATTACATACTGCATTCCAACATGCTAAATAGGATAATTTAGAAGAGTCTTTCCAAATTTTGGAAATCTGTTGAAATGCTACAGCCAGTTACAAGTCAATGAGTCTTAATTGGGGTCGGTATTCCCCCTATTCCGGTGCTAAACTACCTAGGAAAATGTTGGTAAGGGAGAGTTGTGTTGTGGTATGAAAAATAACGTTAATTTTGTGCAAAACTTGTTTCCAAAATTTAAAAACATGTGTGCATGTAAATATCATGTGTTTGAGGTCAGCCTCACCTTGGGAGCATGTCCAACATGTGTTAGGATTTGTATTGTGTATCTTGTTTAGGAAAACTGGGGTGAAAAACAACTGATTGTAAATAAGGAAGTGTTTGTGTTGTGGTGGTCACTATAGAGGATTTTCTGAGTTTCACCCAAATTCTATTCCAGAAAGTAATGGGCCAATTCGTTTTCAGATCAGATTCCCATGAGAGTTCAACTTTGGTTTTGTGTCTGTTATCAGGCCATTCAATGAAAATTAATATTGGAGGCCTTGGGGTTTATGAGCAAAAAATTGTGCCATGGGAATATGGGATGGGATTGAGAGGGGGGTGGAGTGGTGAATTTTGCATGTGCCTTAATTATTACATTCTGCAAAGTAATACATTTAGATTTAACCCCTTCAGTGCTGATGACAAAGCCAGTTCGTCATGGGCGTTACCTGCGCTACGCGGATGATGAGCTGGCTTTGTCATAAACAAGCCTTTTTTTTTTTTCAGCGCACAGCGGGAAAACGCGGTAGCGCGGTAGGGGTTAAAGGAAAGAGGTAAATGATAAAGAGTTTGCATTTGTGTAAATTGAATGGGTGAACATTGGTAAAAAAATTGGTGAACCCACAGTAGACCTTTATTCCTCCATACCTTCCAGCATATAGGTTTACCTTTAAAAAGGATCAGTTTATTATGCCAAATTGTGGAGTTGAGAAACGTTTGAGTTGTGTATAGCTAAGTGAGGTGCAGTAGATAATAGTTTACTTGATTGCCTAATTATGGGAGTAGAGAGCTTTTGTGGCTTCTGGGTAAAGGAAAGGTATTCCTGGAATGATAAAGGGGTTAAAAATGAGAGTTTGAGATCCACCCAGAGAGGTCTAGTTTCAGATCGAGTAGTAATCCAATTTGATAGTTGTCTTAGTTGGAAGGCTCAATGATAATTAGAGAAATGGGGAAAGTTAACCCCTCCTTCGGATTTTGGTCTAGTTAATTTCTGTAGCGCCATTCGTGATTTTTTAGCATTCCATAAAAAAGAAGTTAGAATGGAATTAATTTTTTGAAAGAAATTAGATGGAATAGATGCTGGTATGTTAGAAAGGATGTACAGGACTATAGGTGTCAGCATCATTTTAATAGTGCCTAAGCGACCCCACCAAAAAAAATGGAGGGGATGCCATCTTGCAGTTAGTGATTTAAGTTTGGCAGAGCATTTGTCAATGTTTACAGAAATAGATGTTTTAATAGAGGAAGAGAACCAGATGCCAAGATATTTTAAATGTTTAGAGTTCCAGGTGAAACTCAAAATCTTAAAATCTTCCTTTAAGGCGTATTTAGTTAAGGGTAAAATCTCGCATTTCCCTTTGTTCAATTTATAACCTGACACTGGACCATAATCTTTCATTTCTCCTAGAAAGGATGTGAGGGAGGATTGTGGTTGGGAGAGAAAAACTAGAATATCATCAGCGTATGCTGCTAATTTAATTTGTTGAGGGTTTGAGACAAAGCCTGTGATGGAGTGATTTTGGCAATTTTTTGATAGGAAGGGTTCTAAAGCTAAATTAAAAAGAAAAAGTGATAACCCTGACGAACGTCTCGTTTGAGACTATTAGTTGATATTGCAGCTTTGGGATCTGAGTAAAGTAGGGCAATTAAGGATTTGATTTTTGGTCCAAAGCCGAACCATTTGAGAGCGTGGAAGATAAATGGCCAATAAACCCGATCAAAGGCTTTTTCTGCGTCTAACGCAATTGCTGCCAGAGAATCCGAATAGTGTGATGATTTGGATATAATGTCAAAAATAGACATGTGTTGTCTGTGATCCTTCGACCTTTGACAAACTTGATTGTTCCTTACCAAGTAACAGTGGAAGAGGCGGTTCTAGTCTTAGAGCTAAAGCTTTGAAAAAGATTTTATAATCTACGTTCACTAAGGAGAAGGATCTATAATTTTTGCAAAAAGCGTAAGTCCTTATCAGCTTTTATTATCTGACAGATCAAGGCTTCAGAAAAAGAGCCACTGGATTTACACGAAGTGATAAAGGAAGAGCTAAGAGTATGTAAAATGTGGGAGTAATAAATGAAAAAAGGGTAGGTAAAATTCCACTATAAAGCCATCAGGGCCAGGGGCTTTGTCTTTTTTAAGGGTTTTTAAAGCATTAAAAAGTTCTGTTTGTGTAAGAACAGATTCCAGAATTGTTAATTAAAGGCGATCTTTGCATTAATGAGATCTTTAAGAGATTGCTTTGATTTGGAGGTATGAAACGAGTGTTCGAGTTTTTTATTCTCATCAAGAAGTGCATTGTGTATTATGCGGAAAGCTTTGCGTTTGTTTGATACAAATCTAATATTAAAGTCTCTAGTAGTAACTTTGAAGGCATCCCATACTGTGTGGAAGGAAATGTCTGTCATTAGGTTAATAGAGAAAAACTCTTGAGAAAAGGATACAAAAGGCGAGTTATATTTAGGGTCGAGAAGTCAAGAGTTATTGAAAAGCCATTTTTTTGGTGATGTGGGGTGGCTCAGAAGGTCTAATTGAATGGAAACAAGAGCATGATCTGAAATAAGTATAGGGCCTATATCAGCAGAGTGTAGGGATTGGGAGATGTTCTGTGAGATAAAAATTTAGTCGATTTGGGATTGTGTTTGGTGTGGATGAGAGAAAAAAGAGTATTCTCTTGTGGATGGGTTACAAAGGCGCCATGAGTCAAATACTTTTCTTTGTTTAATAGGTATGAAAGCTTTGTGCGCCGCATTTGAGGTAAAATTGGAGTTAGAGTTTCTGTCTATGAATGGATCCATCACTTAATTGCAATCGCCTGCAAGGATGAAGTTATCTGACGGATATTTGAGTAACAATTGGGAGATGCGTGACCAGAAACTAACATCGCCATTGGTAGGGGCATACATATTGAGATTGGATAATGAGGTCCATCCTAACAAAGGATTTGTGAAAACCCATCTTCCCTCTATATCAGATTCTTGAGAAACAAGGTTGGCCTTCAGTGCTTTGTGAAAGATAGTTATAACCCCATTCCTTTTACCATCTCCTGGCGAGAAGAAAACTTCACCAACCCAATTTCTTTTGAGTCACTTTCAGTAAGATAAGTTTCTTGTTATAATACAATATTAGCATCTAACTTTGATAAGTGGGATAAGACCCTCTGTCTTTTAATAGGGGAATTCAAGCCTTTGATATTCCATGAGATAATTTTTAAGAGCATGTGTGAATTTGGAGTAATAGAGACATAAGTGAACCAAGAAAACTTTTAACATTGGGAACAATATTTTTCCCTATAAATTCAGCAACAATAAGAAAATAAAGCATTGGACGAAAGCTCCTATTGAGTGTGAAGATATTGAATATGGTGACCAATTGAAGAAAAAAGAAAAGATAGAATATATAAAGAAAGAGAGAAAGAAAGCAAGGTACAGGAAAGATTAATGCATATGGGAAGCAGAAACATATGTGAGTTAGAAGTGATAAAAATATAAGTGAACCCGTATAATCCGGTATACTGTGAACAGCAATACTTATGCAAAAATCAACAATGAAACCATAAAAAAAGCTCAAAGTAAACTGTATATTCGGTACAAAGATATTGAAAATTAAAACCAATTGAGAGAAGCTGAAAAGATATGAAAAATAAAGAAGGGAAAGAAGCAAAATTCAAAAAAGGGACATATGATAGAAACGTGTGATAAAAGGAAAGGAGGGAATAGAGGAAAAGGAGTGAAGGCTGTAAAGTAGAAGATAAGAGAATGGAACATATCTACATAAAAGTCAAAACAATGGAAGGGTGGGGGAGCGACTACATGAAACGATGATTCACCCCGACTCCATGAGGTAAGGCAGGGAAGACTTAGGGGTGTAAACAATATGCAAAACTAGTAGGTCAGGTACATGGGGTTAGGTCCTGTGTGAAAGGGGACAAAGGAGACAAATAACAAAAATGGTTAATAAAAACAGGATGGAATATGACATGACATATTGTAATATTAGACATTATAACGTCAGAATCTAAAATGGAAACATTTATGAGAGCAAAAAAACCATTACAGCATGGTAGAATATATTCTAATTTTCATAAGTAAAAGAACATACTGAAAATCTAAACCCTATGCAGGTGTACAACAGAAGAAAAGTTATTTAAATCGAGTACTGGAAATGTCCATCTTTTCGGGGCATTGTGTATTAAGCTAACTCTTCAATTTTGTTGGATCCTCATAGGTCATGGTGTTGTTGATAAAAGTGACTTTAAACAAGAAGGGTTGAAATAATCTGAATCGTGCTCCAATTGAACGTAGCGCTGGACGCATAGCAAGAAATTCTTTACGTCTGTCCACTGTGGATTTGGCAGGGTCCTGTGAAAAGAACAGTTGGTGTCCTAAAATGAAATACGCTTTAGGAGTCTGACTGCTGACAATACTTTGAGGAGATCCGTATACTCCGGTAGATTTAGTATTGACGGTAGAAATTTTGGAAAGAAGGAGATAGGATCTGACCCCTCCACGCCTTCCGATAATCCATAAATGCGTAAATTATTACATCTGTTCCTGTTTTCAAGGTTTTCAAACTGTTTGTGCAAGGATATAATTTGTGACTGAAGAGCGTCTACTTTGGTAGAAGAGGCACTGAGAGTTCCAACAGTGTGTTCAACCTTGGTGACTATTCCTTCCAGTTTTTCCCAACCGTCAGTTAGAATTTGTATTTTAGAGTTTGTCTCTTCAACCAATAGTCGCAAAGCCCTGATTTCCTCCGAAAGAAGATCCATGGAGACAGACGAAGATTGCTTCAGTGGAGAAGGTGGATCCTTTTTAAGGCGCTTAGTTGTTACTTTATTAAGTGAAGAGGAACCATTTACCATAGCCGAAGAAACAGCTGTTTTGGGCGTTGGTACTTGGGAGTCTTCCATTTGAATAAAGTTTGCACGTGGCTTTGAACGACGAATGAATCTGCGTTGTGAGGGTATTTGCAATGAAGATATTTTTTTTACCCTACCTATACAATGGTAAGAATTAAAACCTATACAGAAGAGGTTGTGTAAACCTGCAAGGCAAAGCTTAAGTGCATAATTCCATAATAATAGAGAAGATATACTGTGATGAAAATTACGAGCATTAGGCACGTGACAGGTGATCAGAACATATATTAACCAATAAGCATGAAACAGGATCTATATGTGGTAATTGTATGGTTAATGAGCAGAAAATGTGTGTGTGAAATGTTAATCACCACAATTCTTCACAAAAACGTGACCTGAACGGAGCAAGCCATATACCATGCTGAACTTAATGCGTCAGCCAGAAGAGCCATGTTAAATAAATAACTGTGTGGCACATTCATATAACATTACAGGCTCTGAAAAAAAACCCTGAAAAATGCATATGGTTTCAGATATACCGACTGAAAGTAAAGAAATGAGTTTACTGAAATGCCTATTAAAACCACAATAATACAGATGACAAACACATTTTAAAAAGGCCTTATTTCACTGTTCTACACAGCTTTTAGTGTCAAACATCCATATTCAGCAAGTGAGTTACTGCCTTCCTTTAAGAAACACTGCGCGCAATGAAAAATGATCTCCTTAGTGTGCAGTCAGCCTTAAGATAACAGTTCCTGGTATGTTTAGACAGAGAATGAGAGGGGTCAAAGAGAGGGCAGTGCTTGTCAAAATGAGGTGAGAATACATTACAGAATTTAACTATTTGATTCCATTGAGCAAAATATGTGATAGAAGGTCAATGCTTATCCTAAAATAGAAGAAAATACTTCTGTCTGGAGGCGCCCACATTCTGACCTTCATTAAGATAACTTGCCGGCTGTCAGGACTCGGGTGGTTCCGAAGAATCCCTCAAAGAACCCCGTCACCTCAGGCGAGTCACAGGAGTGCCGCCATCTTCCTCGGGTGCTACCCACGCCCCCCACCTCCATGCATGTATAAGCAGGAAATTTCCATTGTGCTGCAAAAGGAGGCGAATGGGACATGCTCCCCAAATTAAGACTATCATGTCCTTTGTCTATGTCCTGATACGTGCTGCTAACCAACGGGATGCGATTATGTAAGGGGGATGTTAACATATTCAAACTGGCACCCTAGGAGGGCAGAGGCCGAAACTCGTCTGCCAGTCTTTTTCTGGTTGCTTGTGAAAATAAAACATTTTGGAATTGACTAGCTTTGAGTGCCCACGCTTTCGTTGGGATTTCATGTGTTACACGAGTCCGCTCTCATATGTTGAGGCACCCACTGCGTTTGTGATCGGCGGTATCAGCGTGAAACTACAAGATATATATATATATATATATATATATATATATATATATATATATATATATATATATATATATATATATATATATATATATATATATATATATATATATATATATATATATATATATATATATATATATATATATATATATATATATTATATATTACCTACTGGCGGTCGCCAGTAGGTATATATAGTTAGGATTTTTTCTTTATGGGATTTTTGAAAATTCTATGTCTAATAACTTTGGCGTTTGTGGACGGAATTGGCTGAAATTTTCAGGAAAATGGCACATTTTGTTTCTGAGCAGCCCTTGAAACTTTGGGGGGGGTTCATCAAGGGGGGGCCGAGAAAAAAGGGGGGTCCCAAAACGTGTTTTTAACATTGAGTTTTCCATAGGGCGGTTGGCCTCACTTTTAGCCCGAACGGCTGAATGGATTTGCATGAAACTTGGCAAAATTGTAGGGACTGGTAGCCCGATGTGCCTTTTGTAGGTCTCAATATATGTGCTACAGTGGATTTTGAGAAATTAACGTTTAAAAAAAGATATATATCTGTAACAGCGGACCGGGCAGCGCTCCAGGACGCGTACTTTTCGCGCAACGGAGCTTTGTGAAGCGAAGCTGATTGGTTCTCCGGCGTCTGTCAACATTCCAAACAGTCCGTAGCGGCCGCCATCTTGTCTCTCGGTAGGATCGAGAGACAAGAGGAGGCGAAAGCAAAGGGGCAAATGACCATAAGGGGGAATAGTAGATCCTCGCTGACCCCCTAGGTTTGATGTGGAGGTTTTAAAAGGGCCCCGCGGGGCAAAAAAAAATAATAATAATAATAATCGAACGGCTGAATGGATTTGCACGAAACTTGGTAAAATATTAGGGACTGGTAGCCCGATGTGCCTTTGCTAGGTCTCAATATATGTGCTCCAGTGGATTTTGAGAAATTAACGTTCAAAAAAAGATATATATCTGTAACAGCGCTCCGCTTCGCGTAACGGAGGTTTGCGAAGCTGATTGGTCATTCTGTCACTGGGCTATAGTTGGGCTACATCTGGCTGATATTTGGGCTACATTTGTTTTTTTTCGTCTCTGGCGGCCATCTTTGGGCTACATTGGGCTACATTGGGCTTCATTGGGCTACATTGGGCTACATTTGGGCTCCAACATATATATAGGCCAATGTAGCCCAATATATATTTTTCAAAGTTAATTTTCGTAAAAACCACTGGAGCATATATCTTGAGACATAGCAAAGGCACATCGGGCTACCAGTCCCTACAATTTTGCCAAGTTTCGTGGAAATCCATTCAGCCGTTCGAGCTAAAAGTGAGTCCAACCGCCCTATGGAAATGAAGGAAATGAATGGGTAATTTGTAATTAGCAAATAGCTCATCGCAAACTAGGAATGGTAAAGAATCGCTATTTATTCCTTAAAGTTCGCTATTTAGGAAATGCAAAAAACTTTGATGATACATATGGCGGTTCATCTCTAACAAGATAAGAAGCATAGGGATAGATTTATGATGACTGGCGCATCACCAGGGATGTGTTAGTCATTCTGTGCCGCTGTTCCGTCACCTATGGTGTGCTGCATTTACAATGCGGCGCATCATGGGGCAAAAACAGCACAGATGCGTGATGTATCTGTGCCGTAAAGGTGGCGCATTGCTGGAGTTGTATCGCAAGTGTGATGAAGCTCCAGCAAGGGTCGGGGGTGCCCCTGTCGCAGGGTTTCTGTTCTCACACAGAACTGTGGACAGAGGATTGGAACCTCGGCGAATTAGGGTGTCCCAAAACTCACCTTAGTAATCAAAAACCCCTTAGCAAGCTAGGTACAGTGTCACATTGGATATAACAAACTCTCAATGTTTAGACAATCCAGAATATGAACTTATAGTACCTCAGGATACGTGGAACTCATGAACAGTCGGTCGTTATATATTTCTTAGAAACCAGAACATGGAGTTAAGAAGAACACATGTGTATTTGAAATGTTTATTTACTAATGCCGTCTTCTCAGGCGTAGTATCTTAGATAATACAAGTACACATATTATCAGTAGCAAAATTACCAGCATAGTTACTAGTACATAAAAAGCGAATGGTGACAGTATGTTAACATGCTGTAAATGAATAAGAGTTAGCAACACTTATAAGCAGCCGCGGGCCGTGGAGGGAGTTACGGTGGGGCAGGGAGGCGGGGAGGGGGAGGGGCAGGGTGGAGAGGGCTCCACCCTGCTTCTCCCCCTCCCCGCCTCCCTGCCTCACCGTAACTCCCTCCACGGCCCGCGGCTGCTTATATCTCACCCTCCCTAATACACATATTATATTATTTGCTAAGAAGGTCTCTTTGTGTTGGTTTAGGGCGTGCCCATACTTTAGTGTCTTAGATTTGAAGGAATCACATCAGCATACACCAGCTCTCTCTTCATGTGAACCGCATCAAGTGTTGTGTATGTGTGTTCGGCAAAGCAATATAAAACCCGCCTCATGCCCAGAATTGGCAGAAGTTGCACTTATGTTATGAGTATGAAGTCGTGGAGATCAGACCTCATAACAATTCTGTATCGTGTTGTTCTTGAAACTTTAGCACTCGCTGTACAGATATAGTTTAACAAGCAAAGCAGATAGTAGAGCAATAACATATTATTCTCATGTAAACCACGATGAACTACTAGGTTGAAAGCTAAAGGAACAACTAAGTGTCGTGTGCAGAAGTTGCAAAAAAGGAAAAATGGCGTTTAAACCGGTAATGAGCCCATGCTAACTTAACACGGTGTAAAGATATCCAGGACCTAGATGACACCTCCCCATGATCCGGAAACGAACTGAATAAGATAATAGAAGTGCCATCTCATGAGAGCAGATTGCAAGTTTATATGTGGACGGTCCGCAAGGTAAAGCATTAAAAACTAGGAAAATTTAATGCTAAAGAAAAATAAAACAGCCAAGTACTTTATCGAGTCTTAAGCCAATAGGCAAGGTAAATATTAAAAACTTGACAAATAAGTCAATGAATTGTCAATGAAATGCTAGTACTCAGCATATCAAACATGAAAAAGGTCTATGACATAACTGTGTATGCAAAATAAGCTGCAACAGCCTCCAATAGGAAGTCACCGTCTTCATCCGAAAACAGTTCAGCCATCCAATTTAAAAGCGGAAAAGAACATACGTGCTCTCCCAGCACCGGATCCTCTATCACCATCAGAGGACAGCTCGGTGGGTTTTCAAGAAAGCTCTGTTCCAAGAAAGACTGTGTTGCCGCCAGTAAATTCCAGGGACCAATTAGTCCATGCATCAATGCCACAGCCATAATCCTTTCGCCAGGACAAACCAACTCGTGAGTAATGATAGGAGTCATCAGCTGATTAAAGTCGACGTCAGGAGAAACCGGTCCGCAGAGACACAAATAAATGGCCCAATCGAAATCACAGGTCAGGCAGTGAAATACAGGCTGGACACAGGTGAAGTAGGAGAATCGAAAAGATAATCCATATGCCGTGCTTAATATCGCCAACGGCATTGTGCCATAATATTCTAGCATGCGATTGCGGAACAGTGTCAGCAGCTGCAGGGCGGGAGGTTGCATAGGAGGGACATCCATATTTAAAAATGTAAAAAAGCACAAGAGCGTCCGCTGGTAATGCAAGTAAAAATGGCAATCCACGAAGCAGAGTGGAAAAAATAGAATGAAAGAAAGCAGGGATGACTCCAAAGATTTTCTCAAATGAAGTCACGAGACCACTGGTAACAACTTTAAAAAAGTGCGCCAGGGCCTTTGTGGAGGATGCGTTAAAGATAGTCCGAACCATCTTGCTGAAATGGAAAGGCAAATCTGAATTGAAAAGGGTCTGCACCTCTGTACGGGTGTTAGCTATGTGAAGCACGAAAGTTTCACGGGCCGAACTCAAGGCCACCTCTCTCTGAGACAAAAGAGCTCTTATTCTTGCCATGCCGTTGAAATCTGCTCCCAAGGTTGGTATTTGTGGCGAGATTGAAAACTCCCTATGTTCATGTGTGGGAGGAAATAGAACATTTCTGCAGCAAATAACCCGTTCACTTACTGTTACGATAAAAGGAATACTTTTAATTAACCCAGAACAATCTTCATTATTGAGCATCAAATAACTACCATTTTCCAACAACTTGAACATGGGGATGATAGCAGGAACTGGCGTGCCTTGCAACACGCAAGCCATATTTGGTCGGTGTTTGTTGCATGAACCGTGTAACTGTATGTGCCTACACATTAGTGAATGATCTGGCGTCTCAGTGCATTCCTCTCCATTCAGATAAACTTCTTGATCATCTTTGAAACATCTGTATGCGTATGGAAGCGACCAGACCTCATGAAGAAAAGCACTACCTAAAGGTTCATAACGACCTATTGGTATATATTTCATACAATTTGAAAACTTATATAAAGCAAAAGGCAGCGTTATTAAACCGTGGATAAGGCACTTTGCCAAAAAACCCACAATCCTCTGCTGATGATGTCACTGAGCATGTCATGAATGATGTAATATGTGACATCATCAGCAGTGGATTACGGGTAATAGTATCTCTAGTTTACTCCCCTATAGCTGTCTTTCTTTTAACATAAGTGTCTGTTTCCTTCCCTTATACTTACTGTTTTTGGTTCGCTTCCGGTTCGCGTACCGGCGAGCGAACTGGGAAGCGAACTAAGAGAAATAGAGGTTGGCACAGTTCCAAATATTGTACCAATTTTTTAATAACGGGGAGGTAGTTCTGAAAAGAACTTTTTTTTTAATTGTTTTTGTTGTTTTATATTTTTTTTATTATTTTTCGGAACATTTTTTTACTTTTTTTGAATTTTTCTGAACAGTTTTATATTTTTTGGGGTTTTTCTTGGAGGGGGCAATGAAAACGATTCATTGTAAAGGGCTCAACAGGAGCAACAAAACAAAAAAAAAGTATTTATTATTTTGGGCGTTTCGTACAAACTTGCATATGATAGTCAATAGCTCTGTTGATCAGAGTGATGCTTCTTTCTCCGTAGCAAATGAATCCATCGCAAAATACGCAGATGTGTTTTACTTCACCAAATTTCATTTGTATATTTGGCACCATCTCCCTGCCCTCTGGTCCCGTTACTTCCGGTACAACAGATCTTCTGGCCATAATAGGGAGATTATCTAGGTCGTTCCGAAACCGTGCAGCACTGTAGTTGTTAGGATGCCACCTAGTCATATGGCGATGCATTGTGTAGTTTCCGAAACTGTATTTTTTCTCGGTTCCTCTGGACAGTCTATCTTGACATATAAGGCAAGTTACGTATCTTGCATTTACTTTTTTCTGACCTTTGGGAATTTTAAAAAATTGCCAAATGAAGTTTTCTTTCCGGTGAGACGTCCTGGGCTGCTCAGGCAAAAACTGCCTCTCTTCGTGCTCGTCGTCCTGTTCCTCTTCTTCCTCTTCTTGTTGAATTATAACTTGAGCAGGTGGTCCACTCTTCCTTGGATGTGGTGGAGGTGGTGGGGAAGCACCAGCTGAAGCTACTAAAGAAGCCATTGCTCAGTGATCACAAAGGGTCTTTCTCTCACAATGATGAAAGTCAGAGTGAGGAAAGAAGGAGGGATTTTCATCATTTGGGAAAAACAAGAGTTCTCAACCAATGAAAAGTGTTCATTTTAGATTATATGACCTAGTCTTACATCATTAGGAAACCAAAAGTGAAATGAACCAATGAAAAGTGTTATTACCAAGTCACATGACCTGCTGTGTTTACGTTAAGCGCTTTGCAGGGCCTCCCGGTTTGCTTCCAGAAACCTGCGCTTTGCGACTCGCTTCGCGTACCAGTTCGCTAACGTAGCACGTCATATGACGTATCACGCGACAACGCGAAACGTCATGCGGACGGGAGGCGTCACGATGTTGTTTTCTAACGCGGCAGTTGCGGTAAAGAAACGTTTACCGGCTCGCGGTCTATTTCGCGGCATCAAGGTCAGCTAACGGGAAGCTTCCCGATTCGCGAAGCGGGAACGAAGAAAAAAAAATATTTTAAAAAAAAATTATTCATAAACATATAAAATATATTTTTGGATTTAAAGAAGAATACATTTTACAGCTACAGATATTAGCTGTTAAAAAAACAATGAAATTCACTGAAAAAACCATAGGTTATAGACCATATATAGTTAGGAATTAGCATTTACAAAACCTTGAAAATTCACTGAAAAAACCATAGGTTATAGACCATATATAGTTAGGAATTAGCATTTACAAAACCTTATTTTACTCACACAAAACCATTGAAATTCCATATATAGTTAGTTGCACTAACTATATATCGCGCACCCGCAATCCACTGCTGATGATGTCACATATTACATCATTCATGACATGGTCAGTGACATCACTGATGACATCTCAAATGACATCACTGATGACATCTCAAATGACATCACTGATGACATCATGACACACCAATACCAGTTACTACATACGCACTCACTGATTCCTACGTCTACACACACATTCACTCATTCACCCATACAATCACTCATACATACAGTCACTCATTATTACAACACTATCATATGCACTCATACACCTATGCAGACACTCACACACTGCCACTCATCCATGGAGTTACTCACACACCTAGTCAGTCCTGTAAAGAATCAATCACACTTCCATTTCCTCATCTATACAGTTAAACACAGAACACCATACTTCAGTGACATCACTGATGACATCACTGATGACACCTTAAATGACATCACTGATGACATCTCAAATGACATCACTGATGACATCATGACACACCAATACCAGTTACTACATACGCACTCACTGATTCCTACGTCTACACACACATTCACTCATTCACCCATACAATCACTCATACATACAGTCACTCATTATTACAACACTATCATATGCACTCATACACCTATGCAGACACTCACACACTGCCACTCATCCATGGAGTTACTCACACACCTAGTCAGTCCTGTAAAGAATCAATCACACTTCCATTTCCTCATCTATACAGTTAAACACAGAACACCATACTTCAGTGACATCACTGATGACATCACTGATGACACCTTAAATGACATCACTGATGACATCTCAAATGACATCACTGATGACATCATGACACACCAATACCAGTTACTACATACGCACTCACTGATTCCTACGTCTACACACACATTCACTCATTCACCCATACAATCACTCATACATACAGTCACTCATTATTACAACACTATCATATGCACTCATACACCTAGTCAGTCCTGTGAAGAATCAATCACACTTCGATTTTCTCATCTATACAGTTAAACACAGAACACCATACTTTTTCACACATATACTAACACATACTTACTCTCTTATACAATCACTGATACAAGTACACATTGATATGCACAGAGTCACACACCTCCCAGCCAGCCACACACACACTTAGTCTTCCATACATCCACTCATTCTTCAATATGTAAAACATATTTAAACTTTACAAAAACACACAGACACTAGATGATGTCATTTGAGATGTCATCAGTGATGTCATCAGTGATGTCACTGACCATGTCATGAATGATGTAATATGTGACATCATCAGCAGTGGATTGCGGGTGCGCGATATATAGTTAGTGCAACTAACTATATATGGAATTTCAATGGTTTTGTGTGAGTAAAATAAGGTTTTGTAAATGCTAATTCCTAACTATATATGGTCTATAACCTATGGTTTTTTCAGTGAATATATATATATATATAACCTACTGGCATCGTCAGTAGGTAGTTATAATTATGACCAAGTTTCCATAGGAAATCCGCAACATTCTTTTTGGAATAACTTTGTCGCCGGTTGACGAATCTTCACAAAATTCTCCAAGAAGATGGCCCGCTCCGCTCCAATCCTGGAAGTTTCGCAGTGATTCGTCAAGCGGAGGCTGAGAAAAAAGGGGGTCCCAAAAACGTGTTTTCCCCATGCAATTTTCCTTAGGGACATTTAGCCGCAGCTACAGCCCGAACTGCTGAACAGAATTACACCAAATTTGGCAAAAAAGGTAGAGTTTGGTTGGCAGATCATGCTTTTTTGTTAAATGGTGTAAATCTGTGTAGTAGTTCCTAAGAAAATCAAAAGTAAAATCATAGATATATCTATGGACGAAGTAGGGTATCCTCCAAGGATCATACGCATAACCTTACGAGCAAGAGCTGCATGCTAATTGGCTGTCAACTGTCTGTCAACACTCCAAACCAGGAAGTGTTGGCAGCCATCTTGTGTCTCGGTAGAACCGAGGCACAAGAAAACTGAAAAACAAGTGTACAAAAGAAGCAAAGGGGGCAGGGTAGAAACCCCCTGACCCCGTAGGCCTGCTCAGGGGGTCCCACAACGACCTCCAAGGCCAAAAAAAAAAGTTTTTTTAAAACAAATTGCGGGATGCGCGTAGGATATGCGTATCCCTTGAAAAAAAAACCTGAAGCCTGCTTTAATGCTAATTAGTCCCCGGGGGCCAAATCCCAGGGGCAATGTAAAAATAAAGTGTGGAGGGGGCCTAATCCTCACCCACACTGCTCCAGGGACCACCACCCCCCGGGGCAAAGTATGTATAATAGCGGGGGCACACGGCCCCCCTCAGCCCCGGGGACCGCCTTAAAAGTATAATGATGGGGGGCCTCTAAGGAACCCCGAGCCACGGGGACCACCACCAACCGGGGCTCTACTAAATTGAAATTGGGGGGGCACACTGTCCCCCCGCAGACCCGGGGACCGCCACCCCCGGGGCTTCTTTTAAAAAAAAAAACATGTGTGGGGGGTTCAAGCCCCCCATACGCCCCGGGGGCCAACTAGCCCACCAGGTACCTTCAGTAAGCACCACGGAGCTGCGTTACAGAGTGTTGGAAAAAGGGGTGTGGCCTCTGAACACCTCTCTGCAACGCAGCCCCCTGGCGCATACTTGAGGTATCTGGTGGGCTAGTTGGCCCCCAGGGGCCCACAGGATTGAGGAGGAATTAATTCTCTAAAATAAAACGTGGCGTGTTTGCAGGCATGACACCTCAGGCCACACCCCCTTCCTTCATCAGTGTGCAAACGTTCCTTGTGGTGCATTTTAAGTTGGGGAATTTACTTAATAATTCAGTTACACAATCAATTTTATTAAAAAAAACATCCATTTAGACACTTATTTACCCATTTATTCTTCCATCGACCTTTAGATATACATATATAAAAAATATGTATTTTTCAGAAAGACACACATTCACTGGATGATGTCATCAGCGATGTCATTTGAGATGTTATCAGTGATGTCATGAGTGATGTCACTGACCATGTCATGAGTGATGTAATATGTGACGTCATCAGCAGTGAATTGCGGGCGCGCGAGTTATATTTAGCTGAACTAACTATAACGGGGGAATTTCAATGGTTGAAATGTCCAGCTAACTAAAACATGTGTGAAACCTATGGTTTTTTCAGTGAATTTCTAAGGTTTTTTTAAATGCTAATTCCTAAATATAAGGTGGCTGAAACCTATGGTTTTTTCAGTGAATAGATAGATTGATAGATAGATACATAGATAGATCTTCTTAACTACTTTTAGTCTCTGGTCTGCCATTGAGTGAATCTCCAAATGTTTTGAATTGGTAGTAGGCATTATCCTGCTGAACTAAAATGTCTTCACTTTTCGTGATTTTGGTTTAGGGTAATCATCACACTTTGTGACTTTGAAGGGAAAGAAAATGCTTGTGTTGCCTCTTAATAGTAATATAGTATTTGGTTACATAGGTCAATAGCCTCTATTTATATATGTCTCCACTTCCCTACTGTTCTACCCTTCTAGTTTAATGTAACATATGAAAAATTATAATTCACAAGTGGGTGGCAAAAGACAAGGTCCCAAGCAAGGAAGATGAGGTTGGAGCGAGCTAGCTTGTGAATCATAAACTCTTTAAGGTTACTATGCTTGCCCTTTATCATCATTCAGATAATCCTGAAAGAGTTGACTATCACCTCTATGCCATTTGGGCCTCATCTCACAGAACTTTCTCCCATTCTGGACTTGGAAATTCGTAAGTAAGACAAGAGTAACTAACGCATACTCTGAGTTAAGGTTGTGCTTCACACTCTCATGTAATATACATAATTTCTCAATTCTTTCCACAATCCCCTAATCACTGTTCATTGGTCTGTTCGCCCTCCTACTGCTAAAAGAACTCTCATCTAATTGCTGAATTTGCACCAAGGAATTCAAAGTGATGAGACAACACATTCTATCCCTGGTTCTGCAAAGGTATGTTATGTAATGTGTTAACAGCATTTTCCCAAGGCAGTTGAATACTGGACTTAAGTGCAACACATAGGGTATTTCCCCTGATCTTTCTTTCTCTTTCTCATACTTTCAAGGCAGTGAAAACAGCATTAGGAGGATATTAACTTTTCTCCAATAAATATAACGCTGTCCATAACGTTGTAATTTGAAATATTGCCATGAATCTGAAGGTATAAGTAGGTAAACGAATAGGGCTAGGCTCATTAGTCCACTGAATAGGGAAATCCAGTAAGGTTTTAAGGATACTTAAAATAAATACGAATGATATTGGGTCTTGGGTGCTTAGAGAAGCCTAGCATTAAATAACATTTTGTAAATCCTTCTTTAGTGAGAGCCAATTTCTTAGGCGTCTTACATATGGTGATGGAATAATTGTTTATGAGTTCTAATTAGTATATAAATATACATGAGGCCTCATGCTGGCAAAGAGAATGTTACTTGCTGATCACCACAGATTTCGAGTATGGATATCTTATCCTATATGACACTCCAATCCATTTTTCTAGAGCCAAATTACAGATTCTTCAAACAAAAAAAATCACAATTTACTATAGGATTTTGGAAGCTTCTTGACAACATTATGGCATATTTAAGATTGATGAAATTCTAAAAAATCCTCTGACTGACAGCAGAATATATTTAAAAAAGTAAAGAATATTCTAGAAAATGTGAGACGCATAAAATACTTATAATGGAGTTCTAGCAATGTTACAGGTAAGTAACTTTATTTTGTTGATTCCAGTATTGATCTATTATTTTATTTTGTTGAGACTAATATGCACTAGAGCTTGAAAATTAAATTGGATGAGCTACCTCTATATTGATCAGTGTATGTTGTCAGATGTATCAAATTGTATTAATGAGCGTGACTCATTAAACAAAAGAAGCCATGACAAATAAACGGTGTATTACAACATTTACAACACCCAAGCTTACATCGTTTTCTACTTCTTATTTATTCTTCAAACAATCACAAATATTGTGGCTGATTGAAAAAATACTGTTGACCCAATCTTGAGGTCAGAATCACATTAACCCAAAAATTATTGAATCCAATGTAGGCTTAACTTAATTCATGCAGTGAAAGAACTTGACAGAGAAAGTGAAAAGAAACATAATTTAATTTTCCAAATTAAGGATCAAGTTATTAATTTATTTCCTCAAAAGGATTAGATGGAACATGATAAAGGTAAAAATAAACAAAAAGCTGTCCATGAATGGTAACAAATGCTGAACTCATTAGACAACATATTGGCTGAATGAAAAACATACATGAAAGCAACAATGAACATAGTCTTTCGGAACTCATTTTCCCATTTAATATATACCTTAATTCGGGTAGCATAGGAAGGTTGAGCACCAACAACATACTTTACTACAATTGTTAAAAAGCAAGAAGAAGCACACAAAGATTCTTCTAGAGATGGTGTCTGTACACAGAGAATGCCCACACCTGTTAGGGCTGAGGTTAAGATGCACACAGACCCACTGGTGGTGTTGAGACTTTCCAGCAGGTGTGTAGGCTTGCAAGATAGGTATAGAGTACTCTACAGCTTACCGTCTGACACTGGTGCTCCTTTTGTATGCAGATGAAGTTGACAAGGTGTTTGAAAAGTGCAGCAATAATGCATCAGGATTTCTTAAGCTTGGTAGCAAATGACCATGCCCTAGGCCCACGACTGGTCCAGTGACTAACTATACAAGTCCCTCATTCCTTGTGGTCACAACCAGGACAGTAATACATGCATGGCCAGGCAATTCAGCGTTCAGAAAAGTCAGATGAGGCTTCAAAGTCATTTTTGATCTCACAGATATGACAAGATGTTCAAGTATAAAAGGCAGTTGAGTCTCCATCATTGGGAAAGCAAAGCAGGCAGGACGGTGAATTGATGGTCTGGCAAGTCCAACACTGATTGCCACCTAGGCTGCCTTCAACAATCACACAATTGTCCCAAACCACATAATCAGTGTATATTGTTCTTGTGTAAGCTTAATCATCTTTTGCTAATATCATTTCAGTTACCTAAGACTGGTCATAATAGTCCCAAGGTTGACTGGCATGTGTTCTGACCTGGTGAGAGGGTTGAGTTGCATTTTGCAATCTCTTCCAAAATAGGCCTTCATAAACATAATATTAAAAAAATGCATCTGAAATGTGCATGGTTTAATGAATATTTTAAACAAAAAATGTAAAGGAATTGATGCTACCGCATAGAAGTGATCATTTTTACCATTTCAGTCAAACGTTACATTTAATACATTTGCCTCTAGGAAAAAAATGCCTAATTGTGTTTGGCTACAACCAATGCAGTTTCAGAAACATGGTAGCTGGTGAGAAACAGAATTTTCTTGCCAGTGCACTTTTAAATGTAGCACACTGCTGTTCAAAAGCAGGCATCTCTCTTGTATAAGACATACTAAACAGGTGCACGTTCCAGAAAAACATAGTCCATTAGTATACTGCATTAGTTTTTGCTAAGGGTTATACACATTACATTACCACTTATCATGCCCCGACTTTGAACCATATCTCCAGGGCACTGAGCGAGCAAGGTCTGACCGTTCATAGCAAAGTTCCCTCCACCTGCTCCATATTTCTGATGTTTCATGATTTTCTTCTTCAGAATAAGGGTTTGGTGGTATGTACAAAGCACCCATGTTCTCCATAGCTTGTGCGAAATAAATTTTAGGGATGGGCGGAACTCCGCAGAATCTAGGGGAGTTTTTATGTAACTCCACCTTATTCTGCTGAGTAAAACTCAGCGAGTTCCACCCATTCCTAATTACCATCCATGTACATATATGTCATAGTTGTATAACATGAACCTAACCAAAAGGCAGCAGAGCACACAAAATAATGTCTTCTACACTTTGACCATACATGCATACTTACCTACATACATCTTTTCACCCATCCTTTCCTCCTCCAGTTCATCTTTTCACACCTCAATCCTTTTCTTTTTCCCTTTCCATTAATCCATTTACCATTCTCTTCTCCATTTCATTCATTCCCCATCCATCCTTGGCCCATTTTCCCACTCTTCTTCTTTATACCGTTCCTTCTATTTACTCGTCATTCCTTTCACTTTTCCTTCCTACTTTTCTTGTTATTCTTCCTTTCACCCTTTTTACTTTCTTGACTTTCTTTTCTGCCTCTCTTTCTCTTGAGATCCCCTTTTCCTTTTTTTCTCCCCTCCTAACATTTTCTTTGTTATCTTTCTCTCTCCTGATCCTCTTTCTATTTTCTACAGTCTTTTCCTCCATGTTCATCATTTGTCTTTCTCTGTCTCTTTCATTGTGCCTGGCTCCTTTAGCACAAATGAGACCATATTCCTCAGCTCTGATATGCTGGTATTGGCTTGCAGTGCTTTCTTTGGGCATTGGTCTTCAGTGAGATAAGACTCAAAAATAACAAATTAACATTTCAGTGGGTCCAAGCTTAAAAGTCCAAAGAAACCCAAATGCAACTCCTCACCCCGCTCTAACTGCTATAGTGGGGTTACACTCTTTAGTATTGGATCATGTATTATGAGTTGTCTCCATAGAGATGTGTGTGATTTTACCCTTTGGTGGGCCTAAGGTGGAGCTAACTTAACACTTCATCTTTGTAGAGTTTAGAAGGTATTTATGCATGCCATGTAGGATCTTGACTTTTAGGACCATGTCCTTTCAATTGCAGGACCCCCATACTCTGGGTGGATAGAAGAACTCCACTGTGGGCGATTCAGGTATGTGATCCACCATACTTTTTCAACAGACCCCTTCGTCCCAATATTAGTGTTACATGATTAAAGTTGCATTACGGAACAACTCCATTCAGTTATACTTTCACACCTTTTACTAATCCAGTGACTGTGCAGAGTGGTTATTTCTTAATTCAGTGATGATGTTTCAGAATAAAATTTATGTTTCCTGTTACATTTGCCTTTTTTCTAAACCCAGGCGCCCATATAGACAGTTAATGAAAAGATTATCTGATTATTGGAACGAGGCATAGGCCCACATGCAACAACATTGCCATTTGCGATTCCTTATTTGCGAAAAATAAGGATTCGCTCATAAGGAATTGCAAATGGCTATGCATGAAGAAATCGCTATAGAAATAGCGATTTCTTAAAATTCTTTAACTGCGACTCGCAAATTGCGAATCACAATTAAGGAATACCTCCCCATTCATTCCTAAGGGCCTAGAGGCCCATAGGAATGAAAGGGAAGACATTCTCAATTTGCGATTCTCAATTAGAGAATCGCAAATTGAGAATGCAATTAAAAGGGTGCCAGGGTGTCAAAAGGACACCCTGTTGCACCCCTGAAATCTGCCTATAAGTACATCTTGCACACGCACATGCCCCAAGGGCATGCGTGTGTGTAAAATGGAACTATGAAAAATGCACTTTAGTGCATTTTTCAAAGTTTTTGCAAATTACCATGAAGGTCAACTTCATGGTAATTTGCTCCCCCTATTAGCGAAATCGCAATATTTTTTTTTTGATTCATTGCATTTCAGGAATTTCAATTTGAGATTCCTTAAATGGAATCGCAATTTAAGTAATCGCAATTTTTCGATTACTAAAATTGCAAAAAGTTAAAAAAATTATGATGCATCCCAAAAGTTCAAATTGCATTTGCAAACGGCCGATTTTCGCAATTCGCACCATTTGCGAATGCAATTTTCAATGATGCATGTGCCCCATAATCTTTACAACTGATGGTCTTCAGAGCTCCAGCAAAAATAGAATAATATGCTTTACCTTAGATTGTGCTGTGGAGCTTGGAGCTGGAGAGAATCAGTATATATTAGTTATTTGTCAGGATGGATTAGAATGGATCTTAATAAGTAGGATAAGTAGTTAAAACAAACCCTTTGAGAAACAGTGTGTTGTTGGACATAGAAACAAAAAAGAAGAAATAGGTTAGGATAGATATAACTAGCACGGTACAGGTAATAGTGTTTTGGAATGGTCTGTCATTTGCTTTATCTAGAACCAAAAACTTTTGCCCAACTACATTTGATTCCTGAAAAGGGATCCCTAACCTGCAACAGTGAATTAAACAGCAGGGACAAGTGAATAGTCTATCACTGATAAATTACTATCAGAAGAAATGCAGGCCAGGAGCAGGAAGAGAAAGGGCCGAGACAATACACCGAAATCTAGGACAGTGGAAAAGAACTGAGAAGGTATGTAGAAAAAACAATTCCTAGACAATCATCTATGAATACATATAACAGTATGGGGAGGGTATAACAAAACACACTACAAAATTAGCTAAAAAGCATCCATTGTAATTTTTATTCAATACAAACGTAGATGGTTAGTTAAAAGAAACAATTACATGGAGTCTGTAACCATAGTGAAACAGACATCTGATTTGTATATCTTATTACAAAGGAACAATAAAAATAACATACATAAAAATCTTAATTAATACACAATTAAAATTCATACAATAACAATTTGTCGTTCAAGTAGTAATTATTTTCCTAAATAATTACTACTTGAAAGACATGTAATTGTTTCTTTTAACTAACCATCTACGTTTGTATTGAATAAAAATTACAATGTATGCTTTTTAGCTAATTTTGTAGTGTGTTTTGTTATACCCTCCGCATACTTTTATATGTATTCATAGATGATTTCCTAGGAATTGTTTTTTCTACATATGTTTATCCCTATCCTATGAATCGAACAAATATAGATCAGGGGGCCTTTGTTTTTTCTCCAAAAGAACTGAGAAGGTACATAGACAAAGCAGCATAGCTCAGGAATTAGGAAGAGGAGTGGCTGTCATTGCTGTAAAAATGATGAAGGAGAGTCAGGTAAAAACATGCAGAGCCAAGCTGGTACAAGAACAGGCTAAATCGGGAAATCTGCATCTCGCAAAGTAACAGGTATAAGCAGCCAATATCCAACAGGCAGGCGAATAGTAAAAGCATCCGACTCTGGCTAACCTGGGTGCCATGATTTATTTCTATAAATACAGCAGTGACTCAGCACACAACAGCTAGATTGATGTGGGAGATAAGTATAGCTTTCAAGCTCTCTGAAGCAAAGAGGCTGTGAATAAAGTAGATATAAATGGAGGAGCAGACAAAATACTGAGACACAAGGACTGTTTGGGCACCACATTACAAGAAAGCACCAGGGACACAAATATGAATATACTGGTCTGCAGCTCAAAGCAGCTTTACATAAATAGAATTCCAACCTACACCACAATACTTAAAAAATGTGAATTGATCTCACATGAAGAGGTCACATGGTGTTTTGTTTGAAAGTTGTTTTTACCACCATTACAGCTTGCAGTGTGCCCAGCCACAAAACGGCTAATTTGGAACCCACAATTGGTCCCATTGTAAAACTGTATAGCAAAATGCCACAAATATATAAAATTCCAAGTCACAAGACCCAAAATTCAGTTCCTTGGTGATCAGGAAAAAACTATTTCCTGATGTCTGATTATCAGTTTCCTAACAGGAGTTACTTCCCATGTAGGTGGAGGCTGCTTTCTTGTCACTGCAAAGGCTGTTACTTTGCCCTTGGCTTAGAGCAGCAACCAAAGCAACCAATGAGCTTGACTATGGAGTGTAATAAAATGAATTCCCTTCTCTATGATAATTGTCAAAACGTATTTAACACAGTCATCAATGTGTTGACGTATTTGCCTTTCAGGTGCTTCTTGCAACCTACGTTCCTCTGGGCGGTTGTTCTCAATGATACATAAAAGATTCCAAAATGATTTGGCTAATTTTAAGTAAGCCTTTGCAAAATTCAAATTACAATGGCATAATTTACATAATTTGTTTTTTTCCATCACACGTGCTTTACAAAATTCTCAAATATATGCCATTATGGTACAGAGAGTAATTATGTGCCATTTCCATTAAAAACGTACCGTGAGTGCACTGGAACAAAAGATCACAAGTGGCTATTGTTTTGCTTTTTTTACCCTTCTTTAGAGTGATATCCGTCCTCGTGTCAAAAAAGTGATGCAAGGACACATTTCACAGTAAAATATAGCCCTAAATGTCAGAATTGTAGTTTATGAAATTATGCCCAAATTTTCCTAATTTTCCCATAATTGCGTGGAAGCAAATTATTTGAATTTCACAGAGTCCTACATTTGAGAATTCCCTCCAGCAGTTTAAGATGCATTTCCATTTAACGATATCTGATCAGTATTACTTTGCCAAGGCAAGTTTCGGCTAGTTCAATTTCGTGACTGCCATTGCCTTGGCTAATGTGTATGCAATCATGCATGACAGTGGTGGACTCAGTGATGTGTGTGCATCCTCACTGAAGTTTCTTCAAAAGACTTAGGTAGAAATCTCAACCTTTTCACAAGAATATTAGATGTAACCCTAAATATATATTTTTTTGCAGGTCACGGTGGCCTTAATCAGTTTCCTTGAGACTATGCTCCTTATCTATCTCAGCTATAAGGTAAGAAGGTGTTATAATATCTTTCCTGATATGATATATTTGTGTGTGTGTGTGTGTCTTTATCACTATGAATTGGGTTACTAGGAGATCCTCTCTAAGGCACTGATACGTTGGTTACATCAAGAGGTGGGCAGCTAGGACTTAATAAGCTGGTGCATTCACATGGACAGCTAAAGAGTTTCAGTCCTTTTTTGAAGTTTTTATATATTATAGTTCTCTAATATATATTTTATAAGATAGATTTTCACAAACGTGTTACAGTAAAATCAATAATTTTTCAATATTTTCCTCTTCCGTGCACTAATACAGAAAACTTTACTTATCAAGGTTATATAAAGCCAGCAAGGAAGCACTTTACATAAATATTAACATGTACAATACAAGAGCTGTTTATAAAAAAGGAAATGCATTAAATGTTTACCCAGAAAGAAAATATTAATTCTGTGGGAATTTATTATAACTATGAAACGGAAAAAGCACAATATAAAAAGAAGATAATATTTTAAGAATGAAGACATCTTGCAAATACTGGTAATAGGTAATTCTAGAATTACTGTATGTTTAATGGACTTTAAATATCAACAGGGAAGCACTTGCTACCCAAAAAAAAGAACAGATTATTCTGACTTTTAGCTATTGTTCTGTGAATTTCCAACTGGTGCATTAAAGTCCAAAGGCTATGTGTTGGACTTGGCCCTTTTTGCAGGGTCATCCCTAAACCTTTTGCCTTTCTCCTAGCCTTTTTTCTGACATGGTGTTGGTGGTTTAATAACCCTGGGCGCTTTAGCACTGCTGTTCAATGTAAAGTGTGTGTGCTCTCTGTGTTAAATATGGTAAGATTGGTCTACACCTGTTTGGCCTATTTAATTTACCTGTCAGTCCACTGTAAAGTGGTATCTCATACCCAGGGCTGGTAAACTAAATGCTACTGGTGGGCTTGCAGTGCTGATTGCGCCCCCACCAAAGTAGCCTCTCAAACCTATCCCAGGCCTCAGCCATTGCAGGGCCTGTGCGTGCAGTGTTACTGTCGCTGTGACGTGGCACCTAAAGTGTGTGCCATGTCTGTGACCCCCTTTTACTATATGTCAATCACCCCTAAGGTAGGCCTTAGCTAGCCCTATGGGCAGGGTGCATTGTAGGTAATAGATAGGACATGTACCTTAAGTGTGTGACATGTCCTGGTGGTGACAAACAGCCATTTTTGTTTTTCACTACTGTGGGGCTGCCCTCCCATAGGAATGCATTAGGGATTCCATGATAAGTGTTTCAGTGGTAATTCCTGATATGAGATGCACAACGCCGTCAAGTTTGATGTATTTGGAATAGAGATAAAAAATGCTGCACAATGGGGAGCGCAGATTTATTATAACTATTTTAGAAATGCCACTTTTAGAAGTTGTCATTTCTGTGTGCTATGCGTCTGCCTGCCTGATGTAAATTGCATGTCTGGCGTTTGAGTGACAGGAGCTGGTGAGGTGTGTGTGTGTGGCTCCAGGAAGGGCTGGGGGAGTCAGCGCTAGGCTGAATGGGACATCTGCATTTGGAGTGGTGGGAAGAGAAGTCCCTGGTCCCTGAATAGGATGGTGCCTGCCCTAGTGAATGCTGGCTCCGCCCCGCTGTGGTGAGTCTGATGACGAGCCCCCACCTAACAATGGAGAAGAGGAGCCCTGTCAACAGATGGCTCCAAATCCCCCCTGAACCAGTGGCATCTGGTTCCCCAAAGCCTTGTCCTGTAGACAAAGAAAAATGTGGTATAAATGTAGGGTCTGTGACCCCATGTTGTTGTGCTGTTCCTGATTTGAGGGGGCTTGTTGCTGCTGCTGGGCCTCAGGAGGAACTGCCACGAGGGACTTCCTCCCTGCTGGAGGGCCCTGTGTGCTGGCTGGCCTGGGCCCAGCCTTTGCCCCCCCCCCCCACTGAAACTTTGCCCAAGTGCCTCAAGAGTGCTTTATCTTCTTATATCAGCAAGAGAGGAGTTGGCACCTTACAGCTCGCTGCTGCGGTGATTACCTTGAGGGAATCCCAGTGGGTGGGATTCCCCCTGCACGGCTGGGGATGGAGTGGTAGCCCAACCCGCATGTTTTGCTAGCCGGACGCGAGTGGGAGCCCACCCCACATTTCTGTGCCTCGGGGAAGAGCTCACATTCCAGGCAGGGCTCCCGTGTGCCAGGGAGAGCCCAGTGTTTCAGGGAAGCCAAGCGGGAGGCCACCCCGCATTTAGGTGCGGCCCGAAGAGCAGAGTCCAATGGGAGCCCACCCCGCTTTTGGTATTTATTTAAAACGGGAGCCTACCTCGTATTGCCCCTGCACAAAGGAATCACCGAAATCACCACGAGGCGCGAGCCGCCGAGAGAGAGTGCCAGCCCGACCCGAAAGCCAGGCAGAGTCCCCCTGACTGTGGGTAGGACCTCCCATGTGGTGTGGAGGGAAGTCCAGGAAGGGTCCCGGCCACATGAGAAGAGGTAGCGTCGTGACCGGGAAGCTAGCACAGCTGCACCACAAGAGAGCGGGCAGCTGCACCCCGGGGCATTTTTGTCTTCTTGATGAGGAGGGGGGTTGTCATGTATTCCTATAGGTTCTGAATCGATCCCCCTATTCCTGACCCTATTCTGGTTAAACTAACTATTAAGTTAACTAACAGTCAGCCCATGAGGCAAGAACAGCCCCCATGATGCAGATACCGTTATCTGACGCAGTCACACTACGGCACAGGAACGTGTTATCTGATTAGGTCATAACGCTTGAGATCTAATTAGACAAGCGACATTCCTCCAGCCCCTGATAAGGCATACGACGTTCTCATAACAAATCAAACCTATGACAACCTGGAAAATCCGTGTGGCCATTGTTTTGATTTCACAGAGAACTTTAGTAAAGAATGTGCTAACGAGCAAGTCGTATGACATCTTTATTGACGTATCTATGTCCATCCTTACGTCAATCTCGGCACCTTTAAGGTATAAATATTGCCGATCTTGCCCTATGCAAACACACGCGTGGTGACGAGACGGAGCAGCCATACTTGCCGAAGCCGAGAGCAGAAGCAGACCCCGCTGGCAGCAGCCCCGCCTTCCTGACGCGCTGAGAGACGCGCTGCTATCTCAAGCCGAGAGACCCAGCACCGGCGCTTCTGGGCAGCCCTCGCAGGCAGCCTGGAATATCGAGAGCAGAGAAAGAGATACCATTCCTCATTCATCCTAAATTCCAGGTACAGAACTGAATAACCCCTCACAGAGAATTCTTTAGTTATTCACTTGGCAAAAACAAACTTAACTTAAACTGTCACTTTCTATTCCCGCCCACGCATTAGACTTAGGTCAGGTACACGGGGTAGGCGTATTTAGAAACACCAGTTGAGTACGTTTAGTCAAATGTATATGTGTATGTAAATATATTTTAATCATTTAAAACATCATATGACTCAGAAACCATATCAATGTTTTTACAATATTATTTTATACTATTGCTTTTAATGTATGCACTTTACTTAACTATAAGTATTGCAATAATATCGATCCATTTCTCTTGTACGAGAAAAGAGACTGATCAATAAATAACACCTTTTTATTGAACACGCCCGTCTCCTCCTTTTTCTCTACAATCTGATGAGACTAAGAATGCACGTACTGACTGAGTAAAATAATTGCCTTGTGCTCACACGACTCTCGAGATTGACTCTTGATTAGGGGAGAGCAAAGTTGTCATGTTTTATGGTTGTCAGAAACTAAATCCCTTCTTGTCTAATCAGGGAAGTTAATTCCTCCTTGAACATTCGAGAAAGTTTCTAGCGAACTCTGAGCTACGCTGGCAAACCCAAAACTTAAGTCTAGTATCGACAGTAGTAGACCTAGTTAACGTCTGGTTTAGGCCTTTACTGCTGTAGGTATTATTCCAATGCGCAGAGCCTATTGGGAAAATAGGAGCTACACTACATGGCGCCCAACGCGTTTGGAAAGGGCGATAAAACTAACGTAAGACATTTAGAGTAACTCAGTCGTGCTTTCTCACTCAGACCCCTTTTCCCAAATACTCCAAAGACGTCTGGAGTGGGTGAAAGGTAATATCCTCCAAAACCTCGCAGGAGGGAACTCCTATGTATGGTTCTTGGTATAGTCAACGTTGAAGGATAAACAGTTCCAAAATATTGTGCATCTAATCTCTGTTTCCATAAGAAACCTGATCTGCAAACAAAAAGAATAACCTTTCTAACAGTAAAATGTCAGGAAGTGATGACGAAAGAGAGGCAGTTAGATTAGCAACTGAACTCGCAGATGCTGATGCTACCATGCAAGCAGCAGACGCGGATATAATACTCATTCCAGTCATCAAAAGAAGATCTATAACCTTAAAACTTATAGAAAATGGACTGACACCTAGAGGTGGCACAGTCATATTCGTAATTGAGGCACACGAATATCGGCAGACAGAGGTATACTATTCATGGATACATTTTCCAGCAGCAAATGCTGTAACAAAGTACTTCCACTATTACAAAATAGAGGAACCTCCTAATGAGTACACTCCTTTCGAGGAGGTGGAAGTACCACTCAAATTCCAAGAGCATTTGCTCTTATTTGATGGCGCCCTAAAACATAACAATCACATTACAAGGCTCGGTCCTTTAGGTAGACCAGGAGCAACGTGGCCGGTACTAGCCGGATACACACCACACCCAGACATCGAAGGGATGTCCACAGGAGAGCTGTTAATACAGCTAAAACAATTACTAAAAATTCATAGACAATTAGTTCAGTATGTAATGCGGACTTCAACAATTCAGCCAGCGATTAAACTTCCACAGCTGACCCCTCACCAGGGGAACACAAATAAAATCACACCACAGAACATCCAATCCTGCCTAGGTAAAGTTCCGGCTAAACGGGAACAGATACCATTCTGGTTGGCACAGAAAATCACCCAAATAGAGGCGGTGTTTCCTGACACCACCCCATTAGAAAAACACAGGATTCTGACTATATGTCTCCCAATGGGAATCGCACCACACATAGAGGACTGTGACACTTGGGGTACAGTCTTTGCTTCCATCTACACGAAAATGCACGGTGTTCCATCCATTTCGGTGATACCAGATGTGCTAAAACAAATTCAAGATGAATACGGTCCAGAACCAGCTTTAACTCTTGGTATGAAATTACTGAAAGACTTCAAGCAGGTCTCGGCTATATTATTAGCCAACATAAAAGGTGAAGCAGCAAACGTGGCGATCCGCCAGAGGTTAAAAGAGACAGATATAGCAGACCAACCAGCTGAAATTGCCAGAATCATAGAAAAATCCTATGAGGAACTAGGTAGAGATAGTTTAGGTGGAATACCAGTAAAACCGCAACTGACTGAAAGTCCAGAAAAAATATTTTTTAATAACAATTCACCAAAAAAGAACTGGGATGGAAACAAACAATCCAATCCTAAAGAAAAGAAATTCCAGTCCAGAGGAAGGTCTCCTAGGCGAAGAGAAAAATCTCCAAACCGAAGACAGAGGTCACCGCAGAGTGACCTCTCTGGGAATAGATATAACCTTAGAAATAGGGATAATATTAAAAAACCTGATAGATATCAAGACATTGATACACGTCCCTCTCAATCTTTTCAGACTTCCTCGCAGAAATCGGAAAGAAGAGGACGATCAGAACAAAGAGAAGAGCACGCCAAGTCCAAAGACAAGGAACCTGCTCAACAAAAAAAGAAATTACAATTTCCAAAAAAGAAGGTAGCCAGTATCAAGGTAGTTAACAATGCCGAGAATACTGAGGACACAACTGAAAAACGGAGAGTGGGCTCAGACAATGCTAGACAGCGCAGCAGAAGTGAGCATAGCTCGCAAAGTCCTTATGAATCATCTGGAGACAGTGGACACGAATGAATATCTTCAAGTGGAAACTGCAGACACCAGAGTTAGCAAACCCCACAAGATATACGAGATAACATTACGTATAGAGGGAGATAAGACTAGGAAAATAAGGGGACTATTTTGGGATAACCTCTCCAAGGGCTATGACATCCTTCTAGCTGAAAAAGACTGGCCACCAGAGTTTGTCAGGGAGTGCCCTCATGGCGAAGAAGTAATTATGCCTGCCTTCTCGAATCAAATCCCGATTCATAAAAAATACACACTTGCTAGAAAGTGGGCAGTGGCCTTAGCACCTGCTTTATATAAAAATCATGTAGGATGGGATGAGGATTCTCCTCCTCACAAAATCCAGTTAAAATCACAACCTACTGCACAAAGGCAGTACCCAATTAAGCAAGAAGCTAAAAAACAGGTAAATGAAATACTAGATCAGCTAGAATACCAGGGGGTGATTGAAACTTGCACCTCACAAATGAACAATCCTTTGTTTCCGGTCTCCAAACCAGACAATTCATATCGTCTAGTTTTGGATTACCGACACCTTAACACATGTTGCAAAACCTTTGCAGTGCAAAACTCACACAGTGCTGCACTAATGAATAACATAGTGCGCAAAAAATACAAAACAACCTTGGACATCTCCAATGGATTCTTTTGTCAAAACATAGCACCAGAGAGCAGATATTTAACTGCATTCTCAGTAAATGGCACTCAAAAGCAATTTTGTCGGTTAGCCCAGGGGTACAAGAACAGCCCGGGGGTATTCTCAGCGAGAGTAACAGAATTACTACAGCTATATGATGATGAAGCATTATCTTATGTCGATGACATTTACTTAACAGATGATGACTTGGATACTCACTTGAAAAGAGTGAACACCATAATACTTGGGTTCGCAGCAGAGGGTTACAAATTCAACTTTAAAAAGTCCAGAATTGCCCATCTGACAGTCCTGTTCTTAGGATATGAGTTATCAAGTGAAGGTAAAAGCCTGGCAGACAATTTCCTAGAGAAAGTGCCGTAATCCAAGCTCCTAAAACACTAAAAAACCTACAGTCAATTCTAGGCTTCCTAAATTTCGGAAGAACATACATTGCAAATTACGCAGAAAGGGTCAAACCCCTTTATGATCTAATTAAACCAGACTTTAAAAGATCCAATTGGACTCAAACACACACAGAAATTTTGAGATCCTTACAAACAGACATGCTAATTAAAACAAAATTAGAAACACGTGATAACACACGCAATCTTGTGATTCGAGTCATCCCAGGGAGATGCGGATTCACATACCTGACCTCTAATGAGGGAGAAAAGGTACCAATTGCATTCAAATCACACTTGTATACAGAAGCTGAACAGAAATTCAGTAATACAGAAAAAATCATTCGTGCAGTTCAAACCGCAATAGCTAGAGAAAAAGACATAGCTGACGGTAGACATATCACAGTCAGAACAGCAGAATCAGCCTTTGAGGCACTAACAACACCGTGTAATTTACCAACAACAACATTGAATCCAGAATGGATACAATGGGTGAATTCAATCACAACGGACAAAGTATACTACTACTTTGATCCAGAACTAGAAGAATTAAAAAATCTAAAATATGAAAAGACGTATCCTCTGCCAATCGACATTCTGCCTCTACGACATTACGCCTGTGTAATCTATACAGACGGACATGCTCAACCCTCCGTTTGGGGAGAACATGCATACAACCCCACATGTGAGATTACAAAAGAAGTGTGGCGCGGAGGTAAACTAAGACCTCTATTAACAAAAACACACTCAGTTGAAACTAATTCAGAACTACAAACTGAAATAATAGCATTAAAAATGGCGCTAGATAATGCGGATCGCGAATTCCCGACACTTATAGTGTCAGATTTATATTACTGCGTCAAAGCATATAACAAGGATTTGCAGACATGGATTCAAAACGGTTACAAAGATGACACAGATGCACCAATAAAGCAGAAATTGCTCTGGGAACAAATAGATCTTTTACAAAAAGAACTACCAAAGACTCACTTGACACACTCACTGAGTCATCAGCGTGATGGCGTTCACGTTGTAGGGAATTCATTGGCTGAAACAGCCGCAGCGGCAGCCACTAAACCGGCTCCCGTAGATCGAAAAAAGCGTACATTAAAATACATTGACGGTGAAACAGTGCTGGCAGTGAAAACGTCATCAAAAGGCGACTGCTCAGCGTTACTGATCAACTATCCACTCAATTACACATACATAATCGATGCAAACTCCGTCCCTTTTGCTCGAATCCCTGGAGTGGGGGATAGAGTGATTCCAAACATGGACAGGAGACACTTGTTAATCGCAGACGCACATATGGGTGAGGGTCTTGGACACCTCAAACTGAAAGATTCTCTGGAAGAATTACAATCACGGTACTGGTGGCCAGGCATGAGCCTGCATCACACCATGTTTGTAAAAAACTGCCCAAACTGCAACAGAGATCGCAGTGGGGAGAGAAACAGTTTAATACCTCGTCGTATCAAGGCAGATAATATGACCAATAAAAAGCAGGGCTTGCGATTAACATACACAGGCTAGTTTCCACTTATAATGTCGATCCTCAGCACTCGGCTGACGTCCGGACTGTTTTACAAAGATTTGCGAGTCTAAATGGCATATACGCTAAGAGCATGCTACGTTCGACCATTGTTTTCACTCAAGCCCTCCGGCCGGGGGGGAAACATGGCCAAATGAGCACAGCCCAGCGGGAATCTTCTCACTTCCTTCATGAGGGTACGGGATGGTGTAAAGAAAAAACCAAGGCAGAAAGCAATCTATAATAGAAAGGATATTAGGTTCGGGAGCTGGGTGGGTCAAACATCTAATAAGTGTCCAACGTAGTCTCAATAACTTGCCAAGAAATTCTCTGAAGGGATTCAGTCCGTACGAATTATTATTTGGAACTAGAATGATTATCTCTGACCTCGACAGTCAGACTTCAGTGGTTAAAGAAAAAAGCTTTGATGTCAAAGACCGTTTGGCTATTTTGCAGGACTTAAACAAAACAAGAAAAGACCTGAGCAACATACAGTTGAAAGAACAGCCAACAACCACTGAAGAATCACCACCTGTCCCAGCAAGACCTGTCTGGATTCCAAAAGTCGGGGATCTAGTCAGGGAGAAGATCGCGGTAAAGAAGGAATTTGGGCCTTCTTACAGAAAAGCAGTTCCTGTCTTGTCTGTCAACGGGACAAGATCAGTTGTACTACCGCCACTTGCTGGTAAAAAGGAGAACCGAGTTGTATCCATCGACCTGGTAAAACCACAACATGTGGCCGATAACAAACAGTAGGCCAAGTGGACTCCCAATAAGTAGCAGAACACCAAGGTTTGCTACCAGTACAGAGGTCCTAACAAAGAGGCTCATCACATTCGACACGCCTACAGAAGAACAACAAGGACTATGCAACAATGCAATAGAACTCAGACCTCTGAAAACCCAAATAAAAACATTTAGCAGAGACACACCAATCTACAATGAAGTACCAAGTGACAATGCAAGAAACAAAAATCCTGAAGCAATTGGAACAATTGACAGAACTGCATCCGGGTACTTCATCAACTTCGATGATTCCTCTGAAGGCTTCAGTGAATCAAAGACACAGCCATCATCAAAATCCTTTAAAGACAAAGCTAAGGAACTTTTGAACCAACTGAAAGAAACATATCTGGTTTCTCCATGGATTGAATTTCGGGTGGGTTTTGGTGCATTTATCCTCATACTTTGGCTCATCATGGTATTTACTTTGGGACGCTTCATTGAGGGAAAATATGCTAAAATGGACACAGCAAGTCAGAACATCAACTTGGTCCTCAAACCACACACATCTTCACACGTCGAGAAAAGAGAACTTTCTTCAGCCAACTTCACAGCCAATCCGATACCTGGTGGGGTAGCCTGGGACAACACTGACTATGAAATTTATGGTCCGGTCGAGATCCTGAAATATCCACACCAAATCAAGATCTCCTTGAGTGACTTTGCAAAACCAAACTCATTTGCTGATGATTGGGACTTCGAAAGCATTAATAACATGATGTCTGATCTAGTAATGTCTGCTAAATTTACAAAACATGATTATTTGCAAGGTTCTACAAATTATGATAGTATGTATTGCTATAACCACTATGGTAACCACTTTTTACATAAATCTGCACAACCTAGAAATGTTTTAAATTATAATCAATGGGAACATTGTGCTACACCTCCAAAAGGGAGCTCAAGAACCGTTTATGACAAATATTCATATTTTTCAGGTTTTAACACAAGTAATGCTGAAACATTTTATTTTAAAATGTCAAACAAGACAGGGATGAAAACCATGGTAACCAACACAAAATTGATATATTCAGATTCATTCTTCGAAAAAATGAATACTTTTGGATTTGATTATTGGGACAAAAATGTTGATTTGAAAAGTGTTTGGGGTACAAAAGATTGGCAAGTACAGGGTTTAGAAGCTTTGTTTAGAGCCTGCATGATCCCAGAACAAATGATATTTTTAAATGACACTGTTCAACAAACCACCTGTCTTGGCTTAGCCAAAATCAAAGATTTAAATAAAATGTCTATTCCAAAGCCAATAATGTTTAGCAATAACTCTGATACAGATGAAGAGATAGACGTAAACCATATATTAAACCAAAACAGAACACATCCTGATTGGAAACAATGGTTGATCTGGCCCACAGATACAAATAACTGTCAAGATAGATTCCTGAATAAAACACAGGGTTTCAAAATGACCAGGCCAGACCCTAGATATCCCCAAAGACATCACCCAGGGATAATAACAACCTACAGTGTGGGCAAATTATGCCTTCAATAGGCTACAAACTTCCACACTGCCCGAAATTAAGCAACACCTAACTTTACTTACTGATGGTGCTGACTTGCGTGATTTCATACTGGGACCACGCAAACAGCGTCAAAAGCGTTTCATAGCAGCCTCTGTATATGCAGCATACAATGAGGCCTGGAAGGTTACTCAAATTGAAACAGCAGAGAGAATACGGGAAATTGACCGTATTAATTTGGAAAAATCACTTTCTGTAGTGGACAATGGGTTAATGACTCCAGAATTTTTTCTTTGGACAGCATTGTGTCTTCAGCAATCGATATATTATCGCAAGACTTACTGTTATTACAACATGGTCAGTCACAATTGCGTTCTATTGTACAGCTTGGCTGGACGTTACAAAATCTGCGTTCAGGCTATGTGCCTTGGCGTTTAATCAACACAACATCACTATTCCAAATCTTTAACCTTACTGATAGACAAATCGGTATGGCGCAAAAGGGTGCTGATTATACAATCTTGAGCATTGAAAAACTAGAAAGATTACCAATGACAATGTCAGAACGACCTGTCAGTGAATGGATAATCCACGGAATCATAAATATTCCAATCTCAACCTTCAGGTTTCAATACTGCCAAAAATATATACAGGCTGGCATGTACGAGAAATTGGGAAAGGGGTACCTTAAAACAACTTGGAACCTGCCCTATTCACATGCATGTGTCAGTAATAAAGGACAGAAAGTGTTTCTTAGTGGCAACAATTGTGCTATGTCACTAAGCGGCACGCTTCTGTGTAACGGAATTAGTTTGCATGGAGCCTGTGAAGGAAATTCATACAACCTTTCATGTCACCAGCAAGGCGCACCTGCAACTGAAATAGAACCATTCTTTCAAAGACTCTATAATGGGAGTTACATTCTTATTGTAGACCGCAAATGTTGTAGTCTTATGCCCGGGACTCCTTATCTAGTCACTACGACTGCGAAGGTCAAGTGCTGTGGACGTTCTTTGTTCCCCAGCTCCTTTCCAGACAGGGAGGCAAGGGCATGGCCCAATTTGAAAATTACTTCTATTCGAATAGATACTTTAAGCAGACTGAAAACAGTGCTTCTTCAGACGCCTACAAGGCTCACGTCATCAAAAGAAACGTATGATCTACAAGTCGCAAGGACGACTGCAGAGATACATACATTATTATCGACTAATTCCCCCGTACATTTCGCGGAAATCCTGAGCGAAATCTTAAATATTTCTGATACCACTGGGGTCTCAAAGGTATTTAAGACAGTATTTTCGATGGCATTAACACCATTCAAAGCCATACTGGGTATTTTTCCAGATTTCGTACATTCGATTTTTGGCGGACTTCCCCTGATCCTGGGACTAATTGCAGGAATCCTATTCTTAGTCCTTATTTTTCGTTATGGCAACCCATGTCACAGATCAAACTCTCGCGACAATGGAAGATACAATCCTAGCCATTGGATACCGGGACCGGATATCAAAAATCCTGGGACTCTCCCGGCTTAGAGACCTGAACATGACTTGGTTTCTATCATTTCGACCAATGTGGCAAAGATGTGTTTTACCTGTACTAAGGTGTCTGCTATGCGGAGAAGAATGCGTGTTAGACACCTGTCTGACGCTACAATCGGATGCGCCAGTGGATGCAGATACATTGTTGGTTCCTACCAAGGTTCACGCTTTGTGCTGCCCTCAAAGGCTGCCAATCCTGATGACGGCATTCCTGGAATCTTCACCACTGCGATTGAAGAGTAGTGAAGTTCAAGATGAAAGCAGCATCGAACAGGTACGACCTTCTGTCAGCAATGCGAATCAGAATGTCAATGCAGACAATCATGCGCACGAATGCATGGTTACACCTATTTCCGACTTAGTGGAACTTTCCCATGAAGCTGTTGACAGTTTTTTCGAAAGCCTTAATGATATGATGTTCTCTCCGGAACAGAAATAGAGACTTTTGAGCAAGCTCGCACACGGCGTTCCCTGAATTCGGCCTTCAACTTTAAAAATAAAGTCACATGAACAATTCTTCCCACCATTTCACGGACAGCAATTTTTTAGCAGCCCCAAATTATTTTTTACAAAATTTTCGGGACACTTATCTTCTGCTTAAAGTAAGAAACTATTCCTAGAGAACTAAGATTTCTATTTTTAGATACTTTATAAACTTTAATTGCCCGCTGGGATGTTCACAAATATTTTATTATGTGATGAAATGGTCTCGAACTTCCTTTCTGTATAGCTATATTAAGAGCCATTTCATGTGTATTTCTCATATACCAAATAAGCAATAATGCATACAAATGCGTGTTTACTTTAGCGTTTAATTCATAGCTTAAGTGCATACAATATATATGACTGCAATTTTTCAGTATATTTGAAAATTTCAAAATGCATTTATGTATTTTGGGGTGGTAAGGTATACACTATACTCTATAGTATGTTGTACTATGTTATACTATGCATAGATTAGTAAATATGACCATAGTTAGCGTGGAGTGGGTGTCATGTATTCCTATAGGTTCTGAATCGATCCCCCTATTCCTGACCCTATTCTGGTTAAACTAACTATTAAGTTAACTAACAGTCAGCCCATGAGGCAAGAACAGCCCCCATGATGCAGATACCGTTATCTGACGCAGTCACACTACGGCACAGGAACGTGTTATCTGATTAGGTCATAACGCTTGAGATCTAATTAGACAAGCGACATTCCTCCAGCCCCTGATAAGGCATACGACGTTCTCATAACAAATCAAACCTATGACAACCTGGAAAATCCGTGCGGCCATTGTTTTGATTTCACAGAGAACTTTAGTAAAGAATGTGCTAACGAGCAAGTCGTATGACATCTTTATTGACGTATCTATGTCCATCCTTACGTCAATCTCGGCACCTTTAAGGTATAAATATTGCCGATCTTGCCCTATGCAAACACACGCGTGGTGACGAGACGGAGCAGCCATACTTGCCGAAGCCGAGAGCAGAAGCAGACCCCGCTGGCAGCAGCCCCGCCTTCCTGACGCGCTGAGAGACGTGCTGCTATCTCAAGCCGAGAGACCCAGCACCGGCGCTTCTGGGCAGCCCTCGCAGGCAGCCTGGAATATCGAGAGCAGAGAAAGAGATACCATTCCTCATTCATCCTAAATTCCAGGTACAGAACTGAATAACCCCTCACAGAGAATTCTTTAGTTATTCACTTGGCAAAAACAAACTTAACTTAAACTGTAACTTTCTATTCCCGCCCACGCATTAGACTTAGGTCAGGTACACGGGGTAGGCGTATTTAGAAACACCAGTTGAGTACGTTTAGTCAAATGTATATGTGTATGTAAATATATTTTAAACATTTAAAACATCATATGGCTCTACGGTTTTGAAAAAAAAAAAACATCATATGGCTCAGAAACCATATCAATGTTTTTACAGTATTATTTTATACTATTGCTTTTAATGTATGCACTTTACTTAACTATAAGTATTGCAATAATATCGATCCATTTCTCTTGTACGAGAAAAGAGACTGATCAATAAATAACACCTTTTTATTGAACACGCCCGTCTCTTCCTTTTCTCTACAATCTGATGAGACTAAGAATGCACGTATTGACTGAGTAAAATAATTGCCTTGTGCTCACACGACTCTCGAGATTGACTCTTGATTAGGGGAGAGCAAAGTTGTCATGTTCTATGGTTGTCAGAAACTAAATCCCTTCTTGTCTAATCAGGGAAGTTAATTCCTCCTTGAACATTCGAGAAAGTTTCTAGCGAACTCTGAGCTACGCTGGCAAACCCAAAACTTAAGTCTAGTATCGACAGTAGTAGACCTAGTTAACGTCTGGTCTAGGCCTTTACTGCTGTAGGTATTATTCCAATGCGCAGAGCCTATTGGGAAAATAGGAGCTACACTACAGGGTGAGATGCACTCCAGTGCCTCTGCATTTCGCCATTGCTTTAGCTGCAGTAGCAGCTACGCCCTGACTTTTTAGACATAGGGTATTTGAGCCCCAGTGTAAAGCGGATGGGCCTGGGGGTCAGGTGTGCTATCTGTGTGTACCAGAAGGGCGCAAGGCCCTTATCAATGTTACTAATGTGCACTGCTGTTTTATTGCATAATGTGGTTATGCTGGTGTGAAGCCTAATGCAAATGCCATGTTATGATGGTTAGGCCCAACGAGAGTGCATAATGTGTTTATGCTAGTGATGATGCTGAAGTACCTTATTGTACCAGTAGTTACCGGTTGTGTTTTATATTTACTTACCTGCATTCTGATGGTTCTGACAGTGGCCCGATTGGCCGGGTCATGTATATAATCTGCTGTGAGTATTGCCTAGTGCCAGTTGGGACAGTGTAAATGTGTGATTAAGTTTCTAATGTGTTTATGATAATACAAAGGCTATTTTTATATAACCTTGTGTGGAGTTTCTTTTGTAGTGTGGCTAGTTTGTTGCTGCTGTGTGTGTGTGCGTCGCGCAAACGCTTTACACATTGCCTCTGGGAAAAGCCTGCCTGCTTTTGCCAAGCTACCAAGTGGGTGAGCAGGGGTTATCTTCAGCTTGTTACTCCCTTGCCCTGATTAGAGTGGTGGTTTCTTTCTGGCTTTGGCGCAAGCCTTAGCCAACCAGAAATCTCATTTCTAACACTATGAATTAGCATTGGCATTAGTGATATCTTCCAATGAAGTGGGGCGAGATGAGGTCTTGTGACTTAGAAATGGGGGTTATTGAGACCTACAGTCTGTACTGCATTCCATAATGGTGGTAGAGACATATACTCTGCTGCCCTGTCGAACATCAGCTCACAATATTTAGAGATCTTCGCATGCCTGGCAGAAGTTTCTATTCCTTCTATGGCAGCTCCTCTAAAGGAACTCAAAGTTTGCTGAGCAGCAACCATGTTTCTTGCAGTCCCTCTGTAATTTTGTTTTGTTTTTCGAAAAAACTCCTAAAACAAGAGATTGTCTTAAAAAAACTAATGAGACTGACACCATGATAGTTGTCAGTTCTGCCTCCATGGTGGGACAGTGGGAAGACTGCAAAACTCATAATTGGGCCCTTAGTCAAATTGTTTGAACCCCGCTAGAGCACTTGATGGCACTGTGCCTCAAACCATTTTCAATTTAGCACTATAGAAAAATGGCGTCCATAATTCTGAGTGGTCATGAATCTCTTGACTCGTCTTGTTTTTGGTGTCCCTATCACAATGCCACCCATAGCTCCAACACTGCTATATCAAAAACTTGCCCCTTACATAAAATGCTTTAAACTTGGGCGAAGTTAGTTTTTTTTGACAACTAGATAGACACTTACTTGAATATCCCAATAAACTGGAACATGGAAGTAACATTTAGTAGAAGGAAAGAGCTACCATGTCTCACCGCGGTGCATTCGAATATGTGAAAGAAGAAAGGTGGTGAGAGGGCGAATAGAAGCTGGAGGAAGCAACGAGTGAGGTGAAAATAGGTGGGAAACTACAGGAGAGGTGATGGGTTGGGTGGAGAGGTTGAATCATAGAAGGGGGACAGATGGAGAACTGCTGCAGTAATGATGAGATTAAGAAAATCACAGAAGAGGTGGTAAAGATCAGTAGGTAGTAGGTGAGAGGCAATGAGAACAATGCAGGACAATTCAGCCAGAGAAGGAAAACCTGCAAGAGTTAAAGCAATTAAAACAGAATGCTGCAAATGGAAATCAAGCGCTTGGTGGCAGGAGATACTCAATGAGGAGCTATGAAGGCTCTAAATTTCAAACTAAAACCAACTGTGGCACACAAAATACGAAATGGGGGGGAATTACAGAAAGTGCCAGATTCTGGATGCTTGGTGTAATCAGGCACTTGCACCCCACAGTGCCTCAGTGTAAACAATTGTCCTATGAGTAATAAGTGATTTGAGCCATGGAGCCAGAGAACAATATATAGAATGCCACAAGGGGAACTTGTACAGGATCTCTTGGAAATGTAGGGATAATCTACCTTCCTAGTAGAGGAACTTACTCCAGCTGGAGAACAGACCACTTTTGCAACGGTAATAGCAGAGGACTATCATTCATTACCATGCATTCCATTATAATGCTGTATATCACAAAACAGAAATCATATCCTGATTACCTTTATAAAGCACGGTTTTACATCATTATAAATTTACGTAGCATTTTAGTTGGTAAGGAGTATTTTTCCTAGGCAATTTAATTATAAGAGGAGGCAGCGTTGGCACCCTCTCACTGAGCCATTGAATTGCCCCAGGACCCCATCCTCTGGGTCCCTTTAATTAAAAGGACAGAGGTATGTGGATGACCTTCTCCCTGAGCCATTGTATGGCACTGGGGACCTCATCCTCTAGGGCTAGCTCTTGGACAGTGTCTAGGGACCCCAACCTCTGGGGCACTGTTGTTTCCCTGCCCGAGAGAGAGGGAAGTCTTTTGTCCTCCCACCCGTCAGGAGCACAAAGCTGTTACCACCGGGTGCAAACACAAAATGATCTCCCTGCCCGTGCTCTTGCGGGCATGGAAACACGGAATTGATCTTGCTCTGTGGGAAGAAATGGAAAGCTGCTACCGCCAAAAGGGAGCAATACTGGGTCCAGGCGCACCTTAATTGGGTGCAGGCAGAGCAGACAGTAGTGTTGTGGGGTATCCCTGGTGGTAACCGTGGCACTGGGGCTCACTGCAAGGCGGATCAGCCCTGGGAATGCACCTACAAGCCCAACATTTTTTTTATAATGGTGTTGCCAGCTCCTTTGCAGCCCATGGAAAATAAAACAAACAAAAATAATCAATGAGCCGCAGAATTTCTTATTTACTGCTCTGGCATTGGGGTGCCCCATAATGGCCTTAGAGGGTTTCTTACTTATTTTTTGGGGGATCTTAAATGTGCCCCTAGAAGGAACATGGGCACCCCCTAGCATTTTAAATTGTTGTGGGGGGATGCAGGGAGTGCAGCAGGCCCCCAGCATCATTAAAAAAAAATAGTAAGTCGCCTGGGTCATTAAATCCATGACCCCAGGAGAGCTTACCATATTTTTTGAAGCACTCTGAGCTGGAGCTCTATGCTCTTCAGCTGGCATGCAGGGCCATCATGTGGTTGTTTTTATGACTGCATTTTGTGGGATGAAAAGTGTGATAAGAGATACTCAAAGACATGTTTAATTTCTTTAATAACATTTTATTGTTTTTCATGACAATCACTCTTATTAAGCTTGTAGCATTAGGCAATGAGTGAATTAATGAAATATGCATTCGATTTTAATAATTGGTGATTTTTGCAAAAAGACATAGGTCTGCCTTATATATGTTGATATGATGACTGTTAGACCTGGCATCCTTGGCGTGGTTTCCCCTTATCTTTTTGCCTCTACCTCCTGTATTTTTGATGCTGTTCTGGATTTAGTTTTTGCTGGTTTAGATGCTTTGGACACTCCGCCATTGCTGATCAGTGTCAGAGTGTAAGTGCTCCCTGTGTAAATTGTTATTGTGATTGGATATACATGATTGGCATATTTGTATCACCAAGAAGTCCCTAGTAAAGTGCACTGGGTGTGCCAGGGCTGGTGATGGCAAATGCTACTAGTGGGCCTGCAGCACTGATTGTGCCACCCACATGAGTAGCCCTAAAATGGTGTCTCAGGCCTGCCACCGCAGTGCCTGTGTGCATTCTGTGAACTGCCATGTCCTCCTGGTCAGTGTCCCCACTGATCAGGCCTAACCCTTCCCTTTCTGTGCACATTGGTCACCCCTATGGAAGGCCCAAGGTCCCCCCTTGGGCAGGGTGCAGTGTATGTGAAAGGTAGAGCATGTACTTGTGCAGGAGACATGCTCTGGTAGTGAATTACAGCTATTTTCGTTTTTCACTGCTGCAAGGCGATCTTGTTACATAGGCTATCATGGGGGAGGCTGGCTACAGTGGCTACCAGCATATCTTCCCATAGGAACAAGATAGGACATAAAAGTCTGGTATCCCTGAACTCAGAATTTAATAACACATCTTTTAGGAAAGGTTGTTGTCAAAGTCAGTAAGTTTGCCTTACTTAAAATAGCACCCTTTATATTGCAACATCACACAGTCAGCCCGCACCAAACCCTACACAAAGATAATGCACAGCAGAGGGTTGGGGGCTAGCGAGAGCTTGGTTGAAGGCCCTGGCTGAGGCCCTGCACCCAACCACTCACTGACCATGGCCAAAAGCTGTCTGCTGCTGGGGGTTGAGTGCTCATGGGAGTTGAGTGCCAGCTAGGGGTTGGGTGTAGGAACTGACTGTAGGCCAGGCCCTGCTCTCAGACCCACGCTGCACGTGGCCAAAGACTGTAGGTAGTGTGGGCTTGGGTGCCAGGCCCTGCAATCAACTCCACACAACACACACCAATCAACATCTTCCTTTATGTAAAAATATATATAGAAATTCACAGAAAAAAAACATTAAAGTGACATTATAGTTCAGAATAGTAATTATATGTTACTTTACATTTAGAAAAAACATAGATATTCACTGAAAAAACACAGGTTTAAGTAGGTTATAGTTGGTGAAAATGAGAGTTAAAACGTAACATTTTATACTAACAAAGCCACTGAAATTCATCAGTTATACATATCTCAAGTAACTATAACTTGTGCTTTCAAGTAACTATACCTCAAGCCCTCACCATGCACTGCTAATTACCTCCCATATAACACCACTCATGACATATTCTATCACGTTATTGATAACATCACTGCAACATTCGAAATTACATCGTTGTTGACAACACTGTACATGGCAGGAGCGCAGGTTAAAGTTACTTTAGGAGATAAACTCAATCCCATACCAAAGCCCTCATAATAACCTCTACATTCAATTACTACCTAGGTAAACCAGTTAGTAGATTGGTGTGGATTCTGACCCATTATTTCCCATAGCAGGAACAAAAGTGTAGATTTGTACATAGTATTTATGGGTAAAACTGGTATTCCCCATTCTAGGGAAAATTACTCCCTGATGTAAGAGTGGAGATACTGGCAAGAAATTGGGATGAAAGTCCTCTGATATCCTTGCAACTATTTTATGGGAACTTTTAATAAGGGCCCTAGAGGGAAACGTGGCTCATTTCTTGAAATTAGTGTTTTCTCTAGCCCCCACAAATTGTCGAGTATTGAAGCAATGTTTGCCCACAATGCCTTGCAGATAGATTTGCCCATTGTAGAAGGCATTTGACCTGAGAATATAAGTGGGGTTTGACAACATGATTCAAGTAGCCGTTTTAAGGCTCCTCTTGCCTAGCTTGGGATGAGATTAGTGGTTATCTTCTTCAAGATGCTGTGTAAAATTCCAGGTTCTTGCTTTTTTTTTTTTATAACCGCTACACCATTTAAAAGGCAAAAGACGTCTCAAGGTAATTAAGTCGGCAAAACTGGATTTTAATTAAGCCTCAGAGAATTTTAAATTACCTTTGCTACAGAATCCCTTCCACGCGATCCATTGATTAGCGGCACATGAGCAGCATAGCTAGTTATAGGTATTCTTTCCTCGCTTCCGAACAAAGTGGCTTTGATATACAGTGATACACATTGAGTTGCCTCATTTAATGGATAATAATTTCTACTGCCCCTTTAATTAATTAATTATTCTTCAAACGGTTCAAGGAAAAGATAGATGTAATTAAAAGAAAATAACAACAACATAGATAAACACGCTGCAGCTCATTGTTATGTTTTTAGACAGCAAAATTAGTGCAATACATTTATTCTGTAGCTACAAGTTCATATTTTTCTTGTACAAACTTGTATTAATTTCGGTTTGGTTGTTGCGCTTTTTATTGTCTGGCTTTACAGTGTAGCTGTCACCAGATAATTATGTGAGCATTGCACCAGACAATTATGTGAGCATCGATAGAGAGGGGCTTTGCCGCTGTCCACATTTTGGGACCCAGCAATACCTGTTTTGATAGGAAAGAAGCTTGGTGCTTCCACAAAAAAAAAGTGATTGCCCACCACGCAGCGGTGATCATTTTGTTTATTTATCCAGGTGCCTGAGCTTAAACTTTCAGGGGGCACACACAATATTGTAACGCTGTTAAAAGTTTATTAGATAACTAGGGGCTAGATGTAGGTGGCTAAATACCAGTCGGTAACGGTGAAATTCGTAAAATGTCACCATTACCGACCGGTATTTAGGCATTTGAGATGTAGGAAGGATTCGGTATTGAGGAATCGATAAGTACCGATTCCTTAATACCGATTCCTTATGGCCTTGCATTTAAGGAATCAGTAATACCGATTCCTTAAATGCAATGTAGGTAGCACTTAAAACAGTGCACCTAAGCCTTAGGGAATCGTTATTTACCACCAACTCCAAGTTGGTGGTAAATAGCAATTTCCTTTCAAAAAGCACTTTTTGCTTTTTGAAGTGTGCCATGTGGCACACATCCATGCCCTTAGGGCATGCATGTGTGCCACATGTGCACACATGCACATTTCAGGGGTGGCACCCTTGAAATACCTTGAATCTGCAATACAGAATGTCTTCACATTCATTCCTATGGGCTTCCAAGCCCATAGGAATGAATGGGTAGGTATTCGTTATTACTGAATCTCAATTACCGATTCGGTAACAACGATTTTTAAGAATTCTGTATTTTTTACCGCATTCTTACCTACATCTGAAATACCGATTCCTAAATACCGAATCGGTAAGATTCGGTATTTAGGAATCGGTATTGCCCAGTTACCTACATCTAGCTCTAGGTCATTTATAGTGTTTGTCTCTCTCTGGCAGCAGCACAGATGGAAGGAGGGCAGTCATGAGGAATGTATTGCAGCCCCAGCACCCTCCCCTACCATTATTAAATTTAGACATCCTAGGGCAGATTTTTGTTTTAGAGCAGCATGGGATACCCAGAGCTACATTAATCTACAAGGAGTTTTAGGTCTCGATTGACAGTCCAACTGTCAATTGAAAGTCTGTGATCAACAAAAAAGAACTTTCAGAGTACTGAGAGAGAGGCTTAGGCTCCATCCACATGTTGGTTCCTCTGAGTACAGGATTTGATTGGGTCAAATGTGTGTGAGTTCTCTAATAATTTAGGGCTAATGGGTATGCTTATATTCTATACAGAACTGTGTTTGTTATGGTGGCAATCGTGAATAAGAGAGGCAACCTGTCACACCAAGGGAACAGGGCACTACTTAACAGTAGGAAAAATTACATCTCCTTGGAATCAGAAAATATCATCACTGAATGGAAATCATATTTTACCCTGGCTTATTCACTTGCATCTACAATCAGTTCATTAATCATACTCATATATCACCAAGATGTAAATATCACATCATAGGCTTCAATTAAAAATAAAAAAAATCTTAATACATTTCATGTAGACATAGATGTATATTGAAAAACCTATATACAGATTTATTGTATATCCCCCAGAGTGAACTACTGTACATATGGGGATAAAACCACATGTGATTCAATAAATTAAAATAAAATACAATTCATAACAGGGAGTATTCTCGTGCACAGTGTCTAAAATCCTGTTACATATTCTGATCCAATTACCAACATCGAATCTGAGTCCTGGTAAATATAAATCAGTTCGTCACAATTACTCTTCATGATTGGATCCAGTTCAAACCTAGCGTTGACGAGTTTCGGTGAATTCCACTACCTAAACACCACCTTCTTCCGGACAATACTATTTACGTATTTATCTCCCACAGTCAGATTAACAAATTCATGAAGAATCTAAAAAGATATACAATAAACGTGTGTACGGAAGATTTTTTAAAGAAAATTAAAGCAATTACATACATTAAATACAACCTTTCAAAAACCCATTATTCTTAAAAAGTTATTCTATCAAAAGCCAACATGTCTCATCTCCCCTTGGTGGCATATATGACACCACATTTGTCACACATTCAGAAATCTATACTCTTCATTCAGAGCACACCCCACCTTAGCCCCCCTAGGGGCTGGTCCGACAACATTGCGAGGGCTGCTTTGGCTTCCCCATCCAACCCTGCTTATTAAGGCAGGCATGTCCCTATGCTCAAACACCCACAACCCACATTACACACGCTAATATACCAATATTACACCAGTATAATCTTGCATCTGAGCAAATTCATTTATGGATATACAGTAATCTTCAGAGAATACAAAATGTAACTTTACATGTGTAAATTGTGCAAGTGTAACATATATCACAGTTTAATATCCTATTTTAAGAACGGCTATCTGTAATATGTTTACGTAGCATCATTCAGTTTTTGTAAAACATGCCAAGTAGAACAGAGGGGCTTACTGGAGACTTACAAGAACAGAAGGAATGCTGTAAATCAGTGCTCTGCCTGCCAAACCCATTGTTTCCTTACTCTAGGTATAGTCAGGGAAAACCCTGGGTTACTGCCCATGGGGCCTCCTCTGGCTCCACAGATGTTACCCTTGCCCCAACAGTAGCCCACCATAGGACTCCTGAGTCACAGTGAGGGTCATACCTCTCTATTGAGGGCACTAATTTTCCCTGCTCATGTCCACCAGGTAAAGCATGGTTAACATGGGCAGGGATAAGGTTACGTGGCCAACAAGAGTTTGTGAATTTTACCTTTTGTTCAGAAGAACTAAATCCTACTTTGGGAGTTTGTTTTCTCTGAATAAAAAAGGTGTGTGTACGTGTGCTTTAAACATGGCATCCACTCTGCAAACTTTACTCTTATGAAAGTAGCCACAATGATGGCAGCACTCTTCACAGCAGAGTAATCCCCACCAACCTACAACTTGAAATAGGTTGTAAAACGCCTTTTGATAGTCGGACAAGCTTTCACCAATCGTAAACATGTTGGAGTCCTAAACTCTGTGATTTTGCAAATTGCAGGGCTTGTAGTCGCAAAATGCCTTTCTCGATCTGTCCATTGGTTTCTACCTCTGTTGCATCAGGATTGATGATGATGAGCTGTAGGGACAGAAAATTGATTTGGGCTGTCCATTGGCCCAACTTGTAGTGTCCTGCATGGTTCATGATAGCTTAGTGCTCCTTCTGACACAGATATCCAGTTACCACACATTTCTGCTATTACCAGATTTTGAACAATGTGGTACTAGCATATCATGGTGTTACACTATCACACAGTGAGCAAGTCATCCTTTTTGGCCCTGTTCACCCCCATTTTATAACTGATACTGGTGGTAACTGACTTGAGTGTACCCTGAGCTCCACTAACTAGGCCCACGGCCAGTGCTCTGATGAAAGGTATATGGTGATTAGGTATAATTACAATGGGCAATGACAGACCCTGTAAACCCCTAGTATATAATAAGGCAAGAGTGATTCAAACTACCTATAAGGCGCTATTATATAATAGGGTAGGGGGGGTTATTTGCCTAGTAGAATTCCTGCACAGGAGTGTGCACTACTGTTATCTGCTGTCATTTTTATAGGCAGCCCTACTTTGTTGACTGTCTTTAAAAGTAAATTATATGCAGCGTGGTAATCTACCTTATTGTTACATATGTCACCCCGAATATCTCCCCTAGGTGCCTCAGGAATGGGTTGCCATGTAACTATAAGCAGGAACATTATAAAAGATGTTTTATAAGCCCTAGTGAGGGAACAACTGCCATTTTCCTCATGTTAGATTATTAGCTCCATAGGCTAGCACTGGAATCTTTTATTTAAGTATAAATATTGCTAGGAAGGGGCTCAAAATGTCATTCAAAGACTTAAAAGATTGCCAATGATAAATCCAACAACTTGCCACTGTTGACTTTCTCATAACTTGCACAGAAAAGACGTTATAGAACATTTTTGTCTGTGAGCCAAAATCCGGACTTCTAGCAGGCTTTCCTGATTGGTCAGCCTTAACAGGTTTAGCCAGGCTGCTTTGATTAGTGATAAGTGGCCTGCATAGAGGAGAGGTTGTCTGATGGAGAGAGCTGTGCAGCTGCAAGATACAGGCCAGATCAGGAGCTGGGTAAATCAAACTGGGTTTCAATGAGAGCAGGACAGTAAGGAATGCCAACCTGGTCTATCCCCTCTTCCTGTAACCCAAGACAGATGGCAGGCCTGGGAATGGAATTTGCTGTAGGTGGAGGGGTAGTGTTAATGGATATGAGTCACACTAGTAGGTTGGTTAAACCAGCTGTTACTCTAAAGGAGAGAAAATCTCCATCTTGAATTTTAAAGTGCAGTGCTTTGAAAGGACAAGAATATGCCACACTCAGGAAATAGCTGTCATGCTTTTGGTTGGCACCCTGCACCTCATTTGACAGGGGTGCCCCCTGCTTGTTGCCCAGATCATTGAATAAATAGGTGAGAATTGCATAGCAGCTCAGATTTTGCTGCCTGAAGGAGTGCCCTGCTGGAACCCTGGTCTGCACCACACAGGATTTCTCCCTGAAGGACTGCTCATGTTGTACACTTGGACTACAGCCCTGAGAACTTTGCCTTGGTTCAAAAAGGATTAAGAAGTGGACTCCCTCAAAGAGGCGGTCAACAGAGCTTCCCTGCACCATCTTCCTCAAAATGTCCCCAGCCTGAAGAGCGTCCAGTGAACTGTAAAGAATTTGGCAAAGTGCATTGTGAGAATTGTAGTCCAAACTTCCAAGGGCCATCTCAAAGCTTCTAGACTCTTGGATTTGTGTGTTGGACACTTTGAACCCTCAAGAGGAACTTCTGGAAGAAGTTCCAGAAGTTGGGAGGAATGTTTAGAAAAAAATCCATAAGTGGATCGGCATGACGTCGAGAGTCAAGCCGACTATCTTCAACTGCGACCCAGTCTAGATTTGATGTTTATCCCGCTGAATGTGCCGGATCTCCAGACTTCCAGGATTTGACCCAAGCCTCCCCATTCCGACGATGTTGCATCGAAATCGACCTGCTGGTGTGGACCGCATGACATTGAGAGAAAATCATTCAGAAAGCCTGAAGTAAAATTTTGACCACAGCCTCCCACTTCGTGTATCCGACCTGGGCTCCACCGCGGTTGCCTTAAACTTTGACTTTGTCCCAGTCAGGCGCGATCAGATGTTCCAAGTTGGCGCTATATGTTTTTAAGCACTATAAAATACAAATCTCTGTTTCCTTATATTGGATTTTTGTTGTTTTGGTGTCATTTTAAAGATACAAATATTTCCTAATTTTACAAATTGGTGTGGGATTTTTTTTAGGTGTTGTGTCCTACTTATTTCATGTATTGGTGTTTTGAAATGCTTTACATACCTGTTTCCTGAGTAGAGCCCGCCTTCTCATTGCCAGCTACCAAGGATTGAGCACGGGAATAAATTAACAAGACCTTGTCTGGACCGTATACTGTGTTGGTGGCCTCATTGCTAGTGGTAAGTGCAGACTTACCTCTAATAATAATAATGCATCTTCCAACACACATCCATGTGAAGGTGGTAAAATGTGTAAAAATGCAGTAAAGCATCAAAACCGTTTCCATAGTTTAGTCCTCATTATTTCGGCTAAGTCTTGTGTTTGCACGTGTTTATAGAAGCTGTGTGTCTTTGGATATTTTTCTCTGCAGTCTTTCACCCTCCCCGCTGTTGCACAGCACCTTCGGATGAGAACCCCCCTGGGATGTATGCGCATAAACAGAATGATGTGCAAGGTGTATCTGTGGTTCATGAGGCCTACCCAGAACTGATGCTATTACACCAGTATGGGTGCTATCATAAAAAATTGCAGGCATATTTTTTGTTGAAAGACATTGATTAAATTGCGTATGACAAAAGTAATCATTTTTGAACGACTCTCCAGTAACCCAGCGCTCAGCTTTTAAGTGGATACACTGAATGATATTTATTTATCCCCTGGTTCAACTATCAACTGCCTGGAAGGAAAGATTCTCCCAGGTCTGCAGGTTCACCTTCCATTGTGCTTTGTCTTGCAGCCCCCAACATCTGTTTAAAGATATGCAATGGAAGGCAGGAATGCCGTATGTTTCTAAGAGGGACCAACAAATTCCTGGGTAAAACTGTATATGCCGGTAGGGTGGCTCAGTGATTTGAACAGAGATGTGCCTTGATCTACAGGACACCAGTTAGAATCCCAAAACATTTAACAAGTGGTTCCATGGAACTCAATCAAGAAAATCCATAAGGTTAGAATATATGTCAATCTTAATCATTTACAAAAGACACAAATGTATTTCCTCAAGGTGCTAGAAAATTAAATCAATAAATTGCAGATGGTGCAGTGCTCATAAGTGCAATATTAACACTTGTATTAAGCGTGCAAGTACCAGGTGTCTTAGTGCTAAAAGCTAAGTCCTCATAGAGCCAGCCAGTAGAAATGAAGTGCTCTTTACTTTGTGTGTGATACAGAGAGCCGAGTTTTGAGCTGTTCCCTAAAGCATGACAGACTGGGCTGAGATCTTAAGGTCAGTGGAAGAGAATTCCAAAGTTTACAGCCAAGATAGCACAGACTCCTGCCCCCATCAGGTTTTCTTATTCTTGTGGACTTTTAACAGATGGGCTGATGAGGGCCCGTTGTGGACAGTACCGAAGAAAATGATTCCGATTATAGTGTGGGCCCTTTTCGTGCACGGAATTGTGAATGATGAACAAAGAATTGAACCTGATCCTATCCACTACCGGTAACCAATGAAGGTTCTGTACATCATTAGTGATTGAGCAGAATTTAGGCACTCTCAGGAGGAGCCGGTTTGCTGCATTTTGCTATGATTGTAATTTGGTCAATGCAGTTTTCGTAATGCCAAAATACAAAACATTACGATAATCAATCGTGGAAGATAAGTGAAACCACAACAGTTTTTGGTACGTCCAAAGAGATGAATTAAAAAAACTTTTTTCAGTAATCTGATAATGTAGAAAGAAGAGGAGGTTAATCTGCTCTGAAAAACTGAACTGGTCATCAAAGACTACTCCAAGATTTTTTACCTTAGAGATTGAGGTATGTAATCCTAATGGGGAAAAATCTGCTGGCCACCAACATGAGTTCCGAAAATTAGTGTTCATGCCAAAAAAAAAATCAGTTAGTTTTTCCCAGCGTTCAGTTTTAGAAAGTCACTTTGCATCCAGATAGATACCTGGGATTAACAATACTTCAGGTTTGAGGATGTAGGACCCTCATCTTCAGGAATGGAAACAATAATTTGTGTATCGTCCGTATAGGAGGCAGCCGAAAGGCCACATGATTGGATAAGATCTAAAAGGGGAGGAATGTAAATGCTAAACTGCTTTGAGGATAAAGATGATCCCTGCAGCACTCCGCACGTAAGAGAAAAAAACTGAGATTTAAAGCCATTCAGTTCCACCTTTTGTAATCCATTTGTAAGGATTGAGCTGAGGATGGCCAGAGCTGCACAGTCTATCCTAATTCTCTCAAGTCGTTGATAAGAACCTCATGGTTAACCATATCAAATGTGGCTGTGAGATTGAGAAGAATAACAGCTGCTGTGCCCTCCTCATCCACAATTCTTGGATTTTCTTCAGAGGCCTCCACTAGTGCGGACTGTGTGTAATGCTGGGTTCTGAAATCATGCTGGTCTGGATTCAAGGTTTCATAAATCTCCAAATAGACAGTGAGTTCCTTGTTTATTGTCTTTTCAAGGAGTTTAGCCGTAAAAGGCATTAAAGAGATCAGCCGATAGTTTTTAGTGTCGGCTGGATCGAGGTTAGGTTTTTTCAACATAGGTAGTCAGATTCTAACTTCCAGGCTGTTGGAAAAATTCATGTCTCTAAAATTTTATTCAAAGGTTTTGTGAGATGAACAGCCATTAAATATGGCACCAACTGCCAGATCCATGGAGGTCAGGGGTCGGATGGCGATCCAGACTGTTAACGCGGGATTTCTGGTCTATAGTTATAGATCTAGATCCCAACTCAGGTCGACTGAACCGTTGGTACCTGTCATTGAGTAAAAGGCAATCCACTACTAGGTCAAACAGTTAAGGACTTACACCACTCTAAAGAACCACTTACTAAGAATAAGTTTTAAAAGTTTATTTCAAAGCCAAAGTTAACTGGAGATACAAACATCTCAAAATAAGGTTCAAAAGATATACGGGTATCAATACATACAGGAATTTTCTAAATGTTCTTAATCGGCAGAAGAATATCACCAAAACCAATTCCAGAATCACTAAAGTTGCAAGAATAGACACAAGCTGTAGCTTGGAAGTCATTTACAGAAAGGAAAATTCAGGTTAGACTGTCCCTACACTAGACTAAGTGACATCCCTACTTAACAGAATCTTTACCTAAAAAGGTGTCAGCCGTGGTGACTTCCAAAGAAGATCACACACTTCCCTTAGTCTTTGTTGCAAAACGAAGTCTTGCAGTTCCCTATCTGCCTACCCATCCGCTCTCTTAGGTTCCTCAGATCATCTGCCTTAACTCCACCCAGGGGTGCTGTCCCTAATACAAAATCACATTTACAATAAAAACGCCCCTTAGAGACGCCCCTCACGTGGTGTTGGTTCTGGTATGTTCTGTGCTGATACTCCTCTGGACCCTTCGTTAGAGTTGACCTTGCTTCCCAGGCTCCTCTCCGGCAGGCCGGTGCCCCCCAGGAAATTCCTGAAGACTCCTCCAGGCCTGTGCCTGGTTCCCGAGACAAAAGTCTATTCATCACTCTCTTGATTAAAACCCCCTCGCACCTGCAAACTGACACTTGTACTGTGGGCCCCAAATTCCGATCTCCACCGTATCTTCTAAGTCGTAAACCATAGAGCAGGCTCCACAGTTTGTGCCTAACACGACCTTTCTCTAACGAGCACATGCAGATCAAAGAAACGACTTTTGTCTATTCAGGCCTATTAGAATTACATGAAACGGGCCTATGCACTCTGCAAATCTTAACTTCTTAGTCTGAACAGTATTCTAACTTATTACACACAATGAATATATAAACTTATATAAAAAATATACTTCAGTTCTATAGTCAATAATACTTTGAACTATAATAACATTAAAATCCATATTATGTGGAAATGCATCAGCTTCCTGTATTCTCTGTGAACTGCCATGTGGCCTACACATTTCTACATTTAGCAGAATTACATTTTCCCCTCCAACAGCCACATAACACAGGATTCCAACATCATCTAACATTTCTACACAATTCTACATTAGGTTTTCACACTGATATATGTATTCTTATTCTAGTTAAACACTCTTATGTATTCGCACTCTATAAATTCGACACTCCTACATAATTTTTACTAGACTAATACAACGTGCTTGTAAATATGGTGCACTTCTACAAAATTTCCCAATTTGCGCTCTCTCAGTCCCCCCTTTGATGACTTTTAGTAGTCATCACCATCTCAACACCATCCCTGAGGTATGAATTTGAGTCAAACTGTAGTCGTTGCAGTACCCCCTCGTTTCATCATTTCCAGAGCTCTCAGACTCTTGTACTGATTATCCTGCATCGTGGCTAATCTCCTCTCCTGCTCTCTCATGGATCTCTGCAACCTGTTTGATCTATACCATTGGTACAGCCGCACCAATCTCCACAAAGTGATTATACAAATCACTACTATGATGATGGGTTTCAGTATGTACCAAATGAAACTCTTTCCTAGGTTGGCAAACCAACCTCCAACTTTACCCATTCCTTGACCTACCTTTTCCCACACGTTTACCTTTGTCAAATCTTCAATCTCATGATGTATTTCAGTAATGTTCCGTATGTACTTCTCTAGAGGTTTTGAATTGTCTGGAATGTAAGTGCAACATTCCTGGACCTTCAAAGCCTTACAGACTCCTCCCTCTTTGGCTAACAGAACGTCTAAAGCAAGTCGGTTCTGAAGAACCATTGCCCTTATCGATTGCATCTCTCCCTCCACCAGCATTAATGATCTAGCAGTACTGGCGGACAACCTATCCACAACTGTTGTCAATCTTCTAATCTTGATGTCATTCAGTATTATCCCCAAAAGAGGAAATGCAGCACCAAATACATCTCCAACTACTTTCTCAGTGCTGACATCTCTTCTTCCTCTAGCTTGTGTTCCTCCCTCTATGATTTCTAAATCCTCAGCATGGTATATTTTGGGGAAGACAATTGCCAAATAACATGATCCATACCAATTATCCGGTAGTTTCACATATGCATTTCTTCCACATACAAAATATACATTTGGGATCACCTGCATCTCCTTCAAGAAATCTTTTGAATAATATTCTAGTTGGAAAGCATGTTCACAACTTACTTCTCCCACAAACACATTTTCGTAATAGGTTTCACCCCTATGTATGCACAGTTTCCCCTTTTTCTCTCGATCTAAAGCTATTGGACCATTGCTACCCTTTCGTTGGTGTGACCTTTCTTCCTCGGTCCAATCTGTTTTCCATTGACCTGAAGATTTTAAAATCTTCTGTCTCCTATACCGAGCATCCACCTGTCCTACAAACTTTTTCTCAATTTCTGACACTGTACAAGTCAAATTATTTCTTCGGGCATGTGAAGTATCTAATGTTTTCCAGGGAAGGAAAAATTTCTGTAATCTGTTTTCACTCTTATAATAATCCCACTTATTTAAATGCTTGTAGTTTGGCACTTCTGGTATCACAGAATCAAAGTTTGAAAAATAGTATTCAAAACCATCGCGTTCATAAAATATGCTCAACAACAAACTACATGTGATTCCATAAGTCAATGGAAGATGATGATATCTAATACCTTCATCTACAGAGGCTGGCAATTTCATGCACACATAACAATTTTTAGCCTCCATAGCATCAACATATTCATAAAGCAATTTAGCATATGCATTTGATTTAAAATTCCCCTGTGATGCATCTACATGTAACCTACGAGTCTCAGCTGCTAGTAAAGCTTTATCTTTCTCTGTATTGTTCCCCTTTTTACCAGCAGTTGTAGGTTTCTGTATCAATATAATTTTTGCTTCCTTTGTTGCTTTCTCTTCATTTTCATGTCCCACTACATATGATATAGTAACCACTAAAACTATAAGAAAAATCACTCCCACTAAAAGTGTGCCTACTATGCATTTTGTCCTGCGGTTCGGGTTGCCAACCTCCATGATCTCAAACAGTGTAGTTCCGGTTTTCTTTCACAGCACAATGTCTCTTTTCGAACCACACCTGGAAGCTGATAATCCCTTCTGCAAGATCAGTCTTTGAGTTTCATAGCAACAGACAACCCTAGCCCTTCTCCGTCCTCTATATGGAAGACCCTAAATCTCTTCTTCCACTCGGCGCTAGGTTATCTCTCAATCTGTTTATTTACAAAGTCTTTACAAAGTCTTTTAGCAATCCATAATTATACGTGATCCAGCGACTCTAGTCACGCACTCTAATATTTCCAAACGAAGAAGGACCTCCCCAAGTATTGACCTCCTTGGACAACAAGTCGGGAAATCTATTCTGTTAAAAATCATGTCTCTTATTCCGCTCAGATAAGGAGGATAGGGGATATTGAGTGTCAGCAGCCCTTCGACCTCCACTCCCGGTATCAGCAACACTATTTCTACTGTTATGATGGGGTCAGTACTGGTCAGGGTCACTTCCCTCACCCTCCCAGATCCCTGTACACTGGACATCTGCAGCGAGGTAGGTCCACTCAGGAGTAGCGTATCTTCTGCAAGGCACTCGCACTCTCCTCGATCTTCTCGGACCTTCCTGTTCCTGTCCTTGTGCACTTTCGTCCAGATCCGAGTCTTCAGATATAGGAGCAAGAGTTCTTTCTGGAGTTGACTTCAAGCTCGGCCTCTTTCTTCTTTCAGGCCAACTAGCTTCTCCACGCCTTGTTCTCCTGTATCTTGTCCTCTCACTCAGTTCTTGATCACTCTGGACTTGATCTGTGTCTGAGCCGTATTCACAGCAACTTTCTCCTTCTGTGGCAACTTCAGTTTCACTGTCGTCCTGTCTTTCTTCTTCTGGATCTGTAGCGCTCCACCCCACAGCTTGACTGATCCTCTCTAGTGGTTCGCCGTCCTCAGCTGGATTTTCATCTGCGAGAGGAGCTGTTTCTTCCAGGGGTGCTGGAACTCTTCGAGTATGGGAAGCGTGGATCCAGTTTGGCAGCCCTCCACACTTCACAGCGGTATTCGTTGTCAATATGACCTGGTAGGGCCCCTTCCAACGCACGTCTAGGCAGTTCTTGCGGACGTGCTTCTTCAATAGGATCCAGTCACCTGGACACAAGTCGTGACATAGGTCTCTTGAAGATGGAACTTCAGCGGCCTGCACCTGAAGAGACACAGAATGAATGGCGTCAGACAGTCCCTTGCAGTAATCCAGGATCAGGTCATCTGTAATATTCAGCAAAGCTGTAGTCGGTACAGACGGAAGTCTCATTGCCCTCCCCATTAAAACTTTGTGTGGAGAGAGACCTGTCCTCCTGTCCGGTGTGCTACGCATACTCATGAGTACCAAGGGCAGAGCATCAGGCCAACTTAAGGAAGTCGATGAACATACTTTGGCTATTCGGGACTTCAAAGTGCCATTGATCTGCTCCACGATACCTGAAGCCTCTGGTCGATAGCTACAGTGCAACTTCTGATCAATGTTCAATGCAGAGCAAAGCATCTTCACAACTTCACTGTTGAAATGAGTTCCTCGATCTGATTCCAGAGAGGTCGGCACCCCGAAGCGCGGGATCAACTATCTAAGCAACAAGTTTGCTACTGTGAGTGTATCGCACCTGCGTGTAGGGTATGCTTCGACCCATCTGGAAAATATGCATACAACCACCAGAACATACCTGAGGCGGTTGCTTTTTGGCATCTCAATAAAATCTAATTGCATTCTGTTGAAAGGCCCCCCAGACCTCCCAATGTGACTCATTGTAACTGGTGTTCTTTTCCCTACCTTCAGTTGCTGACAATTAACGCATCTCTTACACACTGCTTCTGCGGCAATCCTGAATTTAGGGCAATACCAAGTCTGCCTAAATACCCTCAGCATGGCATCTCTTCCTAAGTGTACTGGACCATGTATCTGTCGTGCCATTGGACTCACTAATTCCTCAGGTAACACGGCCCTTCCATCTGCTGAAACCCAAAAATCCATTTCACTTTTCACACAACCTGCTGTTTCCCATGCCTTCTTCTCAGATTCAGGTGCATTCTCTTGCATGTCTTTTAAATCCTCCCAAGTATCAACTGTTTCTAGCATCATGTTTAACTCTGTCTTTTCCTGAGCCCCACCTACTTCCACCTCCGTGAAAGAATATCCGTGCTCCGCACAGTAACGCGCGACTTCATCTGCATATCTATTTCCATGTGACACAAAATCTGTATTTTTGGTGTGGGCTACACATTTAACAATTGCAATTGCAGCTGGACCTTGTAATGCTTCTAACAGTCTCACAAATTCTCCATTTCGAATAGGCGAACCAGAGGAGGTCATGTAACCTCTCTGAGACCACAATTGCCCAAAATCATGAACTACACCGAAACCATATTGGCTATCGGTATAAATGGTGACTCTAATTTTTCTACCTGCTATACAGGCACGTGTCAATGCAATGATTTCGGCTACCTGAGCAGAGTGTACTCCTTCCAGGCAAGCGGCTTCCACAACTCCAGTAATGGTGCAAACAGCATAAGCTGCTCTCAACCGACCAGTATCGTCTCTTAAACATGAGCCATCAACAAAGAAAATTTCATCAGGGTCAGTCAACGGCTCATCCACAATATCTGGTCTGGGCTTCGTGCATAGTTCAGTCACATCAAGGCAATCGTGATCTTCACATTCTTCGCCTTCTATATCATTAGGAAGTGGCATCAATGTTGCAGGGTTCAAAACAGAGCACCTCTTAAGGGTCACGTTCTCCGCAGCAAGAATAACTTGCTCGTAGCGCGTGAGCCTACTATTGGTCAAGTGCTGTGTCTTGGTCCTGGTCATTAACAGTTCTACAGAATGCGGTACATACACCACTAATTGATGTCCCATAACAATGTTCTCACACCTCTCAATGCTGACACCTGTTGCAGCAACGGATTTGAGACATCCGGGCAACGCTGCGGCTACCGGATCTAAAGTAGCCGAGAAGTATGCAACTGGTCTACGGGCATTTCCATGGGTCTGTACTAACACTGACAAAGCACAACCTTCTCTTTCGCTGCAGTAAAGTGAAAATGGTTTCTCATAATCTGGCATTACCAAGGCTGGAGCACGACACAAATCCTCTCTCAGCTGTAGGAACGCCATCAAACAATCTTTGTCCCATGGTACCGGATCACTCACCTCCTTGTGCGTCAGTTTTTGTAAGGGTTTTGCTTTCAGTGAAAAGTTAGCTATCCACTGTCGGCAATAACCAACCATTCCTAGGAACATCCTGACTTCTCTCTGTGTCGTAGGCGCGTTCATCTTCATTATCGCCTCTATCCTATCTGGTGACACCTTGCGCTTTCCTTTTTCTATTCGGTGACCCAAGTACTGTACTTCTGTCAGACAGTACTGCAATTTGCTCGGAGACACCTTGTGTCCATTTACAGCCAAATGGATCAGCAAGGCGATGGTATCTACCTTGCAAGCTTCTTCTGTTCCTGACGCAACAAGTAGGTCGTCTATATACTGGACCAGAACCGAGTTCTGTGGCAGTACTAGACTTTCAAGATTTTTCTTCAACAGCTGGTTGAAAATCGATGGGCTTTCTGTATACCCTTGTGGGATACGACACCATGTTAAAACGCGATTTTCCAGTTTAAAAGCAAAAAGGTACTGGCTCTCCTCATCTAGTGGAATTGAAAAGAAAGCCTGACAAAGGTCTATCACTGTGAACCAATCAGCTTGGAATGGTATCTGAAACAATATCACTGATGGATTCGGTACCACTGGACAACATGAAACAACTATGTTATTAATTTTTCGAAGATCCTGTACTATTCTAAATTTCCCACTAGGTTTCTGCAAACCCATAATCGGGGAGTTGCATGGACTACCCACAATTTCCTTCAGTATTCCTTGTTGAATCATAGAGTCGATCACAGGTTTTATTCCTGCAATCGTCTCCGGGGTCAGTTTGTACTGGGGCGTTCTAGGATATTCAACATTTGGTTTTACCATGATCTTCACTGGTTCTACCCCTTTGATCAATCCTATCTCTTCTCCAGTAAAATCCCATACCTCTGATGCCACTGCATCTCGTAAGTCCCAAGGAAGGTCCTCCACAGTCAGGGTAGGATACAGTTCTATGCATGTTCTCGAATTTGTAACTTTAAAGGTAGCATCATCGTCAGTAGTCTGTACCTCCACCCCCTGAGGTGTGCAGTATATTGTGCAGTTCAGTTTTTATAATAAGTCCCTTCCTAACAGACACACAGGACTTGAATCACATACTACAAACTGATGTTCATCGGTGTAGTTTCCTATTTTCACTTGCACTGGTTCCGTCAAAGGGCTATTCATTCTCCTATTTGCAACTCCTACCACCTGAATTATCTCCCCCGACATTGGTAGATCTGGAACTACTGCCGATCTCAAAGTTGATCGAGTAGCTCCGGTATCCACCAAGAATGTTGTAGGACACCCTGCCACTTCAGCCTCAACAAATGGTCCTCTTTGATCCACCTCTAGAACTGCCCCGAGGGTACAATCCTCTTCTCTATTTACACATCGTCCTGTCACTGGATCAACGTAGTAACACTCTCCTTCGTCTATAAAAAGAGGTATTTGTCTATAGATCTTTCCCCCTGTCGAAATCTTTGGTGGCTGCGGGAACTGAGCTCGTGGAGCCGAAGTCCCCCCTTTGGCCACATTACTTCTTGTCACTGTCACCCTTTGGACTGGAACTTCTTGAACTTCCTCCTCTACTTCTAGTTCTCCGTTTTCAGGGTTATAGGGACACTCGCGTCTCCAATGTCCCACCTGATGACACTAGTGGCACTTAGTCGTTTTTTTCAACGTAGCAAGGTCTATTCTAGGTCTCGAGTTTTCCTCGCTGTCTTTATTCTGATTACTCGATTTCCGTCCCATTGTCCCTGTTCCCTGCTGCTGTCCACCCTTTCCAGCTGACTGCATCTGCACCATCATCAGTTTCTCCTTTAGTTTCTTTGCTTTGGAATCTATTTCATCACTGCAATACCTTGCGTGTCTCAAAATTTCATCCAATGGTTTGTTTTGCCAACAAATTAAGTGTTGCTGAATCATCAAACAAATATCAGGTCTCAACCCCAAAACGAACTTTGATACAAACTATCCTATATCCTTGGGATCCATAACATCTAGTCCACTGTATTGTTTGAATGCTTTCAGCAATCGCTCATAGTACTCATGAACTGTCTCCTTGGGTTCCTGTCTTGTTCGGTCTATTTTTACCCAGTCTATATCTTGTGGTGGCACCTTCTCTCTCAGCCAAGTCATCACTCTTTCGTATTTTAACATTACGCTTTCTGACGGTCGATTAGTACGAGTATCCCTTTCTGGTTCTGCAGTTGGCCATTCGACACTAACCTTGCATGCTATCCACAAGTCTCCTGGGACCACAATGTCAAACAAGGTGTTCAAATCAATCCACAATACCTTTGAGATCTTCACAAACCTCTCTACCTGCTTGTACCACTCTACAGGGTTTTCCCTTAACTTCGGAAATGAGTTGGTAAATGCAGCTAAATCTCCTCTACTCCAGGGCACGTGCACATAACTCCCATTCGCTATTTCTCGCAAAGGGAATGCCTCCATCTGCATTAGCCTTCCCTCCGGAGACATTGCATTCACGCTCCGCCTAACAGTTCCCTTTTTGGACCACCTCTCTTCCCATTTGTCCAGATCTCTCCATGCTCTTATTCCTGTGATCAGTTCTCTTATGTGTGTTTTTAATCCAGTCGTTCTCCTCTCATCTAAGTCCTGATCTGAATAATGCAACCTATGGTTACCCTGCAATGCCTTGGTTCTGGACAAATCTACCATATACCTGTCTGCCAGTTCAGACAGTTTCTCATGAGTTGCTCTTGCCTTTCGAGTGATGTCCTTTGCTATAAACAGCAACTCATCTTGTTCGTACAAGTCAATCCTTTCTAAAGATAATGTGCCATCTATTATATCGTCCAGATCAGATCTTAAGCTGGACACATCGAGCCTTTTAGCTTTCACCACAGCTTTCAGTACGCCATTTCTAGAGAGCCCATTTACATCTCTCCCATCACAGCTCTGAGTCCTACGTCTGGGCTCAGGCGTGTTATGGGGAGTCCTCCCTTGCTCCCATCTCTCCAGGTCCCATGCAGTTCCATCCTCTCTGGGTGTATAGTGAAACACTTTCCTATTTCTCATAGTCTCACAATTCCCATCCTGCCTGGTTTCTCTAGGTGCATGGAAAGGCATTCCGTTATTCCCCATTTCTTCACCATTTGCCGGTGGTCTCTGATCACTCGACACATGGCAAGATCCTTCACTGTTCCCTATGCTCCCACGACTCCAGTGCTGTACGTTATCACCAGGTGCGTGGTGAGTGCACTTAAACCTATCTCTGTACTCTTGTGTCCTTTGGTCTCCCTCACTTTGCATGAGACGAGATGTCTCCCCACACTCCGTACTTCTGCCTCTTTGCTCCTGTCCATTCCCTCCATCAATATGACGTGTAACTCCTCTACTCTCCTGACTTTTACCATCCCACTCCTGACTGCTTTCGCTAGCCCCGCAGTGAGATAATGTCCCTTTTCCTTGACTTCCCCATTCTGCTTCTGCTCTTGACCTGTTGCTCGGTGCTTCCATGGACCTATCCCATTCTCTCAAGTCAGCCCTCAACTCTTTATAGGATTTCGGCCATGGTCCCCTCAAGTCCTTCGGTCCTCTCGGACCCCCTGCTCTGTTACGGGACCCACTGCTGAATCCAATGGGGTGCTCCACGTTATCGGTCCTGGCAATTGCCTCCAGGCATTTGTCGTGTTATTCCTTCTTTCCATCTCTACTCATTCTCTGTCTAGCTGTACCTGTTCTTCCTCTTTCCCTCTCTCTGGGTGATAAATCGACCATATAGGACCTATGGTAACGGGTACTTGAAGAGCATCTGGCAATTCATAAGACTCAACCCTCTCGGTTGCTGGCATCTTCTGCACTGCAACCCTTCCGACTACCTTCTGTACTGTACCATGTTGAGGTGACCCTTCGTCTTTGGTAGGTACCCAATCCGCTATAGGAAGTGGCCTATACCCTTCTATGTCAACCCCATCTTTCCTTGGGAGCCCAGTACTTTCTATCTCCCTATTGTCCGGAGGCGGTCTATCTATCAACAACTTGTTTATTAAGCCATCCTCCGACTCGCTCTCATCATCCTCTTCCATGGGTTTCTTTCCTCCTGTAACCTCTCTCATGGGGTACAACTTATCCACTTCAATCGTCTGTACCCTCCATTTCTTGGCTTCCTCATCCCATTTGGCATCTTGCACTGCCCTTACTGATCGCCTTACCCTTTACTGGCGTCTGTTCTGACTCCTGTCGTGCGCCGCCCTAATCCACGCGTTAAGGGCCTCAAACTGTGTTGGTCTAGGCAAAGGTCTCAGTGAGGACATGACTGCTTTCAGCTGGTGTAACACCTCTAGTCTAAACGTTCCGTATTTCGGAAAAGTCAGTTCCTCATTCCCTTCTGTAATCTTACTCCAAGTATCAAGCCACAGTATAGTATGCAACCAACATTCACTGCCATATAGTAAGCTGGTGTACCCTCTGGCGGTGCCTCTTCCCCGTAATAAGATCCTCTTCTTTTTCTCTTAAAGATCGCTCTCAAACATTTAAAACACTTCATGTTTAAAACCTACAAAATTTCTATTTTCTCCGCTTTCGTTTACTTCCTGATGACAATCCACCAATCTCAGCGCGGTTCTCGCTAACTGGCCTATCACAGCGCGACTTCTCACTGACGTCACACCAACCGGCCTATCACAGCGCGGCTTCTCACCAACCGCCCTATCACAGCGCGGCTCTAACTGACGTCACTCGTCCCCTTCGCAGCAGTTCCCCTCCTTTCTCCGCTCGTCTCCCGGTCATGCATGCGTCCCATTCATACTCTGAAAAATGATTACTTCCGACCAAGCGATCACTTTCCTTGACTGTACGCCCACAGTCTAACTGTAATTGTCACCTTAACTGACGAAATGTCTTTCCGTGTACGTCCAGACAATCGCCTTAACTGATAGGTTACTTGCACACGGTAACTTTCGACCTGCGTCCGTTACCCACACACTCACTCTTGCATTCCCCCTATCTCGGTCCTGCGGGCGATCAATGGTACCTCATGACCCCCTTTACTCTGGTCGACAACTACTCTGGATGTTCGATACACCAGAACCACTTAAGCTCTTCCCCGAACTTAAGATTTTCACCAGTTCACCGGTTCACCCGTTTACCAGGTTGCCAGTTTACCAGTCTGCCAGGTTGCGCGCGCTCACAACCCTCTCTCAATCACACTACAGGCACTCAACTCCGCAAAACATTACAATACAGATACAACACAAAACACCGCAATCTATCAACGCATGACCCTTGTTATACTCACTCTCGTCCGATTCTGCTGCTTTTCTCTCGCACCATCAGCACCTTCTTCGGCAGGCCATCTCGGGATTTCTAGGGACCTTGGGGTAATCTTAACCTAGTCTAGATCACCTTCCTCAAGAAGGTAACCATCCTCACTCTGCTACCAACTGTTAACGCGGGATTTCTGGTCTATAGTTATAGATCTAGATCCCAACTCAGGTCGACTGAACCGTTGGTACCTGTCATTGAGTAAAAGGCAATCCACTACTAGGTCAAACAGTTAAGGACTTACACCACTCTAAAGAACCACTTACTAAGAATAAGTTTTAAAAGTTTATTTCAAAGCCAAAGTTAACTGGAGATACAAACATCTCAAAATAAGGTTCAAAAGATATACGGGTATCAATACAAACAGGAATTTTCTAAATGTTCTTAATCGGCAGAAGAATATCACCAAAACCAATTCCAGAATCACTAAAGTTGCAAGAATAGACACAAGCTGTAGCTTGGAAGTCATTTACAGAAAGGAAAATTCAGGTTAGACTGTCCCTACACTAGACTAAGTGACATCCCTACTTAACAGAATCTTTACCTAAAAAGGTGTCAGCCGTGGTGACTTCCAAAGAAGATCACACACTTCCCTTAGTCTTTGTTGCAAAACGAAGTCTTGCAGTTCCCTATCTGCCTACCCATCCGCTCTCTTAGGTTCCTCAGATCATCTGCCTTAACTCCACCCAGGGGTGCTGTCCCTAATACAAAATCACATTTACAATAAAAACGCCCCTTAGAGACGCCCCTCACGTGGTGTTGGTTCTGGTATGTTCTGTGCTGATACTCCTCTGGACCCTTCGTTAGAGTTGACCTTGCTTCCCAGGCTCCTCTCCGGCAGGCCGGTGCCCCCCAGGAAATTCCTGAAGACTCCTCCAGGCCTGTGCCTGGTTCCCGAGACAAAAGTCTATTCATCACTCTCTTGATTAAAACCCCCTCGCACCTGCAAACTGACACTTGTACTGTGGGCCCCAAATTCCGACCTCCACCGTATCTTCTAAGTCGTAAACCATAGAGCAGGCTCCACAGTTTGTGCCTAACACGACCTTTCTCTAACGAGCACATGCAGATCAAAGAAACGACTTTTGTCTATTCAGGCCTATTAGAATTACATGAAACGGGCCTATGCACTCTGCAAATCTTAACTTCTTAGTCTAAACAGTATTCTAACTTATTACACACAATGAATATATAAACTTATATAAAACATATACTTCAGTTCTATAGTCAATAATACTTTGAACTATAATAACATTAAAATCCATATTATGTGGAAATGCATCAGCTTCCTGTATTCTCTGTGAACTGCCATGTGGCCTACACATTTCTACATTTAGCAGAATTATATTTTCCCCTCCAACAGCCACATAACACAGGATTCCAACATCATCTAACATTTCTACACAATTCTACATTAGGTTTTCACACTGATATATGTATTCTTATTCTAGTTAAACACTCTTATGTATTCGCACTCTATAAATTCGACACTCCTACATAATTTTTACTAGACTAATACAACGTGCTTGTAAATATGGTGCACTTCTACAAAATTTCCCAATTTGCCCTCTCTCAAGACTACATGGACGTAATAAGATTCACCTCTTTCTCATCCAAGAGAGGGCAAAAAGTGCAAAAGCGTTCATGACGCCCTGCATTCTCTAAGCTGGTGTTTTGAGATCCTCAGCTACGTTCTGATTGGGGGCAGGATCTACATCTCTCACCATGGAGCTCATTACAATTTCATCATAGATACACTCTATTTTATTTAGAAAAATGTCTGCCATGTTGTTACAGCTGTTTTGATCCATACTATAGGTGGAGCCTTGTTTAAAATTAGTAAGAGAGTTTTGTTTGCTGTTTTTTTGTATGGTGTAGCAATTTAAATATAATACATATACATCGTGGGCATCCATAATTTAAAATGTTCAGTCCAGCATAAATACTGATCCAGAATTAGAAATTATTTTGTATTAAATGATCCCCACTCCATTGTCAACATTTCGACCCACAAATAATTTACAGTGGGTCTCCTCAGGACAAAAAATTCCATCTGATCAAGCACCCAGGAAGATGAATTATAGAAACATTTATTAACCTCATAGGCCTATTATTTATGGCAGACATGGATCTAACTGATTAGGCATGTACCTCTCAACTGTATATGTCTTGCATTTGTAGAGGTCTCAACCAGTCCCAACAACATCTCTGCTGTGTAGCACACTGTGTCCAGTCTTACAAGTGAATAAAACTACCTTTAATGCACATGTAATATAACCCTTCATCATCTCCTATATGTGCTGTATAAAACATTCTACATCTCTGCATCCACATAAGGTAGTTGTTATATGCATTTTCAAACATGTATACAGCACACATAGTTCTGGAATATTTCTCCTGGCATTACAATCATTACCCTCTACAGGGCTCCTTGTTCTCTCAGGGCCATGGGATGCATGCAGGGGGCATGTAGAGTACACCCATGTCTGCATGCACCCCCTTTCCTGCATGGCATGGACTTTCAAGGCAGGAACAGGCTTTGATGCTCCCATTGTGGTGCCTTTTTAATAGGCCCCACTGTAGCAACAACAAAGGACAACCCACCAGACAACTAGATAACTCGTAATCTGGAGGGAAGCTGGTGGTAAGGTTTGGCAGTGTGCGAGCAGGGTGAGAGCAGGGTGGTGGCGTGGCATTCAGACCCACACCGCCGGACTCATAATCAGTTGAATGCCTATCTCAAGTGTAGAGAACATTCCCTTCCTGTTCTGCTTCATAGACCTGCTGCTTTGTTACACCTGGGGCTGTGGCTTCAAACGATTTCAATCAGTCAAACAGCTGACTAGTGGAAGCCAAGCTAGATTGCAATACTGAAAGTAGGCAACTTGTACGTAACAGCGCAGTCAAGGTACCAACATATCCAATACAAGACAGTAAGTTTGGGATGCATAGACTCTGTCTCGCCTGCTTCCATCTGGTAATCAGACTGAAAAACACTTGCATAGCCAAAATAGAGGCTGAATGGTAATTGGAAATCCTTGGATTACTGCAGTAAGTGTTACATCCAGAGGAGAATCCATCGGTGGATTTCCACCTTCATTCTATCCATTAGGTGAAGGGCATTTCACCAAAGAATAATCCTTTGGATTTAAGACTCTCTGCAGTAATTAGTGGATTTTCTATTACCACACAGCTCTAAATTGAACTCTAGCAGCCATTTTTGTTCTCAATTATAACTGGTATTCAACAGTCTTTCATGGATTGGTGGAGCCAAACCCTGATGAGCATGGCAGCTCCCCTCTGTAGCTGCCCCACCCATCTGGCCTCACCCAAGCCTACATGGGGCCTGGGTCACCCTACAGCATTGCATTCTTGAGACAGTAGATGGAAGACCCTAGGCTTTGCTACGGAGGGTCCTCCGCGCCAATCAGCACACCGCTGCAGTTCCAACCACTATCTTTTATCTCCTTAACAATGCTGCTGTGGATGTCTTTACAGTGCCACAGACTACTGCCATCTTGAGAAGCAAGGGCTTCAATTTACGGCATATGCAGCCTGGACTGCACCATTCCCGAGAAGACCACCAACACTGGCCTGACAGAGCTGTACCCGCTGATCCCTCTCCCTGGGTAGAAGTACCCCACTCACTATTGTATAGTTACGACCGTGGATCCCAGCCACACACCTGTCTTGCATATTGCTGGCTCGACTGCCATGCCAGCCACAACTATTCCCACCTTCGGCAATGGTGGAGGGCAAGCTGCTTGGGGCTCCTACTCACCCCTTCTTCATGCGCCTGTCGCTGGCCTGAATTTCTGTGAGTCGCATCACTTCCACTTTGATATCAAAGGATGTCAGCCCGATAGGTGGGGCTTCTACTGCACCAAAAAACAAGAACCAACTGGCTCTTCATACTCCAGGCACAATTCCACTGGACCAGGACCTTTACTGTGCTCACACTTAACTGGCCATGTGAGCCTACTCCAAGAGGCAACTTCCTCCCACTTCTCAAGAATTTGCACCCTGCTTCGGAGTTGATAACAGCATCTCTCTCTCTTATTGTTCTCCTCCAAACATCATCCTCTTAGCGCCAATTATGGAGGGTAGTAACTCTCTAGGGTGTCATACTGGGCGAGTGGACCGGTCCTCACTCATCGCTCACTTCCCATGTCAAAATCCAAAGGGTCCCACCAATTACTTTTCTCTGAGGGGGTTGTTCATGCCAAAATCTCCATTTCTACAACTGCCATATCGTAGGAGGCTTATATTCCATCAACTGCAATGGATACTTTCGTAAGAGACTTGGACGGCATCAAAACATCAATAGCTGATGTCAATGAAGCAATTACAAACTCAGCAGGTGAAGTACAATCCCTCAAGGCAGACATTGCCTCCTTACACAAACTGATAGATACCGCAGACTCTAGGCTCTGCAAGATGGAAACTCACATAGAAGGCTTACTATACTGGAGCTTTGATATATGGAATATGAAGCTCATACTGATTGATTTGAAGGACTGAAACAAGAGGGATATTGTAACCATTACAGGGCTGCCTGAGAAGGCGGAGGGTGATATCATCCCAACCTTCCTCTGCCATTTCCCATTTTTTCATCGATTTCTTGAAGCAATCCTTTGATCTGCCCCTACAGTTTCAAAGGGCCATAGAGTTAAGCTGTGCCCTCAATTGAATCACCAACAAGCTAGACGTGTCATTGCCACAGTAAAGAATCATGGGGCGTACACATGTATCAGTGTACTTCTCGCATAACATTAATATCAATCAGAAGAAGTTCCTGGCTCTGAAACCCCTGCTCTGTCAAAGAGAGACTCAATATGGGCTTCTGGAATCAACCCCCTATGCTTATCACTTTCAGTGCTCCTTAGAAGGAGCACAACGTCTTCTAGAACAATGGCTAAGATGTGCTTAACTCCTCACCGATGGACACTTGGCATGCTTGGCCAGTGCCACTACCTGTACCTCCACGCAAATCTTCATCCACCGACAACAAGGAGGAACACCGCCGCCTGGAACACGTGACTCAGAAATGTGCCAACGGAGACTGGCAACCACCCTGATCTTCCCAACTCCCCAGGGATAAATACAGATCTTCAATGAAATCTGAAACTAGTCAATGAACCAGGATTGTCTGTCCCTCTCTGTTCTTTCACACTACTAATACAGGAGAGGAGGACACCCCCCTCTTTTTCCCTCTACCAGTGTGTTCCCCTGACTGTGCTCTCTTCTTCCCATTTTCATGAGAAATGGCCGGCATGCTTTCTCTATCTTGCTGGCTACCTCCCTCATTGATGGAGGGCTTTATCCCTCAATTGCCATATTGCTGTCTAAGTCCATGTGCCACCTACTGTTTTCCCTATGGACACCCGTGAGAATTGATGCCGGTGCCTCTACTGCGTTGTTGCCATACATGGGGACATAATTAGTGTATGACTGGTACGCAGCTTGGGGCCTGGGGCTCGCAGTATGGCTTGACTCCCATGATTCATAGTTGTGAAGTGTTTGCCAAGCAAGAGATAGTATTACCATGGTTCCCCTGATCCCCTAACTCCTATCTTCCCCCTCCATCGCCTTACCTTTCATTGATCGTAGATCCCTAGGCGTGGCGATCTAGCACCGCCTGCTTGCTACTATTAGGCAGCAACACTCCTGCATCCACCACTGCTACACAGATGCGCATGTTTTTTTCTTCATCTTAAATTGTCTAACCCACTTCATAAAATGAAAAAAGATGCTCACCTCTCTGAGGTCCCACCAGCAAGAAATAGCCCTACTTCAAGAGACCCACTTAACAACTATGGAACATGAGAAGCTCAAAAGGTACTGAGTGGACACTGTACTCTTTGCTAATAAAGTAAGGGACCCGGCAGGTTCCCCTGACACTCTCAATGCAGAAAAAAGGAGGGGTAGCAATCTTACTCCACAGATCCCTCACTGCACAAGTCCTTCACACTTAGAATGATGACGGAAGCTGATATGTGTTGCTAAACTTAAAATATAATCCGAGATGGTGATTTTCGGATCTGTCTATGCCCCTAGCAGTCCTTGCCAGACAACTCCACTCCTTCAGGAAATCCAAAGTTCTCCTGAGTGTGGACTGAAACCCTCCTTGTGGTCCTATCCTTGACAGATTTGTTGCATCCACAGGCCATCATCCACACAAAAGTTTCTTTTTGGTTTTTTTGCGGGATGCCATGGCTAACCAAGCCTTGGTAGATCCTTGGCATCTGTCCTACACTGTCTACTCACCTGGACAACACATGTCCATTTTGTGTTTGTGGCACATCCAATTGATTATTTAGTTTGCAACACATTATTAATCTGCCAGTTAGTGCTCTCCTCAATTTGACCCCTGATTATGACCTTGTCTTTAGAGATTTCAGTCTTGCCACCCTTAAGTGCCGGCACACTACTGATAGATGAAAATAGAGCGATATCAAACTCCTGCTTTTAAGGGATGGTTTCTAACTGAAGCAAGACAATGAGTGCTCTGTTTCCGCCACTCACCTACTTTGAGCGGCTGGTGAAGCTTGCCTTCGTGGGAACATGATGAAAGACTAGGCAGGCTTTAAACGACAAAGAGAACCTGAGAGATGTGGCCAGGTGCATTTACTGGGATTATAATGCCTGGCCATCTCTGGGATAGCTTGGAGACTTCCTAAGAGATGAACACTCCCTTATTAAGATTTACACATCACAGAATCTACTCTCTTCCTCCTTAAACAACATCATTATGAATGTGGCAAAAACTGGCTGGAGTGAACTGAACTTGGCTGGTCTGTTCTTGCTATTCAGACAGCACATGGTAACCTTCTGACAAATTCTCAGGACATTCTACCGGAATTCACAGAATTGTACAACACGTTATACACCTCCAAGATGACTATGATGGTAGTGTTTCACTTACATTATGTTGTCCTTCTTTATTGTCTATTCTTTCAAGCCTTAGGCAATATTTACTTTTAATGTAATTAGTTTGTTCTCGCTCATGCCCCGTATTCCTTCTCCATGGCATCCAACCTCTGTTTCTCTAATAGTGTTCTGAATGTCTTGGAGGACGGACCTGCAGGATGTGGGCTCCTGCAATTAACATGAAATGAACTTAATTAAAATGAAACTCCATTTGGATCATTAATTGGATACTTCCACGCTACATATTTGGCGACGATCAAAGTTCCAGCAGAAGCCCACCATCCAATTTCACCACTTTGTTATTTCCCTGGTTTCCACTTGCCCTGCGCTGTGCTTCGCCCGAGCGAAACATCTCCGTTAATTGTGGCTAACGGACGTAGCTGGACGGTTCAACCTAGGAGACCCCCGCACGCATCTGTGGTGAGTTTGGTGTTTTTTGGCGCTTCTACAGCCCTGCTCAGCACCCAGAATGCTGTGCACATGCACCTGTTACATTTCACCTAGTACCTGAATGCGGGGCATGCGCGATTGCATTTTAAAATGCCGCATACGAACACGCCGAACATTTCCTTTTAGTGACCACATTGGATTGGGCAAGTTTCAACCTCAGTCAATTCATTACATGCATTTTGTGCATTTTTTATAACGCGACTGAGAAAAACAAGGAACGAAAACGGACCGCATACTTCTATTAATTCAGACAACAAAGATGGGATCACTGAACTCATCCACAGTATTTCTCCAGCAACGTTTTTTACAAAATTCAGGTAAAGCAGTACAGTTATGAGAAAAATGGTTTATCTCCTTTGAAAATTATTTGGTTGCAATTGATGCTGAGAATTTTACTGCTAGAAGAAAAAAGCTATTTTGTGTAGTGGGTGTAGAAGATCTACAAATATTGACAATTTACTAGTCTCAGTACTCCCCAAAGTCTGTGATGATTGGGATGAATTCATGCAGGCTACCTCAAGACTAAAAAGCTAATTTATGGAACCACCAAGCGTCTTGTTAGAAAGATTCAATTTCAACATAAATCTACTGAAGAATATGTGTCGACACTCAGACTACTGGATGTGAAATGCAAGTTTAGAGACAATTTAAACACTGCTATCGGGGATCTTCACATCACATCTTTTACCACACCCCCAGGCAATAACAACTCCTTTACGGACCTCCTCATGGAATTCATCACAGCCAAGGTTTCTCCAAACTCTAATGACATTTTCCTTGGCGACTTTAATCTGCATTGGAACGATCCTAAGGACCCTCAGGTCAATGCCATCAGAGACTTCTTGGCCGATCAAGCCCTTACCCAAGCCTGCTCCCTCCCTACTCATTGAAAAGGCGCCATTCTGGACTGGATCATTGCTAAGGAATCAGTGGTCAAACTTCTCTATTGGCCTGACCACCACGCCATCACCTTCCTCCTGCCCAGCACCCAAGAACATGGACACCTCATCCCGTGATTCCCAAACGATGGGTTAGAGACACTAAGAACCTTGATCATGAGAAACTGGCAGCGCGTTGTGTGTCCGACCTTCCCCTGCCCCCTCAGTGCACCTCAGTCGACAACCTAGCGACTCAGTACTCCTCAACCATATCCAACATTCTCGATGACCTGGCACCACTGAAATGAAAAAGAACCCAGGTCAAAGACCGAAACCCCTGGTTCAGCGGAACCCTCAACAAGGAGAGGAGATCCCTTCGACAGACTGAACGAAACTGGAAACACCCTTCAGCAGCACATCTAAAACTTCTCCACCAGGCCAGAAATGCCTACAATAAGAAAACCCTCAACACTAAAAAAGAATTCTTCAGATCTGAACAAGAGAATACCAAAAATTTAACTCGCAAGCTGTCCGACTTGGTCAAACACCAATCCAACAAACTAGCGAAAACCACCAAAGAAACACCTAAACCCCTAATATCATGCAAGGAATTCTCTTCCTTCTTCTGCGACAAAATCACTGCCCTTGGAAATGAACATAAATCTGCTACTCACAACCAAAACCAAATTCCGCCTGCTCCACCTTCTCTCTCCGCGCTGTCCCCCCAAACCACACCTAAAAAACTAGCGCACTGGTCCAAATTTAAACCCTATAACAAACATTCTATCTTGAGAATTCTTGCCTCCTTAAAACCGAACAATCACTTCAATGATCCTCTCCCCTCTAACTGCCTAGCTTCCGCCTCTCAGGCTATCATCCCTTCCTGGACCTCAATAATCAATGCCTCTCTCCTACAGGGCTCAATTCCTGACTCCCTCAAAGCTGGCCAAGTTATCCCCATCCTAAAAAAAACATCTCTGGACCCTGCCTCTGCCGAGAACTATAGACCCATATCCAACATCCCTCTCCTTGCCAAAGTTCTGGAAAAATGTGTGCAACAGCAGCTAAGCCTACACATCAACAACTTTCATCTGCTTGATGACTTCCAATCAGGGTTCAGACCTTGTCGTAGCACGGAAACCACCCTCCTCCACGTAGTGGATGACTCCCTCCAAGCCTCGACCTAGGCAAAACTTGTCTCCTAATCCTCCTAGACCTGTCCTCTGCCTTTGATACGGTTAACCACAAAATTCTCCTAGAACGTCTCAAACTTAGGATGGGGTTGGATGGCACGTTCCTTGAATAGTTTAGATCCTTCCTCCAGAACCGCTCACAGAGAGTCCTCATCAACGGTAATCTATCCGCCCCTTCTCCGGTTACAGTTGGAGTCCCCCAAGGATCAACCCTCTCCCCTACCCTCTTCAACCTTTACCTTGAACCTCTCACCGAAGTTATGCGTGCCGCCAACATCTCGTACCTTATGTACGCTGATGATACATAAAAATCTCTTCCCCTGAGGACATTCTCTCCCTGAACGGGGCCCTGAAGCTGACCGTCCACTGGCTCACCGCCAACCAGCTAAAACTCAATGCAAGTAAAACTGAATTTCTCCTGATCACCCCACCCAAACCCAATTCAGACATCCAGGAATGGATCAAGACCATCCCAGCGCTAAACTGCCCTCCTACCATTGTTGACTCGGGTAAATCTCTTGGAATAACCCTTGACGGCAGCCTGAAGATGCGCGGCCATATAAACTCGATGGCCAAAACGGCCAGATTACACCTGAGTTACCTAAGAAACCTAAAACCCTTCCTCAATGTGGCCGACCTTAAAACGGCAACTCAGGAACTAGTCATTTCCAGACTAGAATATGGATGCTCTACTCTTGCAGGGCTACCCAAGAACTCCCTGACCGCTTTGAAAGCCTGCCTCAACACTGCCGCCAGACTCCTAACTGGCTCAAGGAAATTCGACCACATCTCCCCCACCTCAAAGCTCTGTACTGGCTTCCCCTAGAGGCCATAATCCAATTTAAACTGCGCTGCATTACTCACAAAGCCCTTTTCTCCAATTCCCCTCCATTTCTTGCACAAAAACTTGTGTTATCTGGAGGGGCCAGAAACCCTCAATCTGCCAAAGTCCTGCTGCTGCAACCAGCATGCTTCCGGAAGAACAAAACCTTTTCTGGGGCTGTGCCAAGAATCTGGAACTCTCTACCACCCGCCATTAGAAGACTTCTGTCCTTGGCACACTTTAAGAAGGAAACCACACCCTTCTTAATAGGTAAATACCTTGCCTAACGAATACTTTACAATCGCTGCATTGGCTTACCCAACTCTCCACCTTGGCAATATCCATGGCTTATATGGATGATACCTTTTCTGTACTCCTGGGCATCCCACCAAGAGCTGAGACTGCATGCCTTCTTATATAATGTATCTACTTGTTTTAATTTTGATATCATTATGGTAGCCTGTACTTTAAACATGCAGCTTGCTTTTCTTGTATAATGTAACCCCTACCTTTCCCAATGTATTCCCCCGTCCCTACACTTGTATACTACCCCTTAATCCTGTAAAGCGCTCGGATACCCTCACGGGTCTGGTTCGCGCTCTATAAAACTATAAAATAAATAAATACATTTGTTTTTGGTTGCAATTCCACAAAAATACAGGAACTTTTACTCTCATTTTGGTGATCCCTCCTTGGGAGAAGTATTAGACATGGCCAAAGCCTTAGAACGTTCAATTATTTTGAGCAACTGCAACTCAGCAGATCTTAATCCACAGCTTGTCAACAACATACAATCTATGCTTTATCATACAGGGGTAAGAACAACAGATTTCCACAGAAAAAGGACAGGACATATTGTTATAGATGTGGTTCTAATTCCCATCTTGACAATTATGTTTCTAATCCAGCTGTAGGAAAAAGGTGCACCAAAGTCCACTAAATGCGACATTTCACAGATTTTGCAAGAGTGCAGGGGATACCTCTCGAATGAGTTCAGTTCAGTTGATATAGCTTCTGTTACAGAGGACTGTTCACAAGACTTATCGGGAGTAGTCCTCAAAGTTGATGAAGACACACTGTGGATGTGACACCCTCAAAAGGTCACTTTGGTGAAGTAGACATTGGTGAAATTAAGCTTAATATGATCGCTCCCGTTACGATTGTTTCTGACACATTGTATAGTCCAATTTCAGCTGGTACTAAACCTTTGCACACTCCTGATGTATTTCTCAAAGAATACGTTGACCAGGATATAGATATGGTTGGTTATTTTCTGGATAATCCTAAATGCTTAGGTAGGGAAACATATACAAAAATATATGTTGCAAAGAAAGGGAAACACATTGTTGGTTGGCAAAACCTAGCAAGGTTGGGCCTCATGCTTGTGCATGGTTCGCCAAATCCAGTCAGGGTAAATGATATACAAATCGCGTCAATTGACAGTTGTAATGACAGAGTATTGTCAGAAATAAAAGACACTTAACTAGAGGTTTTCTCCAACAAGATTGGTAGCATTCACAAATTCGAACATAGAACTTAACAAAAAAGAAAATGCCATTTCCATTTCGTACAAAGTTAGACCAGTATCTATATCTGTCAGATCTGACCTTAAAACCTTACTAGATAAACTAGCCAAAGAAGAAGTTAATTCACAAACATACTCCTCAGAGTGGGTAAGTACGATGGTTATAGTATGCAAAAAGGATGAGTACATTAGGCTGTATGCAGACTTACGCACCGTTAACAGAAATTTGGTAATTGGTTGCCACCCATTGGCAAAAATAAATGACCTACTATCAAACATAAGTCGAGCTAAGTTTTTCTCATTATTTGACCTTCGCTTTGCTTATCACCAAATTCGTAGGACTTCACAATGTTTTTTCACTTCCTTTGGAGCCTACAAATCTCTACGGTTACCTTTTGGTCTTGAGTCTGCAGCAAGTGTGTTCCAAAAGTTAATGAACACGATTCTAGCTGACATACCAAATATCCAAGCTTACCAAGATGATGTTTTGATTTTGTCGAACACAATAACACAACACAAACATGCACTGCATAAAGTACTCATGGTATTTAAAGCAGTGGGCATCACCCTGAAATCTGAGAAATGACATCTATTCAAAGAGGACTATTTAGGTCATCATATTTACAGTAATGGTATTCACCCCAAATTTTCATAGTACAAGCCATAAAGGATGCTACCCCTCCTCATGACAAGGACAGCTTGAAATCATTCCTTGGAATGAGCGAATACTATATAAAGTTTATTCATGGATATGCCATAATAGTACAACCACTTATAAAATTGTTGCAAAACAAAATACAGTTTGTCTGGGATGCTGCTGCTCAAAAGGCATGTTTTAAGGTCATATCTGTAATCACGCACGCTCCAGCTTTGTCTGCATTTAAACCAGACTGCAAATGTTGATGCAAGTCAAATTGGGATAGGTGCTGTACTATCTCAATTTTATGGTAGCAGGGACACATGTTCGCCTTGCCTCTCGCATGTTGAAAACATCAGTCTCATTATAGTACAATCAAGAGGGAGGCACTGGCGTGCTTTTGGGCCATACCCTCTGGGGTATGAGTTTTGATCTATTTAAAGACTACAAGTCTTTAATCCACTTATTCAATGGCAATGGCTCAGAAAAAGCATCTGCAAGATTGGTCAGACTACTCTCATAACTACAAGAATACAACTTCAAAATTCATTACATTCCTTGGGGCAAAACCTCTAGGGCAGACTTTTTATCCAGAGTGCCTCTTTAGATAATATGACCTGCCCTCTTCCCAATGCTACTTTGTACACAATTGGCTCTTAGCCTCTGAGCTGTTCTGGGGAATAGACCTTATGCCCATGCCATAGTCAAAATCCTACACTTTTTTATGAGATAAAAGGACCATAGAGAAGTCCTTTATAGTCTGTACACAACACTGACTAATGCCTTCTTCTCTGAATCAAATACACTTACCCTATGTGGCTCGTGGTCAGCAAAGCTGTGTTTTAGAATTGAGGATGATGCATGCATTTATATTATGGAGACTCATGACAAAACCCTACGAGAAGCGTGCCTCAAATTTAGTTACTAAAATGTGCTACACCAATGACACTGGCCCAACATTAAACATTTCAGAGCACATATGTCTTAGGATTCTGCCTGATGGAGGTGCCATGCACCATTCAGTGATATCGTTTATATAGTGTAGGACGACGCACAGTTAAGGACCTACTGGAGGACCCACAACTCTAGGGATCCGCCCCCCACTGACGAGCAGAATAGTCCTCTTACATGACACTTCTTCCCGGGTCACAATGCCGCACCACGTGAATAGATGGTTCGCAATGGCCTACGCGGTGGCCCAAGTAGGGACTCTGCACCATTGGAAGTTGAATGATGTGCCACTCCACCAACTTTGGCTGAATAGTATTATAGGAAATCAGGTTACTGGTTGAGGGGGGTGAAACCCTAATCAAGCAGCAACCAGAATTCTTGTTAGGGTGAAACACAAGCAAACTCCAAATTAATCTGTTCTCAACCCTCTGACAGTGTGGCACAAAAGCCGTTAGACTTAATTAAGAGGCAATGTGTACAGTACTTATGCAGCTTTTCAAACAAAAATCAAGTGAAAACACAACACAAGAAAAATCCCACACCAACTTAGACAAATAGAGTAAGATATAATAAAGTATTTGGCACCAAAATGACAAAAATACAATCAGTAGAACTGGGGATATGCAATTTAAAATATTTTGGTAAAAATAGAGCTCAAAAGAAAGAAGAAAGCATCATCTGTAATTATCTGGTCACGCCGCACCAGGACACAGTCCTAAGTTGAGGTCGATCACGATGGAGTGCGAGCTGGATACAAGGATCAAGTTAGGCCGACTGACCTAAGTACTTTAAATCCTGGTTGCGGAATGTTGTGAGATCCCAAGTTGAGGATACATGCAGCAGTGATTCTGGGGAGCTGCGGGCTGCAACGTTAGGTCCTACTTCGAGGCTGCATCACGAACAGCGAATCTGGGGAGCTGCACGCTGCAATATGAGATCCTGCATTGATGTTTACTGCCTCCCTGTCCTAGCCCCAGAGGCATAAAAGAATAGTATCAATCCCTTTCTGAGGATGCTGAGGCAGAGTCTTTGTGATGTGCAAGTGGGTTAGGTGACAGATCTGTCTGCCAATCAAGTCAGAGATGGCTCACCCTGCAAGCACCTATTCCCCATCTGACTTACTGTCTGGGAGCAACACATAAAGACCAATGGCCAGCTACACCTAGTCATGTGATACAGTCTACAGGCACCAAAATGATTGGGACAAGAAAATGCCAACTTCAAAAAAGTTGCATGTTCAGAATTGTGAGTTAAAGCCATCTTTACCATTAAAGAGGGGTTTAAATTACAATTCTTTAGAGATCAAACTCAGCATTCCTACTTGCTCCCAATTGAAAGTTATCACTTTAGATACTAATAAAGAATTTAAATATTCCTGTACTGCCACTCTGATGTGAAACTGAGCGTGATACTGCACTGCTGGCTGCCTAGCTATCACATCGAGAATAGTCCCTCAATTGTTATAGAAATAACCATCTATTCACTGAACTAGCCAGTTTTTGTGGGCCACCCTTCTGTCACAATGGGTGCACTGTAGATAACATGTAAATGTAAATGTACAGGAATTTATATAGCGCAAATCACCAAGCGGTTTCTAAGCGCTTGCTTAGGGAACCCGTCCTGGTATTCCCCTGTGAGATAACCCCGGCAGGGTATCCGCAAGGTGAAAGCCAGGCATCCCGCCACGAGGGGCCATTGTGAAGATTAAGCAAGCTATTGCCCAGAGTCGCAGAGTGTGAACCCGTGAATCGAGTAGGCACCGGAGCGAGAATTTTCAAGTCCATGGACATTTTAGGACTCAAGACCCCGCCGAGCCGGGAATTGAACCCTGGTCCCGGGCTGACATCTGCTTCCAGGTCTGCCTCCTCTAACCAGTGAGCCACACTTCTCCACAATCCACATACGCCCATTAACACAAAATAGACTGCTGGTGCACTTTCCAGTGGTCGGGGGGGGGTCGGAGAGGAAGAAGACTGGAGTATGTCCTCCCAGGCAAATATGTTTCACAAAAGATACTCCAATCACACTCTATCATGACATAACATACGCCCACCAGGTGCTTGTTGTCCAGTAGAAGAGGAGCATGGAGCCATTGGTGACTTTGTGTCCACTCTTTCCTTTTGCTTCAGCTCTTTTCATAGGTCCCACCATTGTTAGGGTGAATAAGATATCATATCTGTTAAGGCCTTTCTTATAAAGAGTCTGCTTTTAGGTACCATATGCTGGAAATTTGTAGATTCATCAATCACACCTTCAGAAAAGAGAATTGGGGACCATGTATGGTCACTCAGAATTTCTAATGAAAAAGGAGAAAAATATGCTCCTTATGTTTGCTGATAAGCGTGGACGCCCCGTCACCAAAATGCCATAGGTAGTGGAAGTGACATCATATATCCTTTCACTCCAGTGACATTACACGTCCTTTCACTCCAGTGACATCACATACCCGTTCTCTCCAGTGACGTCATATTACCATACACTCTGAATCACTGGAATTATGTGGCATGACCTTGAGCCAGATGGCAGCGCTATATCTGAGACCGCTGAAGCTTAACGAATAGCTGAAAGGGAAACTGTATCTATTAAGCACAGAGAGATTCATAAAGATGAGAAGTTGAAAAAACCAGTGGTGGTCTGCACCTAACTGTATTAATCCATCTAGACCAGTTATTAAGAATAAACTATGTTATTGGCTTAATTTACTTCTCATCAGTGTTAACAAGTTTTGCGTCATGATCACTTTTAAGGAACTATCACACTTTTGAAGCTTGGTTAACCGCATGCGCGCTAACGGTTTTCCCCCTGTGCGCTGCGTTTTTCTAAACTCCGCGGTTCATGACGAGCTGAGCTCGTCATGAGCGTACGAGAGGCGTAACTCATGACGAGCTCAGCTCGTCATGAGCGTCGAAGGGGTTAAAACAGAATATTTAGGTGTGTTTAAACGAGTTTACAGTAATTCAGAACCAATCGCACCTTTTTTTTGTTGCACAAATAACAATCATATTGTCCTGCTACACGCAGTAAAACTGAAAAGGGATTCTACATCTGTTTTAAGTAAACGTGCCTTCTTGGAAGGACACATACTGTCATATTAAAATCGCATACAATTGTCATTTATTGTTCCTCATTTAATTTTATTTCAAATTCTGTATTCGGTTTGTGTTAACAACCCTAAAAGGCAACAACAAACTGCAAAAACAGTACATAAAAAAAGGATTCAAAAAAACCTGTATAAAACATTACACACAGAAGAAATAAATGTACATGTTCTAAAATATAGAATTACTCATCCAGGGTGCTCCGTATAACAACTACGGCTCTTAAAAAACGTTATGAGCCTCTATAAATCTATAAAAGCAGGGCCAGCTTGTTAACCCCTTGGGCGCGACTGCGATTCTGCGCCTGTGCGGCACATTCCGATTGCGGGTGCGGTCATGACGGCCGGGAGCCGTCATCAGCACACGAGCACTGTGTGCCATGACGGCTCCAGGCCGTCATCAGCATAGAAGGGGTTAAAAACATTTTACTTTTAAAATAGAAACCCTCCGTGGTCCTGCATAGAAAGTACATGACTTCATAAAGTACTGGGAATACTGAAGGGAATTGTTTGTCACATGGGCAAGGACTCAGAGAATTTAAGTGAAAACATCCTTTATGAGTAGAAAATATCAGGTGCAGTACGTTATATATGAGTATTGCGAGCAGATATCTTTCACTATTACATTTTAAAAAGGTTAGGTTAGGCTCTATGTCAAGTGTGGTAGTTGTCAAAACATATTTTCTAACTGAGAGTTTCAACAGCTCTACCTCATCACTAGATAGCTTCGACCTTTACATAAATGTCATATTAAAATCGTGTGCAATTGTTATTTATTCTTCCTCATTCAAAATTGTTATTGCACGGCTATGATACCACCTTTGGGTGAGATGTTTTTTTCTTTTTTTCCTTTTGTGGCATATTCTTGCAATAATAAAAAAATCTCACCAGCTTGTCAAGGTCACACCTTGCAAATGCCTGTTTTCATTTAGTCACGATATTGAAGCTGGCAACAAGATGAAAAAAAAGGTGTCTTGATTAATTTATTTTATTTTATGGTATAATTATGAAACGTTCTAAAGAGTGTTGTACTGCTGAATGTGTTGATTTTAAAAAACAGAAAGTGAAAGTCCTAGTATGAGATGCAGAAAGTAAATTGTGCTCAAAAGGGCACTGTTTACCTTCTGTTCTTGACACTGCTTTTGTCATCTCTGAGACCCGGGGTCACAAAGGCAGCATTAGGTGTTACAAGCAGGGCCACGGTCATGGCCCCCGGTTACCCCTAAATGATGCACATGATTGTAAGAAACCACATTTCGATTTAAGGCAACACTACAATTATCTAGTAGATGAAGTCATTGGCAGATGAAAGTGGAAGAGGCTTGGATTCTGCCTTGGAGCTACCAATTCACAGAAGTGTTAATCATGGCTTGGCTGTAACTGAGGCATGAATGCCCTACAGTTCGGTGTCTACTCTTCATCAAGACTCCAGTGTACTGAAGTCTTCAGGTGACCCGGTAGCTATGAGACCTAAGAGTAGAGAGGTGCTCCTGGTAGACACTCCATAGATCTGAATGGGCAGTGGTCCCATCTCCCTATTATCCTGTGGTGGTCATCACTAGTAGGCCTATGGACTACAAGATTTCTGCATGTTTTGTGGGAGATATAAGATAGCCGACAACTCCACTGAGCACTATCCGGACATCACCAAACAAAAAAGCATTAATGTAAAAAAGCTTACAAGCTATGTGACTCCCATCAGAAATCATGCTGATGGGCAAGCATGCAAACTCTACAGCATGTATGATCACACAGATCACACTGTGCATCTACTATGCTGCAAATGATCCAACCTACTTTCTCCAGCGTCTATGAACACTTGTGGCGTGCCAAGACCCTCTATATAGAATTGTCGGGCACGTAAGTGTTCTAATGAACACTTTTAATCACCGTCTATTTATGGTGCAGACTTCTGTGATGTCCTTCCAAATGTCAAGCAAATGCTTTGAGGATGGGTAGCCGAAAGAAACTCCTTTAATTGTTGTTTTGTATTATTTATAGCCCACCTAATTCATTATAATTTTTCGATAAATTGGTGTGATTGTTAGTTAATTATCTATTAATTTAAGCAATAGTTTTCAGGCTGGTTCATCATATTATGCAACTCCAGAAATGTGTCATTTCACAAAGGGCAAGCCCCATGTGAAAAGGCCTGCGTCACCCCTTACACCTTCAAGCAGGCGTAAGGATTTGACACAGTGACGCCCTAGAAGTGACGCAGTAAAATCTCATAGATTTCACAGTGCCTCTTCTATGAGGCTTTACTGCATCTCAACGCCCACCCTGCATACATTGTACCTGCCGCAGGGCACCAAAAATGATGCAACGGTGGCGTAAGGGACTGATAAATGAGGCCCCAGATTGGTAGGAAGGCCACCATTCTTTTGAGCTCTATACTCAGGAGCAGGAATTAAAAAATTAAAAATCGTACTTTCCGGAGACTTCCTCAAAACACTTGTCAAACTCCAAACAAAATTCTGCTCACACCTTTTCCAAAGATGTTGCTATGTTTAATTAGCGCAATTCACGAAAATGGTGGAAGAGCCCCACTCAAGCCACTCTCCTCACCAGTATGGAAATATTTAGACACTTACTGGGCAAATTTACTAATATTTAATACAGCGCAGTGTGCCAAGCAAAGTTGCTGTTCTGCGTTGTATCGAATATAGGTTACCACAATACAAATGTACACTGTGCAAGACATTACCATGCATGCATGACAACCATTATGCTGATAACACATTTATATACATTCTGGGGCATATTTATGAAGGTTTTGCACCGCACTTGCACCATGAAGGGGGGTGCAAGGGCAACACAAAACCTAAGATGGGTTCATCAAGCCACACAAGGCCACCTTGCGTGGCTGTGAATGGCTTGATAAATCCAGAGTAACGCAACACAGCGCAAATAGTGACGTTGCTTTACTCTGCCCCAGGGTGGCATCCATGAGTGGAGCATGGGTGTTTCCTCATATCCACCCACAGATGTGGCGCATTCTCATATTTATTAACAATGGTAAACATGGGCATGCGTCAAAATGCTACGCCTCCCCAGGGGAGACATACTGAGGAGAAATATGTCTATTTCTCCTCGTTTTTTCCTCTTTCTATGTATTCTGCTTTCTGCAGCACACATAGAAAGAGGAAAATGCCTCAGGGGAGTGTTTTTGTGCAGGAAGGTGCCCATTCCTGCACAAAAACAAACCTGCTTACAATGCAGGCCCCCTTGCACCACGGTCCAAGGGTGTCGGTGTTGGTGCTAGGCAGCACATTAGGCGCCAGCATTGGGAAATGACAAATATGCACCACGTATTGTTGAGTATGGCTCATTCTTGCTCTATCCCTATCACGCAGTGCAGCTAGGTGACTTGCTGCAAGGTTGCTTAAGAAATATGCCCCTTATATGATTGCCACGTATAAACCAACCATTACACACACTTATACACAGATATGAAAAGGCAAACCGGGTTCACTACCCCTTACCTCAATCATTCCCTGAACCCTAAAAATCCCTTACTACCCCGTTTCACTTCCCATCTCGTAAATGTAAAAACTCCTTGGCACCCCAAAACTAAAACTATCCCTTAACCCCTTATCAGCCCTAAACACCACCAATCTCCATCTACCAATTCACCTTTAAACCATTAAATGCATTGTAATATAACTTAACACCTTTTAGCTTACCTCATCGTAACGATAAATCCATTATTGTAAATGTGTTGTAGTGGTCCCCCGTTATAGTGGATACATTTTAGTGGTACAATAAAGTTGTGCCAAGGAGAGAGAGCAGACAGTGGCATTTCTACTAAGCTGGCGCAGTTTTTCTCTCGCCCCGTGCTCAGGGTCGGACTGGCACTGAAAATAGGCCCAGGCACCAAAATAAAAATTCCGTCCATTAGTGAATTTAGATAGCTAAAAATGTGCCCATAGTTGAAAGAGCAATTTAGAATGTGTAAAGACACTGGGCCAAATGTATCAACATTTCATTTTGCAAGTCTATAATAGTGAATTTTACCGATTCGTTATTATAGACTCGCAAAATGCAATGTATGTAGGAATCTGCTAATATTTTGCGATTCCTACACATTCCTTAATTGCGACTCGCAAATTCCGAGTCACAAATAAGGATGGCATTCTCATTCATTTCTGTGGGCAAGATGCCTATAGGAATGAATGGCAATTGCATACGCAATTTGCGAGTACCCAATAGGTACTTGCAAATTGCGCATGCAATTTCAAGGATGCAAGAGTTCCAAAAGGACACCCTGTTGAACCCCTGAAATGTGCATGTGTGCACATGTGACGCACATACATGCTCTAAGGGCATGTATGTGAGCCCAATGGCACTTTGAAAAAATGCAAAAAGCTATTTTTTTTTTTAAGTTGAAGTTGGTGGTAATTTGCGATTCCTTTAAGCAATATTGCAATTTGCGATGGCTACGAGAATAGCATTTAGGGAATCGCAAATTGCGATTCTCTGAATGCATGCACAAAATAAGGAATCACAAATTTTGCGGTTCCTAATTTTGCAAGTGGTTTTTTTTCTTCCCTACATTGTACACTACGATTTTGCGATCGCAAACGGTGAAATTCTTCGAATTTACCGTTTGCGATTGCAATTTTGCTTGATACATCTGGCCCACTATGTATAACTGTTTTGATTGGTATGGAAGACAGCATGGATTTAAGTTTGCTGTTGGCAATGCTTTTTAATTTTTTTTTTTTACATCATGGAAATCAATAGTTAACAAAGATCCACCAGTCATAAAATGGGCCCACAAACAGCCAAAGAACACGACCCACAAAATGACCTGTCAGACCAGCCCATCGGGCAGTAACTCATTGCCTCATAGGCCAGTTCAAACCTGCATGTGCTGCATAGTTAGGGTTGCCTTGCACTACTTACACACCCTTGCACCAGTACAAAATACTATCCGTAGACACAATGTAATACTTTTTCAAGTTTGTATGTGTAAAAAGTACAGCACATATGCATATTTGGAGAAAAAAAGCCTTCTCTGTGCCGTTACACCTGCCTCAAGGAGGAGTATATTTTTTATGCAAATCCTTGTCTACAATTGTTAGTACATCGACATTTGTATTAAAACCTGTGGTTGGTTGCATGGAAACTTCCATGAACTACCCATGTTACATCCCCTTGATGCAAAGTAGCACTTAGTTCTACTTTGTGTTAATTAAGGACTACTTTCCAGCTCAAAACAAGTTTTGTGCTGGAAAGTAAATCCGAAAACAACACTTTGCACTGGTTTACTATTGTGACAATCCTGACACTAAGTGTTAGTAAATCTGGGCTTGAGTGCCTTTGAAGGTCTTGCATTATTGGCATTGGACGCCCCATTGACTACAGAAGTTTAACCTAGGACATACCTTGGGAGGCGAGCCCAATCAGAACATGACATACAGTCTTCCTGGCAGACATAGACTCACTATTAGTCTTCGACAGATGTGATCGTTTTGCACAATAGATCTACAATTAATGGGATGACATTACAAACAGAGAAGATGGTTTGCAATTTCATTGGCTGTGGCTAAGATACGTAAACCAAGGAGGTGTAAAGCTCCACTCTGCTACTGGTAAGCTTAAGATCGAAGAAATAGCTGTTATAACAAGCTATAAAAAAAATTATTTTTTAGAATTAACGACCAGCCATGTCCATGAAATGTGGGACCACTTTTTCACCTCAAGGACGCCCAATAAATTTGAATCGAACTCTGATCCAGGGTTTTAATAACCTGCAGACAAAACAGGTGGCGGTAGAACCCTTCCATTAAGTTGTTCCTGATAGACCCTTACCAGTCCAAGCTGGTCAGCAGAGACGTTTTAAGGCATGGGCAAAGTGGGATCTGTCCCAGGGCCCTCACTTTTCTAGGGGCCCCACCATTAAACTTTCAGGACAGTCCCAGACAGTGGCATAGTGCAAAATGATGGGACCCCCTTCACAATATGAAAAGAAGCTCCCAAGTCTTTATTATCTCCTAAATATTCAAAGGCTTTGCACTGAATGGGCTCCCCTGAAGGACGGGGTCTCCTTAAATGTTTGGGGGCCAACAATCAGATCACAGTTGCTTTGGGTGTGAATGAGCTGAATATGGATAATACATTCAGAGTTTTCGCAAGTAGGGGACCAAAATGATGTTTGGCCCGGGCCCCCAAAATCCTTAAGATGAGCACACATACATCAATAAGCCACACCTCTGCGTAAGCTGGTTGTCTCTGTTAAGTCCTCTGGCCCAATTATTAAGACAGTGTTGCCGCAGTCATTGGTGTTTTTGGTCACTCTGTTCCCTAAACCTCCAAATTGTGTTCCTAACATATACTTTTCAAAAAGGGTGTTTGTGGGTGCAGATCCTGGCAAAAGGGAATTTTAAGTTGGATAAATAAATATAGTGTACCAGACATACTTGGCAGTAGTGTCCCTGTGCTGGTAAATCCTACATAATGCTGGAGACAAGGCACTTGGGGAGAGATTAACATTTCCTTTCAGACTTCTTCAAAAGTAGCACTATGTTTGTGCAGGGCTTTTTACCAACGTGAACCAGAAATATTTATCCTGTGCACTTCTAGTGTGAACGTGGTCCTCCTAAACACAGCAGGTGCTTTGTCTTGTGTTAGTCCTCAATCTTTTTACCAGTGTACTTTGTACATGAGCGAAAAGTGGCCCAACTAATGGAAAAAGTGAATACTTTGGAACGTATAGAGGACCCTATCCTCAAAATCTGTGTGCCAATAAATGAACTATTTTAGTGGTTTGTAATTCTTACAGTCCCCATTATGCTTAGTAGAATTTCCCTTTAAATTCTCTGTGAATTCAGGAACATATTGTGGAGCAGGGGGGGCGTGTTAAAAAAAGTGGTACAGCAGGTCAGTTCATTACAGGTCCTAACCAACCCTGTAATGTATAATATGGATGTAAGGAGAGTCACAACATGTTCAAACGTTGATAATTAAAAATTATTTGCTTTTCTTTTTTATGGTTTTCCATGTTCACACTCTTCTTTTTCTTCCTAACTTTCTTGTTTTTATTCTTACAGTCTCTACTTAATTTCGTTAGTGTTTTCCTCCATTCCCATTTGTATTGTTACGTTTTAACTCTTCCTTTTTCATTGTGTTCTGTCTTGCTTTCCTTCTTTCCCTTTTCTGTACTTGCTTCTATCCGTCATCCATCTTCTGTACTTGTTTGCTTTTCTTAGATCCCTTTCAATATGAACCACCTTGCCATTATCCTCTCTTTTCTTTTTTAAAGTGTTTTTAAAGTGCTTTCCGTTTCCCGTTTTTAGGTTGCAGCCTACCAGACGGCACCGCTGCTGGTTTGCTAAAAGACATCTTAGGGAGTTTCAGAAAGTTGACCTAGAAATCCCTCTTCCCGTTGATTACCATTGGCTTTGTGGTTTGTAACTCACATTTTCTGGCTTTCTATTTGCTGGCTTTATTTGCTTTAGGTTCTCCATGGTTCAGTTCAAATATCCTGTTACGTAAACCATGCTTACTGTAGTCTTTCACAAACTTCCTTTCTGTAAACAGGGATTTAAATCTTGCTCTTATCTTGTCACACTTGCTCTATATTCAAAGACCAAGGTCAAATGTTAGGTACTGTCTTCTGAGGGCGCTTGTTTACTTTCCGTTCTCTGACTTCAAAGTGAAGTCTTGCTGGATACTGGGGGCAGGAGTTTTTTCCTAGCACACAACAACATTTAATTGAACTAAGGATTTCAGAATATATTAGAGTTAGGAATATAAAATGCTTTAATATGATCAATCAAGTCGTTGCACTAGGTGAAGCAATTGCCACACATTTTCGTTTGTGAACTCTATAGTTTTATGTCGGTGCAAATATAATGGTCATGTAATGGTCATTTCAATTGAAATGTGTTGTCTGTAATGGAAGTGTGCTACTATACCATGGATACTCCACTCTATGCCACTCCATTCTACTATGCACTACTCCACTTCACTCTACTCTGCAGCCCTTCACTTTACACTATTCCACAACACTAAACTCTGGACCACTTCACTCTATGCCACAGCACTCTGCAGCACTCCAATCTAGGCCACACCAATCTTCTCTGCACAACTCCACTCTAAACCACTGTACTCTACGCCACTCTGCAACACTGCACTCTAAACCACTATGCTCTATGTCAATAAGCTCTATGCCAATCCACTTTACTCTGTACAGAGGTAAGTAAAGAAATAAATAAATACAAAAAAATTACATTGCGCACGCTGCAATGAATCTCTTTCAGCCTTAGCCAACACATGTTTTGTCACCTTTATTGGAACTAGCGCGGTAGGGCTGCACTTGCAAGTGAGCATTGTGGTGTACAATAGGAGGGGTGAAAGGGCTAAACAAAGATTTTTGGGCCCAGATCCCGTGCAGAGAGGCATGGGGTGCAGCTCGGTGAACACTGTGGGTGGGCACAGTAGCAGTCTGTTTTGTAGCACGTCATCAGCGCCGTTGTCCTTCGCATGACCTGCCGACCTGGAAGTGTATTTGTCAAGCCGTGGGTCAGTTGAGTTACAGTTCAGTTCTCTGAAAGTCAAAACAGAACTCCAAAAATCCACTAGAGTGCTAACTCTGGCAAATGAGACGCGCAGGGGGTGAGCTGAGTGTAGTAGCAGCACAACGTTAAAACTCCACTCCGCCGGCAGTTGCAGAATTATTGTCAAACTCCGTGTTCCAAGCAGAGCATGGAGTTGGGAAACTCCAAAAACTCTGCCGGCAGAACAGAGTTCATCACCCAGCCCTATTTAGAGCAGCGCAGGCTCACCTCCACAACCTACAATCCCCAGCCAGACAGGAGCCCCAGTAATTAGATTAGTGGAGGGGTTGGAAAGTGAGTGTTATGGAAACTTAGCAACACCGGAGGGTTTCCTTAGCCAGATCTAACCCTCCAGAGACAGCTTCTCCATTTTGGATTTTGGAAGACAAGATAGCCGTACATTTTTGAAAAATGTCTTTTTTAATTTTCTCAAAAAAAGAAAATGGATTTAAAACAATCTCTATATTGCTTAGTAAACCACGTAAGTCTGATGTATTAAATGTGGTCAAATTTAAATGTAATAGCAATGAAAAACAATTTGTGTCAATAATAACATGCAACCACAACTGGGACAATATTGCTGACTTTGTGTTATAATGTATATTGAAGACCAGTATTTCCCATAAAATGTATGAGCAAACATTAACTTTCATGTGATGTATGAATTTGAAGCTGACAGTGTAACACCATGAAATAAATAATCTGTGCCCTAATATAATGGATAGATAGCTGCAATAACACAAACAAACTCTTCTCCATCGTATATGAATTCACAATGCCTGCACCAGCTCCACTGCCCTCACCCCCTCTCTGGAGCTCTGTTCGCAGCTCGCCCATTCTCCCACAAGAAGATTAGCACTATCTATGACAACTTCACACCCCCAACCAAACCCTTCCACCCCAGCAAGACTGCTCAGAGATGAGGGCACGTTTCCAGGAACCATCCGGACCTGTTGGACTACCATCACCCATGCGGACACTGCCACTGTCAGGAGTTCCATCCACTTGGAAGCCCCATTGAACTCTTGACTGTGCTTCTCTATTACAAGACAGCTAGAGCCCATCTGCACCACAATCATCTCAACGGCTCCTTTATCACAGCTATTTTCCTGGACAGCTGGAAACATGCCACCATCTTGCTTCTACTGAAGCAACCCTCTGCAGACCCTTTCCCATCAGCCAACTACACACACCCATCTCACTGCTCCCTACCCAGCAAAAGCCTTGGAGAAATTAATCAGCAACAATTTAGCAAATCACAAATGGACCACAGACATCTCCTGGCCCATCCCAAACAAGTTTCACACTAAGGAATAGAATTGAAACCACCCTCATGTCCGCAGTTGGTGACATCCGGACCAGGGAGGACCAAGGTACACCACGTTCCTTATCATCCTTGATCTCTCCGTGGCCTTTGATACTGTCTCTGACTCGAACCTCATATAATTCCACCAGTCAGAAATGTGTGGAACAGCCCTTCAGTGAATCAGAACCTTCCTCCCAGGATGCACATAGAAAGTCAGCTTTTCTCCCTACACTTGTGAACTCACCGAGCTTGTCTGAGGAGTTTTCTGGGGATGATCACCCAGCCCCACCTCTTTCAATATCTAGAGCCACCACTCGCAACATTGTGGGAACCTTCAGAATCAACATCATCTCACACGCTGATGCACAACTCATTCTCTCCCTCTCCGAGGCTGGCACCAACACCCAAGCAAAGTTCATCATTTTCATATCTGAAGTCACCCTCTGGATGAAGTACAGCTGCTGCAGACTCAACTCAGACGAGTCGGAGGTAGTACTCTTCAAGAAAGATCCGACTCTTTGGTCCTCAGCCTGGTGGCCGCCAGAACTTTCCCTCACTCTAAACCCTTACAGCCAAGCCAAGGACCTGGGAATTGTGGTTGGCAACAAAATACGGATGGCCAGCAAGTCAAGTTATTCACCTCCTTCTGCTTCCATGTCTGCAAGATCCTATGGAAAATCTTCAGGGGGCCTTCCTCTCGACACCTAACGAACAATCACCCAAGCACTTATTGCTAGAAAGCTAGACTCAGAAATGCACTCTACATCGGACTCGGCGCTGCCTTACCAAGTGACTCAAGAACATTCATAATACAGCAGTTAGACTCGCTCTCAATCGCCCCACATGCACCCATATCTCCCCACACCTCAGGGGCCTCCATTGGCTCCCAAAAACCAAGCATTCACATGTGAAATTATTCATGCATCAAAGTACTACACAATTTAGGCCCCACCTAGATGAACAACCACATCAATTTCCTCACCCCCACCAGACACCTCAACTCAGAAAACATCCTACTCACTACTGTCCCCCACATCTTAAAAGCCAGAGCCGCCCGCTGTGCCTTCTTGTCCTAAAGTCTGGAGAGCACTTCCCCTTCACATTAGGGCTTCCAGCTATGTTAAAGAATTCAGCAAGAACCTGAAAGCTTTGCCCTTTACATAGGACCCAGACGGATGTATGACGTTACAACGCATGCTTTTACCACGCATGCCGTTACAACGCAGTTTTTACGACGCATGCTGTTACAACGCATAGCGTTTAGGGGTGCTGCATAGTGAATAGTTTAATTTACTATTCCAACTCCAGTCCCCGTGGATAGTAGGGAAGTTGTTGGATAGTAAATTAAATCTATTCCCTATCCTAGAGCGACCCCCAGCGCAATGCGTTGTTATGGTTTGCGTTGTAATGGTTGCGTCGTAATGGTAGTGCGTTGTAAAAGTATCGTTGTAAAGGCTGTTCACCACCCAGACAGGGCAGCAAGCAGTCCCCCTTGTCATCTACATCAACAATATGTCTAAACAGCATGCCTAATACAAGGACATTGAAAGTATTTTGCCTTTATTTACCACATATTATGTTGTACATGCCAGAAAAAATTAACTGAAGATAAAATATGCAATTGTTTTGAAGCATTGCCCTTCTTTCTTGAGAGAGACCCTACCATTGATAATGTTATTGTTGATGTCATATAGGACATCATTATTAATGTCATCAATTAATTAATTTGAGATGTTATCAATAATGTTATTCAAGGTGGTATTTGTGATGTCATGCATAAGGTCATGAACAGCGCATGAGGTATGGCTTCCTTTGCTAACCATAACGGATGAATTTCAATAGTTCTTAGGTTTTGTGTGCTATTCTTGAAGAATTTACCCCGTACCTTATATAACAAGAACCCCTGTAGAACAATTATGTGTCCAGAGAGATTTCTGATCAGTGGGCAAATAGTAGAATTTTATGCGCAAATTGGGACTGCAAATAATCTAGAAAACAGCGAGATTTATATTTACAAAATGGGATTACGAGTTATCCTGGGAACATTGCTCATCTGATGTTTTCTGTAAGGACATTTTCATTTAGGGAAACAGAGAAAGAGGGAAGAGGTTGGTGTAGAAAACAAATATTTTGCATCATATGCGTCAATCCAAGGGAAAAAAAGCAGAGTGGGAATATTACACCCAGTAATCACCACTGAGTGCATTATTTCCGCTCCCGATCCTATACAGCTCCTTAAGAGCATCCTAGTATTTAAACGACTTCTCCAGCTGTGCCTATTATTTATGTTTGAAGTAATGCTCTTATAGACACAGCATATGCTTCACGCGTTTTGTTTATGTGTGCATGGTGTCAGTCAGTTACATTTCATGGAATTTAATCCACATCACATTATAGGTAGTTTCGTGTAGTTCCATACTGGGACACTTTCAGATTAATGCCTTCCATATTTATAGAGATCACATTTGATTTTATTCTTCAAAAAGTCTGCCACCATTATTGTATGAAGGATGGTATAATGTAAGAGTTTTCTCAGAGTTGACTATATCTATTTAATTATTCGACCTTTTATTGTTTTCTCTGACTTAGCTTTCAAGGGTCAACATCTTATACTATTAAACCTAACACAATTGTTGGGGAACACCCTTTGTGTATTTCATCTAGCCTGTGGTTTACCTGCCAGAGGCTAATTCATTCACATTCATTGCATTTTCTTTGACTTCAATTTGAGCTGGATAGTTATGGACAACCGTACGCATGGTCGGTATTAAAACATTTTCATTGCTTTTGCGATTAGAGCCTGGTAGGGTTTTTGGTTTTACAAATCAAGGATAAAGAAGAATGGATTAACCCTGTAGAAGAGGGCTATTTTATGGTATCTGTGAAGAGTTGGACTTGGGCAAATTGCTCAATCTCAGTCTGAGATGTAGTAAGTACAAGTGTTAAGTGAACTGCGCCAACGAACTGGACACTGAGTCCATGTTGATGACGTATCTTTGCCATTTACGCATCATTGGCGAAGATAGTTTGGGTTCCATATGAGGGCATATTTAAGTTTATTAAGGTTTGTTATCAAAATTGGCAAAGAAAGCCTTTGAGAAATATCACCCATTGTTTAATGATACAAAAGCCACGAAGAGCCAAAGAGATGCTACATTTATATTCCTATGTCTATGACTAAAACTGCATCAAAAGTCTAACTGTGACCCTCTTTCTATCTTCTCTCTTTAGGGTAACATTTGGGAGCAAATATTTCGCATCTCATTCATCTTGGAAATGATCAACACAGTGCCCTTCATCTCAACAGTAAGTATGATTAATATTTCTAACAGGCCAATGATATGTTAAAATATCTTCGATAAAAGATTTCAGTCTCAGTGTATGAGGGAGGAGTTCTCTTCTTGATTTTTTTTATTGTGGTTTGAACATTTAATCAATACATTCACGATACCTGTGTTTCATGATCAAACGGGGCTTTGAAATGGATAACTCCTTGGTGGCCATATAGTTGCTATATCAAATGTGATATTTAGAGCGCGAAACGTTGTGCATCTGGAATAACTGTTAACTGGTAAACAACAAATAAAATAAGAGGCTATTGCTTAATGGAAGCATCTGACTTTTTTTGCGGCTAATTTAATATCTTTAATTTATTGTTTAAGTTTTGAAATATGTTACTTCGGTTTGAAGAATTTTAGTTGGTATGATAATGGCTTTCCTGTTAGCAAACTTCTAAAAATTTAATGAAAGTAAGTGTAAGTTTGTGCCTTTCCAAAATAGTAGTGAGATAGAATTCTTAAGGTTCTAGGGGCCTAATTACAAAGATTAGTTTATACATGAGTAAATCTGCAAGTGTATTTGTACTCTTTGCAGTAAATGTACTATTTTTGGCTATTCACAAATTTCCTAATGTAGACTTACATGTCCAAATTTAGGGTTGTATGATGGTACAGCACATTCCGTTGCAACGCATGCCTTTACCACGCATGCGTTACAACGCAAATACCTGTACCACCCTGTCAGAGGGTAGTGGGGTACAGAGCACGAGACCACGGTAATTCAACCTTTGGGATTGTTTTATTGGGTAGTACCAACGATCAAAATCAAAGTCTTAGGCGATTAAGTTAGCCTTGTCCTGTATTGTCCAATCATCCAGGTTTGATCAGGCCTCCATCTTGCTTCTCTTGGTGTTCCGGGGGTCTTTGAGCCTCAGAAGGGAAAAGAAAACCGGGGATTAATAACTATGCTGGTCTCAATGCAGCTGTGCTACCGTCACCAAGGTGTGTGGAAAAAAGGGTTTTTTATTGTGCAAGGCTTTTTATCGGGTTTTCTTTTCACCTCCCGACGTGCCCGACCTCCCACCTCCCTTTGACGTTCTACCTCCCACCTCCCCACACACCCCACCAGAATGCCCCCTGCAACGGCACTTGCCTTGGGCTACGGCCCGCCTATCGGACCGCAGCGTAGGGACCCGTGGCGTCTTCTCCCTCCTTCAGCCCACCGGGTCTGAAAGCGGTATACAGAACGCTGTCTGGGCTCGCCCTCTGCTTGTCTTCGGTCCTGGCGACGTCCCGCTCCATCCCGCGTCTTCTCTCTCCGCTTTGACCTCCCCACTCTCTGCTCCTCGGTCCTCCTCCGCTCTCCACTCACTCTCTGCTCTTCGGTCCTCCTCCGCTCCCCTCTCGCTCTCCGCTCTTTGGTCCTCCTCCGCTCTCCTCTCGCTCTCCTCTCGCTCTCCGCTCTTTGGTCCTCCTCCTCCAGGTGCTCCGCTTTCTCCTCGCTGTCACCGCACACCGTCCGTTCTCTGCCTCTGCCTCTTATCCTCGCCTCTGCTCCATTCTCTTCCGCTTGTTGACATGACTCCTCACCTTTCAGCCCGTTGAATGCTAGAATGCTGCCGCACACTTCCGGATTCGTGTTTGGTGGCAACCAGGAAGTCTGGGTTTGTTCCGCGGTGGAAGGCTTCTCCTGCTCCTCCTCCCCACACATCTCCCCCGTTAAGAACGGACGGGGTGGCCACTCGGGGTAGGGATGCCGGAATAAATAGTCAGCGCAGATCTGTTTGGAACCGGGAACATGCAGTGTCTGAAACGAAAAAGGTTGCAAGGACATGAACCATCAAAGGATGCGCTGGTTGGTGTCCTTGTTTCATGCTAGCCAGGTTAGGGGGGCATGGTTTGTCAACAAAGTAAATGAACGCCCTAGAAGGTAGTACTGCAGGGCTTTGACTGCCCATTTGATGGCCAGGCATTCTTTTTCAATTGTGGAGTAATTTAGTTCTCTGGGAAACAGTTTTCTACTTATGAATAGAATTGGTATCAGTTCTCCATTAGGGTTGGGTTGTTGAGGGACAGTACCTAGGCCAATTCCTGAAGCATCGGTCTGTAGCACGAAGTGTTTTTGAAAGTTTCGACAACGTTAGATGGGGGTTGAACAGATCACAGCTTTAAGGTTTTGAAAACTCTCTTCGTGCCTCTGACCCCATGTTTTAATACGGGTAGGTTGGGTATTGGCTAGAAGGTCGGTAAGGGGCCCGTAATAGCCGATAAACCCCAGGAAGGATCTGACCTCTTTTTTTGTTTTAGGACTAGGAATCGCCTTTACTGCCTCTATTTTACTCATCTGTGGTTTTATATGGCCACCCTGAATAGTATATCCCAAGTAATGTATGGAATCAGTTGCCAACAGTGATTTTCTTGGATTGATTCTCAGCCCGGCGTTCTGGATTGCTGAGAATACCTCAAAGAGCTGTTTTAAGTGGTCCTCCCAGGTTGTGCTAAATACTATAATGTCGTCAAGATACGCAGCTGCATAGTCTCGGTGTGGTTGGAGGAGGTGGTCCATGAGCCTCTGAAATGTAACCGGGCGCCGTGTAGGCCAGAGAATAATACACAGAAATGGTAGAGGCCGGAGGGGGTTGAAAAGGCCGTTATTTCTTTTGCCTGCGGTGATAAGGGGATCTGCCAATAACCTTTCGTAAGGTCTAGGGTTGTCATGTAGGTGGCAGCCTCTAATTTCTCTAGTAACTCATCGACCCGTGGCATCGGGTAAGAGTCAAACTTGGTAACATTATTAACGTGTCTAAAGTCAATACAGAAGCGTAGGCTTCCGTCGGGTTTTGGCACGATCACTATGGGTGAGCACCAGTTGCTAGTAAAGGGTTCTATAATGTTAGCCTGCAACATGGCGGATACCTCTTTTTCTACTGCCTTTCTCCAGGCCTCAGGTATGCGATATGGTTTCTGCTTGATAATGGTGTTATTCAAAACCACGGTATCGTGTTGTGCTATCGAAGTCAATCCAGGGGTAGATGAAGAGTCCAGGAAACGAGGGTGGCCTTTAATTGGGCTCGTTGGGTTGGGTTTATCACCTCTCCTAGGGGGGCTTCCTCTGGTGGTGATGTCTCAGTTGGGGATCACAGGAATGCTCAAGAGTTTCTGCGTATTAACCAGAAAAAAAGACTGACCCTCTCCCTTAGATTCAGGGGGTTCTACCCATTTTTTAAGATGGTTTACGTGATATATTTGTTTTCCCCCTGGATGCATGGGTTGGAGTACGCTATATGTGAAAGGGGATATCTTTTTTTCTATAATGTAGGGTCCTTGCCATTTGGACAATAGCTTATTGTCAGAGGAGGGAAGGAGTAAGAGAACTTTGTCTCCGGGCTGGAAAGTTCTAATCTGACAGTTACGGTCATAAAGACGTTTTTGAGCTGTTTGGGCCGTTTCCATATGGTCATGGACCATACCCCATATGTGAGAAATTGAATTTTTTAAGTTGGCTGCATATTGGGGAAGTGGTTTACCCTCCTCCTCTTCCTCCTCCCACTGTTCTGCTGCCATATCCAGCAAGGTTTGGGGTCTTCTGCCGAAAAGAATTTCAAAGGGGGAATATCCTGTGGACTTTTGCTCGTAGGTTCTTATGGCAAACATTATGAGGGGTAGTTGCTGATCCCAGTTCCTTCCTGTGTCTGAGATGACCTTGCGGAGCATGTTCTTTATGGTCTTATTTTATCGCTCCACAAGGCCATCTGTTTGGGGATGATAGACAGAAGTCCATATTTGCCTAATACCCAGGATCTCATATATTTGGGCTATCAAGCGGGACATAAAGGGGTCCCCTGATCAGTGAGGATTTCCTCAGGAAACCCTACTTGTGAGAACAAAGTGATCATGGCTCTGGCTATCACAGGAGTAGTCATGGAGGACAGGGGAAACGCTTCAGGATATCTGCTGGGATAGTCGACAACCACTAACAAATATTTATGGCCTCTTGCTGAGGGAGTAAGGTGCCCCACTAGGTCCATGCCCACACGTTTAAGTGGCACGTCGATGATGGGAAGAGGGTATAAGGGGGACTCCATTCCAGCGGGATTGGAGTATTGGCGCCGGGTACATGCCGCACAATACTTGGCAACATCTTTATAAACACTGGGCCAATAGAACTTATTTAGCAAATACGGGAGGGTCTGTTCTTTTCCATAATGTCCTCCCCCTGGATAATTATGGGCTAGTTCCAAACCAATGCTACGAAAGGACAGGGTTACTAAGAGCTGGGTCGTTAGTGTCTCACCCCTTTTTGTAGCTCTATACAACAATCCTCATTGTACAAAAAAATAGGGTCCGACCTTATCGTTGTCCTGTTCTTGTACTTGTTCTTAAGCATGGAGTAATGTATTGTCGTCCATCTGGGCTGACCGGAAGCTAGGGGCAGGTCCCACCACGTCTGCAAGGGTCACAGGAAAAACATGTTGTTGCCAGAGAAAACAAGGTTTTGGCTCTTCGTTTTTCATTTTTACTTTTACGGTCTTTCCCTACTATCCCTTCTACTTCACTGTCTCCAAACGGGGCTTCCCTCCACCAGTTTGTTGTGTCTTTCTTGGCTTCGTCGATATAGTAATCGAACCGGGGTGATCCGTCCTTATAATGATAGCGTCTGGCAGAGAGGGAATTACGCCTACTCTGCGCAAGTGAGGGTCGTTAGATACATCCAGTAACACTTCCGCTACCGGATACCCTATGGTGTTACCGTGAACACAGTTTACGTACACTGTCTCATTATTTTGTATTTGCTGAGGGCTCACTAAGGTTTTGTCAACTATGGACACATGACAACCCGTGTCCAATAAGGCCTGTTGTTTTCTTCCATTGAGAAGTACTTCTCTCTTATACTGGCAATGTCCTTTGCCTTGGGGACAGGGGTTTTAGTTAGGCCAGTACGGAATTTGGGTGCCCTGTGATTAGCACAGGCCAAGTCCACCGCTACAGTAGGGTTAATGTTGGGATGTTGCTTGATCCAGGAGTGAGTGGTAGGTGGTAAGGCATCCAGAAACTGCTATAAAAAGACCTTAGCATTCAGGTCCTCTATGGAGGTCTCGTGGGGAGCCAGCCACCGGGTGCCTAGATCTCGAATCCGATAGTACAGGGCCCGGGGGTTGTCCCCCCGGTTCCACCGTTCTTTTCTCAATTTGGCCCGATAATACTCTTAATCGCAACCAAGTCTCTCGAGAATGGCCCTTTTTATGTCATCGTAGGGTGTTCTACCTGCAGGATTTGCAGCCTGGTATGCAGCCTGTAACTCGCCTGCAAGGAGGGGAGCTATATATTGGCTCCATCTTTCCCTGGGCCAGGTAGCAGTCGTTGCGACCCGTTCAAAGTTTGTAAAAAAGGCATCTGGGTCGTCCTCTTCCTGGAATTTTTGTAACACTGAACTAGGTACGTTGGGATGGCTTCGGGTGTTGGCTATAACATCAGTAAGGCGCAGAATGGCCGTACCCTATATCTGTTGGTTTGTGGTGAGGAGGGTGGCCTGCTCCTTTAGTGCATCTTGTAGGGCCTCCCTCTCTGTTTTGGCTGTTTGTGTCTGCTGTTCAAAAACGATCTGAAGGTGTCTCTGACCCTCTGCTAGCTGGGTAATGACATTTTCAACTGGGAGAGGCACGGGCTGCTGTGACATGTCGTCACTGTACTATCCCACTTCTGACACCAAATTTGTCAGAGGGTAGTGGGGTACAGAGCACAAGACCACGGTAATTCAACATTTGGGATTGTTTTATTGGGTAGTACCAACGATCAAAATCTTAGGCGATTAAGTTAGCCTTGTCTGTATTGTCCAATCGTCCAGGTTTGATCAGGCCTCCGTCTTGCTTCTCTTGGTGTTCACGGGGTCCTTGAGCCTCAGTAGGGAAAAGAAAACCGGGGATTAAAAACTGTGCTGGTCTCAATGCAGCTGTGCTACCGTCACCAAGGTGTGTGGAAAAAAGGGGTTTTTATTGTGCAAGGCTTTTTATCGGGTTTTCACCTCCGGACGTGCCCGACCTCCCACCTCCTTTTGACGTTCTACCTCCCCACACACCCCACCAGAATTCCCCCTGCAACAGCACTTGCCTTGGGCTACGGCCCGCCTCTCGGACCGCAGCGTAGGGACACGTGGCGTCTTCGCCCTCCTTCAGCCCACCGGGTCTGGAAGTGGTATACAGAACGCTGTCTGGGCTCGCCCTCTGCTTGTCTTCGGTCCTGGCGACGTCCCGCGACGTCCCGTGTTGTCTCTCCGTTTCGACCTCTCCACTCTCTGCTCCTAGGTCCTCCTCCGCTCTCCTCTCGCTCTCCGCTCTTTGGTCCTCCTCCGTTATCCTCTTGCTCTCCGCTCTTCGGTCCTCCTCTGCTCTCCTCTCGCTCTCCGCTCTTCGGTCCTCCTCCTCCAGGTGCTCCGCTTTCTCCTCGCTGTCACCATCCGTTCTCTGCCTCTGCCTCTTATCCTCGCCTCTGCTCCATTCTCTTCCGCTTGTTGATGCAACTCCTCCTCTTTCAGCCAGTGGAATGCTAGAGCGCTGCTGCACACTTCCAGATTCGTGTTTGGTGGCAACCAGGAAGTCTGGGTTTGTTTTGCGGTGGAAGGGTTCTGCTGCTCCTCCTCCCCACACACCCATAACCTTTTCCACGCTTTTTTGTTATTACCACGCATGCCTTTACAACAATTTTTGTTGTAAAGGCATCTATGGTAAAAGCCCTATGCGTGATAAAGGTTTTCTCTCCCATCCTCCCTTAACCTGGTTCCTGTTGCCCCTCCTCCAACCCCAGATCCCAGCCCATGTTAAAATACTCAACCCCAGCCCTGATCACTAAAAGTACATCTCAGCGTGCCTCCCCCACTTGACCCCAAGTCCTTTTTAAAAGTACCTGATCCGATCCCTGCCCAAGCCCCAAGACTGAACCACAGCACGACCCGCCCACTCCCTGAGCCCTTTTTTAAAAATAACCGACCCCTGCCCTGAGCCCTTAAACCCCCCCAGGCACTTTTTAAAACTAAAAACATCCCCAGTCTAAAACCCTATATCGAGGCCCAATGCCCCTTACCTCTACAGGATGACAAGGCTCGTCTTCTCAGGTGAGCCATGGCGCAGATCGTCAGGAGGAAGCAAAAGGCTCTCCATTTCCTCTGATGATACCACTGCCACTGCGACTGTACCTGGACCACAACAACTACAATGACATCAATAGCACCAGTCTGTTCCTCGCAGTAGACCTTGCAACAACTAGTTGAACTGCAGCTTGATGTAATAATTTCAATGCTTTTGCATTGGATTCGTGAGGGACACCTAGTAACGACTAGTTGAACTGCAGCTCTTTATAGAATTTTTTGATATTGGATACCATAATATTCACTGCCCACTGCTAATCTTGTCCCATAATGCTTTGCAGGGCCTTTAGTTGGGATTGTATTTTTGCCCATAACTGTGCTTGGGGTGATTAAAAGGATGGAGCCACCACTGAATCTTTCAGCATGATATTCTCTTTGTGTTCAAGGCAGATGGGGTCCCCCAGGTTAGGGGGACAACAAAATCATCACCTCTCCCATTGCCTGATATTTTTCATTTTCAAAGTTCACTTTTGTGAATTGGTTATATGCTTTTTAACATGTAAATTTGCTTTATCAAAGCATTTGTGGGTGCAGTTTAGTAGCTGACTGCTACGTGGAGGAACTGAGTTGTTAACTGAATTCCGTGTTTTTAATGGAATGCGTAGTTAACAAATCTCCGCAAACTCCTGTAGGGGAGCAAAGTTTATTGCCCAAGGTTAGCATTTGATAGTGTGGATCACTCCATCCTGCTCAAGAGGAAGCTGGTATAGAAGAAAAATCCATGGAATGGCGCAGCTCTATCTATCTGACCGCAAACAGGCAGTACAACTTCCTCCTTTTCTCTCCAGCTTCATCACACTAAAGCAGGGAATTCCTGTGGGCTCTTCTCTTTGTCCCACCATGTTTAATGTATACATCTAGCCTTTCATAAAACTCAATTATGGGTTGGGAATCAAATGCATTAATTATGCAGACAACATGTCTGCTGAGAGCCTCATTCAACCCAAGCTCTGTGGGGTAGTTTAACTTTTTTCATCAGTGCATGATGAGAATAGTTAATTGGCTTAAAAACAACTAACTGCAGTTTAAGGCTAGCAAGACGGAGACCATGCACTGCCAGGTGGAGAGGGCAGGTGTTAGCACATCTACATGATTTCGGGCCGACAGGAGATAGGTCAATTCCTGTATTAACGGACTCGGTATGAGAGCTGGGGGGACAACTAGACTCCACAATCTCATTAGTAGACCTTGCAAAGAAGACATTCAATATCTGCTAAGCTCATATGAGAGTTTTGCGTAATATCTTTCCACTTCTTCTGACCAGGTGGCACTCCCGCATCATCGGCGCACCTGAGCTTGAATTTATGAGAGGCATTCTAATAAAAATAAAATTAAATGCCTCTCACAAATTCAAACTACAGCTGCCAAACTGGCGCTTGGACAGAAATGGAGCTCCTCCTCCTTTACAGACCTTGATTCCTTGCTGGCTGCCAGGGAAAAAGAGAATTTCTTTTAAAGAAGTATACTTGATGCACATACAGTCTACCAGAGGCACCTCTCACCTTGGCAGATAGGATTAGTCCATACCAACCAGGCAGATTACTCCGCTCAGCCTCTGTGCCTAAACCCAAGATTCCTAAGTGCAGGAAATCAAGAACCGGAGGCAGAGCCTATTCAATTCAGGGTCCCAAACTGTGGAGTAGTAGACCTACACACATTTGACTGACTCAGGACCATTTATCATTCAGGAATCTCCTGAAAATGTAGATCTACAGGCAGTAGTTTCTCCCCTCGGGATGGTCAGGCATATGTCCTGCAGTGACAGGGTACCTGTGGGTTGCCGTTACACTTAACAATGTATTAAAAATAATTTGTACTCTAGAACTAACAAACTAAAATGCTAAATCACATTAGCTCTTAGAGATATATATGATATAAATTACAATTATAATATAATATAAATTTAAAAGTCTAAACAGTTTAATAATTGTAACATTATTTCATATGGGGTGTTACATCTAGTCCCTGCCTCAATTATTTTCTACTGGAGTATTTTGCAATACCTTTGAATGCACTTGTGTTACTTACTCCGAGGTTGGGCTGGAGTACGTTTACTACTGTTTAGTCACCCCTAGGGCAGTTGTAACTTTAGAATTGACTGAATAGCAATGGTCTTACTCTTTTGTGGGTGATTGTTTGTGTCGGTAGTATGTGATGTAATAGAAAAACAATGTCATATAATACCATCACTGAGAAGCTATTTCACCTCAACTGTTTAATGGAAATAATCATAATGAGTGGCTTTTTACCATGTTATAGAAACCAATTCATAGAGTGTCTTTTTGTTCAAAATTGCCTTTTGCATGCTTTATTTTTTAAAGTGTAAATACAATGGTTGCATAGCTCACTTTCACTAACCGTTTTGATTGAGGTATTTACTTAAAGGGACATAAGTTCAGATTTATGCCCTTTACCATGTCAAACAATTACATCGGATGCTTCTAATTCACTGCCCCTCAGCACCCCTGAACACCATCTATCCTTGACCCCTCACAACCTCTAATCACCATCAATCTTTGTCCCTTAAAAGCCCCTCACCACAACTAAACTACAGTAATCTCTGAACTCTGAAAGCCATTACTACAGCTAACTCCACCCATCCCAAAATCTTTAAATCTCCTCACTCCACCTAAACTCTACCCAACCCTGAACCCTAAAAGCTATTTCTCCTCCTTCACTCCAACCATCCCTGAACCATAAAGCTAGGCCTGGGTGGTGCTAGCGAAGTTTCACTCTGCAGAAATCCGTGGAGTTGCCGAAAAACTCTGCCAAATTTCGCTGAGTTCTGAGAGGGCAGAGTATTGCTCAGCCACCCCTAATGAAGTCCCCTTGGCTTCAGAGGATCATTGGGGGCCAAGAACCCCTATTGTTGTTGCAAGTAAGTCTCCCACAGTGGAATTGCTTAGACACTGTTGGGGGCCCTGCCCCCTTTCTCAACCACTCTGCGAAGGGGCCTCCTGGTGCACTACTGTTTGAGGGATGAAGTCCCCTTGGCTGCTGAGGATTGTTGGGGGCCAAGAACCCCCATTGTTGCGACAAGTAAGTCCCCCACAGCCAGGTTTGGATTGGGATCAAAAATAGGTCCGGGCACCCAAAACAAAATGGTCCACATTTGCGGATTGTGCGATTTCGCAAAACACTGCTGCCATGTTTTAAGTATTATGAAAGGGGGAAGGGGAGTTCTCTAAAAGAGGCCTGTTTTGTTAACTTTGCTGAGATAAAAAAAGGCAAATCTTGCAAAGACTCTTTGTGCATGAATTAGTTCACAATTGTGAACCACACCTGAATATAAGTCAGCCCCCTGCTTGATCTGCATACATTCATGGGCCATCCCAGCGTGGGACTGGGAATGACACCTCTGCCCCATTGACAAAAGGGAGCTAATAGAGGCCCATCTGGATCCAGAAAGGCCGCTAAGGTCCCCACTGGGCCTATGGCGACATCTGAACAGCACAGAAAAAGCTCAGCAAGCTAGACAAAAAAGCGGTCAACAGTTGCAACTCAGTCCATCACCCTTCACCAGAGTGCCTACTTTACCAATCTGACCCTGCCCACAGTGGGATTGCTGAGACAGAGTCGTAGGCCAACCCTGTTTCTCAACCACTCAAAGGAGCATCCTGGAGCACTACTGGTTGGGGTATGAAGTCCCCTTCACTACTGAGGGTCATTGGGGCCAAGAACCCCTATTGTTGCCGCAAGTAAGTGCCCCACAGCGGGATTACTGAAACATCATTGGAGGCCCGCCCCCTTTCTCAACCACTCTACAAAGGGGCCATCTGGCACACTACTGGTTGGGATATGAAGTCCCCCTGGCTGCTGAGGGTCGTTGGGTGCTAAGAACCCCTATTGTTGCCACAAGTAAGTGCCCACCAGCATGATTGCTGATTTGTTATTGAAGGCCTCACCCCCTTTCTCAACCACTCTGCAAAGGGTCCTTCTGGCACACTACTGGTTGGAGGATGAAGTCCCCTTAACTGCTGAGGGTTGTCGGGGGCCATACACCGCTAGTGTTGCCTCTAAAAACTCCTCACCACACCCAATATCTATCCATCCCTGACCCCTAAAAACCCTTAACGCCCTTAAAAATCACCCTTCCATTACCCCTAAAAAACCCTCACCACACCTATAATACTGTTTCGATCCCTGGGCCCCAAAATCCCCTTCTATCTATACTCCACCCATCCATGAACCCTTAAAACCCCTCACAACCCTAAACTCTGCCCATCCATAAACCCTACAACTCCCCAACACCCCCACAGTCCAACCATTCTTAACCCTCCAAACAACTTCACCATCCCTAAACTCCATCCATCCCTGAACACTTAAAAACATGTATTTGCCTGAACTCAACCCATTCCTGACTCCTAAAAACCCCTGATCATCCTGAAACATTACTGATCCCTATACCCCAAAACTCCTCACTAGTCCTAAACTCCACCCATGCTTAATGTAATTTTGTTTTTTTCCTTAAAATTATCCTTTCTGTGAAATGTTTCCTTTAATGTTCTTTTTATTTGTACTTCATTAAGTTATTTTCTTAAATTTGATTTTCCTTGATTTATTTTCCTTCAATGTTGTTTCTCAGTTTTTGTTTTTTTCCATGAATTCACATTCATCAGTTTTTTGTATGCCCCTCCCTAACTGCTCCCTAAGCCTTTGCTTATCCCATCATTAACCTCTCCTATTTGTTGGTGGCTAATTCCTATTTTACCATCAATCACTGCAGAAACACTCCCGCATTTACTAAGTAGTAAACCTATATGTGTAGAGATGTCCTCATAGAAAATGTAGCAGAAGTGGAAGTGGAGATTACCATCCATAAGTTTGTAACTGCATATTATAGTGATTAAGTAGTACTACCATAGTACTATTTTTCATACTTCAAAATGCAGTTTGTGAATCAGGCCCTTTGTGTTTTAATGGGCTAAGCAAAGATCTGCTTGCAACATTGCTGTGGAAAACTAACAAGAGATGACATACAAAGCCATTTGCACATTTAAGTTCAACTTGCACAGGCAGAATGAAGGAATTCTAACTGCAAGATATTACATTGTAGTAGAAAGCCCTTTTATACATGTGTAATAATACCAGAGGTGCTGGCATGGATTGGGGTTCACAGAGAGGGTGGGTGGTGGGGTCTTAAATAAAAAATTAAATTAAACTTACCTCCTCCCAGCATCCTCCTCGCCACATCCTCCTCACCGTATTTCTAATACTCGTCCCTCCAGCCGAAACAGGAAGCACCCAGGAAGCACCCAGGCTCCCATGAGCCAATCACCGCGTTGCAAAGCAGTGTTGTGATTGGTCTGAATGACTTGGTTCGTCTCTCAGACGGGGACTTGGGGCCTGGGCATGTTCTCTATCCAGTCTGTAATGCAGCCTGGGAGGAGAACATGCTAATTGCACATGAAAGTTTGGCTGGCCCGAGACGGCTAGCCAAACATTCATGCGCAGTTGGGGAATGAAAACCACTCTTCCCCTGCTCTGGCAACAGAGCAGCCCTGGCCCGCCTTGTGAAGCCAGGCATCCATGCGCTGCTGGGGCCCTTGTGGAGATTAAGCAAGCTATTGCCCAGAGTCACGGAGTGGGGCCCATGATTAGAATAGGCACCGAGGCGAGAATTATCAGGTCCGGGAAGATTGAGTCCAAGAGCCGCTGAGGCGGGAATTGAAACCTGGTCCCATGCCAGACCTCTGCATCAGGGTGTGCCGCTCTAACCATTGAGCCACGCTTCTCCTTAGCGGAGGAGCCGCCACTGGTTGAGAGAAGGAAAATATCATCAAAGGCAGCCAATCCCAGGAGGGACTCTTCCGGGTTTGCCCGTAACTGTACTCAGGCACTTTATTAAGCATAACCAAAGGGGATGATGGACGGAGTGTTGAACATTGCAAGCACTCACCCCCAGTCAACTGATCTGGGTTTAATCCACGATCATTCGTTAGCTCACTCCGCCACCCCAGTTCAGACATGGCTATATGCAAATCAGTCTGACCCTGTGCATCATGGGAACAGTCCAGCCCGAACTGCCAATCCATGTCTTCCCTGGACCGGAAACAATGATCCTGGGACCGGTTTCGGGCTCACAACCCTCATCAGCCAGGCTATCTTGAATCCAGTGGCAAAGTGAGCAAGGGACCCACGTCTGGGTATACCCTGCCAAATTAGGGCGAACAAAGCAAAACCAAAGGGGATGATGGACGGAGTTATGTTATGTTATGTTATTTTATTTTATAAAGCGCACAGATGCCGCAGCCAAGAGGCGTCCCGGCGCTTAGGAGATGGTAAAAAACACAACACAGAAATTAATGAAACCAGAACAACGGACTAAACAGTGGAAAATAAGAAGGTCTTCAAGGCCTTTCTGAAGGGAAGCAGATCAGGGATGGAACGAAGAGGGGCAGGCAGGGAGTTCCAAAGAGCTGCCGCCATCACAGAGAAAGAACGTCCGCCTATCCTTGCTTTTTTGAAACGTGGCACTACAGCAAGGTTTGTCCCTGAGGATCGAAGGGCTCTGGAAGGCACATAGTGACAAATTGTTTGTGAAAGAATAGGGGGAGAGGCTAGCTTCAAGATTTTAAAAGTTATACAAAGAGTTTTAAATGTAATTCTTTGCCCAACGGGCAACCAGTGAAGATCTTGGATAGTACGGCGTACAGAAACAAACTTCGGAAGGCCAACCAACATCCTGGCGGCCGCATTTTGCACCCGTTGCAGGCGAACTAATTCTGCTTGATTAGCGCCCAGGAACAGGGAGCTGGCGTAATCAAGTCTAGCCAGGACCGTAGCCTGGACAATAATCTGTCTCGTGTCAGCATCGAAAAACTTAAAAATGGGTCGCAGACACCGCAGGGCGCCGAAACAAGTACCGGCAACCCGTTTAGTGTGGGTGGTGAATGAAAGTTTATCATACAACCACACCCCAAGGTTCCTGACTTCAGCCACTGGAGTGGGAACAGGGCCCAGTTCAGATGGCCACCACTGATCGCCCCAAAGCTCGCTCTCCCTACCAAAAATAATAACCTCGCTTTTTGAGGCATTCAGTTGGAGGCGATTGTTCGCCATCCAGCCCGCCACAGCTTTTAACGCGGACTGAAAAGAGGCAGCATCCATGTTGGACTCCCCATTAAGTGCCATCGCCAGCTGCGTGTCATCGGCGTATGACACCATGGAGAGACCAAAACTATGGGCAACCTCTGCCAACGCTTGAACATATAAATTAAATAAGGTAGGGCTTAGGGCTGATCCCTGCGGGACACCCTGCGAGATCGGGCGGGGAGCAGAAACAAAAGGGGGAGTGGACACTTTAAAAGTTCGATCAGTGAGGAAAGATCGAAACCACTCGAGCGCTCTCTCTCCAACACCGGCCTCCTCAAGGCGGTGTAGGAGGATCTGATGGGACACCGTGTCAAATGCGGCACTGAGATCCAATAGGATCAGTGCCGCCGTTTGACCTTGGTCCAACATTTTCCTGATGTTTTCCACCACCGCTAGAAGGGCCGTTTTGGTACTGTGACCCGCACGAAACCCATTCTGCGAGTTATCCAGTATCTTCGCTTCCTGCAGATGAAGTGACAGGATGCGATTGGCATGAGATTCTGCTAATTTTGCTAGCCAAGGAAGCAGGGAAATAGGCCGGTAATGTTCCGATTTAGTGGGATCAAGGGCCGGTTTTTTAAGGATGGGAATGATGGTAGCCTGCTTCCAAGCACTAGGCACACAGCCGGTGTTAAAGGATAGCTCAATAAGAATGTGCATGACCGGATAGCAGCACTCAGCAAGTTCCTGGAACTGGATGGGTCTCATGGGGTCATCAGGTGAACCGGATTTAACCTTCGTTGTCAAGGTTTTAAACTCCTCTAGAGTAGGACTGGGAATAGTCAGCAGTGGTTTAGAGGCCCTAGGTACGATGTTATTCTCCTCGATGGTAAGCTGGGAGAATGACCTATAAATGGCCTCGACTCTTTCAATAAAAAATGACGCCAAGTCCTCACAATGCTCTAGGGAGGCTGCCAGAGTGGTAGATTGATTTTGTTTACTTGTAAGGTCCTTACAGACCCTAAAGATAACTTTTGTGGGGTTCAAACTGTTTTTTATCTCCCGAGAGTAAAAGGCCGCCCTAGCGGAACAGATGGCCCAGTGGTACACTCTAGTACAGGCCCTATAGGCCGACTTGAGGTCGTGTTGGAGTTCGTCAGGAGTGTTGAACATTGTAAGCACTCACCCCCAGTCAACTGATCTGGGTTTAATCCATCATCATTCTTTAGCTCACTCCACCACCCCAGTTCAGATATGGCTATATGCAAATCAGTCTGACCCAGTCTGACCCTGTGCCTCATGGGAACATTCCAGTCTGAACAAAATTGGTTTTGCTTTGTTCGCCCTAAGTTGGCAGGGTATACCCTAAAACTAACTTATAGGCCTGACTCAAATATAGGAACATTCGTTCTTAAACTTTCCTTGGGGTTTCAGAAATGAATTAAATCGCGCAAAAATGTTTGAATTTGGGTGGTAGTAGCCAGGTTATGGCTTGCATTTTGCAGGGAATATTGCCCTTTGATGGACCAGCCAATTCCATCTCCTTGAAGTGTAACAGCCAAGCAATATCTAAAGATGAGGTGAGAGGTTCCTAATTCAGCCTCTCACCAAAACATGTTCTCTTAAATCATGCTCTCGGATACTAGAAGTAAAAGCTTAAGGGGGGGGGGGGGGGGGGGTCACATTACCTTTCACAAAAAGGAATGAACATGTGTGTTGATAATTAACATAGACCCCCACAGATCAAGTTGGTGAATACATTCGCACGTTAAGATACATAGAAGAACGGTGTGGTCTATCTATCAACTTATGATGCCAATTTGCTCTACTCTTGTGCTGAGCATTTTCTGAGATCTAGCCATTTTGTGGTTTTAAAAATGTAGTCAGACTTTAGTCCCTCATTTTAAGCCACACCCATAACACTATGATAACAGAATAAATGACCAAAAAACATAAATATTGAGTCCTAAATACTGGTTACAAAAATATTGCCGGGAGCTAATAATAATAAAAATCTACAATGAATGAACATTTTTATAAACAATATTTAGGATCCAATATTTATGCTCTGATATTTTGACTAACAGCTCCCATAATATTACTTTACAAGTTGGGTCTAAAGATCAGCTTCTCCAAGTCTGATAGTGGTCCATGCTTTGCCAAAAACAGTTTTATGATGCATCGTAATGGTGCAGAGCTTTTTTTAATGGGACATCTTACTCTTAACTTGCAGGAGGACCACTGTGCCTTTGACATAAGCCTTAAGACAGATGCTATTAACCTGTGGTCCATGGAAACCTAGGGGCCTCAACACTGGCTCAGGGTTTTGCGGCCTACTTAAATATTTTTTTATATTGGCAGATTGATTAGTATATAAAATAAAAAAGCAAAACTGAAAATTGTACATTTAAAAGGCGATGTAAATGTCACGCCATTGAAATTAGAGGGTAAAGGATAAGTTGGTATTCTTCTAAGTCCAGCATATCACTTCTATCTTTTAGAAATGTAAGTGTATTTTGAAACGCTCTTATCTCTCATAAAAATAAAGATTTCGATTTTTGATTTTTTTCTGCTTATCAACTAAATAAAACATAAAAAAATGTGTGTAGTTGTTTAATGTATACTTGTGTCTGGTTTATTGCGCATTGTTTGAGGTTCCAATAGTAGAAATTTTTTAGACGTGGGTAACCCGGCTTCCTAGTACTCCGCATTCGCAGATACAAGACAGACCAGGAGGGGCGGGGCACAACCATAGTGCTTCAGGCTTTAGGGGACCCCAGATACTGCCCTGTCGCCACGGTCAGGGACTATTTGAAGATCAGACCGCTCCTAGCGGGGCATTTCCTCATCCATGCAGATGGGGCGCCATTGACCAGGTTTCAGCTGGAGCGCATCATGGGGGCAGTGTTGGCCAAAGCCGGTCTTTCAGGAAAGGGGAAGAGATTTTCGAGCCACTCTTTCAGGATTGGAGCGGCTACGGCTGCATTCAAGGCAGGGATGGGTGCAGAAGGGGTCAAGAGGGTAGGACGATGGAGCTCGACTTGCTTCCAGCGATACATTCGCCCCTAGAACCCAAGCTGCGAAGGGCAATTGTAGACCTAATGTTCCCTAAGAGATGTGTTTTTAAGTCATGCCAGAGGCTAATCAGCTCAACGTTGCTAATTCATGTTTGCTAATTCATGTAAGAGGCCGACCAGCACGTCTTTGCAGTTAATTGTGTGCAGTGTAAACCATTAAACTACGTGTGTTAACTATAACGGCGTCCTCCCCCCTTTTGTTTGAACGGTGATTTGTCTTTTTTTCCAGCAGGCTGATGCATGTGGGTGATAGGACATTCTTATGTTGCCAGGTTGGAACAGTGGGCAGCATCCAAGGATTGGACCCGGGTTTTCGCACAGACGCAGTTTGTATGGTTGGGCCACCCAGGAATGAGATGGGGCAACCTTAGGCTCAAGCTGGATCACCACCTTGCTTTACGGGGGCCCCACCCAATGACCTCATCATTCACCAAGGGGGGAACGACTTAGTGACCATGGGGAGGAGGGCACTGATTCAGGCCATGCAGAAGGACATGGTAGCGATTAGCAACAGGTTGGCAGCGGGCGAATTATGGTGGTCCGAGATTGTCCCTCGCAGGGAATGGAAGGGGGCGAGATCCCCGTCAGCAGTAGAGCATTCTCGTAGGAGGGTCAACATATCCATGCAGAAGTTCATGGAAAGGAGAGGCCTTGGTTTCATTAGGCACGCCTTAATACAAGACAAAACGGAAGGGTACTATGATAAAGATGGGGTACACTTGTCAAATGTGGGAATGGATATGTTCCTACTGGACGTGCAAGAGGCACTAGCAGCTGCAGCATGTAAGTAACTAAGGAGGTGGGGGGCTCTGTCATCGACGGTGGCCTCCTCCAGACCTGTGGCGGAGTTACAGGGCAATCTGGAGGCAGACGGGTACAGTAAGGGTACCTCTGCGGCAGACTGGTACAGTAAGGGTACCTCTGCCTGGCACAGTAAGGGTGTCTGAGCCAAGGACCCGGAGCCGCAGGAGGTTCCGGGAAAACGCGACGGCGCCCCGTTAGTCCTTCGGGCGGTCGGGGGGCCTGAACCGACCAGGGGTGTGCCACACCGCTCTGCCCTGACAGGGGGGGCGGAAGTATTGACAGAGGATCGGCAATGTGCTGCACCGTCAGAGAATCTACTCACCGTACTGGCTGGCTCTTGAGGCAGGCGGGACAGCGAGGGGCTGCCTGCTTTGGATCGCCCGTAAGATGACCCACCTAAACGTCATAGGTTTGTTTTATGAAAATAAACCTGCAGCAGTTCTTTCCCATAATTATGTGTCCAGTGTATCATTTGGGGCTGGATGTGTGGTAAGTGGGGCGGGAGCGAATGACGGTGTGGGCACTATGCCGCTGCCCGCGTCCTACGCAGGGGGACATCGGCGAGGCAGCCCCTTAGTGGCCATTCGGCATAGTTCCCCACCGGGATCGGGGGGCGTTGAGGGGAGGCATGCATGGCTCCTTGCCCCTCCTCCCGCGATCGCTAAGTTCGCAGCCAGGGGAGGGCTTATCTGCCAGAGGGGGGGGGCGTACCTTATATTTAAGCCCCAACGGCCCCTGGTTTGGCCTCTTTTCCTGCTGCCCGCTAGATCGAGCGCTGCACCCACCCTTCCTCTTACCCAGCAGCTCGATAAGCAGCGCGAAGTAATGGAATGTTTTAACGTTGTGTTTGTGTTGCAGGCTGGGTTACAGGGCAATCTGGCGCAGACAGGTACAGTAAGGGTACCTCTGCGGCAGACTGGTACAGTAAGGGTACCTCTGCCTGGCACAGTAAGGGTGCCTGAGCCAAGGACCTGGAGCCGCAGGAGGTTCCGGGAAACCGCGACGGCGCCCCGTTAGTCCTTCGGGCGGTCGGGGGGCCTGAACCGACCGGGGGTGTGCCACACCGCTCCGCCCTGACAGGAGGGGCGGGAGTATTGACAGAGGATCGGCAATGTGCTGCACCGTCAGAGAATCTACTCACCATGCTGGCTGGCTCTTGAGGCAGGCGGGGCAGCGAGGGGCTGCCTGCTTTGGATCGCCCGTAAGATGACCCACCTAAACGTCATACGTTTGTTGTATGAAAATAAACTTGCAGCAGTTCTTTCCCATAATTATGTGTCCAGTGTATCATTTGGGGCTGGATGTGTGGGAAGTGGGGCGGGAGCGAATGACTGTGTGGGCACTAATATGCTTACACTTGCCTTTTCCTTTAGTTTTCCCATCTTAGTCGCCTTGCTGCTTCGACAAGTTTATATAGTCTGCAAACTCTCCTAATGCAGCCTGGCACTGAGCCGGTGCTCTATTAGCACCAACTTGACACATCCTAAGAAGGGTTTTTCTAGATGGGATTCTTTAATGATCTTGTTCCTGCCTGAGCATCTACTGAGCAAACTCTCATTAAAATACAGCTCGAGGGCAGGCAGCAAAATGGCCATGCAATTCTGCTGCTCGCAGACATTTCTGTCTCTCCTCCCCAGCCAGGCACTGCTTGCTCGGCTCTCCCTTGCAGGCTCAGCATGTGCACTCTTCTCTGACATGCCCTAGATTGTCAAGAATCCTAAGAGAAATCTTACTCCCCCAGGGTCTGGAAAGTCAAACTTATAAATTAAAAAAAACTGATCAGCACATACATGAGTAATAGGTGCTTTCTTCACGACTTCCATTGCCCATGCGGATGTGACATGGAGCAAAGAAAAGCATCTATTGATTAATAATGTGTCACTCGAAGCATGAATGTAAATTCAAACTCCCGGAAATCGCCCTGTCGGCATCACCAGCAGACTGGGCGCTCTGCTGAAGCCATGATTCACAACACAGTCATTTGTCACAAGTACAGGCATGCAGTGCACCAATATGCAGCACAGAACTTTGCAAAGCAGTCGGGGGCTCCTGTCACTCTCAGAATGAATAACCTGAACAGGCAATTAAGTATTGCTGCATCTGTCAACGCCAAGAGAATGTCAAGTGATAATGTCATTCAATGACTAACAAAAGACAGTGACTCTCCTCTGCACAAATCAGAGCAATCCTCAAAATACAAACTAAGATGAAGGGGGTTATTTAGAGACTGGAGGATGCAGGGCAAAAATAGCAGCTGATGTCCTGGCCTCCAACCTCAAGGTGGTCCCATCCCATTTGAAGGCTGGGGAGATTATTTGTTTTTAAGACGTTAATGACATAGTCCCAAACTTCAGCCTCTGGCACAGTGTCCAGGAGCATTGTTTCTCTGAGTCAGGAAGACATATATGAGCCTGTAAGAAGAGTGTGACCTTTCACCTCTGGTCGACATCAGGCTGAGGATTGACCGCGCGTGACGACGGATTCAGGCTCCACTGTAAGAAATCTTTCAATTCAGGACCCGAAAGTATTCTGGCGGGACTTCCTCGACATTTTTCATTTCTACTACTAAGCAGGGCTCGAGTCGGGGTACCACGCGGGTGGACGGTGTCCCCCCACTTATTTTACCGGGGGGACGCTGTCCCACCTGCCAAACAGCTGGACTTCACTCTTTGGCCTCTTTAGGACGAGGAGCTCGGCACCTTTTGTGACGGTACTTCCTGTCGTGACGTCACTCCCGGTGACAGCGTCCCCCCACTTCTTTTTTTTAGGACTTGTGCCCTGCTACTAAGGATTTACCAACTAGAAATACACATCTTGATCTTGGCCTCGTATAATGAAGGAAATGTATGGATTCACTTTTGTGATTTTCTGGTAAATTCCACCTAGGAAATAGATCTTTTGGTTTCTCTCTTCAATATCGGGTTTACAGAGGAACTGCTGCCCAGTGTGGGATATTTATTCTTGGGATTCCGGATGTTAAATGGGGCCTCTAAATTTTCCTCCAGATTCTTGAGATATGTCTCGTCAGCCCTGATGTTCACATTGGTTTATATTTCAATTTTATGATGACTGAATCCTGAGTCACTAATTATTTATGAAACATAATATGTGCGCCCTGATGAAGGAATTTTTATAAATTGTCCCTGGTACTTTCCGAAACGCGCGTCGGCGCTTTTCTTCTGTGTATGTCATAGTTTTTACTGTTTAATTTTTTGTTGCTTGTATTGTCTGATGTTTTTTAATGTATTTTTGGACTTAGGGCCAGATGTAGGTAAATATCATTTACCGATTCTAAAATACTGAATTTTAACAATTCGGTATTTTAGAATCGGTAAATGATATGTAGCTAATGATGCGGTAAATTTGACCGAATCCGTAAAAATCGGTAAATAAGGTATTTACCAATTCGGTATTCCCTATTCATTCCTAAGGGCCTGGAGGCCCATGGGAATGAATGAGAATTACCGATTCGGTAAATACCGAATCAGTAAAAGAGGGTAGACTTACAAGGGTGGCAGGGTGTCACATTGGCACCCTGTTGCACCCCTGTATAGTGCATGGGTGCACATGAGGCACACATACATGCCCTGTTTGTCTGCCACATGGTACACTTGGAAAAAAGCACAACATTGCTTTTTTTTAGGGTTTTCGATATTTACCACCAACTTGTAATTGGTGGTAAATAAGGAAGCCGTACAAGTGAAAAGCACTCACTTGAGTGCTTCCTACATTAAGGATTCGGTAATTTACCGAATTGGTATTTAAGAATTTGGTAATTTACCGATTCCTTAAATTACCGATTTGGTAAATTACCGAATCCTTAAATTAGGCCCCTACATCTGAAAAGCCTAATACCGGTCGGTAACGGCCGAAATTCGGTAATTTCGGCCGTTACCGACTGGTATTAGGCTTCCTACATCTGCCTAGTGTCCGTTTTTTATGTGATTGTTTCCTGGCTGCTGAACCCAATTAGTGTGAACTTTTATCTATATTTTTGAATGTTGTTACTTATGGGCTGTTTTCTCTCTTTATATATCACATGAAATGGTATGTGTTATTTAGATGAGATTAGGTCATTGTGATGTTTTTTGTAAATGAATTTTCTTATGTGATCCATTTTATGTTTTTCTTACTTCCTTTCAGAAAAGAGAATGACAAAATATAATGAGAAAAATATAATGAAAAATAAATAATGAAACAATTGAGCTGTTCTGTGGGTGCAATTTTTCATAATTTTTCATATTTTGGAACTTTTGTCCCTTTTTTTATTTATATTGGGGACATCCTTTTCATGTTATTTAGTGCGACTTCAGGCTGAGGACCAGTCTTGCTGCTCTCTCTGCCCTCCATCCACTGGAGGGTCCCCTGTGTCCCCTGTAGCCAGTCCGCCTCTCCAGATGAGTCACTGTCTGTCCAGAGAGGTCCATTTAGAGCTCAGCTGAAACTACAAATATGTTTGTGACTACAATTTTGCACAAACTCACAAATGTGCGATGCTCATCCACCCTCATTCAGAAACCACTGTTGGCGGAGATATGGCCAAGTATTTCCATCCTGTGCCAATATGTCAATGCACTACACATACTTGTTGTTCCTGTGGACTTTGGTTTAGAACTTGTGTGGTTGAAGATTGAGCTTCCCAAGGAAATGGGTGTCCCAATATTTGTAAAAACACTGCAGAACCACCATATAGTATATGCTCACTTCAGCAGCATTTCAGTGGTTTCAAAGTTCACAGGGGTCAATTTCTAACTTGTACAAAGATTTGTTTAAATAAAGAGGGTTGATCCCTTTCCCCCCACCCCTCAACCCCCAAACCCCAGCAGACGATGCAGGTGAGGGTATTATGTGACGCGTGGTTCAAGACACTTCATAACTATTCACACCAGTGGGGCAGCTGGGGCATGTGCAGTGAAGCATTATCCTCAAGTGTAGGGTACATTCCATAGTGAGGACCCTACAAGGAAATAAGGGCTATATGTAGGTAGCCAAATACCGGTTGGTAACGGCCGAAATTCGGTAAATTAGCCGTTACCGACCGCTATTTAGCTTTTTCTAATGTAGGTGGCTGGATTTAAGGATTCGGTAATTTACCGATTCGGTAATTTAAGGAATCAGTAAATTACCGAATCCTTAAAATACCGAATTGGTAAATTACCGAATCCGTAAATCCTATGTAGGGAACACTCAAGTGAGTGCATTTTTGATTTAAGGATTGGTTATTTAGCACCAACTACAAGTTGGTGGTAAATATCAAATACCTTTAAAAAAACAATTTTGTACTGTTTTAAAAGTGCCATGTGGCGACATTCATGCCCTAAGGGCATCTATGTGCGCCACATGTGCACACATGCACGATTCAGGGGTGCAACAGGGTGTCAATGTGCCACCCTGCCACCCTTGAAAATGCTCCCCCTATTACCGATTCGGTATTTACCGAATCGGTAATAGTGAATGGCTTCCAATTCATTCCTATGGGCCTCCAAGCCCATAGGAATGAATGGGAAGGTATTCCTTATTGCCGATTCGGTAAATACCGAATCGGTAATAACGAATATTACTGAATCTGTGCAAAATTACTGATTGTTTACCTACATACTATTTACCGATTCTTAAATACCGAATCGGTAAAATTCGGTATTTAGGAATCGGTAAATAGAAATTACATACATCTGGCCCTAAGTGTTAGGGAGGAGTTATTTTGGAGCAGACATAAAAACCTTTAAACAGTTAATGGGGACACATGGATTATCAACCCTTTACATTTGCAATGGAATATGTAGTGTGGGGTGATGAGTGCAGTGAGTAAGGTGGTTTCCTAGTGTAGGCCTGAGCAGGGGTAACTTGTGGAAGGCTGGGTGATAGAGACAGGGTACGTTTTGCCCTATTTCCTGAATTGTGCCAGATGGGGAGACATTGCGAGGTTGGGGGAGTGTGGTCTAGCGCTCCACTGCATGAATAGAGACGTCTATTTACCTGGTCCTGCTTGCTCTGGTTCCTTGGTTCCTGGAGTTCCAGCCTTGGAAAGGGAGCTGTTGTCACGAATAGAGTGTGCTTGCACATTGGTCAGTTGTTTTCGTTGACTGCCTTGAACATCACACAGCTGGACCTGAATTGCATGCAAGATTATTGGGAAGACAGTAAAGATGTCTTAACTCCTTAACCGCGGGGCAAATTCCGCCGCAGTGCGGGAGTTTTATTGAGTGGGCGGGGCCTCTTCGGCCAACAGACGTGTGCAGCATTACCGAGGTAGTGCTCGCGACGGCCTTTGGCTGACGTGCACACGCAACGGGTTAAAATGGGGTTGGTTTATTTATAATTCCATTGATAAGTGATAAAGAAGGTGATGCACAAAGAAGAAATATTATGGAGCTAGATTCTTTTTCCTACCTTTTCTGGAGCATCTGCTTGCCGGTTTGCATTTAGCCCATCAGTTGTGCCTTAGGTTTCAGGATGGCTGTGTCTGGCCATCATAGTTAATGTTCTGTCCAAACAAATGCAAAAAGCGTATGTTCACACCAGAGAATGAAACGCTGAAGGTAATACATGAACAAAAGATCATTTCATTTTGTAGAACCTCAAATAACCTAACCTTATGTCTCTTTCCATTTTCCCCTAGATTTTCTGGCCTCCTTTACGGAATCTTTTTATTCCCGTCTTTCTCAACTGCTGGCTGGCAAAATGTGCCCTGGAAAATATGATTGTGAGTAAATAAATGTTTTGTTATGTTGTGCGTAATTGTAAAGTGCAGTTTCACCCTCAAGGGTATCTTGGCGCTGAGATGATGTGTGTGCCTAGCCCGGTCTTGGTTGGTTAATAAATAATGCACACTATTATATGTGACAGTTTATGCTACTTCTGAGGTTTTAGAATTGGGACTAGAGATAAGCTTTGGCCAAGAGGAGCATTTTCTAAGCCCCTGGTTAACCCATACAAACATCACGCTGAAAAGAGCACTGTGCTTTAGTGAAAGAAACCCGAGTGGAAGTGAGCCACTCTGCAATGTGCCATTGTGAGTGGGAAAATCCCTCTTTTTTTTGTCATCACCCCCAATTTCTTTTTTTACTGACTGGTATTATTGTTTTTTGTAATCTACTCACTGGGGCACTGCAGTCTAGTCCCCACAGTATGTGCTCTGACCACGAAAACACATTAAGACCCTAATATTTGGTGCAAAAATACACCCATGGCATGAAAAAGTGAAATGTTGTGAGTGGACTGCAGCACATTTTGTGCGATCCAGTTGGAAAAAAATGTGGGTTCAGGGCTACCTGTGTAGTCTGACTGCTGCAGCCTTCAAACCTGAAGGTGACCATGTCAAATTAACCCTTTTTTACAGTAATGATCCTAACATTAAAATATTAAATAAGTAGGGTTTCCTGTCTTTGGTGTTTATTTTATAGTGAATTCCAGTTGGTTTTGACGTTGTTTTCCCAACTTCTGAAAATCAGTGGTTATCTACGGTATGCACTTGTGTGCACCAAAAATTTACTTGAGATGGAGTTTTCCCACTTTTTACAAAATACAGTGCAGAGGAATTCGCCATCAGATTCTGCCATTTATGTGAATATTATCTTAATTAATACTAGGTATGCCATCCCATAGCAGGGATTTCCACGACCCCTGTAGGAGAATAGCTAGAATAATACCAGGAACCGCAGTAGCAGATCAAGATTGAGTACCATTGTGTTAAGACCAACATTGTGTAACAAATAGTCACAATTACAATTGTTTCAAGAACTCCCGCAATATGTCAAGTGTGGGCATCATTATGCCAAGGGAAGCCCTAATGGTCCAATGTTGTGAAGAATGACCATACAAAGTCATGGATGACCCATTATTGTGCTACAATCACGCTCCTCGGAAAACTCAAAATGTATCATGGAGCCTGTGATTCCAATTCCCCCTGCTGACATCTGTCTTATTCACACACAGAACTCTTCTGCAACTGACCTACGTCACTTTCTCTCTCTCACACACACACTCACACATAAACACGCACGCACACACACTTTCTTTCTCTCTCCTTTCACAGCCCCTGTTCCAACACCAGATATTCAAAAACAATAGTTCCCTCGGAGGAAGCAGAACAAGCCTTTGCTTTCTAGGTAAACATCATTAAGTATCAACTGATGTCTCTGGGTCTAATAGCTTAATGTAAAAATACATAGGGAAATAATACCTCAATCAATGAAGATCTTGTCACTGTGTCAAAGGTGTTCTGGTGAACGGCGCATTTAATAGTGAATCATGTGCTCACAAGTGTGCAATACTTGATATGGTAAATAAAACAGAGGAATATGTAGAAGAGACTGCCTGGGCGTAGTTTGCGTAGTAGCACTACACGTAGCTGCACATAGTACACTTTGAACTACACAGAGTATACCGTAGTACTGCGTAGCGTAGCTGATGGCACTGTGTATCTGTCTGCACTGTGAAACAATTGCAAATGGCATCTTGCACAGTGCCAGTTATGATAACATAAGTATCCCTATCTTTATATGCTAAAGAGCATTAAGAACATTGGAATGTTGGGAGCTCCATTGAAAACAATGGAGTGCTCCGGGCTTTTAATGGCTGATATAAGCCTGGAGCTTCAACATTCCAATGTTTCTTTGTTCACAGCTCTGGCTGTGAACAAAGGCTTCAGGGAGCCTGAGGAAATTCCAATCCCCTCACGCTCCCAAAAGGCTTTGTTCTTTTTTGTTAGAACATCCTGTCCTCTAGTGACAGAATGTTCTAATAGCCTTATAGCCCTTCGTAGATGGGCTATACCGCTATTAAAGTCCCTCTCCCTTGTTAAAGGCCCTCGCCTTCGGCTCGGGGCCTTTAACGCAGGAGAGGGCCTTTAATAGCTGGTATAGCCCTCTACGGCGGGCTATAAGGCTATAATAGTACTTTCACACAAAAAAACAAAGGCCCTGCAAAGCATTATGGGATGAGATTAGCAGTGGGCAGTGAATATTATAGGATCCAATATCAAAATAATTCTACAGTTCAACTAGTCTAGATGTCCCTCACGAGTCAAATGCAAATGCTTAATGAAAGGGTTCTAATGATTTTGCATTTGACTCGTGAGGGACATCTAGTAAGGACTAGTTGAACTGCAGCTCTTTGTAGAATTATTTTGATATTGGATACTATAATATTCACTGCCCACTGCTAATCTCGTCCAATATTGCTTTTCAGGGCCTTTGGTTGGGATTGGTTTTTTGCCAAACACTATGCTTGGGGTCGTCCTAAGAGGATGGGACCACCACCGAAGTGCAACAAGATGTGCTTTTTGTTTATGCTCTTTGTGTTCAAGGTACCTGCTTGGTCCTCCACCTAGGTTAGGGGGGACCCAAAAATCATCACCTCTCTCACTGCCTAATGTTTTCATTGAAAAAGTTCACTTTCGTGAATTGGTTATATGCTTTTTAGCATGTAAAATTGCTTTATCAAAGCATCTGAGGATGATGTTGATTTAGCTGCTACGCACGTGCTTAGGCACAGTTTTTGTACTGTGCTATGTGTAATTTGCGGAGTGTGAATTAGTACAAACTACGTGCGTTGGAGTGCGAATTAGTACAAACTACCTGTGTAGAACTATGTCCAGGGTTAGACTGCATTCATTCAAATACAGTGGCTTACTCAGTTTTGGAGTCAACTGCACGTTGGTAACAATGTACATAAATCTACATGCCAATTCAACATCACTCTTTCTCACTCTCTCTCCGACCAGTTTATCACTTTTCCACCAGCCTCCTCCAATCCCTCTCCCTCACAGGCCATCTCTCCTTCTCTAACTCTGATGTGACCTTTCTCTTGCTAATCAGTCTCTCTCTCAGGACAGTATGTCTCCCTCAATAAGGCTAGTCTACTTTACACATGCTTGTCTGTCTCCATCAGGCCAGTCACACTCTCTCTCTCTCTCTCTATCTCTAGAGACAAACACGGGCAGACTGACCTAATCTCTCTCTCTCTTTTTCTCTCTCTCTTTCTCTCTCTAAAGAGAGAGGGAAAAAGAAAAAGAGAGATTCGGCCAGTCTGCCCTTGTTTGTCATTGTGGCTCCTTCTCATGGGCTGTTTTCTGTTTCTGTCTCTGTCTCTCTGACTCTTTCTTTTTCTCTCTATGGCTGATCTCTTCAAGATTGGACATAGCTAACTCTCTTCATTCTACATACTGGCTGTCAGGGGACGGCTTCTCTGCTAAGGCAGAGGAGCGTCGCCCTACCATCCTCAGAGAAGGAAAAAGGAAAAATAAAATGATAACATAATTATTATCATTTTATTTTTCGTAGGTTGGGCTGGGTTAGGGTGAAGCAGGGCTGGTGGTACAGGAGGAGGAGTGGTTTGTGCGCACTAAGTGCACATGACTGCTTGACTGGCCATCTGCAACTGGCCCAATAGTCATGTGCACTTTGCATGTTTCCCATCAGGCTGCATTACACAGTCTGGTGGGGAACATGCCCAGGCTTCCTGTCCCAATCGGAATGCCAAACCGCACTGCTCAGACCAATCATAATGCTGTTTTGCAGCGTTGTGATTGGCTCAGGAGAGCCTAGGATCCCGGGTGTTTCCTGCTCTTCCCCCTGCTTACTGGTTCCAGATCAAAGCAATGGATGAGAGCCAACAGCCAGCGGCTGTGAAGATGGTGGTAAGAGTTTTCTATTTTTTATATTTTGTTCCCTCTCCCCCACCCAGCACCCCTGTCCCCTGTCAGCTGCTGGGTTGCTGACTGTTAGCCCTGTTCATCACCTTACTTTTTCTCCACTCCAATACATCATCTTCACCAAAACAAATGGGTATTAGGTTTAAATCAGTGGCCCCCAAGATTAGGCAACCTCATATAGCAGCTGGATTTATTGTGGTGGATTTTGTGCATGGCAGTGCAGTTATCTAATTTATGAACTGTATGTAAATGGGAACAAAAATGACCAGTGCATTCATAACACCACGCCATCGGCCTGTTGATACCTTTATACCCCTCAGCTAGTGTTAACTATTTAATTAAGCAATACAATTTCAGGTCCCTGATTCACAAAGAGAAGCCTGGGGCAGCTCACTTCAAATCACACTGTGAAATGGTGGGTGTGCAGCAGTGAAATTAAATGTATTTCAAACATTATCAGATAGTTGTAAACAGTTCATAGGAACCCAATAGAGGGGGCAGCTCTTTCAATGATCGTGTCTTGAGAACGTGGCATGCGGATAAGCATTACACTGCAGGACAATGGCTTGGGGATTGTTGGGTAGTGCACAGCCCTGGGGTTCTTAACCACATCCATGCTTATGACGAGCCCAGTTCGTCATGAAGCACAGTGGAGCTGTCATAACGGCCGTGGCACTCCCACGTGCAATAGATTCCCCGCCTGTGCAGGCGTTCTATTGCAGCCCAGCTCGTCATGAGCACAGCTCCACTGTGCAGCATGATGAGCTGGGCTTGTCACGAGCACCGCGGCGCCGCCCCCCATTCCCCGCGCAGTGGGGGAATTACCCTAGCGGCGAAGGGGTTAAAGTATCTTGCTGCAGATTTCCTAAGATGTGGTGCATTGCACATTGACAACTTGCTGCATTGCATCAAATGGAGAGAGCAGGAATGTTCTGTATTTATTGATATATGGCACATTTCCGCTCTCTCTATTTGCTCTGGTGCAGTCTGTGCTGCCTAGCATCAACGCAGGCACCCTTGCACCATGGCACAAGGATGCCTATGACAGGCAGGATTGTATTTTTTGCAGGAAAGGAAACTTTCCTGTACAGAACAATCCCCAGGGGCATTTTTGTCTTTGTACATGTATTGCAGAATGCAGCACATGTAGAAAGTGGAAATAAAGATATTTCTCCTTGGTACGCCTCTGTTCAGAAGGCATAGCATTGTGATGCATTCCCAGGTTTTCTAGTCTTAGTAAATATGGTAATGTACCAAAAAAACAGTGGTTGGATGCATGGGAACACCCACACTCCATCCATGGAATACCTTCCCAACACAGAATAACGCAAGGCAGCGATTTTCACTGCCTTGTGTCACTCTAGATTTACTATGCCACGCAGAGCCATGCAAGGTGGCTTTGCATGGCTTAGTAAATCTGACTTAAAGGCTTGCATTGCCTTGCATCGTCTTGCATAATGCAAGAGTGAAGCAAGACCTTTATATATCTGGGCCCTTGTGCAGTACAGCTCCTACACTCTCCTCAAATGAACCACTGTTGTGTAACAGCATACAAGTTCAAATATGGTCAAGACTGACTCTGTCTTCCATCTTTCCAAAGTGGGTAGGTTTAGTGCTGTTGAACAACTTGTAATTTACTGTGATTTAGGGCCTCATGGACAGAGGGTTTTCACATTCGCAAACCCTCTGATTCGGTATCTCAGTTCAATTAGACCCAGTTTGAAAAATAGAGCTTAATTTGAATAACAAAATAAGACCAAAACTACAAAAACTCAATAAGTAGAGGTGCGTAGTTGTCGAGCCACTCAGTTGGGTCGAGTGTTGTCATTCAACCCCTTACAATGAAGGTGATGTGTCGGTGTCGAGCATCGCAGTCGGGTTCCGCTTCATTGTCGAGCAGTGCAGAAATGTCTTTGAAGTGGTGCTGTGTCAACGTCCAAGGTGAATGCGTTGGTTCTGTCCTGTGCAAAACACGCAATGATTGGGGTTTTTAAGAAAACAGCTGCAGAACCTCCTTTCAAGGCCCAGGACTGGATTGACACCTCTTGGCAGGTCAGGACTCACAGTTACAGAGTCCAGCATCTGAAGCAGAGTTGAAGGAAGTCGTTGATTTCCCTGAGACTTCAGAACATGAGGCTAGCCAATAAAGCCCTTGGAGTCACTTGGTTCTGGGGATGTAGAGATTCAAGACCAGTCCTTCTAACCATCAAGAAAGGCAGGCTTCAGGGCAGGGCAGGCACAGCAAAGCATGAGTCAGCAAAATCCAGCAGAGTATAGCAGGGTGGCAGTCCTTTCAGCAGCATAACAATCCGTCTTCTTGGCAGAGTGTCCTCAGGTCCAGAAGTGAAGTGAGTTGGAGGCGTCAGGGTTCCAGTATTTATACTCAGTTTACTTTTTTTTGTTGTAATTCTTTTTGATTGAAAAAACAAGAAAAAAACTAACAGCAGGTGCCTTACATCATGGAATAAACAGCAAAAATATACACATATATGGCAAATTAGACGGATTTCCCCCAGGGCAGAAGTTGAATCAGGAGATGTTACTGGCACGCAGCCGTATGAAATAAACAAGTATAGGTCCAATCTAATCAGCACTGTTCACAAGCCCGCCACCCATAAGAACAGGATAATATAAGTAGGGCAATTTCGAGTGGCAGGAGAGTGTAGTATAGTAAAGCAGTGGACAAAACTATGACCGCAACCCGTATGCAGCAATAAAAAGCTAAACATTGTTGAGATCCGTACAAATGATACAACCCCCAGGACCTGTCTACCCACCAAGTAAATAACCCATCAGGAAGGCACCCAATAACAGGATGTGAACAGGATATTAGACATAAAGACGAAAACAAAGACAATACAACAGAAAAACCCCTCCCCCCACCCTGCACCCCTGCATATGGCTTCCGCCTAACCCCAACTAGCAGTGTGCCTGTCGCCCCATCTAACTAATTCTAAAAGTAGAAAATGGAGGAGGGCATTTCCATATGAACTCCCAGTCCCTCCTGCCCCCCGCCAGAGACAAACAACCCCTGCAATGGAAACAAGATACTTTACAGAAAACTCAAAGCAAATCAGGGGAAGTTGTAAAACACCACTCAACCATCCGTAGACACAACGAAAGCAAATCCCTCATCTAGTAAGGCCACAATATCAAATCCATTCAATCAGTCTCAGCCTTGGCCCTTCCGATCTAACATGCGAACCCCTCCTGGTCGAAACACCGCATACACAGGAGAATCAAAGTTCGAAGAGAGTTCAGAAAACCTCAGTCCGAAACGAAGCAAATATGTCAAGTCTTTGAGAACCCCTTCCGAACAGAAAATATCCCTCACCGGCGTACAGTTCCAGTATCGTTTCACCCAAGACCGCAATGTAACCGCCAGGGAGGGAAAAAATATTGTCTCAATCTGAAAACAGTTATTAACAGGAGTCTCCGGGAGGGGAACACTGATCAATTCACCCACAGTCAGCGGCGATGTTAGGCTTAGCATTCCATTCGAAGCACCAGGCTCGCAATTATCCAGTACTCTGACCGAGGGTTCCAAAACCACTTGCTGCACAGGTTCCTCGTCCGCAGTGAAAATGACCATTGTGGGAATCTTAGCTAGTGTAAGCTCTTTCAATGGAGCAGAGTCCGGTCTCACACGCCCTGTCTCGGATGTAACTGTTATCATTTTGTGTACAAGGGCGTCCACATGTGAATGAAGTGCCCCAATGGCTGCCAGTACAGTCCTCAGCAACGGTTCACACTCCGTCCAGCCCATCTCTCCTCGCTCAGTATCGACCATGATCACTTTCCCCAGAGAGCCAGGTCTCTCCGGGGAAACAGGCAAGAGAGGAACGGATGGCAGCGGAGGGCGACTTATCGTTAATCACGGCAGCTATCTGCACTCCTCTACAGCGAGCGAAGACCCCGACCCACCGGACACCAGCGGAGGGAAAACCGGGTCCTCAGGACAGGGACCTCCGCCCACAGCAACACTTGTGTCACGTCGCCACTCCTTCGATGTTAACCAACCAGAATGACTGCCATCAAATCGGGCAAAGACAACCTCCACAGCGACAGACCGGACCCAGGCTGATTCCCACAGCCGATGTTGTTCAACTGGAACCCGGCAGGGCCAGTACTCGAGGCCCCGGCTTTCCGGCTGGGCTAGGCCATAAACTGAAACACAACATTACTCCGTCTACTAAGCCGGTAGAATTCTCGGGATTGCGTCTTCGGATTGTACACCAGTTCATCCACATGGAGGTCGGGTGTAGACACAGGATAGATGACAGGATCATCTGGCAGGAGACGGAGGTGGGCGGAGCCGGGAGCCTAAGCGGCCATCTTGGTTGCTAGCGTAGCTCCTCCCCACTCAGTTTACTTTTAAAGTGGGGGAGACTTCAAAGAGGCCTTTGAAGATTAAAATGTTTCTGCCTTTCGTGACCTGCATCCAGACTCGCTACAGGGGGTATGCAGCTCTTTGTGTGGGGACAGGCACATCTCTATTCAGGTGCAAGTGTCAGCTCCTCCCATCCATTCTAGCTCAGGAAGGCCCATCAGCTGGGTAATGGGTAGGGGTGGGTGGAGCTCATGGAGTTCTACTTCGTGGAATTCCGTGGAGTGATTTAAAAACCCTATGAAATTGTGCAGAGTTCTGCGTGCGGCGGAATGCCGCCTGGCCTACAAAGTAGCTAGTTGCTTCCACCTGCAACGTTGGTGCCAGTTATACGGGTGCAAGTCCCATATTGGATATGTAAAGGAGTGCTCCTCCTATGTTAAAGAAGGACTGAATGCACACCGGATCAAAATATGCTTATTTATTGTGGATGGTAACGCTTCACCTTGCTGCCTTAGTCAAAAAGATTTTAAAAAATTGCAAATCACTTTTTAAAACATGGCTAAAAGACACATCATTTAGTGCAGATAACACAGAAAAGAAATATCCAGGTATACAACGTATTACATGGTTCACATGTAAATTAATTGAAGATAATGATATAAAGCATAGCCATGTGTACAACTATATTGATATCCTACAGGTAAAAAATCGCTGCTATATGGGTAAGAGTAACATTGAGGAAATTAATATTTCAAGAGGTAGATAATAGCGTGCAGGAATAATAATGCCTTTGCACTTCCCCTTTGCCCAAAAGGATATCTTATTATCCCCTAATGTATGTAGCTCATGTGATCCTTTGTAAGGCTCTTGTGTACACACTCAACTCCCAGGCAGCACAGTACAAGAACCGGTATTTCCGAATTGAACGCAGCTGCTTAATTTGAAAACACTTACCAAAATCTCCCTCAGCACCACCCTGGAGATTTTCAGGTCTTCACAGCTGGGGTGTCTGCACGAGGCTCCCCTTGCCAAGGCGGCCTTCATGAAACATGCCTTCTGTGGGAGGTGGCCTCGTGCCATATTGCAGAGGCAGATACAGTTGGACTGGGTTCCTCACAGCAGTGAATGCTAGAGAGGCCTGAATTCGCTTCTGAGAGCCTGTCGCAGTGAAGGCCAACACCTTCTCCACACGGAAGGGAATATCCAGGACTGCACACTCTGATTTACCCCAGCCAGACCCAGAAGCCCCCAGCACTGAACTACTGCAGAACTGTGCGCTTCACTTACGCATCATTAGGAAGCAGCGCGCTAGGCTGCTGTCACCGCCTTCCGCCTGGATTGGAAGTGTTAACCTTTCAGCTGATAGACTCCAGTGTATGACCGGCTCACACCAGCACTGGGCATCCGTTTTATACAAGTTATGAGTGCTGCAGCAATGAAGATACCTGCTAAGCAGACTAAATGCTTGAGGTGGGCACCGGTAAACTCTGCTACGCCGCGGTGCCCAGAGTATATCGCCCACCCCTGGTGATCGGCCATCAGGATGTAAATGTCACATCCCAACCCCCTTTTGTGTGTGAATTTCTAGAGGGACCACACAAAGCCCAGGTGTCATTCAACCCAGTCGTGTATTCAGAGACAGGCTGAAGCACAGAATGTTTAAAGTAAGAAAATGCCAACTTTCTAAAAGTGCCATTTTCAGACTTACAATTTAAAATCTGACTTCACCATAAATTGTGAGTGGGGAGACATCAAACTCAATATTTCTATATTGACACAATTGGAAATTACACTTATAAGATGGCATAAGACCTTCCCAATTCTAACCCATGAGACAGATAGGCCTTGCAGTAGTGAAAAATGAGTGTAATAGTTTTTCACTACCAGGACACGGAACCTCAAAGTACATGTCTTAATTTTTAACTACACTGCACCCTGCCCTTGGGGTTGTCTATGGCCTACCTGAGGGGTGACATATGTATTAAGAAGGAAAGTTTGGGCCTGTCAAGTGGGTTAACATGCCAGGTCGAAATGGCTGTTAAAACCGCACACAAAGGCTCTGCAATTGCAGGCCTGAGACATGATTAAAGGGCTAATAAAGTGGGTGGCATAATCAGAGCCACCAGCCCACTAGTAGCATTTAATTTACAGGTCCTGGGCACATGTAGTACCCTTTACTAAGGAATTATAAGAAAATTAAACTTACCAATTGTGGATAGGCCAATTTTACCATGTTTTAGGGAAAGAGCACCCGCATGTTAGCACTGGTCAGCAGTGGTAAAGTGCCCAGAGTCCAGAGCTAACATAAATGATTTGAGCAAAAAGGGGAGGGGGAAGGCAAAAGGTTTGTGGGTGACAACCAACACACTGAACTCTCACCAACCACCCCCGACACCCGGAAACCAGCGATTGATGACTGGACAGCCCTCACCACCGAAGACACACTGAAGACAATGAAGTCAATCCACTCAGGGGCCCCCACGGACCCCTGCCCCCACCACATCTTCAACAGAGCCACCGACACCATCGTACCCATGCTCCGCCACACCATCAACCGCTCCCTGGCGACTGCCTCGTTCCCCGACGACTGGAAACACGCCGAGGTGAAGCCCCTCCTGAAGAAACCCTCAGCGGACTCCACCGACCTCAAAAACTACAGACCCATCTCCCTGCTCCCGTTCCCAGCGAAAATCATCAAGAAAGCCATCAACAGCCAACTCACCACATTCATTGAAGAACACAACATCCTCGACTCCTCCCAATCCGGCTTCAGAAAAAACCACAGTACGGAAACCGCCCTCCTCGCCGCAACAGACGACATCCGCACCCTACTGGACAAAGGAGAAACAGTAGCCCACATCCTCCTTGACCTATCAGCGGCGTTCGACACAGTCTCCCACCGCACCCTAATACGCAGACTCTATGATGCAGGAATCCAGGACAAGGCCCCCGACTGGATCTGCTCCTTCCTCTCCGGCAGGACGCAGCGGGTCAGACTCCCCCCTTTCCTCTCGGACCCCACACCTACCACCTGCGGAGTCCCCCAGGGCTCCTCCCTCAGCCCGACGCTCTTCAACGTCTACATGACTCCACTTGCCCCCATCGTCAGAACCTACGGACTCAACATCGTGTCATACGCAGATGACACCCAGCTCATCCTCTCCCTATCCAACGAGCCCAACACCGCCAGACGCAACTTTCGAGAAGGCATGGAAGCCGTCGCCAAATGGATGAAAAACAGCTGCCTACAACTAAACACCAACAAAACAGAAGTACTCATCATAGGTCCAAACCGCGACGCCTGGAGCGACACCTGGTGGCCCACCACCCTCGGAAACCCGCCAACCCCCACAGACCACGCACGCAACCTGGGAATCATCCTGGACTCCGAGCTCAAAATGGACCGCCAGATCAACTCTGTCTCATCTTCCTGCTTCCACACCCTCCGCCTCCTTCGTAAGACCTTCAAATGGATCCCCCTAGAACACCGAAAGACAGTCACTCACGCCCTGGTCACCAGCAGACTCGACTACGGCAACGCACTCTACGCCGGAATAAACAAAAACCTCATCCGCAAGCTACAGAACATCCAGAACGCCGCCGCAAGACTGGTCCTCAACCTGCCAAAACACTGCCACATCTCCCAGCACCTGCGCACACTCCACTGGCTCCCCGTCGAGGCGAGAATCACCTTTAAGATGCTCACCCACGCACACAAGGCCCTCCACGGCACCGGACCAGCATACCTGAACAGCCGACTCAAATTCCACGCACCCCAAAGGACCCTACGATCAGCCCCGCTCTCCTACGCCGTGGTCCCCCGCACCAGAAAGACCAGATCGGGAGGCCGCTCCTTCTCCTTCCTCGCTGCCAAAGCATGGAACGCCCTCCTGCTCCACCTCAGACAGACAATATCGCTCCCCATCTTCGCAAGAAACCTCAAAACCTGGCTCTTCGACAGACCCCCTCCTTGATGGAATGGAACCTGCACCCCCCCCCCCCACCCCTAGCGCCTTGAGACCCTTACGGGTGAGTAGTCGCGCTTTAACAAACCCCTGATTGATTGATTGATTGACACTGTAGAAAGGACCAGGTCCATCAAGTATTTATGGGACCTATATGAGTTAGGTCATATGGCAAAGCAGCCAGAACTTTCATGCGGGTTCATTTGCTGATTCACTGCAGAAACTCACATTCCTCCTGATCCTTTAAGTTACACACACATTTCTTAAGCTATGTTTAGCTTCACGTTTTCTATGCTGCATCTCCTCTCTCAAATATAACTCTAGCAGTGTTGCTATAATCAGTGACACTACTTCACAACTTAAAAGATATACCTTGGTGTGACAAGTGTTTCAATAACCATTTCTCAGACGGCTCACAGAAGGGTGGTGATTTTATTCTCAGAGAAATGAATAGATATTAGAGCAGACTCTGTTTTCCCTATCTAGCTGCCATCTACTCCCATCCTTATTTCCTTCCATCTGATATTAGGAATATGGCATATGTACTGCCAGAATATAAGGGGGCTGGTCACTTGTCAGATCATCCAATGGGGAACCAGAATGGCTCCAAAAAACATTGTATTAACATCAAGGGGGATCTCACAGAGCCTCCAGCAATGCCACCTCAACGTACTCCCCTGCCTCCAAGTGTTATGTGAAGTAGTGCGGTCTCAGTAAGGAGCTGATATCCAGGTATGCACTATGGTATTTGTTTGGAAGGATAAAACAAAGTACAATTCCAGGGCAAAGTTAATGGAATTCTTCTGCCATATAGTACCAACTTTCCAGTGTCAAATGAACTCATTTTTATCCATCCATGACTTTACCTGTGGGAACCAGTTGAAACTAAACATTGAAGACATTAAAAATAAGCCACCCCTAAGTAGGGCTTCTATGTGGTACATGCAAGAATTGTGTGCTAGCATGTACCTACAGTGACTATCCCTCAAAAGCTATGCTTACTGTGAAGGGATGTTGCTGTTCCTATTAGAAAAACTAAAGTTCTGATAAAATGATAATTCTGCTGCCTTTGGTTTGGGAATGATTTAACCACTATTTGAATCTTTATTGAAATCCAATTCACTGTGAAGTTAGATTTTCAATATATATTTAAGAATAGTAACTTCTAAGAAGTTACACTTTGTCTTCCTGAACCTTTAGTAGGCTAATGAACATTAGCCTCCTAGCCTCCTAGCAATTGGGCACTGTTAGTGCTATCCCTTAATTGTGTATGAAAACTTCTCCCAGAGTAGAAACAATAGCTCTGACCTTTTGTCAGGAAGATCTGTATGTGAGGTATGTAACTCCTTTCACCTCAAGTGGGGGACAAATGGAGAAGGCCCACAACCTTCATGAACTTGAAAGGGATTAAGGTGACTCCTGCCCATCATAGTTAAATGTAAAGGGAGGCCTGGGAAAGAGAAGTCTTTGTTCGCTGGGTTATCTCTAGCCAGCATGGCATCAGCCCATTGGGAAGGTGAGCTGTTCTCGAACCCAGTTTGTAGCTGAGGACGAAAGGGATGATTTTATGTCAACACACCCCTAGCTGACATACAAGTAGCCACCAAGAGCACAAGTTGGATAATTTGCAGTAAGAAAAAAAAGATGTGCTGCAAAGGTGGGAAGGGTTGCCACTGGGTACCTTTTCTTATTGTTTGGGGAATGTCCAAGGGTCACCTCCATCTACAGAGTGGTACATTCTACAGAAGTGGCACCTTACCCATAGCCCATCTGAATATAACTGGATCTGTGGAAGAACACAAAATGTTTGAATCTACCATCTGTGAGTTGTGGGGAGACCTGAAGGGCAGGACCTGCTTTGATGTGTGCCTAGGACTGGGAAGTAGACTCCAAGGGTCAGTTGGCTGGCCTCTTGTGTGGCTACAAAGACACACCAAGCTGCAAAAGGCCTTTTTTCAGAAGGGACTAGTCGACTGTTAACAACTTTAGATTGACAGGACAATGCTAGTGGCCTCTTCTGGAGTGAATCCTGGGTCCAGAGTCCCGTCCCTGATGCCGTGGGCATCACAGAAGCTGCCAAGAGGAGTGGCTCCAGAGAGCCTGAAAATTTGTGACTTATAACATTTTTGGACTTCCAGGCCTTCTGAAGGGCCAACGGGGCACTGTGACAAAGGTCCAAAATTTCAAGAGGACTTTATTGGATACAGCTTAAATTATTGTCCTGCCAGAGGATTTTAAGTTCCAAAAAGAGACTAAATATGATGTTAGAATATTACCTGGGCAAAAGCAAAAAAATTATTCGCCCAGTAAGAGCACTTCAGCAGCCACAACATATGAGTTTTCTGACTTTGAGAGGACTTTCCTGACACAGCCTTGATCCAGGGGGGGCAGGATTTCGACTTCCATATCAAGAAGTAAGCGACCGATTTAGATTTTGGTGGGCAGGGCACTTCCATGCATACCCTCATTGGCTTGTTCGATGCGATACTTCTTCTGACAACCTGACAGAATAGGTGTCGTCAGAGGAAGAATAATACACTACCTGCCCAATTTAAGGAGGATGTTGAAATATATTTTCCCTGTCCAACCCCACCAGGAAAAACCTGGCAGTGAGGACATTGCAAAAAACTGAAAGCTTCCAACTTTCTGGGAGAAAACTTCTGCTTTGGAAGCTTGTTTCTGAAAAACAAAAACATTGAAAAGGTTTTGTAGGTGGCCATCAAAACCAACAGGGTGTCAACCAAACTTTTTGAATATTGGAAGGAATCACAATAGCTGGGGTTCCTTTCAATGCATAGTGATGACCTCTGGGCCGGAGGTCATCACTAAATATGGTGTACACTAGTCCATTCTTATGTGCGAGGTAATGTTCTTTGCCACCCTAATGGACTGTTCTCCATCTGCCAAACCTTAAATCAGGTACAAAGCCAAAAGGTAAAAAGGTTTGGCCTCTAAAGACCCTTTGATGTATCCAACCTCCATTCCATTGCAGTCAGCCTGAAATCGCGACTCGGTCCCAGTCAACCACAAACAGTGGCTTCTGATTGGTGCTTTACTTTTTCTTTGCAATTTTTGTTGTGGCTTTTGTGTCATTGATCTTATTGCATGTTTCGCTATTTTAAAAGTTGGTTGTAGCAATTTTTTTATTGCTGGTGTTTGTTGACTTCGTAATTGTTTTGTTACTGTTAAATACTTGAAACACTTTCCCTTAAGTTAAGCGTGTCTGCTCTGGGCCATAGTTGCCAGAGTTTGAGCCCAGTTTTTATTTAATTAACGTGTGTGCTGGACATGACAAGATTTTGGACATTTTGCTTGGGAGGGGCTCACAGCCTTCCCAACTAATAACTAATTTTCTTACAGCCATCAGGACTTCCCTCACACTACAATATTGGCAATCATGTATTTGATTGCATTTTAAAAGGGATAACTACAAATACCTGAAATCTTTGAATTGTTACATTCTTTCAGGGACAATTTTATAGAATGTTTGTGAGAAAATATGGTTGACAGAGCCGTGTGGCATTAAAAGATGTTAGGCCCATTCAAGCAGCTAGTTAATAAACACATCCACAAAAATATTTTTAAGCTATTTGAAAGTAAAGCCGTGACCCAGCAGTCCATCCACCAAGAGAGTCACACTGCCCTTTTGAGGGGCAGAGCAGGGAAAATGTTAAAAGGCCCCCACTTTTAGGAAAATAAACCTCACTGCATCTCAAGGCCATTTACTTTTTTGTTCAGAGAAAAAGAATTTCCTCTTTGGGAACAAAAATATTTCCTGAGCAGGTGATTTTAACATGGCAAACTTCATTGCTGTGAAGGGAGACACTATAGTGGGGGCTGCCTTCACCACAGAGGGATCACCACTAACCAGACAGGGATCTCTGGATAAAGGCCAGTCCTCCACCAGAGAAGCCAGGAACACCCACCTGCTGACCAGGCATCTGATCTGGATGGCAGGACACCTGCCAAGGCATTTGGTATTTTGCTTTTGCTCCTTTGGTGCAACATATCTCTTTCTCTCTTGATGTTTTTCAGTCAGAAAATCACTTTTTGCCATTATATCCCCAAATATTGTTTTACATTGTACTTGAGCATTTCCACAGAGCTTCATATCCCTGAAGAGCCACAAAGCACTCCAATTTGTATTGGTAACTTGGGATAATTTGGAGGTCTGTGGTTTAAAAGGTTAGAGAAAAGACCTATGTGGACGATTTTGGTTGAGGTGAATGATTTTTGAATTCATGCTTGGAACCTGTTGTCGCGTGCTTCAATGAATATCTAAAGAAATATCTTAAGCAAGTGAATATACGAACAAATTATGGGCTCAAAACACAACAATGGTAACTAAATGAGATGATCAAACATAAACACGTACAGTACAAAACATGTCAGAAACTATACATTTTATATAAAAAATAGAAAAATGTTTATTTGATTGAAAATTGCTGAAAATGTCAAAACATACGCTAATAAAATTATTCCACAGACATACTCGCACTCATACTTTGCGACATCATGTTCTGATGCTATTTGATGTTCGTAAATGTTATGTCTAAAGGATACAATAAGTATCCATATCTCAAGTACTATACCATTCAACATGATATCCCTAATATTAAATATTGTTGATCTAATAGGTAAATGATAACCATGAGTCACAGTGCTGGAGGGCTTAGATGTTGCTACTGGTGTTTCAGTAAAATGCCTTCATCAGGAGTCTGTCAGGAGAATGTCTGTAAAGGAACAGCAAAATATAGAGAGTACTTATTGATAGAATGTGCCCACAAAAAGAATAATTGGTATATACTAAAAAATACAGTGCTTTACCTAAAAAGCGGTTTGAGTACCATCTACTGAATAGACCACCAAAATAATAGATTGTGCACCAAAGCAGAATATTCATGACTTTAAAACCGAAGAAGAAAAAGGTATTCATGCAAAGGGCTCTGTTAATAAATACTGACAAGTGAAAATGCGACTAATTCAGGTGTAGATCATTTATGTTATGTACAACAGCAAAAGGGTATTAAGTATACAGGAAGTAATGGCGCTCAAACAGTATTAGCGTACATATAAAATGAAAAGGACGGCATTAACTGGTGCTAGCAGGGAGGGGAGACCCCAACAACCCCTCAATTTAGATGAGAACATTCACATCTAAGAATTAAGAAAACAAAATCCTGCGCACACAGATTCAGTACAAACAAGTAGAGTGTTACTATATGTAAGTTACAGAAACAAAAGTCCAACGTTGATTCTTTGAATTTTGATGTGTAGCTCCTTTTATTAGATCGAAACACCAATGGTAATTGACAGCCAGCCGACACGTGTTTCGTTATAGGTCTATACAATCATAGACACTATAACTCTTCAGGGCTGGAAAAATACAAAAAACGAATGACCTATAATAAGTCCGCTACACAAGTAGTTTGTCATCAATGTGCCAAAGTGAATGTGACATTCTCCTCATACCAAAGAATAACCTCGTTATAAGGAACCCAAAAGTGATTCTATACGCAAACTATAACAGAAAAATTCCGTAATGTCTGGATAAATGCATTGCAAATTTAACAGCACTAATAATTATAATCGTCGATGTAATCTGAAAAAAGTGTAATCCGAAAAAAAGTGGAATGACACCCGTGAAGCCTATGAAATAATGGTCAATTATTGTTGATGACGGAGCAACAATAACAAAAATATTTACAACAAAACTTTAAATCATACATGAGCAAGGTCCGAGTATATGGCAAGTTTGTGTTCAGAAATGTAATAGCAAGGCGTGATCAATCAACCGCATGCAACCCCATCAGTGCAATGCGTGATACAAAATATTTCAGAGCTACCTCAATTGCTGGATCTTTGTCTGTTAGGGCTAGTTGCACAGAAGTAAGTAAGGAGGGAAACGAGAAAAACAGAAAGTGCAAAAAAAGTTTTTAGTAGGTAACGGTGTTTGGCAAGGAGAGTAACCCCAACCAAAACGGGGCAGTATATCATATAAAGAGAATCTTACCCCTAGTCCGGTGATAATTCCAACCCGGCAGGGTAACCTATTAGTTAGTCGAAGGCGATATATTGGCTTTGTAAAGATAATTAGGTACTCCATATTAGGGATTGGATAATTTAAACCCAAATGGAAAAATAAACAAATTCTCTAGACGCTGGTATCTAATCAATTGCATGTATGAAGCAAGAACCTCTCAACACTATATCATCCAGGAGGTATCACAAAGACCACGGTCTCCACGACCAGGGAATTGTAAGAGAACTGAACGAAGGTAAACCAATTGTAAATGCTATCATAGCCACATGTATTACAAACGAAATTGCCTATATTTTAGTACAAGAAATGAGTCATATTAAATCACAACCTCACCCATGGTGGCAATCTCTTACCCGTAAATTTCAAATCACAAGGTACATAGAAGACGCCAGATTTCAGCACAATTGTGCCATCAGCAAAACGTAGTCTTAGAGAAAGTATTTAGTCCCGATTCACCACATGGGTACGTGTGGTATCCAAGTTCTAAAAACGAGAAATATAACGGGATCTCTTGGTACGATAGTACTCAGTAATGGTGGGTAGTCTATTTTATTAAATAAGTAACCGTATGGTTCAATTTGACAGTCCGAAATTCAATAAGAGCCGTATTTACCTGGGTAGAATCACCCTCGTTGCAAACGGCGTCCCCGGCCCGGAAGTAACCCCAACGTAACCCGGAAGGTCAACTTATAGTCTCCGTAAGTTAGAAACAGCTAGAATGCGAACCTCCGTAGTGGTTCATAAGATTAGAAAAGGGACTATGTCAACGGTAAGTAAACTACAAGTCCCGATTGTGTACACCATACTGAGAAATCTCAAAATACTAAATTAAAGTGGTACGTACTACCTGTTGAACCCAAATTTCCAACTATTATTTCAAAATTGCTCATGTATCAATAACAACGTCATAAGACACCATAAAAAAGATAAAAAGATCCAAATAAGGAAAGCAAAAGAGAAAGGAAAAGAGAAAGGATAATTGAGAATTTCCTATCATTGTAAATTAGAAAAATGGTCAAAATAAAAACATCAGAAATAAGAGAAAATTAAATTATTTACACGTAAAGCAAAAAGGAAATATGGTATATTCAATACAGTGCCAAAGTCATTTACATAGGTTGGTAAAGCATATATATAAGGATAAGATTATGGTAGATGTGATGTAACCACTATGACGAAAACGTAACGTAAGAGTGTTACAACATCCACTCTACGTACAGTCAGTGTAGTGAGTACAAAAATAGTTAAAATAAGGGCAGGGAACGGAATTGTTCCCATATCCCTATGTACAGTAATCCAAACAAAATACCGTAGTCTAGTGTATTGTTATTCTCATTAATACGACATATTGATACTGGATATGAGACATAAAAAGAAAAGAACAGTAAGATTGTAGTGTAGCTCCTATTTTCCCAATAGGCTCTGCGCATTGGAATAGTGCCTACAGCAGTAAAGGCCTAGGCCAGACGTTAACTAGGTCTACTACTGTCGATACTAGACTTAATTTTTGGGTTTGCCAGCTAAGCTCAGAGTTCGCTAGAAACTTTCTCGAATGTTCAAGGAAGGATTAACTCCCCTGATTAGACAAGAAGGGATTTAGTTTCTGACAACCATAGAACATGACAACTTTGCTCTCCCCTAATCAAGAGTCAATCTCGAGAGTCGTGTGAGCACAAGGCAATTATTTTACTCAGTCAGTACGTGCATTCTTAGTCTCATCAGAATGTAGAGAAAAGGAAGAGACGGGCGTGTTCAATAAAAGATGTTATTTATTGATCAGTCTCTTTTCTCGTACAAGAGAAATGGATCGATATTATTGCAATACTTATAGTTAAGTAAAGTGCATACATTAGAAGCAATAGTATAAAATAATACTGTAAAAACATTGATATGGTTTCTGAGCCATATGATGTTTAAAATGATTAAAATATATTTACATACACATATACATTTGACTAAACGTACTCAACTGGTGTTTCTAAATACGCCTACCCCGTGTACCTGACCTAAGTCTAATGCGTGGGCGGGAATAGAAAGTTACAGTTTTAGTTTAAGTTTGTTTTTGCCAAGTGAATAACTAAAGAATTCTCTAGGAGGGGTTATTCAGTTCTGTACCTGGAATTTAGGATGAATGAGGAATGGTATCTCTTTCTCTGCTCTCGATATTCCAGGCTGCCTGCGAGGGCTGCCCAGAAGCGCCGGTGCTGGGTCTCTCGGCTTGAGATAGCAGCGCGTCTCTCAGCGCGTCAGGAAGGCGGGGCTGCTGCCTGCGGGGTCTGCTTCTGCTCTCGGCTTCGGCAAGTATGGCTGCTCCATCTTGTCACCACGCGTGTGTTTGCATAGGGCAAGGTCGGCAATATTTATACCTTAAAGGTGCCGGGATTGACGTAAGGATGGACATAGGTACGTCAATAAAGATGTCATACGACTTGCTCGTTAGCACATTCTTTACTAAAGTTCTCTGTGAAATCAAAACAATGGCCGCACGGATTATCCAGGTTGTCATAGGTTTGATTTGTTATGAGAACGTCGTATGCCTTATCAGGGGCTGGAGGAATATCGCTTGTCTAATTAGATCTCAAGCGTTATGACCTAATCAGATAACACGTTCCTGTGCCGTAGTGTGACTGCGTCAGATAACGGTATCTGCATCATGGGGGTTTTCTTGCCTCATGGGCTGACTGTTAGTTAACTAGCTAGTAAGTTTAACCAGAATAGGGTCAGGAATAGGGGGATCGAATCAGAACCTATAGAAATACACGACACCCACTCCACGCTAACTATGGTCATATCTACTAATCTATGCATAGTATAACATAGTACAACATACTATAGAGTATAGTGTATACCTTACCACCCCAAAATACATAAATGCATTTCGAAATTTTTCAAATATACTGAAAAATTGCAGTCATATATATTGTATGCACTTAAGCTATGAATTAAATGCAAAAGTGAACACGCATTGTTATGCATTATCGATTGTTGGTATATGAGAAATACACATGAAATGGCTCTTAATATGGCTATACAGAAAAAAAGTCGAAACCATTTCATCACATAAAATCTATTGCGAACATACCAGCGGGCAGCTAAAGTCTATAAAGTCTATAAATTATCTAAAATAGAAATCTTAGTTCTCTTGGAATAGTCTCTTACTTTAAGCAGAAAATCAGTGTCCCGGGAAAAATATATAGAAAAATATTTTAGGGGCTTGCTGAAAAAAGTTGCTGTCCGTGAACTGGATTGTAATTGTTCATGTGACTTTATTTTTAAAGTTGAAGGCCGAATTCAGGGAACGCCGTGTGCGAGTTTACTCAAAAGTCTCTATTTCTGTTCCGGAGAGAACATCATATCATTCAGGCTTTCGAAAAAACTGTCAACAGCTTCATGGGAAAGTTCCTCTAAGTCGGAAATAGGGGTAACCATGCATTCATGCGCATGATTGTCTCCATTGACATTCTGATTTGCATTGCTGACAGAAGGCCGTACCTGTTCGATGCTGCTTTCATCTTGAACTTCACTACTCTTCAATCGCAGTGGTGAAGATTCCAGGAATGCCGTCATCAGAATTGGCAGCCTTTGAGGGCAGCACAGTGCGTGAACCTTGGTAGGAACCAACAGTGTATCTGCATCCACCGGCGCATCCGATTGTAGCGTCAGACAGGTGTCTAACACGCATTCTTCTCCGCATAGCAGACACCTTAGTACAGGTAAAACACACCTTTGCCACATTGGTCGAAATGATAGAAACCAAGTCATGTTTAGGTCTCTAAGCCGGGATAGTCCCAGGATTTTTGATATCCGGTCCCGGTATCCAATGGCTAGGATCGTATCTTCCATTGTCGCGAGAGTTTGATCTGTGACATGGGTTGCCATAACGAAAAATAAGGACTAGGAATAGGATTCCTGCAATTAGTCCTAGGATCAGGGGAAGTCCGCCAAAAATCGAATGGACGAAGTCTGGAAAAATACCCAGTATGGCTTTGAATGGTGTTAATGCCATCGAAAATACTGTCTTAAATACCTTTGAGACCCCTGTGGTATCAGAAATATTTAAGATTTCGCTCAGGATTTCCGCGAAATGTACGGGGGAATTAGTTGATAATAATGTATGTATCTCTGCAGTCGTCCTTGCGACTTGTAGATCATACGTTTCTTTAGATGACGTGAGCCTTGTAGGCGTCTGAAGAAGCACTGTTTTCATTCTGCTTAAAGTGTCTATTCGAATAGAAGTAATTTTCAAACTGGGCCATGCCCTCGCCTCCCTGTCTGGAAAGGAGCTGGGAAACAAAGAACGTCCACAGCACTTGACCTTCGCCGTCGTAGTGACGAGATAAGGAGTCCCGGGCATAAGACTACAGCATCTGCGGTCTACAATAAGAATGTAACTCCCATTATAGAGTCTTTGAAAGAATGGTTCTATTTCAGTTGCAGGTGCGCCTTGCTGGTGACATGAAAGGTTGTATGAATTCCCTTCACAGGCTCCGTGCAAACTAATACCGTTACACAGAAGCGTGCCGCTTAGTGACATAGCACAATTGTTGCCACTAAGAAACACTTTCTGTCCTTTGTTACTGACACATGCATGTGAATAGGGCAGGTTCCATGTTGTTTTAAGGTACCCCTTTCCCAATTTCTCGTACATGCCAGCCTGTATATATTTTTGGCAGTATTGAAACCTGAAGGTTGAGATTGGAATATTTATGATTCCGTGGATTATCCATTCACTGACAGGTCGTTCTGACATTGTCAACGGTAATCTTTCTAGTTTTTCAATGCTCAAGATTGTATAATCAGCACCCTTCTGCGCCATACCGATTTGTCTATCAGTAAGGTTAAAGATTTGGAATAGTGACGTTGTGTTGATTAAACGCCAAGGCACGTAGCCTGAACGCAGATTTTGTAACGTCCAGCCAAGCTGTACAATAGAACGCAATTGTGACTGACCATGTTGTAATAACAGTAAGTCTTGCGATAATATATCGATTGCTGAAGACACAATGCTGTCCAATGAAAAAATTCTGGAGGACAGAGTCATTAACCCATTGTCCACTACAGAAAGTGATTTTTCCAAATTAATACGGTCAATTTCCCGTATTCTTTCTGCTGTCTCAATTTGAGTAACCTTCCAGGCCTCATTGTATGCTGCATATACAGAGGCTGCTATGAAACGCTTATGACGCTGTTTGCGTGGTCCCAGTATGAAATCACGCAAGTCAGCACCATCAGTAAGTAAAGTTAGGTGTTGCTTAATTTCAGGCAGTGTGGAAGACTGTAGCCATTGAAGGCATAATTTGCCCACACTGTAGGTTGTTATTATCCCTGGGTGATGTCTTTGGGGATATCTAGGGTCTGGCCTGGTCATTTTGAAACCCTGTGTTTTATTCAGGAATCTATCTTGACAGTTATTTGTATCTGTGGGCCAGATCAACCATTGTTTCCAATCAGGATGTGTTCTGTTTTGGTTAAGTATATGGTTTATGTCTATTTCTTCATCTGTTTCAGAGTTATTGCTAAACATTGTTGGCTTTGGAATAGACAGGTTATTTAAATCTTTGATTTTGGCTAAGCCAAGACAGGTGGTTTGTTGAACGGTGTCATTTAAAAATATCATTTGTTCTGGGATCATGCAGGCTCTAAACAAAGCTTCTATACCCTGTACTTGCCATTCTTTTGTGCCCCAAACACTTTTCAAATCAACATTTTTGTCCCAATAATCGAATCCAAAAGTATTCATTTTTTCAAAGAATGAATCAGAATAAATCAATTTTGTGTTGGTTATCATGGTTTTCATCCCTGTCTTGTTTGACAATTTGTAATAAAATGTTTCAGCATTAGTTATGTTAAAACCTGAAAAGTATGAATATTTGCCATACACGGTTCTAGAGCTCCCTTTTGGAGGTGTAGCACAATGTTCCCATTGATTAAATTTTAAAACATTTCTAGGCTGTGCAGATTTATGCAAGAAATGGTTACCATAGTGGTTATAGCAATACATACTATCATAATTTGTAGAACCTTGCAAATAATCATGTTTTGTAAATTTAGCAGACATTACTAAGTCAGACATCATATTGTTTATACTTTCAAAGTCCCAATCATCAGCAAATGAGTTCGGTTTCGCAAAGTCACTCAAAGAGATCTTAATTTGGTGTGGATATTTCAGGATCTCGACCGGACCGTGAATTTCATAGTCAGTGTTGTCCCAGGCTACCCCACCAGGTATTGGAATTGCTGTGAAATTGGCTGAAGAAAGTTCTGAAGAAAGTTCTCGTTTCTCGACGTGTGAAGATGTCTGTGGTTTGAGGACCAAGTTGATGTTCTGACTTGCTGTGTCCATTTTAGCATATTTTCCCTCAATGAAGCGTCCCAAAGTAAATACCATGATGAGCCAAAGTATGAGGATAAATGCACCAAAACCCACCCAAAATTCAATCCATGGAGAAACCAGATATGTTTCTTTCAGTTGTTTCAAAAGTTCCTTAGCTTTGTCTTTAAAGGATTTTGATGATGGCTGTGTCTTTTGTTCGCTGAAGCCGTCAGAGGAATCATCGAAGTTGATGAAGTAACCGGATGCAGTTCTGTCAATTGTTCCAATTGGTTCAGGATTTTTGTTTCTCGCATTTTCACTTGGTACTTCTGTATAGATTGGTGTGTCTCTGCTAAATGTCTTTATTTGGGTTTTCAGAGGTCTAAGTTCTATTGCATTGTTGCATAGTCCTTGTTGTTCTTCTGTAGGCGTTTCGAATGTGATGAGCCTCTTTGATAGGACCTCTGTACTTGTAGCAAACCTTGGTGTTCTGCTACTTATTGGGAGTCCACTTGGCCTACTGTTGGTTATCGGCCACATGTTGTGGTTTTACCAGGTCGATGGATACAACTCGGTTCTCCTTTTTTCCAGCAAGTGGCGGTAGTACAACTGATCTTGTCCCGTTGACAGACAATACAGGAACTGCTTTTCTGTAAGAAGGCCCAAATTCCTTCTTTACCGCGATCTTCTCCCTGACTAGATCCCCGATTTTTGGAATCCAGACAGGTCTTGCTGGGACAGGTGGTGATTCTTCAGTGGTCGTTGGCTGTTCTTTCAACTGTATGTTGCTCAGGTCTTTTCTTGTTTTGTTTAAGTCCTGCAAAATAGCCAAACGGTCTTTGACATCAAAGCTTTTTTCTGTTACCACTGAAGTCTGACTATCAAGGTCAGAGATCAACATCCTAGTTCCGAATAATAATTCGTACGGACTGAATCCCTTCAGAGAATTTCTTGGCAAGTTATTTAGACTACGTTGGACACTTATTAGATGTTTGACCCACCCAGCTCCCGAACCTAATACCTTTGCCGTTATAGATTGCTTTATGTCACGGTTTTTTCTTTCAACAATTCCGTTCCCCTCAGGGTGAAATGGACAAGAGTACCGCAATTGCACGCCCATGCTGACCATGGCCTCCTTATAAGCCCGAGAGCTAAAAGCAGGACCATTGTCCGAATGCAGAATGCCAATTGCGTATGTGCCGATAAAGACTCGCAAATCTTTTATAACAGTTCTGGCGTCAGCCGTTCGCTGGGGCCACATCCATATGAATCTCGTGCATGAGTCCACTGCGACCAAGATATATTTATAGTTACCATCCCTTTGTAAGGGACCGCAGTGGTCTAGATAAACACAGGCTAATGGTTTATCCGAGATTAGAAGGGGCGTCTGTGCTGGACGTCTCACAGTTGATACTTTCATTTTTTGACATATTTCACATGCTAGAACATAGTTCCTTGTTTGTCTTCTCATTTGTGGCCACCAGTATCTCTGTTTTAATAATGATACAGTGGCTGAGACGCCAGCATGGGTAGAAGCAAGCCCTTCGTGTGCCGCTATTATCAGTCCTAACCTATGTTCCATGTTTGGAATTGCCCTATCCCCCACTCCAGGGATTCGAGCAAAAGGAACATTGTTTGTATCAGTTATGTATGAGTATTTTACTGGAAAGCCTTTAGGGAGTGGTTCTATCGAATCCTTTTCTGAAGCGCTGACAGCTTGTAATATTTCGCTGTCTATTTTTGTTTTTGACCGGGTGACGGCAGCTACGGAAGCCGTTTGCACAGCTGCCTTCGCGGCCTCATCAGCCAATGAATTCCCTGCAACGTGAACGCCATCACGTTGATGACTCAGTGTATGTATCACGTGAGTCTTTGGTAGTTCTTTTTGTAAAAGAGCTACTTGTTCCCAGAGCATTTTATGCTTGATTGTGCCACCTTTCGCATCCTTGAAACCATTCTGAAGCCAGATCTGCAAGTATTCATTATAAGATTGAACGCAATAATACGAATCGCACACTATGAGCGTGGGGAATTCTCGATCGGTATTTTCAAGCGCCATCTTGAATGCTAGTAATTCAGCTCGCTGAGCTGTACAATCTCCTAGGGATTGTGTTTTAGTGAGGGTTGGTTTAAATTTCCCTTCGTGCCAACGACCTTTAACAATCGCGCACGCAGCACTGTAAGCTTGTTTACCCCCTACTGCGGGTTGTGCTGATCCGTCTGTATATATTACACAGGCGTAATGTCGTAGAGGCAGAATGTCGATTGGCAGAGGATACGTTTTTTCATATTTTAGATTTTTTAATTCTTCTAGTTCTTAAAAGACTGTTAACCAGGCAATACTTGATAATTCATATCCTCCGTACTGGATTTTCAGATGGGCAATTCTGGACTTTTTGAAGTTGAATTTGTAACCCTCTGCAGCGAAACCGAGTATTATGGTGTTCACTCTTTTCAAGTGAGTTTCCAAGTCATCATCTGTTAAGTAAATGTCATCGACATAAGATAATGCTTCATCATCATATAGTTGTAGTAATTCTGTTACTCTCGCTGAGAATACCCCCGGGCTGTTCTTGTACCCCTGGGCTAACCGACAGAATTGTTTTTGAGTGCCATTTACTGAAAATGCAGTTAAATATCTGCTCTCTGGTGCTATGTTTTGACAAAAGAATCCATTGGAGATGTCCAAGGTTGTTTTGTATTTTTTGCGCACTATGTTATTCATTAGTGCAGCACTGTGTGAGTTTTGCACTGCAAAAGTTTTGCAACATGTGTTAAGGTGTCGGTAATCCAAAACTAGACGGTACGAATTGTCTGGTTTGGAGACCGGAAATAAAGGATTGTTCATTTGTGAGGTGCAAGTTTCAATCACCCCCTGGTATTCTAGCTGATCTAGTATTTCATTTACCTGTTTTTTTAGCTTCTTGCTTAATTGGGTACTGCCTTTGTGCAGTAGGTTGTGATTTTAACTGGATTTTGTGAGGAGGAGAATCCTCATCCCATCCTACATGATTTTTATATAAAGCAGGTGCTAAGGCCACTGCCCACTTTCTAGCAAGTGTGTATTTTTTATGAATCGGGATTTGATTCGAGAAGGCAGGCATAATTACTTCTTCGCCATGAGGGCACTCCCTGACAAACTCTGGTGGCCAGTCTTTTTCAGCTAGAAGGATGTCATAACCCTTGGAGAGGTTATCCCAAAATAGTCCCCTTATTTTCCTAGTCTTATCTCCCTCTATACGTAATGTTATCTCGTATATCTTGTGGGGTTTGCTAACTCTGGTGTCTGCAGTTTCCACTTGAAGATATTCATTCGTGTCCACTGTCTCCAGATGATTCATAAGGACTTTGCGAGCTATGCTCACTTCTGCTGCGCTGTCTAGCATTGTCTGAGCCCACTCTCCGTTTTTCAGTTGTGTCCTCAGTATTCTCGGCATTGTTAACTACCTTGATACTGGCTACCTTCTTTTTTGGAAATTGTAATTTCTTTTTTTGTTGAGCAGGTTCCTTGTCTTTGGACTTGGCGTGCTCTTCTCTTTGTTCTGATCGTCCTCTTCTTTCCGATTTCTGCGAGGAAGTCTGAAAAGATTGAGAGGGACGTGTATCAATGTCTTGATATCTATCAGGTTTTTTAATATTATCCCTATTTCTAAGGTTATATCTTTTCCCAGAGGGGTCACTCTGGGGTGACCTGTGTCTCTGGTTCGGAGATTTCTCCCTTCGCCTAGGAGACCTTCCTCGGGACTGGAATTTCTTTTCTTTTGGATTGGATTGTTTGTTTCCATCCCAGTTCTTTTTTGGTGAATTATTATTAAAAAATATTTTTTCTGGACTTTCAGTCAGTTGCGGTTTTACTGGTATTCCACCTAAACTATTTCTACCTAGTTCTTCATAGGATTTTTCTATGATTCTGGCAATTTCAGCTGGTTGGTCTGCTATATCTGTCTCTTTTAACCTCTGGCGGATCGCCACGTTTGCTGCTTCACCTTTTATATTGGCTAATAATATAGCCGAGACCTGCTTGAAGTCTTTCAGTAATTTCATACCAAGAGTTAAAGCTGGTTCTGGACCGTATTCATCTTGAATTTGTTTTAGCACATCTGGTATTACCGAAATGGATGGAACACCGTGCGTTTTTGTGTAGATTGAAGCAAAGACTGTACCCCAAGTGTCACAGTCCTCAATGTGTGGTGCGATTCCCATTGGGAGACATATAGTCAGAATCCTGTGTTTTTCTAATGGGGTGGTGTCAGGAAACACCGCCTCTATTTGGGTAATTTTCTGTGCCAACCAGAATGGTATTTGTTCCCGTTTAGCTGGAACTTTACCTAGGCAGGATTGGATGTTCTGTGGTGTAATTTTATTTGTGTTCCCCTGGTGAGGGGTCAGCTGTGGAAGTTTAATCGCTGGCTGAATTGTTGAAGTCCGCATTACATACTGAACTAATTGTCTGTGAATTTTTAGTAGTTGTTTTAGCTGTATTAACAGCTCTGCTGCAGGCATTCTTTCGATGTCTGGATGTGGTGTGTATCCGGCTAGGACCGGCCACGTTGCTCCTGGTCTTCCTAAAGGACCGAGCCTTGTAATGTGATTGTTATGTATTAGGGCGCCATCAAATAAGAGCAAATGCTCTTGGAATTTGAGTGGTACTTCCACCTCCTCGAAAGGAGTGTACGTTTCAGGAGGTTCCTCTACTTTGTAATAGTGGAAGTACTTTGTTACAGCATTTGCTGCTGGAAAATGTATCCATGTATAGTATACCTCTGTCTGCCGATATTCGTGTGCCTCAATTACGAATATGACTGTGCCACCTCTAGGTGTCAGTCCATTTTCTATAAGTTTTAAGGTTATAGATCTCCTTTTAATGACCGGAATAAGTATTATATCCGCGTCTGCTGCTTGCATGGTAGCATCAGCATCTGCTATTTCAGTAGCTAATCTAATTGCCTCTCTTTCTCCATCACTGTCTCCCATTTTTACTGACAGGATGGTATTATTTTTGTTTGCAGATCAGGTTTCTTTATGGAAACAGAGATTAGATGCACAATATTCTGGAACTGTTTTATCCTTCAACGTTGACTAGACCAAGAACCATACATAGGAGTTCCCTCCTGCGAGGTTTTGGAGGATATTATAACCTTTCACCCACTCCAGACGTCTTTGGAGTATTTGGGAAAAGGGGTCTGAGTGAGAAAGCACGACTGAGTTACTCTAAATGTCTTTCGTTAGTTTTATCGCCCTTTCCAAACACGTTGGGCGCCATGTAGTGTAGCTCCTATTTTCCCAATAGGCTCTGCGCATTGGAATAGTGCCTACAGCAGTAAAGGCCTAGGCCAGACGTTAACTAGGTCTACTACTGTCGATACTAGACTTAATTTTTGGGTTTGCCAGCTAAGCTCAGAGTTCGCTAGAAACTTTCTCGAATGTTCAAGGAAGGATTAACTCCCCTGATTAGACAAGAAGGGATTTAGTTTCTGACAACCATAGAACATGACAACTTTGCTCTCCCCTAATCAAGAGTCAATCTCGAGAGTCGTGTGAGCACAAGGCAATTATTTTACTCAGTCAGTACGTGCATTCTTAGTCTCATCAGAATGTAGAGAAAAGGAAGAGACGGGCGTGTTCAATAAAAGATGTTATTTATTGATCAGTCTCTTTTCTCGTACAAGAGAAATGGATCGATATTATTGCAATACTTATAGTTAAGTAAAGTGCATACATTAGAAGCAATAGTATAAAATAATACTGTAAAAACATTGATATGGTTTCTGAGCCATATGATGTTTAAAATGATTAAAATATATTTACATACACATATACATTTGACTAAACGTACTCAACTGGTGTTTCTAAATACGCCTACCCCGTGTACCTGACCTAAGTCTAATGCGTGGGCGGGAATAGAAAGTTACAGTTTTAGTTTAAGTTTGTTTTTGCCAAGTGAATAACTAAAGAATTCTCTAGGAGGGGTTATTCAGTTCTGTACCTGGAATTTAGGATGAATGAGGAATGGTATCTCTTTCTCTGCTCTCGATATTCCAGGCTGCCTGCGAGGGCTGCCCAGAAGCGCCGGTGCTGGGTCTCTCGGCTTGAGATAGCAGCGCGTCTCTCAGCGCGTCAGGAAGGCGGGGCTGCTGCCTGCGGGGTCTGCTTCTGCTCTCGGCTTCGGCAAGTATGGCTGCTCCGTCTTGTCACCACGCGTGTGTTTGCATAGGGCAAGGTCGGCAATATTTATACCTTAAAGGTGCCGGGATTGACGTAAGGATGGACATAGGTACGTCAATAAAGATGTCATACGACTTGCTCGTTAGCACATTCTTTACTAAAGTTCTCTGTGAAATCAAAACAATGGCCGCACGGATTATCCAGGTTGTCATAGGTTTGATTTGTTATGAGAACGTCGTATGCCTTATCAGGGGCTGGAGGAATATCGCTTGTCTAATTAGATCTCAAGCGTTATGACCTAATCAGATAACACGTTCCTGTGCCGTAGTGTGACTGCGTCAGATAACGGTATCTGCATCATGGGGGTTTTCTTGCCTCATGGGCTGACTGTTAGTTAACTAGCTAGTAAGTTTAACCAGAATAGGGTCAGGAATAGGGGGATCGAATCAGAACCTATAGAAATACACGACAAGATGGCCAGGCAAAGGACTACTGTGCAAACTAAATATCTAAATTTAAGAGTCTGATCAAGATCCATCAGTCCCCCAAAAAGAATTGCATCTCAGGGTCACAATTAAGTCCCCGCCCCACTGTATGTAGTCTCATGATCCAGAAAGCCTCAGCACGTCTTAGGCGAAGCTCTCTATTGCCTCCTCTAGTATCAATAGGAATGTGGTCAATTCCAAAAAAGACAAATTCTTTTTTGGGGCCTTGTGCCTGGCAAATACTTGCGTGAATTGCCACCGGGTATCTAGCATCTTGTTGTAATAGAGCTCTAACATGTTCCCCAATTCTCTCCTTCAAGCTCCTAATGGTACTACCCACATACTGGAGTCCACATTTACATTCAATAATGTATACCACGAATTTGGTTAAGCAATTAATATTCATACGAATCTCATAGGTTTTGTTATCACAACCCTTGAAGTTTTTAGTCTTATGTTTAGCCCACATACATAGTCCACAGAATCCACATTTGAAAAAACCTTTATTTGAAGAGTTAAGCCATGAGTTGGTTTTTATTGTTCTAGGAACTGTGGGACTAAGTCTGTTGCGCAAAGTCCTACCCCTCCTAAATGTGATTTGAGGTTGTCTGGTCACATAATTGGTCAGTGTCTTATCGGCAGTCAGGATATTCCAATGTCTTTTAAGACTCCTGCGTAGGACATGGCTCAATTCATTAAAGTCAGTGACCATCCGAATGTTGTCTTTTTTTGTCCCCATTGGGAATAGATTTTGGTTTAAGAGTTTCTTCCCTCTTAACTCGCTTGATTCTTTTTTTGGCCTTGTGGATGATACTAGGGGAGTACCCTCTTTCTACGAAGCGTTGATTCATATCCTCAATGCATTCTTGAAATTCTGGTTCTTCACTGCAATTACATCTGGCCCTGATAAACTCGCCATAAGGTTTAGCAGTGATTTGGTGTATAGGGTGAGAGCTGTCAGCGTGTAAGATAGAATTGCACGCAGTATTTTTCCTGAAAAGACGGGTCTTTAATTTATTGTGGTCAGTGTACAGTTCTATATCTAAGAAAGAGATATGTGTACTGCTAAATTCCATAGTAAATTGCATACCATATAAGTTGCTGTTCATGTATGTGAGAAATTCCAAAAGTTCAGTCTGTGTACCTGCCCATAGAAGGAGACAGTCATCTATGTATCTCCCCCAATAGATAATCTTATCAATCCATTTAGCACCTCTTGTGCCCCAGATCCAATCTTTTTCCAGACAACCCATGAAAAGACAGGCGAAGCTAGGTGAAAACTTAGACCCCATAGCGACCCCCTTGGTCTGTTTGTACCATTTACCCTCAAATAGAAAAAAGTTATTGTTGAGGATAATTTGCATCATTCTTATTAGCATTTGGTTATGCAACCACTCCGTGGCTGGCCGAATACTCAACATTTGTGTTACTGATTCCCAACCAAGATTTGTGCAAATGTTCGTATAAAGTGCGACCACATCTAAGGTCGCCATAATCATACCAGTCTGCCAATCCACATCCACAAGAATGCTTAAGATATGTTTCGAGTCCTGTATAAAGCTAGGTAGATTGCGTACAAGAGGGCCCAAGAAAAAATCCACGTATTCGGACAATGTCTGTAAAGGAACAGCAAAATATAGAGAGTCGTTATTGATAGAATGTGCCCACAAAAAGAATAATTGGCATATACTAAAAAATACAGTGCTTTACCTAAAAAGCGGTTTGAGTACCATCTACTGAGTAGACCACCAAAATAATAGATTGTGCACCAAAGCAGAATATTCATGACTTTAAAACCGAAGAAGAAAAAGGTAATCATGCAAAGGGCTCTGTTAATAAATACTGACAAGTGAAAATGCGACTAATTCAGGTGTAGATCATTTATGTTATGGAATTTTTCACAGTGGACCAGTTGCCATGTGGGGTGACAGGTTAATATAGGTCAATGGAATATGCTCACATGCAGGGATAATTTTTGGCCCTTAGTATACCATCCAAGAAGGGACAAAAACATTTTGCACCTGTATCTGGTTACTTATGTCGATAGATCTAGCTCACTAGCCGGGTGGAGCTGAGAATACCAGTCCAAGCTAGAAACAAACAGGATAACTAGAGGTAAAATATAAATGTGAAGCCTATGGAATGAGGGATGGGCAAGAATGAGCATCCAGGGTTGGACTCGCTTACAAAGGAATAGAAAGAGAATGCTCAATGACAGAAACTTAATGGCCGGTGAATGTTGAAGATAATAGTAGATGCACTACAAAATAAAAAAGAGAGAAAATACCTCATAGCGTGCAGGCTGTAAAGAATATACATGCCAAAAGATATGTTACTTGCTAAACACCTTACCAGATCGGGAAGGCTGTGATACTTGTTTTGCAATTGATCAACGCTAGGGCAATGCGCAGTATCAATGATAACAGCCTAAAACACAAAGATGACAATGATAAGGGAGCTGTGAAAGTGGTAAGCCACAGACTGAACTATGAGTGGAGCTATATTTACTAATGATGCAGCTGCGGCTGAACACATCCCGAGATACCAAGGGTCTTATCGTGATAAGAAGCCTGAAGAGACTTTGTGTGAATTGGAGAGTGAGGTGGCCGGTTTCAACAGTTGACTTGGCAGCCTATACCGTAAAGGTTGCCGGAGTGAAAAAGCTATCAGTGTTGTAGATAACAGGCAAAGCCTGCAATGGAGCTATACTTACTGTTGGTCCAACTATGACTCGAAGAGTCCCAGGGTAGGATTCGGCATCAAGGAGGGACTCAGTGAGGACAGTGAATGACGCGCAGGATGAGATATAGTTATATCCGGCATGCCCCATAAATGATCGTATTTTGCACTGAGTACGCAACCGAGCTGTGAAAGGAAGCGCCATGTTGAAAAGGGAAAATGGTATAGCAGAGTATATGAACTGGAGAAAGCAACAATAAAGTATATATGTCAATAAACAAACAGAAATAAAGGCAAATGAAGGAATAGGGGAAAATAAGGTTGTAAGCTCTTCAATTGAGATCAGCCACTTAAGTATGAAAAAATCTGAAATAATACATGGTCCCGGAAGAAATACAACATCATGAAATCACAATGTGGGGACCATAAAACGAGCAATGGATAAGTAGTATATAAATTGCTCATGTTCCGGAAATAATCATATGGACCAGTGAATGTGCAACCATGTGGGGTGAGGGAGCGCCATGTTGGAAAGGAACGGTGGTGTAACAACATATGTACAGAAATTCTACACTGGATCTATAGATTCCAAAGAAATAAAAAAATGTATACATTAAGAACTGGTACAAAAGCAAAAATAAATAAAATGAAAAATCATAGCAAATGATACGATGATGGGCTCATAATGTGAAGTAGGCCATTTGGTGTTAGAGATCAGGGCTATTATGAGGTCCCAGGGATTAAAAACAGACCATATCAAAACTCATTAAATGAAAATATGGAAATACAAATATAAAGAGCCACTGGAAACTGAAATCAGGACCAAGGGGACCACATCTAGAATTTTCGGGTGGAACATAGAGATACAGGATTGATATGACTTCTGGCAAAGTGCGGGTACAGCATGCAAATGAAATAAGTTTAGTAGTTGAACCGAATGGCTTGGTCCCAAGGAATTTCGTTATTGAGACCATGGATGTGTGTATTAAGCGAGAAAATCCCCCAAAACTCTCTGCATTTACGAATTCCTTCTTGATTGATACCCGGACGCACTTGTATTTTATCTAGGATGATCCATTTAATATCTCTGTTCCGTGAGTCTTGTGGATAGGGTACGTGAAGTTTCTCCCACGCATCCTAACTAGCGTGCTTCAATGCACATTTGCATGGCCTTTTGGGGTGAGAGTGAGAAAAAAGGTGCAGGCACAGTTAGAAACATACCAATTTTCATGTATCATAGTCTTCATCTTGTTTTTACAATAAATAGAAGAGCTATGTTTTAGTTCCTTCTGGAATTGGAGGTGATTGTGAATAGTTCATATACAAGTGGGCATTGAGTTACAAAGTTTATCTGTCTCAACAGGGGATTCATCAGATCTAATCTTTTTGATTTGGGGGCAGTCAGAAATGGGGCTAGCCTTGTGTAAAGAGATCTTATCTGGAGGTGTGTCTGGATTTTTTGATGAATGAAGATCTAGTCCCTTAGACTGCTATGTGGCCTAAGAACATTGCTGGAAAGATGATTCTTCTGGCTACCTAGAACCAAAGTATGAAAGAGAGTTCATATGTAACGTAGGAAAGAATCAGCAGCAGTCTGGCAGATGCAGTTTGAACTCTCTGTAGCTTCCATTGTATTAAGGTTGTTCCAATAATGCCCAGGATGACCTTGGGGCTGTATACAGCCCGTTGCCTTTCTTCAATGGATGTCTAGCCTGTTACTGGCAGAGATAGCTCATGCCTAGGCCTACCTCTGTTTGTCTTCCTAGCAAGTTTGGCTCCAAACCCATTCCGAGGTGGAAGCTGCCCCAGAACTGGTTTGGAAAGACCACAATTTCGGGTTTTCCCTTTATCCTAGCCCAGGCACAGGATGCAGTGACAAAAGGAAGAAAGGTTCTTCCATGTTATATTTAGGTAGAGAGGGCCACCATGGGATTATTTACACTAATACACACAGGATGTGCTGCAAAGGTTTAAGGGGTCACCCCAGGGAACTTTTACCTCATTGGCTAAGGAGTGGGTAGGAGTTTCCCCCACCCACAGGCTGGCACTAGGCATAGGTGTTGTATCCCCAGTACCCTCCTCAGAACACTCCTGGATCTGCAGAGAATGAGAAGAAAGGGGTTCCTGCTGTCTGAAGATCCTGAAGAAAGACCTGCTTTTCTTGAACCCTGGACCCCGGAAGTGACTCCAAGGGTCAGTTGGCTGACCTCCTCAATGAGCTATATGGCCACCGCAAGCTTTCAGAGTCCTCTCTTCCTGCAACTGCCCAGCTGACCATTTCTAAATAGATCTGACTTGGACCCTGCTGCTGGCCTCTGTTGGAGTGAGTCCTAACACCCAAGTAGTGCTGCATGGGTCTGGAAACCTGGGACTCAGACATTTTTGGCCAATCTCTTGCTGTGAAAACTGAGGGGGGACCAGGACCAACCTGCCTATCTGACAAAGGTGCATTGATGCTAAGCCTGAGGCTCAGGTTGCTCCCACTACACTCTTCTCCACTGCAGCACATCTGATCCAGCGGGACCTTGCAGAGAAGGTACCTGGCCTCATGGAGCCCTCTTCAGCTATAGCATGCAGCCTTGCCCCGCTGGAAGAATCTGAGCTACAAACAAGTGACTAAGTTGGAAGATAAAACATTTCACCAGGATTAACCTAATCCAATTTCCAATTCCTTTTTATTTATTTATTTTGTTATGGAACTCCTACACAGATCCACAAAAAACACACCATCAGGTAAAAAAGAAACAAACCATACATACAATGCAAAATTATTCCTTATGCATTGCTATGGAAATTCTTATATCAAACATACTGAGAAGTGTGCAAATAGTGCTAAAATACAAAATACAGTCACCCAACCAGTAAAATTATTTTATTGACATCATGAGAAATGTGCAAATAGTGCTATAAATACATAAGACAATAAAAGACATTCCTAATAAATAGGCAGAAATATTTTTAAAAATTGATATATCTTAAAACAAACCATTTCATTCGGAGGGGACAGAACCAGGTATCATCCCTCCTAGGCAGAGTGGATATTATATTTAAAAAAAAACTGACTTTAAAAACAATCGCCTAGCCCTTTTTAGCGTTGTGCATACAAAAAGCACATGATTAAGATCTTGGATTTGCAACTGGCACAATTCACAAATTCTCTTCCCTCTAGGTGTTTTATCCCAGATACCAGTAACATCTCTTTAGAGGCAGCAAACTAAGTCTCATTAGGAGTATCAGCTTTCTAATCCTGTGAGGGATATTCCAAGTTAAATAAGGCAGTGGTTTATTCCCCAAAGCACTCCCTATGACCGCCTCATTACTGGACCAGGACTGGTGGAGGCCGCATCTCTTTCCAAACTAATAGGGAATCTAGGGCCAGATGTAGGTCACCAAATACCGGTCGGTAACGGACGATTTTGGCCGTTACCGACCGGTATTTGGGATTTGACATGTAGGTGGCCTTTAACACCATCAATGCTACAGGTATTAATCCCCCATGCTGATGATCGACGAATCCCACTGTTCATGATGAGCTCAGCTCGTCATGAGCACACAAGCAGTGTACTGCATGACGAGCTGAGCTCGTCATGAGCATGGAAGGGGTTAATGTACAGAATCGGTATATTTACTGATTCGGTAAATTTACCGATTCTGTAAAATACCGAATCGGTAAATTTACAGAATCGGTAAATACAGATGTAGGTGGCACTTCAAACAGTGCCACAGGCCATTACCGATTCGTTATTTACCATGTAATACTATTGCATGGTAAATAACGAATTCCAGTGTACATGCACATCTGTGCATGTACACCTGTGCCATGTGTGTATGTATGTGTGTCACATGGCACACAAGCCAAAATCTGGGGTGCAACAGGGTGTCAAAGTGACACCCTTTCCCCCTTGCAAAGGCGTACAGATTCGGTAAAAAATACTGAGTTTTTAACTACATCTCATTTACCGAATCTAGAATACCGAATCGGTAAAATTCGGTATTCTAGAGTCGGTAAATGAGAATAACCTACATCTAGCCCCTAATCTTCCTCAGAAGTTGTTTCAATACAGGTTTGGACATAGGAGAAGCGGAGATCAAACTAAGGCCGAATGTATCCTTTGCACATACAAAGGACCTACAAAAAGTTGATTGTTTCTTTTGCATGTCAAAACTTTCTATTCTCAAGGTGGCCCTAAGTGTGCCCTCCACCCTCCAAAAAAGGGAATTACCCCACCTAAGAACTGCAGCCAGGGATAGGGTAAAGGACGAGACTAATCCAAAATTCAAGGCGTTGTGCATGTGGGGCTGCCAAGGAGTTTAAATTGCAAATTTAATGCAAGATTTGTCCTTCCGTCTTATCGAAAGAAAGCCAATAGTTCATGTCAAAAAGGGAGTGGTGATGGACAGAGTATCTGAATTAAGCAGAACACTCCTACCCAGTCAAAAGATCAGGGCTTGATCCATCACCGTTTTTTAGCTCACTGCACCATCCCAGTTCAGAACCTGGCTACATGCAAATTAGTCTGACCCTGGCCCAGTGCATCATGGGAACAGGGCAGACCAAACTACCAAGCCAATTCTTTGCTGGAGAGGAAACAAGCTTCCGGGGACCGGTTTCTGGCATTACAGCCGTCTTCGGCCCGGCTTGCTTGAATCCTGAGGGTGCAGTGAGCAAGGGACTCACATCTGAGCATACCCTTCCACACTTGTGGTGGCCAAAACGATTCAAAAAGGGGGTGGTGATGGACAGAGTATCTGAATAAATGGATTCAAGCAAGCCGGGCCGAAGACGGCTGTAATGCCAGAAACCGGTCCCCGGAAGCTTGTTTGCTTTCCAGTAAAGAATTATTTGCATGTAGCCAGGTTCTGAACTGGGATGGTGCAGTGAGCTAAAAAACGGTGATGGATCAAGCCCTGATCTGTTGACTGGGTAGGAGTGTTCTGATTAACTCAGATACTCTGTCCATCACCACCCCCTTTTTGAAATTATTTTGGCCACCACAAGTGTGGAAGGGTATGCTCAGACAAATCTACTCTATTTTTCTTGTGTGCGTCATTGAATGTAATGCACTTGTAATGTAGCCAAAGGGATAGCTGTCACATTTGTGACCGAGTAACCCGCCTCCCGAACTCTAAATCAGGCCCAAAGTTTCTTTGGTTTGTGTGTACTAAATCTTTATCTTCCTTATAGTTTGACCACCCACATTTTTTAGACTTTCTTAGAGACTAACCTCTTGAGTTGTATATGTGCGTGGAACTGTATAATATATTTGCACACTTTGGATATAACAGTGACAGTGGTAACTTTGTTGTTATCCAGAAAATTATATCTATAACACTAGACCTGCAGAAAAGTGTGAATAAGAAAAATTAAAACTGGCTATCAAATGCATTTTGCCTTTACTCTATTTTCTTGGCATGCATAAAATAAATATGTATAATCTTGTATACAAAAAGTTAATTTTCAGCACCGTTCCAAGCATACACTTGGAAAGTTGCGAATAGCTGAAATTTCCAGGCATAACATGGAAAGGTCTGTGAATTCCTGAAATTAGTGCTTTCTACAGTCATGCAAGGGAAACAACCTGTACAACGCGGGCAGAGCCATGCCTGCCTTTTCCACGCAAGTGCAACCACGCTTGCCTTAACCACGCATATGCCTTAACCACGCATTTACAAAGGCTAGATGCTGAGATGGGTGAGGCAAGGTACAGGAAAGATTGGGAGAGGACACAGTGAGGTGTGTGTCGCTGGGGCTGGGTTTTGAGTGGGTGGGGGTCATTTTAAAGGGTTGCAGTAGTTCTTAGTGGGCATGGTTAAGGGTCAGGGTTATTTTCAGGGCTGGTGGGGTGGAGTTGTTTTTAGGACAGGGAGGGACGGGATGATTTTAGGGCTTGGGATAGTTTTTAGGACTTAGGGAGGTCAGGATAGTTTTTAGGGCTCAGGGAGTGGGTGGGGTCATTTTTAGGGCTCGGGGGAGTCAGGTTAGTTTTAAGGCTCAGGGTGGGGTCGGGTAACGTTCTAGGGCTGGGGGGTGTCAGGTAGTTGTTAGGGCTAAAGTCAGGTGGCATAGGGTGGGACCTTTACCACACATCCCCATACCAATCATGCCTTTACCACGAACATGTGTGGTAAAGGCATGAGTGGTAAAGGCATGCAAGGTTCAGACGTATTCGTGGTTTGGGCTGCGTGGTTGAGTCATGCGCGGTTTAGCCATGCGTGCCTCTGTCATACAACACTGATGTAAACCTCTAGTTTCACATTCACTAAGTTCTTTAAGATTGTGGTCTAGATCATAAAGTCCAAACAAAAACACATATGTTTCCAGTAAAAAACTTCTAAAGTGGGAGGTTTTTTTGTGAAAATCAAAAAAACGTAATGACCCTCACACCCTGGTAGTGCCTGGGAGATCTCTTGTAGGATGTGAGGGTCATTTATTTTCCTGTCCTTCAACACCAGTTTTTTCTGGCGTTGACAGGAAAAAAAGGCATTACACTGTCCACCCTAAATAGGACA